>NC_138909.1:78725524-79327343 GCF_965231255.1 Vanellus vanellus | reverse complement strand
TATAACTGTGATTCGTGATACCTGATCTGGGCAGTCGATCTCTGATCTCTGAAACCCCAGACATAGACTTGACAGTGTACAAATATATTTTCTGAGAAAAATACCACCATCATTTCATGACCTAAATAAATAATGCCATTTCTACAAGGAGGGTGGGTCAGAATCATGCTCTCTTCAACACTTCACTGTTCACCTCAGGTAGTAGAAAAAAGCCTTCAAACTGTTTTGACTGAAATATTGCTAGTGACACACAACTCATCCTTGAATGTGGCTGGGGAAAAACAGTGGTCTGGAAGGAACCCAGTGATCTCTGCGTGCCACAGTACTTCCTACGAGATGTCAAAAGTCATTTCATCAGTGTTGAAGGTCCCCAAGCTTCCCAAATGCATCCAGAAAGATGGGAGCTGATCCTGAAGGTCTGGTCTAAAAGTACGCCTGTATACATTTACTTTCTAGGGTGGTGAATCCTATTAGAACAGGAGGGGAATCAATACAAGGCTCTGAAGGGTTCCCTATGCCCCGCCATACGTCATATCTGCAAAGTCAGAAAATACATAGACTGGTCTAAAGGCGTAAAACTGGGGGAAGGGACAAACAAGGTTACACCAATTTTGCATACTGACATTTTCTCCATTATTAAAATTCCAAAGACCTATTTTACATTACTGATCTCAGGATTTCTGGAAACATGCTGTGACTACATTACATCCATCGTGCTCACTGGTGTGGAAACAGAAAAAGCATTGAATGAAGAGAGTGTATGGCCTGTACCATTTGTTATCCCAAACACTGATATTATACCTTTCATTCTGAACCTCCCCTCAAGCTTTACAAACACTTCCACAATATACAAAAGCAGTAAACAGGAGGATCAAGTGCTCCAGCGCACAAACGCAGCCACCTGAAACTAAGCAATGATTTAACCAAACAGCAACAGCACACAACAGATGAATCACTGGGTTCTCCAGGGCACATTTTCAAAGGCAGGTGCAATGGGCAGGGCTTGAGAAAAAGATATCTATTAACTGGAGGGTTAAGCCTATTTAGACAGAAGCTGATGTAAAACGCAAGGGACTGGTTAACAGCGAGGTTGAGAGAAAATGCTTTGGCAAGAAGCCCAGAACCCTGGCAAAGGGAGCACCTGCAAAAAGTCACATGTGGTTTATCATACCAATACCTACATTTGCACATGCAAACTGGGAAATGGTTATTTCCATTTTATCATATGTTTAATATCTGCAATACCCCCAAATAAGGGCGTTCTCACCTCTCAGATCTTAAATCAAAGAGACAGAGAGGAAGAGAAGGTACATTGAGAAATTCAGCAACTATTTCAGTTACTGAAGTGTCTTTTAATCATCTATAAAGACACCACTCCTGGGTACCAAGGTAACAATGGGTTTTTAAGAGGTCTTTAGTGGAAGAGAAAAGATGCAAAAAACCATCCTCTGCAAGAAAGCAATTGGGAAGAAGCACAGAAAGCAGACAGGAAGAACTTAATAGGGTGTCAAGACTAGCATGCTACAGGAGCAGAGATGGCAAGGCAAATAAGACAGCACACCAGGTCAGAGGGATAAGCAAGCCTAAAACTCTGATGGGCATTTGAAGGAAGAATAAGATATTTACGGTGATCTGATTGTAAGGAGAAGTAAGTGGGAGGAACTTTCAAACACGCCATGATAGAGCCAGAAAGATAAGCTAAGGGGATTATTTCAGCAGTGTGACCTCAGATCTACCCAGGGAACATAGGCAAGGCAGAGGTACTTGCAGTTGTTGAGAAACAGCAGGCAGTTGTGAGGTGCACAGCCATGCAGTTCCTACGTGCAAACGTGTGTGGAAATCATGGTTTCTGCTGGCAGGCAGAGCATGAATTCACTACATGTTGCATTTGCTCATAAAAACACGGCCCCTCCTCAGCACCTCTTGTGCATTTTAGAGATCACCAGGTACCTCGCCTGCAAAAGCAACATTAATGAGTCAGAGTCACAAAGGAATCAGTAGCAATCTCTCTCTCCTTTGCATTTTTTAAGGAATCAGCAACAAGTTGGGCAAGTACTTGAATATTTATGAAAAGAGAATTTAACAATGGACTGCAAAGAATCTAAAATGATGTTTTATGGGCATAAATCACAGGTTCCAGTTCCCTCCAGAAAACCTCCTTTCTTCCACCTCTCATGGCACAAGTACTAAAATTACCTGCGTGTCCTCATTTGTGGTGTTGGTGCCTATTTGGACCTTCAATGCTCTCATCACTCTCAAGGAAGACACCAGATGTATCTCACCAGTCTGCATCTGGCAGGTAGCTTTCCTGAAGGAGAGACCTAACATGTAAAAACTAGGCTTAGAAAGCCAAATCTCTGCAATCTCTGTGTGAAACACTGCCTGGGAAAACTGACCTGCAAGCTTCAAAGACAGGGAAAGGAATAAGAAAAACAGATTGTCTTTACTCATTGTTTTCTTATATACTGTTGTTCCTCTGGTTTGTAATGCTTCAAATAACTCAGGTACTGCAGTTCAACTCCAAGTCATCATGAGTTCATGCTACTGCCACAATATCTTTCTTGCAGGATGATTTTCCAATTAATCAACTTTTTTCCTCTTTTACAGTTATTCCCCAACCTGACACATTAACCAGGCCCCTCCATTCTTGGCATCTAGATTTACACACTGGAATGCTGTTTCAGAGCATGCTTAATTCAAAAGTCAGATCCTTCAGCCACTTAGGCAAGCAGTAGTATAACACAACTATTTTCCCACTTCATCACAATTTCTCCAGTAAAGCATCGGCCAGAACGATGCACACATCAGCAGCAAAGCAGGGCTTAACCCAGTGCTCTGGGCGACATGGTACTCCTGCAGCTCCATTTCTTCCAGCTCTTATTTCTTTCCCGCCATTCAGATCCTGTTGGTAGGCAACAAACTGCCAGGGATCACAGAATGGTGAGGGTTGGAAGCGACCTTTGGAGATCTAGTCCAACCCCCCTGCCAAAGCAGGTTCACCTAGAGCAGGCTGGACCGGAACACATCCAGGTGGATCTTGAGTATCTCCAGAGAAGGAGACTCCACAGCCTCTCTGGGCAGCCTGTGCCAGTGCCCTGCCACCCTCAAAGGAAAGAAGTTTTTCCTTATGTTCAGATGGAACTTCTGTGTTCCAGTTTGTGCCCGTTGCCCCTTGTCCTGTCGCTGGGCACCACTGAGAAGAGTCTGACCCCATCCTCTTGGCACCCCCCTCCTTAGATATTTATAAGCATTGATGAGATCTCCTCTCGGTCTTCTCTTCTCCAGGCTAAACTGATCCAGGTCTTTCAGCCTTTCCTCTTCAAAGAGGTGCTCCAGTCCCTTGATCATGTTTCATAGCCCTCCACTGGACTCTCTCCAGTACAGGCTCTTCAGAGCCTGATCTCCTCCCATTGGAAATGAGGCACCTAAATGTCTTCTAAAATTTGGCCCAAAAGCCTCTTGTAATTTTTACTATTTAAATACAATCAAAGTAAGAAAAATTCACTCCAGGGGAGCAGTTTGACAAGGAAAGGTTGCACAAGGAGTGCCTGGCTCCCTCTTGTTTCCTTATAAAAACACACCAGGGTGGAGAGGGGAGGGGATAGGATGTGGGGAGAGGGGTTGCACAGACCCCCATGTTTTAGGCTCTGGATCACTTGCAAGCTGACATTCCTATAGTCTCACAATCACCACAACTCTCCTACCCACCCCCTCAGTAACACCTCACGGTAAAGGTTAAAAAGGTAAAAAAACAAGTAGCAAAGAGCAAATACTTTCCTGTTATTCCCCATTTACATTGTGAGAAAGCACAAGCAAGTCCATACTGTATCAAAAATATGTTTGTTATTAAGAACTAACAATGCAGCATGTGGTATGCATACAATCTTTTGTCGAACCAACCAGTTTGCTGTGTGTCCTTCCCTTCTGTACCTTGGATTATTCCACTCCTTAGGTGCATAAACCAGATTGTTCAGCGTGTCTAGATAGTTATATGACGTTTTGTTGTCTCCTAGTACTTGTGCCCTTCACAAACTGATGGATTTTATAGTCATTGACCTCTGCCTGCCACAGAAGGGAGAAGGGATGCATCGTCCACAGTCACACAACACTAGGAAATAAAACCAGGTCTCATGAACTCTCATATCATGCCTCTTAAACAACCCCCTCATTGCAACACCTTTCTACCCTTACCAAAGGAATGTCCCAGCTCCCATTTCTGTGCATCCCCCCACCTCAGGCAAAGCTATTTCAGTGCTAACATATGTTTTTTGTAGTACTGCAAAACTCGTGAGGAGGTCTAAGCAAAGCAGTAGTTAAAATGCTGCAAGCTGTCACCACCTGTCTGCACTAAACATGCCAGAGCAGCAGTCTCTCTTGCTGCTGAATAAGTAATAGAAACAACAGGAATTGGGAGAAAATGGAAAAAAGTAATTTGCTTCAATATTAAATGCCTTTCCACGATAAAAGAGACACCTACAACGGCACTGTAAGGATCTGCTGCTGCAATCATTTCTCAGCTGCTAGGGTTCTCTGCCTTGAAGCACTTTCCCCAAGAGGTCAGCCAGTTTACCAGATGACACCAGTTAGACTTACATTACCAACTGTATATTAATTATGGAAGTATAAGGCCTTAGTTCCATCCCCTTACTCCTGCTCCAACAGGAGGTAACAAGTCACAAACCATCTCGAGAGGCCTCAAAAGGGATTCTGCCAGAATACAGGACATCCCACAAACGATCAAGAATTACCAGAGTTACCTTCCTGTGGGTGTTAAGCTCAGATACGGGGACACCATGCAGGACCACTGCTGTGTCCCCAGCTTCTGAGTCCTGAATTGTACACCCTCAGGGCTGCTTTACACTGTGCTCAGGTCTAGCTTTCATGCCACTGGGGCCTGAGAACATCTGTTATGCAAGAGCTGCCCAGCAGGCTCCCATGACCTATGCGAGATCTATGAAGGAGGATGATGTAAACCCCAGCTCTTCATCTGGACTGTTGACATTACATGCAATGGAGGGTGTGAACTGCTTTGGCTGATGCTAGGAGTGCTGCCACACTGGGAGTGCTGGGGGGGAAAACCCAGGCTTGGTAAAAACTATCAAACAGAAAAAAGGATTATTTCTTGCTGAAAAGGACTTCTTTCAGAAGCAGCTTCCTGTTTTGAGAACTGCAGTGTTTGGTACCTGGAGGGTACAAGAGGTGCCATTTCCCAACCCCAAAGAACAGTTGGAGATGTTAAGGTAGATTTTGGAAGTTAGATGCAGACACGGCAAAAAGAGGCCATTCAGGTAGCAAAAGAACAAACAAACAAACAAACAAATAGTGATAAAGAAGAAGAAGAAGAAGAAGAAGAGCTTTTCATCCACACAGCATGTTTTCTCTGAAAAACAACTTTAAAAATGTCACAACTAACTTGGAGGTATTTTTGCTACAGCAAACTAGAAATCTTACATTATATGGACTAAAGCAGTTGCTACTCCATTCATTTTCACCGAGGCTGCCTGGGCAATTCCAGCAACCGCCTCTCAGCAAGAAGCCGTGTACCAGCTGCAGCTTCACCAGTAGTACCCAGGCCTGTCTGCTCTCCTCGCAGCTGGGATCTGTACGCTGCAGCTGCTCCCTCCTGCCCACAAGGACACTAAAAATACAGCATCTCCTGCTATAGCAAAATACAGCATCTCCTGGAGATAACTCATGTCTGACACCCTGGAAAAATACATATTCAACTCCAGTCCAGATGTGATTGGAAGTCTACCTGCTCTAAAATCTGCCCTTGCACACAGCTGAGTAAGAGAGATAAGAAAGTTAAGTGCAAACCAAGCAGTGTCTGAGTTGTTTATATGCAATGCAGGCAGCCTCAAGAGAGCTATATCCTTGTGTAACAGACTAGGAAAGCTGATACCTTTTTCCTCTGAAAGCAGATGTAGATCTTTCCCAAACGGAGTGTGGGCAAAACTTGGCAAAAAATTCTTTTATTTCATTAAATCCCAAGGATCCAAGTCATGATCCAACAGGCTTAAGCACTGTCATTTGTAACAAAGCTTAGCCAGTGGCAAATACTACAAGTAGCTTCTGAAAATGTGATAAAAAAAATTGCACAACATGTCACATCATACACCATTCGAAAATATCTTTTGCACAAGTTAACATGTTGAACAATACCCTCTCTGAAACAGCTTTTCACGAAGTATTTGTTTCACTGGACCTACACTTCCCATTTTGTCAACCACATTCCTTTTATAAATGAACTAATTTTAAATATTTTAACTGAATTTTTAATTTTTTGGAATAAAGTATAAAAAATTGTTCCAGGAAAAGAGAAATAAATCAATTTCAAACACCACATCATATAAACTTGAATATGCTGACATTTTTGTGAAAGTTTATTTTGTTTTGAGCAGTTGCGTTAAGAGTATCACATGCCCTGGTAAAGTCAATGTTAACTTGTCATTATACTTCTTAAATGGGTCAACTATCTGAAAAATTAGCTTTCTACCAACTAAAACGACAAATTCAAAATATTGAGAATTTCCCTACAAGTCTTCTAGATGTGTTAGTAGAGAAGCGTAATGCTATAAAACCCACGTCAAAGCACCCAGTTAGGTACATCTTTTACCTTCAACTCTCATTAGCTCTCAAGACCTGATCTTGGTGTGATCATTTCCACTTGCCAACGTGTAATGCTCCATGTAAGAACGGAGGGGTGGTATACCCGTCTTACCCTGATACACCTATCTATTTGGGATCAGTAAACGTGCACATCTTCTTCATCTTAATATTCTGATGACTATAACAACCCCATCTTAAACATGAGCATCCTGTTTCTTAGCATCATTACACAACTTTCATTCAGTTGAATTTATCAGGGTTACACTAAGATGAAATTGGCGCGAAAGAGTGAAAATTAGAGCTCTTAACTCTTCTAAATGCTAACTGGATCTTCCACCTGCAGCAAACTGCCAGTCCAAACTATTTAAAGCCAGATTCCAAGGTCACGACTTGGGCCAGTCTCTTCTTTGCAATTCACTTCAAGGACTGAGTACTTCAGAACTTGGCACAGCAAACGCAGCACGTGTACAAGAGGCAGTGATTTCTCCAACAAATTCAGCAACACTGACTTCTGGTTTAATTGTGGTTAAAACACAGCTTTTCTTTATTATCTTATTATGTCAAGCTCTGTGAAATTCAATTAAGGTATCTATTGTACTGACGAAAATTTAAAACTGTATGCCAGTGCTGTCAAAGGGTCATAACATAATTACAGTTCTCTCCAGCACTCCACCCGCTCCTCACTCCATGAAGATAAACTCAATGAGAGATTTGCCAGGCTGAGGGCAAATTAGTGCTGAACACAGTCTATTTAGGGCTTCCTTTATCCAAAGGGCGCCCTGCCATCTAGTGGCAAGGACATTCCAAAAATACCACTTCGTTTTTTCAGAACTTCATACGGAAACCTTCCCACACTGTTGTACATTTTTCAGATTTAACTAAGAAAAAGAAAGTTGAAAAATATTGTACACTGTATATCACATTCTAAAGACCTATGTACACAGCCACTAAGAAAAAACACACAAAGTAAAAAATTAATCTCCTCTATCCATACTGCATTGAAATACATAATACATGAGCAACATTTATATCTAGTTCTGTAGCATACAGTCCTTTTGCTAGTTAACTGTTAATGAGAGATTCATGCATCATAGCTTCAGAGAACCAAACCATTGGATACTTTTTTCTGTATACAGTTTTCTCTAGCTAATTGCCCTAAAGCTGAAGTAGGAGTTACAGACCACCCGGTGACAGTAGTCATTTAGAAGGAAATAAGTGGAGGTAGGGGAGATTAATTAGGGGTATATAAGAATGATGAAGTACAACCAGAGTATAACAACCACTCAGCTATGTCACAAACTGACACGTCTATTCCAGAAAGGTCACTTCTGTCATTTTCCGCAGCCCCAGCCAAACATTCCCAGCCCCACGCCTATGTAACAGCTTCAACTCACTACTGAAGACGTGCTGAAAACTCAAGTTTTGCAAGGCTGCATGATTGTTAGTGCTGAAGTGAGAGGAGATGGGGAACATGTGACTAAAAGGGAGAAGGAGCTGAGAGCTGCCATTGAGTCATCAGGATCATTACGCCAACTACAAAACTGTACCCTCAATTTCTGATCTACTATACATTAGTGTTAAACAGCTCTGTTGTCCCGGGGCTGGCTGGAATTGAGTTAACTTCATAGCAGCCCATATGCTGCTGTGCTTTGGATTTGTGACTAAAACACTGATAACAGTCTTTTGGCTGTTGCTGAACAGTGCTTGCACAGCGTCAAGGCTTTCTATTTTTCTGATGCTGCCCCCCTCCAGTGAGTAGGCTGGGGAGGGTGGGTGGAAGCAGATGGGAGCGGACAAAGCCAAGACAGCTGACCCGAACTGGCCAAAGGGTTATTCCATACCATACACTGTCATGCTCAGCAATAAAAATCAGTGGTAGGAATGTCTTTCAAGGTAGCTACCGCATCCATTGCTCAGAGACTGGCTGGGCATCAGTGTGTGTGGGGGAGGTGTCTTTGCATCACTTTGTATTTTTCCTCTTTCCTTCACTTATTAAACCATCTTTATCTCAACCCAAGAGTTTTCTTGCTTTTGCTCTGTTTTCTTTTGCTTTCGCTCTGTTTTCTTTTGATTTCCCGTTCTCTCCCCTCTCCTGCCTGGGAGGGATTGAGCAAGCAGCTGTGTGGGTGCTTAGCTCTTGGCCAGAGCCAATCCACCACATCTATTCAATTAACTTTTCATAGCAGATATCCACAGAGAGACATTTCAGAGCTGATGGCCCAACTCCAGCCTTTCGCTCTGTTGATACTGCAACAATGTACTGAAATAGCACCTCCAAGACAAGTTGATGCTGTGGCTCTGAGTGGTGTTATAGTGTTGCTTTACCTTGCACTGCTGTTTCTGACTAGAGATTTAAAAGAATAATGATGCCCTGCCTGTTGGGGCTTGAACTGACACATGCAGCACTTCACCACATCTTTTCATTTCTGGAAATGAGTATTTTGTTCAGTTCCAGTGGCTTCAAAGATGGTAAAAACCTTTTTTTCTTCCTCAGAAGATTCTTCTAGATGACACAGACAAGATGGGAATTAGTGAGCACTCATCTGTCTCTAAGCAGTTTCTCGCTCTGAAGGAGCTGACTGCCAAGAAAGAAGTCCAGAACCCAGAAGTGGTTTTGGGTGGTAACTCATGAAGTCATCTGCTTCCTCATGCAGATCATGTATCTTAAAACCATTTACTTGGATCTGCTGTCAGCAGACCATGGGTCCCTTTAATATATCCAAAGAAAAAGAGAGGTAGAAAGAAGCAGGGAGAACTATAGGTACTGATGAGAACCTATATGAGGAGATGGCTGCTATTTCCTAGTGGAAAGGAGACTGTAGGAGGTGCAGCAGAGCCTGCTCTTCCCAGCCTGGAATAAGCAATCCAAAAAGGAATCTACTCCCAGAGGCGAACACAGAAGAAAGCTCTCTGTGATCACCAGTTTCTAAGCTGTTTGACAGGACAGCTTCACATCCTCCGCAATCTTGGAGACTTGGGTTATATCTGTGGGAGCAGGAAGTGGGATCTCCTCCAACCATCACCTGTTATTTTCCAGCTCAGTGACTCCTCTCTACCCAGGACAAGATCCAAAATGCCCACTAGTGAAATGGGGGAAATGGCTAAAGAATCCTGGAGACTCTGTGCAAGCCATCCACAAGTATACCACAGCCAGAAAAAATACAAAACCTGGGTGCAGCTGGGCTTCCATCCAAAAGAGGGCCCTTGTGGAAAGGTATCTGTTGCTGTGAAGACACTGACAGCAGTAAAAACTCTGTACTGTGGCCTAAGAATCTGTAATAAATCTGACCTACAGGAAAATGCTGAAGAGGAAGAAAATTTGTGCTGAAGCAATATAAGTTGGTGACTAATAACCACCATGAAGCTAATGCCTCCATGCATTCAGACAGACTGCAGTCAAAGCATTATAAGGAGCTGTCAAACTCATTCCTGAACAGTGTTGAGATCTCCCTGTTAGAGACGGATGTCAGGAAAGGTGTACCCAGGGAGAAAACTCTTGAAGCTTCAGAGGTGTGTCTGCCTTGCTTACTTAGTAGCAGGGGTGAACTGCTCTCTGTAACTATTCAGAATGAAGTGGGAATAAAACCAAGTAATCATGCAACATTCCCCTTCAAGATATAGGATATTTAGTGACCTGTACAATCATTTGAAGCTACAGATACCCCGCTGCTCTGGACAAAGGACAGGAATGTCTATCGTGACCAGGACATGCAAGAATAATAGTTCTAAGAATAATGAAAAGCTTGTCAGATTTTTAGTCTTTAGAACATCAGTATGTTGGGCACACTGAGGATGGGGAGATGGCAGAGGATTGTCCAGCTGTGGTTTGAAAATGAAAAAATCAACTTGAAAATCCATTATTTCTCTGCCCCTTAAATAATCTGTTTATTTCACATAGTTTCCCTTACACAGAAATACAACATGTGTGCCCTGAATGCACTTAGCTGCAGGCACTGTGAAAAAGTGTGCTAAAGGAAACATTCCTAGGAAGTTAAAATTCTATCTCCCCACAGCTAGATGGTTCTGGATAAAGAAAATCATTCTTACCTGCACTCAATTGCTGCCTGAAATTCCTGCTGATTAGTCACCTTTCTCTTAAATTTGTTCAGTTTTCTCAGATAAATGTAAAAAAGATAAAACAATACTAAGAAAACACAATTTCATGCACATTAAAAATAAATGAGCCCTAGGTTAGTGAAAGGATTGACCTATTTTAACCGGAGATTCCATCACTTGGAGAAAGAGTCCAGTTTAATTTCAAATATGTTGCCTACCCTATATGGCAAGTGGAAAATTGTCTCCCTTCCCCCTCCCAGCATACAGCTCCAGCCCACACCGTACAAGAATGGAATAAGACTTAACAGAGTTTACAGAAATACTGCCTTATATAAACAACATGTCAGAGATCTCAAACAACCAACTGAGCACAGTACTGAATCATTTAGGACAATTTGGTAGCATGTTTCAAACTACACATTTACTTCTGACCTGGTCCTCCCTGACTAGAACTCCTTCAGAATAAAGGCTACTGCCCTGAGAAAGCCCACAGTCTCCAGTTAATAAGCATTAGCAATAAATATACAGCATGAGATTGACACTCAGTTCTTCCTAACACTTTTGGACCCCAGCAGCAGGACAGTCACAGCACTCTGTAAAGAACAGAGCAGGTGTCATTCTGGGGTCCAGGGACTAGTGTTTCTGGTGACCCAGGGGCAGAAGGAGGCAGTGAATGGAGCAGGCGAGACACCTACCAGCTGACATTTAGCCAGATGCCAAGGTTTCTAAGCTGCCAGGGATTCTCTTCCACAAGGGATATTTCCACCTGGCTCCTTAAACCATTTATCTGTCAGATTCATATTGCAGGAGGAGCGCAAAGGTGACAGGGACTGAGGATTTCTCCATTGATCGCTGGTTGTATTTTTTCTGCCTCCGTAAGGGATTGAGAGCACATTGATGGATGAGGCTCTGCAGAGCAACTCACAGTAACCAAAAAAATGGGAAGAAAAAAAAAAGGTGAAAAGAAAAATCAGGAAGATCTACCCTAGTACCCAAATACAGGACCTATAAAAGCCTTCTAACGAAAGAAGGCTGTTTGTCTTTGCAAGTGTGCAAATGGCCCGTCATGATATAAACTTGGTGATGCCACTGCTTTGCCTACAACAGAGCCCATGAATTCTCAGCAACTCTCCCACAGCAGGATTGGTACAGGCAGGAAACAGGCATGCAATTCACCTGTCCCAGTGCAGATATCCATAGAGTCCTTGTCTACATGGGAACTAGCTAACTATAATGGAGAGATACACACATTTCTAATGCATGATTTTTTTGACACATCTTGAAGGTGCCTGTGTGGTAGCATCAAATTGTGGGATCCTATCCAAAGACTATTACCTTTGGGAAAAGATTACTCACTTCTATCACAGGTGATTTTTTCTGTGTTTCAAATTTCACAGACTTCAGCAGTTTACACTCACAGAGGGCTCACAAATTAAACAATTTAAATGTGATTGGACAGATGCTTACCAGAACATGGCCTTGGGCAACCTGGTCTAGTAAGAGGTGTCCCTGCCCATGGCAGGGGGGGTGGAACTCGATGATCTTCAAGGTCCTTTCCAACCTAAACCATTCTATGATTCTATGAAGTCAGACTGAAAACTTGGCTTCAGCTGCAGTCACACCAGATGCTGTACTGGGTCTGCCATCTCCCATTTCTCCATGACATCTATGAAAGAAAAGACGCAATCAGATTTTAACCGTTTCTACTTTTTTCAGCCAATATCCTCAAATTCTGAGACTACAACTGTTTTCTGCTGCAAACATAGCCAACTAAAAACCTGGTCTGTGTAGAGAACAATGCAGTCACTGTTCTAGGCAACCGGGTCCTCCTGCCACCCTGGCTGAGGTGTGACTATTACTTGAGGAAATCATCATCCCAGGCAGACAATGGTATAGTCCCTCTCCTTTCTTTTCTGATTTGGGAGCCTGGGAAATTAAGCCAAGTGGTCTCACAACTGAAGAGCGAACCAAGTGGAAAGTTAATCAGACACTTTTACTGGTTCTCTGTCTTTCCCCAAATAGACCCAGAGTTACAGCCTGATCATTGTTTATAACAGAAGCACAAAACTTCACAACTTCAGTTGGGTCTTGAAACCAGCCCAGATGTGGCTGTTCTGCTCCAGAACAGAGCCCCAAGCACAGCTCTTACAGCTACCAAGGATATCTGCAGATGTGCAAGGGTTCAGGGCTACCCACGCCTCACATCTAGCAGGGGTGTACTGCATTAGAGCGAGGAAATGCCCCTCAATGGCACTTTCCTCTAGTTCTGGTGGAAATTTTTGATTATTTCCATTTTTCTTCCACACTGGCTCACAGATCAGCTATGGAAAAAAAAGTCCTAGACAACTCTATGCATCCTGTACTTAAACAAGAGTAATTTTGGATTACTTTAGATTTCCACACAACTTTATCTCAAGTACTTGTAAGTAAGAAATTTAATAATTCTATATAATAAGAAGCAAAATAACAGTGCTACAAAAATCTGATTTACTGATGGAAATGCCTTCCTCTGCATCTCCCCTGCACACTGAAACACAAACAAGCATGCCAGAAAGTATGATTTCTGGGTCACAAGATGCTTTGCACAGCCACGAGGACACTACCAGTGCTAAAACCAATACAACTATTAGCTATATTCTGTTGCTACGAACTGAACTGCTAGTGAAGATATGAGGGCACATTTCAACGGGCTGAAGCACTATATGAAATGAGAGGATGAAATAATGAATGTATTCACATAATGCTGCTTTCCTAGTTATATTTTGTTAACGTTTTGCTGGATTTTACCAGTCTTTTACGGTTTTTCCCGAATCCCAACAGCAGAGGGCAGCACTATAGCCCGGCTCAGCCTGACACCAGCCTCTGAAAAAACACCCCATACGGATTTTTCTGCTGTTTATCAAAAAGGTTATTCCAGGATACTTCTCTTGCACTGGGCATAGGCCCAGCAGTTAGAGGCCCTGTCTACTTAGTAGGTATCTCCGGCTTCTCGAGTCACCCCTGCTATGGAAGGCCATGGATCCTGGCTCTGTCCCAGCCTGACCTATTCAGGGGAAAATTAATCCTGCTGCAGAAGGCCAATGCTAAAATAAACCCACGCTTGCTGGAGAGTGGAGATGTGGCAGGGAAAAGGAGCCTACGTAAATGCGTGCTTCTCATCCCCTGCTATAACCAACCTCCTCCCAGCCACATTACTACCTCTCAAAGCTGAGAACAACCTCCCCTGCTGAGCAGTGCCCAGTAGGAGAAAGTGCACAGCTCTAGGGTAGTTTTCCCAAAAGCCGCGTCAATGGGATGTCTTCTTCTCTGGAAGTGAGAGCGTTTTAGAAGTGGAGGAAAAAGGGGAAGAGGAGTGCTCTGCCTAACGGGTCTTTTTTTATCTTGTTTTGCAGAGGTGAGGGGCAGAATAGGAGACAAAAGTGTGTAATAACAAGCTGCTGGGTACCCAGGACGCTGCTGTCTCACAACTTTTCATTCTTTTAGCTGTTCCTGCCTGTAGATTACTACCAGTGAATGTGAAAGCCTGCAACTTCAAAAATGCCTCACAAAAATGAAGCATGGTGTTGATGGAAATGCACAGAAGCCACAGAGACAATTTTCAGTTACATAAAGATCTGTCTATTGTATTCGAACTGTTACTTCTGACCTGAGTCACTGGTCTAGTTCTAAGAACAGAAAATGGGTGCCACCCTACAGCACTGTAACATCTGAAAGGAAAGGCAAATAATATACAAGCAGCAGATTCATACAGCTCGTGGACGAGCCCTCTGTCACTATGATCCTGGAAGTAACTTAGAAGGTCCAGATAATTTATCCCAGTCTGACTATTTCAAGACAGTTTTGTGTCTGGATGACTGTTCTCAAGATGTCCATTTTCCCCACTATATATACTCAGAACTCTTTTTTTTTTTTCTTATTATAGGCATATGGAAGATAGAGGATATCTTCCTCTCAGTTTCTTCCATTACTGCATCCTACTATAAATGGGAAGAAATTAAATGGAGCGAAAGGACAATTCTTTCTACAGTGTAAGACACTTAAACAGCATCTATTTATTCATACTTACTTATAATACAACTGTACATACTGTATATATTAATTTCAAGCAATATAGCAAAATTTAAGAATGTATATTAATACAGTAACTTCCCTTCTTTCTTATGACTTATAAGAAAGTATTAAGAGGTCTCTTTATCCATGGAATCAGAAACAAGCAGTCATTTGCTAGGAATGAATGAAATACAGACTGGGTTTTTGTCAAGCTGAAGTAACATACCACATAATCTAAATATTTCCTGACTTCTGCTTCCATCCCCATCTTTTCTTCCCTCTCACATCCTGTGTATCAGCTCAGCTGGGCAAATTCAGAGCAAAAGGAATTTTGGGAACTGGGACTTGAACTAGATCTTTTCCAGAGTGAGTTCTGAAGCAGTAAAATACCCCATCAAGAAACACAACAGATTTGACACCACTTGCTATTTTAAATCAACCTTGTACACTGTCTTCAAAGATACCTCTTTCCTAGTTTAAACATGAAACTTTGAGTTGGACTCACAAGCCTTTGACAGATGTTACATCCTGTATCAAACAGGTTAAACTACACAGACAGAGTAGCACTTCCTATCTGTCAGACCCATGGAGAGAAGCAGAAGGTACTTGTACCTTTGCTTTGCTGTCTATCAACTGTCAACTGTCATAGAATCATAGAATTAGTGAGGTTGGAAGGGACCTTTAAGATCATCAAGTCCAACTTGATGATCTTAACCAACAGGTTAACCTACCCTGATAAAAACACCACCACTTCTAAACCATGTCCCTAAGCACCTCATCTACCCTTTTCTTAAACACCTCCAGGGATGGTGAATCCACCACCTCTCTGGGCAGCTTATTCCAATGTTTAATAACCCTTTCAGTGAAAAAATGCTTCCTAATATCCAATCTAAACCTGCCCTGACATAACTTGAACCCATTTCCTCTTGTCCTATCACTTGTCGCCAGGGAGAAGAGGTCAGCTCCCATCTCTCTAAAACCTCCTTTCAGGTAGTTGTAGAGGGTGATAAGGTCTCCCCTCAGCCTCCTCTTCTCCAGGCTAAACAACCCCAGATCCCTCAGTCATTCCTCATAAGGTTTGTCCTCCAGACCCTTCACCAGCTTTGTAGCCCTTCTCTGGACACGCTCCAACACCTCAATGTCCTTCTTGTAGTGAGGGGCCCAAAACTGAACACAGTACTCGAGGTGAGGCCTCACCAGTGCCGAGTACAGGGGGATGATTACTTCCCTAGTCGGGCTCACCACACTATTCCTGATGCAGGCCAGGTCTGCAGCTGACAGGATCAAGTCATACAAGAAGTAGCAGGGTGACAAACTACTGCATACAGTCCTTCAGCTTGAAAGTTGCTACTAATGTGCCTGTAATTTAAAAGGAATCTAGACCCTTTATTTCACTGTCCCATTTCACCAACCTCAGCTGATCAGTTAAATCAGAATACCATATTTTCTGGAGCAATGGCCCCACTCCTTCCTCTCCAACATGACCTGAAATTAAGCTGCAGACATTATACACATCTATTCTTAACAACTACCTATCTATTGCTTCAATGTGCCTGTATCCTGTGTACAGGGATAGGGCAAGTATATGAGAAAATACAGAAAACTGTTACTCGCTCAGACATATCTGATAAGGCTAATCTCTGTATTAATAAAGCCCCTTAGCAGAGAGGCAGCTTATCTGAGAAAAAAATAAGATTTTTGCTAGCATAATGCAAGTACCTCAAATGAAATAAGCTGTACCATAACAAAAGAACTCATTTGCCAATACAAACTGCACCTCCATAATAGATAGAGGTGCACGTGTAGCTCTGTAAGCCGGGGCTGTGATTTTTTTCCCCACAGTCCCAATCAATACAGCTACACTTTTAATAATGTGTGATGTGGCCTTAATTTGCCATTGTCTTGCAAAATGTAGAAAAATTAATACTTCAATTCATTATAAAAACATGTCTCACATTATAATAAATGCTATTTGAATTATAACAATGTATTTGTGAACTATTTAACCAATACACAGGGTGACAAGAAACTGATGATTCCGACACTGAGCAATATAATTTGTTCATTTCTCACTTACTCAAAAATAAGCTTAAATTTCTATTAAAATTGTTGTGGTAACAGATGTTGCAAGTATGCATAACAGTGACATCTACATGTAATGCCTGCAATTGTTTCTGTAATATAAAAATATGATTACCTTGTTTTGCTAATGCAATGCAGGTTATCTGACTGAGCACGAAGCTGTGACTCAGTTAAACATATATTGTGTCAGAAATCGTTTCAGTTTGTCCTACACTATATGAAAATAAAATTACTGACAGCAAGAAAATTATGAAACAGTTCAGAGAAGAAAAACTAGTCTAGAGTAAAATCACAGAATGGGAAACTACAAAATATCTGAAGACAGGAAGAGGTAACAACCTGAGCAGAAGCTAACAATATTGACATTGTTAAAGAGAAGATTATTGTATTATAATCAGTTATATTGTCAGAAATAGCAGATAGAAACCAAATAAATCACTTAAATTATTTCACTTAATTCAAATCTGTCAGCCTGAAACAATGGACTTTTAAAGGACAAAATATCCAGAACAGCAAAATTACACACAGAAGCAACTTAGCAAATAGAACTCAGAAGCAAAGATTCCAAACACAAAAAGATCAACTTAAATAATTTTCTGACACTCCAAAATTATTGAAACCCAAAGGATGATTAAAAATGAACTGAATAGAGCAAAAACTGAGTACTTTCCTTATTCCATTAAGACTGATATAGAAATAATGTTCACAAGAGCAAGCTTGAGCAAAACAGTAAAAAAAAAAATAAAAAAGCTATGAGATTTCTTCATATACACTGATGTGCACTAGTACAGTATCACTGATTCAAAAGGGTAATTACTGGTTTACATGAACGTAAGAAGAAAGAACAGGTCCCTACGAAGAGGCAGGAATTGAACAATATGTAAGAGTCACCAGAGCCATGGAAAGCTGAACATGACAGCCATCACTCAAGGTATTACAGGAATGGTGAGAACAATGTTGCACTATGCAGAGAGGGCTAGGTGACCTACTTTCAACCTGCTTTCAATTCTTTCAACCCAAAAGATTTTCTGAGGAAGGGCATGTTGAAAACTTCAAGTCAGAAAAAAAATCTAATTTAATACGTTTTCTTTTTAATAGCTTTGCTTTACTAAACTCTGAAAACAAATCAGACCTATTTTCTAGGTCATGCAACTTAGGCAGGTGTATCTGAATTCTGCATTCACACAAACCATCGTTTCTGTAGTCTGGAAACAAACAAACATAAAAACTCCACTAGCTAAGTAGAAGAACTAGGTGAAGAACTCATTTTCCTGATCAGGACCTAAAACAGTCGTAAGGCTACTGCTGGGAAGTGTCACCCTCTAGCAGCCAGAGAAACTTTTATCATGTATTATGGAAAATATAAACAGCTTTAGCCCATAACTTAGCTTTTCTCTGATCACATACCTGCTCAGATGTTGTCGATACTGTTTTGCAGCTGTCATACCTTCCAAGAAATCTGGGCAACACCATGAGAATTATATCCCTGAGAATGAACTGGAATATGTAGAAAAGCGAAGTACAATTTTAACTCTCTCTTAGCACTGATTTCAAAGACAAAAGCAAACGACTATCTTTAGGAAGAATAAGACAAAAAATGATAGGAAATAGAACATTTCAAGGTAGTAAGAAGGAAAACAAAGCTTTAACTGTCTATCTATAAACATAAAGATTAGGACCCTGGAAACATAGACTTTTCTTGAGAAGCAAACCTTGACCTTCCCTTTGCCATGAAGGTGACACTTTTTAATAGCTGTTGTAGAGCAAAACAATCTCCGGATCTCATTTCTTCATGAAAAATATGTTCCAACCAGATTAAAAAAAAAACAACAAACAAAACACAAATACATAAACATCAGAGATCCTCTCAGTGCGTATTTTTCCTGGAAGCACAAAAACCGAAAATCACTGAATCCAAGAAAGGATATATGCTCCACCATGTAATGATGTATGTTTGGCAATGACTAAAGAAATTATTTTCTGCAGAGATCTACACCAAAAGAAAAAGTACAATACTCCTTTCAGCTGCAAAGTAGGCTTTCAAATTCTGCTTTGTGCTTGTTCTGAATAAGCTTTAGTGGTATTATTGGAACAAATATGATCTTGACTTTTCATACTATTGCAGTAGCTTATGTTGTCAGCTTACAATTTTGAGAAAACCTATTAACTATTAGCCCAATTCTGACACCCTTATTTAGTTACTTTCCAGACCCCTTTCTATTGTCTTCAGCAAGTCTTGCCCATGAATAATGATTGAGTCAAGGCATGGGTCAGTGTGGTTAAATCAATTTTGTAATAACAGTGAAGCGGTGTGTGTAACACTATGCAGCTGTGCACTAATACTTGTGGAGAATGTTACTAGGTAACTGAATTGTCCAGATTTATGCCAGCTAATATTTTCTGTTTGATTGAGAGCATCACAAACCACCACACACCAAACCAGAGAGGAAACAGATCTTATAAACAGACTTCAACAGAAACTATCATTCAAAGTTACTCTTTTTACAGCAGTTATTTAAATACAAACCTGATTTCAGGATGTGCATTACCCCGTCTACCTATTTACATGCATTTGAGCAGATTCCTACTTCACCCACTTCAGGTCTAAGTTGTGTTCCACACCAGGACATCAAGCTGATCCTGTTGCTAATAAAACTCTCTCTGCTTCTGGATCAATTTCCAAATTTAGCTGGTTGTCCTGAGCCATGAAAAAAAAACAGAAGTGGACAGGGAAAGGAAATCAAAAAATATATACAAACAATACGTAAGAGAGAGATCTGGGAAAACTACGAAACCTGCATTCATGCCTTGCCCTGCCACATGCTGACAGAATGATCTTAAGCAAGTCACTTCACTTTTCTTCCAAAATACAGTCTGATGATAATGAGTTATACTTGATATCAAAAATATATTTACCAAAAAAAGAGTTAATAAATAGTAAATCCACTATTATGGAGTCTAACAGGTCATTAATTTGCTTATACCCATGACTTGGAAACTGTCCACAATGCCGCTGATTAATGAGTTCACCATAATCTGTAATGTGTGCTGTTATGTTTGTGGCATGAATGCATTAATTATCAAACAATGAATAGATGTTCTACAGTACTGTAAATCTTTATGACACCTTGTAGCATCCATTAACTATATACTGTAATGCACACCTGTGACAGAAGATGATTTTTTTCTCAAGGTATGTTGAGCCTTATGAGGAAAAATTACTTAAGTTCTAAATCTTAGCAATATTGTTATTCTGTCTACAGCATACCAAGTAAGCTGCAACAAAATTAAACAAGAAACTGAGTTTCTGAAAACTGTGTGACATGAACCTCTGATGAGGAATCCGGTCCTGCAGGATTAGTGCTTGATTTGTTTCATTTCTCTCTGGCTTCCCAGGCCTTCTCTTTCCTTTGCCTTCTCCTCTACTACCTCAGAGATACCCATATGTCTCCTTGCCCTGGTCTGTTCATTTCACCTGCACCCCTCACTCAGTGAGGAAGAGCCATTCCTTTGATGTGGTGTACAGCAACCGTTGCTTTGCCCCTGATCTCTGTTGTCCCATCCTTCCTCTCTAACCTGCTCCTTCACTTGCCATGTCCTTCCTCAGGTCCTCTCATTTGCTCTTTCCATGATCTTCATCTCACCAAACTGAGAAAATCCCATCAAATCTCAGCCCTCTTCCTCCTGCTTTATCTTTCTTCTCTAGCACAGATTTGATTGTAGATTCTCTCTGTTTCTTACTTCTCCACTCCTATCTCATGAAGTCTGCTTGCCAAACACATACCTCAGTCTGCCTTCACCTTCAATTTCCTGGCTGGCCTGTTATCAGGTTTACTTCATCCACAATCATTTAATTCTCTCCCCTTCCAGTTGTGCCATCCTCCTAACTTTTCCTCCTACTTTTCCAAGTTAACTGAAGACCTGGCTGCCTTTCACCGCTTTTAATGCACCTCTCAAACGCTCTCTTCCTGAACATCTTCTGCACAAATACTTGCCAAAGGATTTGCCAAAGAAATCCTTGCCACCTCCTGCAAGTCTATTCCTTGTGTCACACATTGGGTATTTTTTCTTTACTACCTTTACAACCCATGCTTGTCCTGTTACAAAGTAACTTCTAATCTGTTTCATATCCATAGTCATTCCCTCCCTCAGTTTTCTGAAATTTTGCCCCTCCTCCAACTCCTTGTCCCCACATTACAGACGTGCTCTAATAAACAAACATACCCTATGTTGACTTCCACTGCTATTTCCAGCACTAACACTTCCCTCCTCAATGTGCTGCTTATACTTACTGTCCGGTTTTCCTCCTCTCCAGCTCACTGTAGGCTCCTAACCCAGGTAACACCAATATCCAGCTAAAATTACCCTCACTAATATCTGCTCAAGACAAAACTCAAACCCCACACTCCTTCATTCTTCTTGATCATCTTTGTCACTAACAACCCTGTTATTTCTCCTCAAGTCTCATCTTCGCTTAGCCTCTTTGGGCTCTCTTAGTCTCCTCCCCCTGACCACAAACATAAACCAACCTTACACAAGGAGAATTTACTACAACTCTACAAATTTTCCCAAAAAAAAACCCCACATATTTATTCTAGGCATCTTGCCAATACACTGTCTCCCCATCACTGTCTATGCTGGGGGTCAGGATGGTCTGACTGATCCCTTGTGCTCACCCTTGTGTCTGCTGTCAGACTCAAACTGCTGACTTTTGAGAAAAAGCCTTATTATTTTGTGTCTGGACAATCCTCAGCACTAGGGTTCCCAGTGTCTTGGAAATGCAAATAAACAAGGGTACACACTACATACTACAAAAATATTGTAGATTTCCTGTAGTGTTTCAAGCTGGCTATTCACACATCAAAGCACAATGCAGTCAGTCACTAATCTCTTTTGAAAATGTAGACCTAGGTTATTATTTTTAGCTCAGAATTTTAATTCCAGTGTCTTTATGCCACATCAGCAGTAGAGAGCACCCACAAACTCAGCCTAGAAAGCCAGCTCATCCTTCCCAAGCTGCAAAGATCTAAGGAAGATGAGGCTTAAAAGCTGACTTTTGGTAATTCAGAAAGGAAAGCTTGCATTTTCAGAACTGTCTTAGCAATTTCTCTGTGAAAGTATCAGTAACTATTCTGAACGTACAACACCAAACACCAACTAACTGCAAGAAAAGTCAAAGTTCCTTTCACTTGTTTTTAATGATATTTCCAGCCTAGTGAAAATGCTTATCCTCAAATTTGGTCATACTGGTGGATTTAGCAGTAAGTTCCTTATAGCATACATTTGCACTCCTCCAGAAAGTAACATAAAAAGCCTCATTGTCATACATAGGAAAGATCCAAAACAGGCATTTGGAGCAAAAATCAAACAAACGAAGAATAACCCTCAGAGTAGTGGACACACGTCGTGGTCCAGTGTTGCTTTTGTTAAAACTGTTTGGAAGCTGAGCATCTCCTGCAAATAAATACCTGGGCTCAGAGAAGGGAAAGCAGAAGCAGAAAAAGTGAGTATTCACTTTCTATGCATTGCTTTCTTTAAACAGTGGCAGCCTTGGCAAAACAACATTACTGCTACAGACATACCTATTAAACCAAAGAGCCTCTGTAGAGTGGGATGATGATGCACAACAGTAACTTCAAAAACTAACTGGAATTCTTACAATAAAGACTTCATTAAATTGTAATTAAGAAAACCCACACACAATTTAAATGAGCTAAAAAGTGTCTTTTTTTTTTTTTAAGAAGGTAATTTAAATGAGTTAAAACAAAGATGGTGGGGGAGGGGAAGGCAAAAGACCCTTTCAGGCTAGACCACACCACCACAGTCTCACTCCAGGCCCCCCATTCCCCTCCCTCCCCATTAGCATCCCACGGTCACTCTCCCACCTCTCACTCACCAGACACCAGTCAGCAGGACACTAGCTGACACCTGAGTGCACGCACTGAGAAGACAGTCTGGACAGTCAGGCAGCAACTGTGAGCAACACCATCCCATGGGTCTGGACAAAACCAGCAGCAGAAGCCCTGAGACTTTAAAGGGATATTTACTTTCCTGTGAAAAGAGGAGACACCAGACCTTGTGAGCGAAGTATGAGGAAGAAAAAGGAAAGGTCAAGGGTACATACATTAAACAATACCCCCCTCAACTCACAGTCTAATTCTAGGGCTCCCCTATGCTTCCTGCTTGCACCTGGTTTCGGTCCTTGCTCGGGGAAAAGGTCTCTTTGAGGGGAGCTCTCTTCCCCTTTCTTAGAAGCTGTGGAAAGGCTCCATCTGCTCAGGATGGCCAAGGTGCAAAGGGTGCTCCTGGAAGTTAAAGCTGCCGTCTGCTTCCCAGAGCTGAGGTTCATGAGAAAAGACTTCTACCTCAACAGACCGAGGAGAGGCAGAGGGCAAGAGAGACGGGGGATCAAATTTACAGTCTCATTGACTCATGCTAACAAACACGTCAGTGAGATTTGCTGTCCTGAAGAGAATGTCTCTTCGTGGAACGGCCAATCTTTTAGCACCTATATTAAGGTGAATCCTATTTCCATTATTGATACCATATTACCAAATCAAAGCAGCCCCCCTTACCCCACGCATTCCTCAGTATAATGTTGTCCTAAGGGCACATCTTAATGCCTTTTTAAGGGAAACTCCTAGGTATGCATCTACAACTTGCTGTACTGCCTTTCACTCCACACAGCAAAGTCACCCAACAGTCAATCATAAGCTCTTGCTTTCTTATGGGGGTCAGCCAGAAAGGACAGATGAGAAACAGAGAAACCAGCGATGGAGCCATGTAATCTTCATTTGAGAGCTGAACATTCCCCTAAGAACCACTGAATGAAGGCAGGGTTTCACTACAGCCTTTACTCTTCTTTTACACCTGGTGCGAGTCAAGCAACTTGAGCGTTCCTGGGCACATGCTTCCCGGAGTCCTTTCCTTTCCGTTCCCTTCCCCTTCCCTTCCCCTCTCCTCCCCTCCCCTCCCACCCCCCCTCCTTCCGAGGGGACTGACTGCAACTCTTGTGAAGGTCTGACCTTGCAGGGTTGAAACGAGGGTACAATGCAGGAAGGCATGTTGCCTCCTCTCCGGGAAAGCCAGGTCCTGGAGCACGCCGGGGTATTTAAAGACCTCAACGCCTGCAAGTTCACACCATGTATCAAACATGAAGCGTGTCTCTTTGCCCTTGACTCAGAGAGGTCTAGCCCATTCCTGATTAGCGATGCTCATGAACATCGCACCATTGTGCTGCCTCCCGGGTTGACTCTGCATCCCCGGTGACCTTCGTCGTAGGGCACAGTGTCTGCACCAGGGCACCCGCCCAGCATCCGCCTGTCCATCCTCACCCGCCATGGTGTGAATCCACACACACAAAGCTAAGGCTTAAAGCACTCTTGCTTCTTCGCGTTGACTTCACTCAACAAGTTGCCCAGTCTCCTCACCCAGGCCTCTCTGGGCAAGCTTTAAGCTGCCAGCGCCTGCCTCCGGCCCACACGAAACAGTTAACATCGCCTGAAGTGCTCCTGCCAGCTTCCTCAGTCCCCTCCTGTGCCTCCTGGGAGCTATTAATACAGCAGGCACATGCTCTGACATAGCGTTCCCCGGCAGCGACCAGATAACTTTAATTTGCCCTTTAAACGTCCGGAGCCCAGTGGCCCTCGCGGCCCCTCCACAAGGGAACATGGCGGCGCTGCCCCGCGCACCCCAACGGGGCGGGCCCTGGGGGGTCCCAGCCAATGTCCGTGCCCTCGGGGGACACCTCCTCCTATCGCGAGAGGCCGCGGGGTATAAGAAGGGCGGCTCGGGGCCGGGGGGCCATTTGGCCGGCGGTGCGCGGGGGCGGCCGGGTGGGGAGGTGCGCGGTTCGTTGGCTCTCTCCGGGAAGGGGGTGTCGGACCGGCTGCCAGCATGGGTGACCAAGCACTCAGCTTCCTCAAGGACTTTTTGGCCGGTGGGATCGCTGCCGCCATCTCCAAGACGGCTGTCGCCCCTATCGAGAGAGTGAAGTTGCTGCTGCAGGTGAGGAGGAGGAGGCGGCTGCGGGGGCCGGGCGGCGGCGGCGGGGGGAGGCCGGCGGGGCTGTGCCACAGGCGGCCGCCGGCCGGCCTGACTAAATATGGGAAGGAGCTCGGCCGGCTCCGGTTACCCGGGCCCTTCAGCACCGCCTCGGGGGAGCGGGAGCCGGGCCAGGCCTCGTCCCTGCCCTTCAGCGGGCCGCCCTGCGGGGTCACCCCTGCAGGGTCTGTCTCTCTACCCTCCCACCCCTCCACCTTCTCCTCCCTCCAGGTCCAGCATGCCAGCAAACAGATCACGGCCGAGAAGCAGTACAAAGGCATCATCGACTGCATAGTCCGCATCCCCAAGGAGCAAGGCATCATCTCCTTCTGGAGAGGCAACCTGGCCAACGTCATCCGGTACTTCCCCACCCAGGCCCTCAACTTCGCCTTCAAGGACAAGTACAAGCAGATCTTCTTAGGGGGAGTGGACAGGCACAAGCAGTTCTGGCGCTACTTCGCGGGCAACTTGGCGTCTGGGGGTGCGGCGGGAGCCACCTCCCTCTGCTTCGTCTACCCACTGGATTTCGCCAGGACCCGGCTGGCGGCTGATGTGGGCAAAGGAGCCAGCGAGAGGGAGTTCACTGGGCTGGGCGACTGCATCGTCAAGATCTTCAAGTCTGATGGCTTGAAGGGCCTGTACCAAGGATTCAGTGTGTCTGTCCAGGGCATCATCATCTACAGAGCAGCCTATTTTGGGGTTTACGACACGGCCAAGGGTAAGAAGTGCATGGAGAAGTGACTGCGAGGGAAGAGCCATCCAGTAAAGGCACTCCGGGGCACTTGGTGGTACAAGGACAAGCAGGGCTTGGGTCAGCACCAGTTTGGTTGCTGGTGCTAGAATAACACACAGGTGTTTCTGAAGCGTGTTCCTGCCTCCCTCAACTTGCTGCTCTGAGCAGAAGCCTTGGGTTTGCAGGGCATTTTCAGACGCTTTCTAGTTTCTTTTTCTGACATAAGGCTTGCATGGTAGCTTGGTACTCATGACGTGAGCCTGGGAGGGTTCTGCAGGAGACACCTTTCGGTTGGGGAGCATGAAGAGGGCTTAGATCAAAAAATCCAACAGTCCTATAAACTTGTTTCACTCGTAGTACCTGTTAATAGTCAAACATGGATGAAGGGAGAAGTTGCAGGCTTGATTGAGTTGACTTGATTGAGCGACTCCTGGGGTTGGTGAGTGATTGTTCCTTCCACAGCCATCTTTCCCACAACCCTTTCCCTCTGTACTGACTCTGCTCATTTGTTCTCGATGACAGGTATGTTGCCTGATCCAAAGAATGTGCATATCGTAGTGAGCTGGATGATTGCCCAGACTGTCACTGCAGTAGCAGGGCTGGTTTCTTATCCTTTTGATACTGTGCGACGTAGGATGATGATGCAGTCTGGCCGAAAAGGAGGTAAGAATAAGCGCTCTTATGGTGTTCTGGTAGCAGAAAGTATCTCTTCATCAAGATACGATGGGAGATGCTGGGTGGGTTTTGTCTTAGGGAAAGCTAATGACCTCATTGGAATCCTTGAAAAAAATAGCAATGTGTTTCCCATAGCTTTTCTAATTATTTCTGTCATGTTTGCTTAAGAGGCTGAGACTTGATTTGTTTTGATTTCCATGTGGAGAATTAAAATCACTGTTCATTAATTGATTACTGAATTTTAAATTCTTGGCTGTAGTTTGCTTATTCCTTGTTGGTTTAAATATATGAAAGTTGAAACAGACTTGCTGTATAACTTCAAGCCTTCTGACCTTTATGTCTGTTTCTGCAGCTGATATTATGTACAAGGGCACAATTGATTGCTGGAAGAAGATAGCTAAAGATGAAGGAGGCAAAGCGTTCTTCAAAGGTGCCTGGTCTAATGTGTTGAGAGGCATGGGTGGAGCTTTTGTATTAGTACTTTATGATGAAATCAAGAAATACGTCTAAAACTTAACATCATAATGTAGTTCAATTGTTCTCAATCAACTTTTTTTAAAAAAAACATGCTATTGTGTTGTAATGGACAACAAAATATTTCCTAGGGAAACGGAATAAAATTTATGAGTAACATATCTGGTTGAGATGAGGATGCATTAACTTAAAAATTGTTCACTACACCACAGTTACATTTTTGTATGAGAATTCCTCCAACATTTGTATTGGACCCTGTGTATATATTATACTTCAAATTTCAGGTAATACATTTTGTCTAGAGACAAGACTTAGGTGGTCTACACCTAGTTTAAAATCTAATATTGTAAAATCTTCATAAATACTGATTGTACTGATGTCTCTAGCTACCCAAACATGATGACATTTATAACATGAATTAAAATCATGTTTTCTTCTAAAGCTGTATTTTTTTAAGATGATATTAAGTGAAAAGCATGTGTAAAAACAAACTGTACTAAAATGCTAGGCTGAGTGCTACAGCCTCTTCACTGATGTATTATACAATCATATGGTTGAAGCCATTTTCAAATGTACTTTGTAGAATATGGAAATACAGTGTTTCAGAAATGCCCTGTATCTTCACAAAGCAAAAAGTTGTCTGCTCTGATGTTCAATTGAACTGAAACAGAAATAATGAAATAAATTAATATATCAATGAACCATTTTCCTGTTGTTTTCCGTACACTGAACACACTACATGTCCTTTAAGGTGATGTGCTAATCAGCACCCATTAGTGATTGTCTGTTACTGCCTGAGCCTCTAGAAAGTTTTTCAACAGAGCTTTAGGTAGATGGGATGGTTATTGATAATTCTAGAATAGCAAAACCAAGTGGATTCAGAGGGTACTGCAGCCAATTGTCTTAAACTACCCTAAGGTCTTAGCTGCTTTGATAATTCATTTATATTACCCTTAACTTTGAAGTAAGTGTGTCTTCATTTGATAGTGAAGTCAGTGCTTTTCATTTTATTTGAAAAAGTATTCTATTCTAGAATACTTCTGAGTTGTTAGTGTAGTAATTATACTTCCAATTACCCCCAGTATTAACAACTTGAGCTATTAATTACCAATGAGATGAAAACATGCTCAATACAGAGTTCTTAAAGTTTAGATGCTGCATGGTTGTGAAGTCACCTAAGAATAGGCTTTCTGACCAGGCAAAGGAGGGAAAGTGAGTTGTGCCCATTTCAGGCTACATACAAACAAAGGTTTGTTAACTATGTACCCACCTAGCAAAAGGGGTAATACTCAAATAAGCTGTTATTTCAGCTGTGTCTTTTACTACTTCATATATAGAGGTAAGGTGCCCTCATACTGATTTTTGATAACAATTCTGCAATGTCTGTCACTTCCAGTGCCCTAGGGTGAAAAACAACCCTGTGGAAACACAAATGGTAAAAGGCTGACTACTTACTTGCACAGCTGACGATTTCCCCAGTGAATGTAACTGCAGAGTAGGTGATGCCTGGGCGTGTAGGACTGATGAGTGAACAGTGTTGCTCCAGTGGAGGGGTGACATTCTTGCAGGTATTGTCACTGCTGTAAGCGGCCTTTCCCTGACATCTGGTCTCCCAGCATTGCTGGTGTGAAAGCTGGAGCAATTTGATACATGAAAGCAAGCTGCTGCAAAGAATATTATCCCTTGCTCTGTGAAAATAGAGTACTCCGGAGTATCAATGGAACAAGTCTCCCAAAAAGAAGTCACATTTCATGTGACTAGCACAGAACTATCCAGTTACTCTCATGGACACCAAATCTATGATTTTTATAATTGAGTATACAGATGAGGACTCTGGATTAACCAGTTTTGTGAGTACCAATAAATGCTAAGAGAGTAAGCAGTAAGAGCTGAGATTGACATTTTGATCAGTTCCAAGTTCTGTGCTTCAGTTTCCAGTTACCCCTTTCCTACATTTGAAATTAATATCCTGTCAGATGCAGGTAGTACTACCTCTGTGTGTGTGTCTGCTCCAGATTCAGACCAGCAACTCCCTCCTCCCTGAAGGCAGGTACAAGCTACCAAAGCAGTATCTGGAAGCAACACCTATCCACCTCAAGAACTGAACTATTTGGGAAAAAATGGGTCCAAAAATTATAATTAAGTTTAGGTAACTTAAAAATAAACTATTTTTTGTCTCATGAAGATAGCATCTCTTTCAATCTGGCTTTATCATTTTATCTCCCTTCTTTCATGGTCACTATCTTAGACACTTGCTTTTCTAGATACCTGGTCTGTTTTCTTCCCAGTAGTAAATAACCAGGGTCGTAACATATTGAACCATAAGTTTGTGAAGAAAATCCTTCTACTGTTTTTCAAAGTGCTTATTGCAGTAGTCTTAGTTAAAAGCTTTACCTGCTCGCTTCTGCCTTTTCTCTTCCTTTTCTCCTTCCTTCACCCATTCCTAATGGTTCCTTAGGAGAAAGCCTGCTAACACACTGCAACTATCCATTTCACATTTACCTGGTTGACAAGGTTGCAGATGGCATCAGGGTGTTTTAGAGAAGATCTAAGTTGGCTGCAAAGATACCAGAGACAATGACAGATTGCAATATGCAGAGGTACAAAACCTTAGGGGGAAGCATATGTGTGAATGAGCAATGAGAATATTCAAAGGAAGCGAAAGAAGTTAAGAAGTTACAATGTTCCAGCAGGAAAAAAAAAAAAAAAAAAAAAAAAAGGCAAAAAACAAAGGAGGAGTAAAGGCTATTAAAAAGGAGAGTGAGTAGTATCAGTGCAGGAAAATTCCATTGAGGGAAAGAGACAATACATGAAATAAAGGATACGGAAAACACAGGTAAAGGGCTCTTTATTTCTACTTGAATGCTTACACATGCACACCCTGTGGCAGATTCCAGGCAGTACTCGCCATACAGATACTTAGGGTCAGAGTTTGAAACTGTCAACGAAATAACCATTCACCTGAAAGCAGCCCTGCACTGAGTCTGTGGCACTCAGCCTAACACTTGCTGAAAGCACAACCTAAGTTCCAGCCATCAGCTCTGCAAAGCTGGAAAATAGATGACTTTGCAGAGAGTCTCCAGTCACCCTTTGACCTCTGATCAAATGAACCCTTGTTGTCACAGGCAATTGATACCAATGCACCAATCCTTGTGCACCTTTGCAATAGTTAGTCGCAGGCAAAAGCCTGCATCAAACCTGTTATACCTTTATCTTACACTTGAACACTAGGAAACCTGCCCAGAATAGCCTGGTAATACATCCTAATACAGAAAGCCAAAGCCCACCTACCGTGCAGCATATACTGTATTGCCCAGCTCTCAAAGGACGCTACCTGGGAACTGAGGTACACTGTTCTTTTGGATGAGATGAAGTTAGGACCTTCAGGTGGGTCTGAAAGATAAGCCTGTTATCTACAGAGCATAGCCTAGTGCAGAGAGTGGGAGGGGGAGAATCTATAGCAGCAAATTGAATCTTCCCTACCTCCACTCTCTGCCCTAAACTTGTCATGCAAGAAGCAGGCATCAGTTCTTTAAAAGCCATAAGGAAGAGCTTAAGACATGGTGAGAAGCATAGCAGAAGGAAAAAAACCTTGCTAAGTTGTTCAAAAATCAGAAGAAAGCCCCATCTGCAGAGATGCCACAGTTATGGTTACTGATCTCAGCTGGAGATGGAGAGTCCCACTAGCCAACCTAGGATGTCAGGGAAAGAAGCATCATGCCCCTGGTGGCAAATCTCAGCCACCTGTGTTCCCCTTGTGAAGTCCCTCTCACTTTAAACCAGAAAAATCTTTCAATAGCATGTTCTAGCCCCAACAGCCACTGTGTAGAGAGAACCGAGACCTGTTATTTTTGTTCCAAGCTCTGACCACGTATAATACAGTGGAGAGAACTATGATTTTTGTACATAATCAGAGCCCAGAACAAAAATCACGGAGAACGGCATTTTAGGACTCTGTAGTGAATAACACAGGTGGTCCTGGAACCAGAAGTGACAGCTATAAGGATCAATGTTGCCAAATCCCGTCTCATCTTGGCCAGGAGGAGAGTTACCAGAAGACACATAGAAGCTTTCTTCACCAAGGTATTAGAACCGTGCATCCTGAAAACAAACCAGATCTGTATGTATCACAAGCATTATCAGTCCCTGCCAAAATCTAAAACAGGATGACCTCAATGTAATTTCAGTCCTGCAAGATGGTTCCACATGCAGCTTTATATTTCTGTATTTCCTCATTCATTGGTTGACAATGACATGGTTCATCCACTATTTTGCTCCAGACTTTGGGCAGGTAAACACCACAAAGATGTACTTAGCATACTGCGTTCATAAGATACACCACTTGGGTACCAAAGGAGCCTTTTCTTCTCCCTCACCATTTGGCTTGTTGATATATCACTGTGTATTCATCATCGCCTGCATATGACAGTCATGACTGCACAGCTAGAAGGCTTGATGTAAGTCACTGCCCTCATCTCCATCACACTGATGCGCAGACTGCTCCAGGGAAAACCACAAGCTCTCATCCACCAGATGACTCAATGAGCTGCCCAGGTTGGGAAGGCAGGAAGTTACTTTTATCTATTGACCATGAAAGAAAAGCACTGGGATAAAAATGTTACTGGTGATCTGTTAGGAAAAAAAAAGTGTCTCAGGCTTTTTACAGGGGTTTATCCTGAAACTCATTAGATGACAAATCAGGAAAATACAGTCCAATGTAAAGTCTACATGCATCACAGAAGACATATATATCCAGTCAGCCATTTGATTTAAGACAATCAGACAAATCCTCATCTGAGTGGCAGGATGACAGCAGAGATGCCTCAGGATCTTCAGTAAAGACCGGAAGCAATCTGGTAGAAGGCAGGCTCTGGCACAGGGGAAAGCCTATACATTCCATACAAGGAACAACCTTGTGTCATTATCCCAAATTCACTTGAGTCTCTTTAGAACTCGGTTTTAATCCTAGTGAACCAAAGGATTCAGTGGTCTGCTTGGGAAAACACCCCTCACGTGTCACCTATCCAGACAGGGATGTACCACCGCTCCCTGTTCTTCTCATACAGCCAACGATCCGAGCTAGGGCTGCCTTTAACACCTTCAGTATTGTAGAAAGACTACACAGCAGAACCCCATCCTGGAAGAAAAGGAGCTCACGATGAGGCAGAGACGCTTCCAGAGCAAAAACATGACAGAGGCATCAGGGTCCATTTCTCATAGTAGTGAGTTCAATACACCAGTGCTGTCACCCAAACTGGCAATCCTGTCACTTCAGCAGGGATATTGGCTCCTACCTGAAACCGTGTGTCAAACCAGTGTGGCAGTTCACTTTAAGGAGAAAGCAAAGCAGCTTGCGCTTTTCTTTCAACGAGATCTTCTGGAGGGGGGAAAAAGGCAAAAGAAAGTAGAAGAGAATATAAAGCAGTAGCTTACAAAAAAGACAGAAAACAAGTCTATTAGAAACAGGATTTTTTGCTACAAAAATCTTGATGAGATTATCTAACCTAATGAAGCTCTCTCAATATGGCTTATTTTAAAAAATCCACACCAAAATCACTAACAGGTAAAGTGTATCAATGAATAAACTAATTCTTTGCATTTTCCTCCACTACATGTAGTACAAAACATTTCTCCCATGAGCTCCTACGCACTTTAATACCAATTACAAAATTCTAAAAGAAGCCACTGCAATGAAAAACGATTCATGTTAAATATTTTATTTCTTATGATTTACAAAAATGACATACAAAATTGACAGTCTTTCATAACAAAGTTAAATAAAATAAGATGAAGTAATTAAAAGTAATCCATTTTGTGAATTCCTTCACAGAAAAAAAAAAAATCGTATGAACATTCAGAAGTATTTAAACTGTGATCCTGATATTCACATTCAAGGACAAAAATCTTTAAATAGTGAATAATCTTAATTAGCACAATAGTACAAATAAATAAAGCAGCACTATGCAAACAATTCCATACAGTCCCTATCAATGAATAATAATTGCAATAAAAATCTGTTTGCCACAATGCTGCTTAAAGTTAAAAGTTCAAATATTGTCAAACAGCTAAATTTGATCCGCAGGTCACCAGGTGCAGAAGCTCTGCCAAACTATCACACAGGACCAAGTAAAAGGTTTGTAACAATGCAGAGTACCTGAAAGCCTAAGCCCTCATGCAAGCACGAGCAAAGAATAATAAACTGTCCTGTTCATAGGGCTGAGACCCAGCATTACTGAATACAGCTTTTTATTTTTTTCTTTATGCATAATACAAAGAGATTTCCCGTATCTCTCCTGGGAAGAAGCTGGGGAAGCAAGCAGGGTTCCTGCAATATCCATGGACAGTGGCATCACAATTTATGCTCCTTATAAGGCTACAGTCCTACAAAATAAGCTCACTGAAAGTTTGCCTTTATGTATAGAAATAAAGCATACCACCTACTATTTGCAATTACCAATTCCATTAAATTTTGCTCCCCTTGTAAATGGATGTTACTACCAAAGCTTATCTGACACTACTAAAAATATTTGGTATGAACATGACATTAAAAAACAGGTTAAGAAGCATAACAAGATTTTCTGTTTTCTACTGTCTTTTTTTTTTTTTTAATCCTGGTTAGTAGTTGCTCTCAAAAATCAGACCTTCAAGTTTCCTGCAGCTCAAGTTTATATCTTCCCACCAAGAAGGGCAAGGATCTGCAAAAGCAGGGCCATAAAAATATTTCCCTTGCTTAGCATTCTCTAGCTCGAGAAGTAACTAAAACTTACTCTTGTTTAGAGTGAATCTGAAACTGTTGTTCACTTCAGTCTTTACTCTTGTTCAAATAGCATCAGATTCTTCTTTCCTACACAAAGGTCCCAATACAACTTCCAAAATTCTTTTAAATCTGGAAGAGATGCAGCCTTGAGTACGAAACAAATGTTCAACACCTGGAGTGCAAGAGTGGCAGAACAACATCTTTTCTAGCCTCAGTATTCTAGCTAAACATGCAGGAATACATAAAGGAATATAGGAATACATATCTTCCTATAAAAGGAAGATTCTTTCAGTCATAAGAACAAGACCTGCAAAGTTCAGAAGGCTTACCTAAAGAACAAGAACAATCTAAGAATTAAGCATATGCTTATGAATTTAATGTAATCTTTTAAAATATTATTTTAAATATTTTCTTTACATCTTGCACCTATAGTGCAGCAATACTGTCCTTCCATGTTATGTATACAAATCCCACTTATGATTTGAGAATAAAGTAATAATTAGCAATTTCTATTTAACTTGTCCATTTAAGTATCTCCTCCTCTCTCAAGTTCTTCCTGTCAGGAAAACACTGACTGAAGTGAAAGTGTTCCCTTAAAACCATATTATAAGCAATTATATCATATGCAATGCATTTTAATCACTGAACAATGCAGAAAGTATTTTTGCACATAGAATTTACAAAAGCACTAAAAATAGAAGTCTGAGGATCATCTCAGAATGGGAGGCAAAGAACGCACTTATAACCAAGCAGCACGAACGTTAGTGGGTTTAGGTCTCTGTAATGCCCCACTGGCTGGATCGGACACAGATTTTTCATTCCTCTGGCTCATTGTACTTGGTACAGCGGATGCTCTTGAAGTGCCTCCTGTTAACACACACACACACACACACACACAAAAAGAGTGAGAATCCTTATGCTTGTTGCAACAGAAAATTTCATGCTATATTAGTACTGCAACACTCATTACCATAGTTTCCAGAAAAAAAACAAATCACAGTAAGTTGAATACAAACTCAAAATGTTATGAGTTGTTTGTAAACGGTCAGGACAAGGAATTCAAGCCTACATAGTGCTGTGGTTCTTTAACCTAACATGTATGGATCTATCATAGAATCGTTATGGTTGGAAGAGACCTTTAAGATCACCAAGCCCAGCCATTAACCTAGCACTGCCAAGTTACCACTAAACCATATCCCTCAGCACCACATCTATAAGTCTTTTAAATGCCTCCAGGGATGGTGATTCAACCACTTCTCTGGGCAATGGGGACATATGGGGACATACAATCTACTTCCAAATATTACACACGCAATTTTTAAGAGAAACAAGGCTACTATCGGTAGATTTACATTTTCTGAATGAGAATTTGAAACTTCTTTGAGGTTTTTCTATTGGCTTCTTCTTTTTCTTCTTTCAATAAAGGGTACTGGCAAAATGAGTAATCTTCTTTACAACAGTGATTTTTTTACCTTCTTGGAAAAGATGACTAACAAGGTAATTTATTAGAAATTTAGGATGGTAAGTAAACAATTAATGCAGTCACCATACTTTTGGTTAAAAAAAAAATTGATTAAAAAAAATAACTTCAATGATTTCTGTGTGATAACTGATAAATCTAAGGAAGACAGAGAATGGAACTTATTTGCTATGCTTAGCAGTAAGTGCTTGACAAATCTGAATTATAAAAAGATAAACACATGCAAAGAAATGCAAGAATCTGCAACTTCAAAGTACTTACTGGAAGGACTAAGCTGGCACAAAGCAGATTTTCCTCTTCTTACAGATGGTGAAGAATTTAGATAACTCATCTGGCGCTGATAGTCCATCAATTGTTCAGAACGCCTCATACCAGCTGTTGGTTTCACTGCTTCCAGTCTTTTCAGGAAAGCCTTAATGTTGAAGAAAAATATCATCAAGAAAGAGAGAGGATGAACAAGAAGCTACAAAACAAACATTCACAAATTGATTTTTATTTGAACTGCAACACCCCCCACCCCACCCCACCCCGATTTTTAGCACTGCACAACACAAACTCCTCCACTGGTGACCAGCACAGGCTATTCTGCTCACATTGAACTTTTTCCTCAGTGTTGACACGAATTTTAAGTGTCCCTTACATATCATCAATTCTATGCTCAGTACATCTTTCATACCCTATAGTTCTCTGTACTTTATGATAACTTGAAAAAACACATCTGTTTGGTGATAGAAAAGGTGGTGGGAAGATGGGCTGCGGTCTTCTAATCCTACCTTTGGGTACTCCTCTTTTCTAAATTTCTGGAAGGATGAAAAGCTGTTTTTTTTAATCTTTGCAAACATACTTAGATCATTTTACATTGCCCTACAGGATCCCCAGAGAGAATCGCTGACTTCAATTCTGTGAAAATAATGTCAAAAGGAAAGCACAAATATCTACCAGACGCTATTTGTTTTATCCATAATGTAGTTTTAAGAGATTTTAGTTGAAATTATTGTTATAGACATAATTTCTTCTTGTTGAAATTAACTCTGGCAATCATGCAGCAAGCATTAAATTAGACCAGCTACTTACACAGTATTTGTAAGATACAGACAGTATTCTGCATAGCTACTTCTACTTGAATCGGGATTAAGAAATTTCTATAGTCTAAAAAATAACCTGATGGCAGGACAATTTTGGAAGTACCCAGCTACATACCACTTCCAATTAACAACTTCACATTTTTAATATATTTTGCCTCCAGTGCTTGCCTTGTGTAGATCTATACATTCCCTCTGCTAACTAATTTAAATTCATTTCATGGCCTACAGACATTTGGCAATGACAAAATCAGTCCAGGTCAGGGTTGCGACATGCATCCTATCAATGAGAGACAATTTAACTGTGATTACACAAGTCTCGAAAATACTAAAGCCTCCATTAATAGGGATGTATTGTCTAGATGCATACTTAAATGGCAAAGCCTAGAATCTGTCTGTATAACCACTAAACTGCACTTTGTATGAAACAATCATTCTTCCCCACTCCCAATCAGGTAGTGATTTTTTTTAATTTTTATTTTTAATAAAGAATAAAAAAATTACAGAAAGTGACTTAGGAAATAGTATAGTATTCACAGGATGTCAGTTGTCATTGTTTAGCTGTAATAGGAATCTACAAACTCTTGGTAGTTCACGCATGGGCACTGGAAACCTGCACAGAGTGCACAAGGAAGAAAGGACAAGTGATTTTGGCTCAGACATAATATGTCACAAGTGCTTGCATCAAGTGCCAGTCAGTTCATCGTCAAGTGGAAATACCTAAGTAAGCAAAAGTCAAAGGAAGGACTCCAGCTAGAAATAGCTCTTCACTAAAGCCAGTTGCAGAACATGAAATGGTAGACTTGTCTCTAAATGTTACATTCAGCATTTTATCCACAACTTCATCCACATCTCCTAATACAACTACATACGTTTAGACTTGCAGAGATCACTTATTTACCTTCAATATTAAAAATGGAAGCTCTCAATAAGTTCAGCTCAATCACAAATGGATTGGGTAAATTGTAGGAGTGACTTTCCTATGAGAGTTGAGCATGTTCTAAGTCTGCACTCCAACTCATAGAATTTGCATACCTTAACACTGCAGTAATTTCAAGATTGATTCTGAATGTAAGATATTTATATCTGCCTGCTTTATCCTAGTTTAAATACAATTCTCTGCTTTTGCTTTTATGTGTGTATTTTGACAAGTATCAAGTCCCCATTACTAATGCAAAAAAAAAAAAAAAAAGATACCTCTCTCAGTACTAAAACATTACTTTTTGAACAGGTTAACACTGGACTTGATACAGCCCTGAGCTACAGAAAGAGCAGATATAGATTCTGTGGTGCAAAAGTGTTCTAAGAAAAGCTCTTCTAGAGAATGAGAGAATAGCTCCTGTGGTTCCCTTGCCCTCTGCTGCAGATTGTACCAAGGGCATGTTAACTTACACGCTATTTGCAGTCATGAATTCTGCAGTCTGGAGAACGGCCTGCTGCATACAGAAATGAACTCATCAACACACTGAAATGGCAGCCTTGACCTACTAAATCTGTAACCCGGAACTAATCCCATTCTTATGTTTTTATTACCAACCTTACAATCTTGAGGTCCTTAACCAAGGAACTACCTTGTACAATGGTACAAGTACCTTGAACAAAAGTTCTTTTTCAATTATACACATAAATCTACTAATTCTTTCATTATGTTCTCCTTTTAAGAAATGGAGTGAAGAACACTGCCACTTTCCTTGTTCTTTTGATGTGCTAAATCTCTGGAGCCTTAATCCTGCACCACTGAAGTAAACAGAAATTTTGTCATTGATCTTAATGACCAAAGAATCAGATCACATAACATAATCTAGGCATTCAAAACCAAGTACAAGGGCCCAATCAGATTTAAGGAATAAAAATAAAATAAAATTAAAAAAAAAAAAAAGAGTAACAGACACTAATGGCAGAAGTGTCATTAAGTGCTCTAAACTGCACTATAGCTCCTCAGAACTCTCGAATCAAGTTCAATACATGTATAGTATCATATCATTGATGACCTCCCAGCTTGGAAAAAGCCTCCCAAGGCTTTTATTTCCCCCATCTTCTTTTACTTTATTTACAATAGAAGTAGAATAATCATATTACAAAGAAAAAAATCCTAGAAGTTGTTCCTGCATGATTGCCTTCTAGGAATAGGATAATCCTTTGTAAATTTAGGTATCTGGACATAGATTAGTATCTATAAAGACACTAAAATACATATTGTCAATGACAGAAGGAAATGTCAGATTGCCAACAACTGGTGAACAAAGGAACCCAACACTGTATCAAAAGATTGCTGCTATACAATGGACCAAGATAAATGCTGCTAATTCAACTTTGGGCATATCAGGAGAACACCAAAGCTAATTCTAATACTCTCTCTCAGAAAAAGGAAAAAAAAATAAAATAAAAGTATCAGTACACACTTTTCTGCAGCTATGTTGAAAAAGCAAGAAAAACCACACTGAAAATGCAGCACACCTAAACTGAGTTCAGAGTGAAGGTAAAAAAATGTGACTTTTTTCTTGTTTTACTTTACTTTTTAAATGCATGAAGGCTTCAGTTGCACCTCCTTTGAATCCCAACCAGCTGACTAGTGTGCCTTGACAGCTGTTCAAATTTATTTATATTATGCCTCCTCTAATGTCACTGATGTTAGTGACCACACTGTCCCTTTGCAGAGTCCAGGTGGGGGAGGGGGAAGTAGATAACAGTGCATTCAAGGACAGCTTTCTGTTCTTATCAATACAAGAATTGGTCATTTTCTTCAATTGCCAGTTGCATAATTAGCTCTAACCTGACAAACTCTAAATGTCAAAAAAGGCTTAAAATTCTTCCATTTGCAGAAAAGTCTTTTAAACCGAATGGCTATCAAGTTTACGGGCGGCTGGCATCACCACAAAGAAAGCAGGCTAAAAGTTAAAAAAAATATCCCACAAAATTGAGCAGCATGCAAAATAACCAAAACTTTCCTTAAACATGACAATTAGTCAGTCTTTATTACAATTACCACAGCAGCGTTCAGGAATCTCAAGTCCAGGTCAGGAATCAGCAGACCACAAAAAAAATAATCTGATCAAAGAGCCTATAGCCTAGATGCTATGATCACAGAATCGCACTCTATTTGAACCGTACTGCAGTATATTTCAGCCAGACACATCTGTGTTCAATCCCACATCCTGATAGCTTCCCCTAATGAGAGGGCTATAGAAGCATAGTTTTTTGGTTTTGTTTTGGGTTTTTTTTTTGCATAGCACTTTGTAATCTCAGGAACTACCAACATTTTGTCTTTAGTCTTGGCATACAATGGCTTTGAACCCAGTAAGTGAAAATATCTTATAAAACCCTCTGTGCCTGAATTTCTAAGGAGCCACCAACCCAACATGAATATTTCTGAGCTCCTAAGAAGACCCTGAAGACTACGTTCTTTTTCACAACTGCATTCAGTTTGCCAATGACACCAAGCTGTGTGGCGAGGTAGACACACGGAAGGGGAGGGATGTCATCCAGAGGGACCTGGACAGGCTGGAGAGGTGGGCCCAAGCCAAGCTCATGAAGTTCAACAAGGCCAAGTGCAAGGTCCTACATCTGGGTCGGGGCAATCCCAAGCACAAATACAGGCTCGGCGGAGAATGGATCGAGAGCAGCCCTGAGGAGAAGGACGTGGGGGTGCTGATTGAGAAGCTCAACATGAGCCAGCAACGCACAATCGCAGCCCAGAAGGCCAACCGTATCCTGGGCTGCATCAGAAGTGTGGCCAGCAGGGTGAGGGAGGGGATTCTGCCCCTCTACTCTACTCTCGTGAGACCCCACCTGGAGTACTGCCTACAGCTCTGAAGACCCCAATATAGGAAAGACATGACCTGTTGGAATGGGTCCAGAGGAGGGCCACAAAGATGATCAGAGGGTTGGAACACCTCTACTATGAGGACAGGCTGAGAGAGTTGGGGTTGTTCAGCCTGGAGGGAGACCTTATAGCCCCTTCCAGTACCTAAAGGGGGCCTAGAGGAGAGCTGGGAAAGGACTTCTTACAAGGCCATGTGATAGGATGTGGGGGAATGGCTTCAAACTGGAAGAAGGTAGATTTAGATTAGATATTAGGAAGAAATTTTTCACTCTGAGGGTGGTGAGCCCTTAGCCCAGGTTGCCCAGAGCAGTCATGGAAGCTCCATCCCTGGAGTTGTTCAAAGCCAGGCTGGAGGGGGCTTTCAGCAACCTGGTCTAGTGGGAGGTGTCTCTGCCCATGGCAGGGGGGTTGGAACTTGATGATCATCAAGGTCCCTTCCAACCTAACCATTCTATGATCCCCCAACAGCTCTCTCCTCCAGACTGAGACCAGTAAGGCTGAACAACCTCAGTATTCTTTCTGCAACCACTTAAGTATGTAGCATCCAAGGCCTGATGCTCTCAGACTCTGGGGGCGATCCTTGGGGACAGGACAAAGGGAAGGCAGAGAAAAAACAGTGTGGAGTACCTTGAGGGAGGAAAGCACAAGGTGTCCAGGCACAATCCTGATGGACCAGTGCCCTTCCTCTGTGTTTCTTTCCATGGCTAGAAGTTATCTCCCTGGTTGTGGCACTACACAGATGGCAGGGCAGGTGCAGCGCAGCACAGGACTGAAGGCTGTGACTCAGGAAAAGGTATATTCTTTGCATGTGGTGGCAGCCAGTTAGGGGCATGGCCAGAAGCACTATCCCTCCCTTGCCCTTTTCTCCCCACCCAATTATCACAGCCCATCAGCACCATTAAATCAAGTAGAGACAAATATACGTTCATATATAGCAGTACAATACTTGCATTTCTAAAGGCGGTTCAAGTTTTCCAGCAAGACAAAAGCAGCCCAGACTATAAGAGAAGGGAAACAGTTTGGCTGAAGGATCTTTGTGCTGGTATAGGCCACAATGACTAGAGCAAGTGGTGGGGAGAAGCATTAAATGACATCTGCAGTGCAGACGACTCGGGGAGCCCAGCAGGTAAAAAGAAAAAGACACCCCTTGCAGAGAAATACAGCAAGTGATTTATTTTATTTGTGTGGGAGGGTGATTATACTGGAACTGGGATCACAGTTGGATCTTTTGAGGCTTAGGGTGCATTTTGGAGGAGTATGAGGTGGGGGAATGAACAACATGGAGTGTTATATGCAGTGAGTCATAACAGCATGGGGTAGGCAGAACGCACAGGGATGCGTGGGAAGACCAAATATTCACGGAAAAGAAGAACACCCTCACCCTCCTTGATCTAAGGTTTGAGAACTGCTGTCCCAGACCTGCTGAGATCTTCCAGTGATATTCCAGTGTGAACTCAAAAGGTCACTTGCACCCTAGGAACTTGGCTGAACACAGCAGCTTAGCTCACTAAGGTCATCTAACACCTAAATCCTAGTCAGAATTAACAAAAACTATGAAAAAAACCCAACAAAAAACCAACACAGAGATATGAATTACTTCTAAGTTTAGATTAAGTGACTGATGAATGGTGTGGTGGCTGCAAATCTGTATCTCAAGGTCCCCAAATACTTACCTGTACATACCAGTACAGACTTTTGCATCACACAATAAACCATTAGAAGTTTAAATGGTGCATAGTGTCCAGTCTATGAAGTTGTTTGTCTTATTTATACTGGCAGAAATAATGATTAGTATGTCAACACATGTAGCGACACACACATGCAGACATGGGAAAAAAATAAGACATCAGTCACGCTTATGTCCCTTTCCGCTGGAGAGGAGATGGGGTTGAGTATCTTCAAACACAAGAATAGAATGTTTTCTGAATCAGCAGCATCCTCTATTGGCAAGAGACGCACTCTGGTCTTGCTAGCTCAGATAAGCAATCAAAAGCAGGTTCCACGTATGGAAGCACATAGTCAAAAGCAGCAAGTACAAAATTCTGACATTAATTTTAATAGTGATCTATTTGCTAATTGTGCTTTTTCTATAAATTGCTAATCACTACCTTATAACTACTGTTTTTCAGAGCAATTTACCTTTTTATTCCATCATAGCTCTTTCTAGCAGAGTCTGGGGGGACAACATATATTCCCTGTACCTCCTTGCACCCTTCCACAAAGCTAGAGAGCACCAAACTGGTTAGATTCCTCTCTAATTTCCTAATATTTTAATTACTCTCCCTGCATCACCTCTGATGCCAAATGCCTGCGCCAGAAATCAAGCTGTCTTTCTGATAACGGTAAACATAGATAGGCATTGCTCCAAGAATGTGCTAGCAGAACAAATAAAAGTTTTCCCTAGACAAGGTGTTAATCTCGGGACAAGAAATTATAAAAGATGTAATCCAACAGAGGAAAAAAAAAAATATCTCTGCATGAAAACTCTTTAACCCCCTACACAGACTACTGTTGTAGATTTCTATTCTTGAATTATTTACAAACCCCTGTGTCTTTCTCCAACTAACATTTCACAAAGGTGTATCAAGCAGCATATCCCATATGCATTATCTCAGGCCTTGTATAAAAAAAAAAAAAAAAAAATATTCCTGTTAAGTAATAGAAGAAAGATTGATAAGAAAGTTCCATGGAATTCCAGCTCCGCAGTCTACAAAGGTGAAGAAAACTGCTGACCAAAGAAAACAAGTTCATAAAGCACGTACTTTTAGCTATACAAAGCAAAAAGACCCTCATCAATGGGTGGGGTATGGCAGCTCTTTCAGTTACAGTCTCTGAGAAAAGCATGTCATATTTGTAATCCCAAGAGGCAGTGCTAGAAAAAAATCAATGTGTTACAAGTGTGATGCTCTAGGTGCACATACACTTCAAACAGAATAAAAAAGTAAACAGAATTGCTCAAAAATTACAGCAATGTTAAACAAAACGTAAGAGCTGTATTGATGAATCACTCTTTCAAAAAAAAAGAGCAGAATATATCATCCTCAGATTGGACAAAAGAATAAAATGGTTTTATAGTCTAAAATAGCATGATGTCCTCACAAATTCTAAGGAATGGTTCTGATGTCAAATATGTCCACTCGTGTTGCTGACAACATCTAAAGCATAAATGAATAAGTAAATGAAGGATATTATTTCTTGGACTACAAGCCACCACCATTAATCTCTAACATGTACTAAACCAGCAAGGTGTAAATGACCATGTGTATTTAGGTTTGCTGAATGTTTGATCCAAAAGTTGCAAAGGCAAGACATTCTTGGACAAAATATTGCAATCCCGTAAGAGAAAAGATTTGTGGCTTTGAGTAAATAGAAGTGTATTGTAAAATATCATATATGTTAACCTACAGTAATCATATATTGTTATGTAGTACAGCACATTACTGTTATGACACAGCACTTCCTCCCCACAGCCTAAGAATACACTCTTATTATCAAGGTTCATGTGGAAGAGCAAGTCCTGCTTTCAACATTTTAAACAAAACTAAAAATACCCCCCCAACACCTTAAGAAAACCTTCCTACCAGCCTAAAAACACTGAAACCTAAATACATTTCTTCCCCAGACAACGAGAAGCATCACACATCTTTAACAAGTATTTACGCCAAATTTTTTCAGTTGTGAAGTATAATGTTCTTTTGGTCAACTGTAGTCCAGTGGAGCTAGGGAGGAAGTTTCCTACTTTGAAAAGTTTTAACAATCTAGATGTATGAAAGCTGGAAGACCTAAAACCTAAAGGATTTTCCTGAATAAGTAGATTAGACTGTCTTCATGTTGAATCTGTATCTCTGTCTATCTACATGAAAGGAAATTCTAGCCTAGACTTACACAGAAGAAAAAAGTGAATAAATTACTTCCACTATAAATTTTCCAACTATTTTAACTATATTTTATGTCCGTTTCAAACACACTAATGAACAACTAGGAGATATGAAAATGTCATTATATGTATTACAATTCATTCACTAAAAATATCTTATTCAAACCAGTATTATTTTTGTTATTTGACAACTTTGCCAATATCCTTGTAAATGAGTTTCTGTTTTCCACTGATGTTAGTTATTGTGATTGCCATTACATTCAAATACTGTGACAAGCAGAGTGCTACAAACATTGAAAGAGATGGATAGCTATAAAATTAGTCAAAAAACAAAACTGACATTCACATTGTATCCTCTGTATTTCAAATATAATGGGTTTGATGCTACCATATTGATTGCTTTTTCATTTTTGCAAGCCTGTTCTTGAGAGACTCGTAATCATACTGCATGAAGAGGGATGAGCAGAGTCAGACTGCTACCCAAAGTTATGAGCGTGTTAACACTAATTATTGTTCCTCTTAAATTGAGTGATATTAAAGCAGAGCAAACTCATATAAACTAAAATCTATTTTCATCTGAAAAAAAACATCATTCTCCCCCCCAAACACTCGAACAATTATGCAAACAGCATGGTAAAGGAAATTCATTGCAGTAAAGCTGCAAGTGCTGCCTTATTAGTTTTTAGCAGTAGTTCATCTGACAACAAATAGTCCTTCTCAATTTACTGATCCAAATCAGTTCTCAGAACTTACCAGGTTTTCTCTTTCAATTCTTTGCTGTTCCTTTTGCCTGTTGAGGGCACTGTGGTACAATTTAGGAGGTGGTACAGCTGATTTCTTCAGTGTGGTACTTCTTCTTGGCTTTGCAGACTGTCTGGACAGTTCTTTTAGCAACCTTTGGTTTTCTCGATCAATCTGCCTTACTTCTTCATTTGTGAAAGAATAATTTTTCCTTGTTCCTTTAGATGGCTGATCGATGGTTAGTTTTTGTTCTTTTTTCTCCAACTGTAGGAAAGCTTTAAAATGGCAAAAAGTAAAATACTCAGATTAAAAAACCAAGCCAAAATACACATCTTGCATTCCATTATTAGGATTTGTTTACAGACCTGAAAAAACAAGGTACATTTCACACACATGCCCAACTGAATTCCAGATTTCTGCATTTCAGAATTTTTCAAAGATGCTCAGTTGTCCGCTGTACATTGATTTTACACAAGTTTCACCACAAAAATCAAGTCTAATTTTGGCCTTAGTTAAAATCCGTCTGCTTTCTTCTCACTAGGAATCCCCCTCCTCCCCGTTTATGTCCAGTAATCCAGAGGAATTGAACAGATGCAGTGAACAACAGAGCAATACAAAAGAATCAGCAATATGCACACAGACACTCTGTAAGCATTTGTGTAGAATATAGCTGTTACTCAGAATATAAATCAGCCTTATGTGCACAGTCATTTCTTCTGCATGGTCAGCACCCCACTTTGACTCTGATCACCCCGACCTCTACCTTTACCAGTACACTTGCCCAACTTCTACATGGACACAATATGCTCAGACTTCCATTTTCAAGTATTTTTACTGTCGTTACTATGGTACCAGCAATCAGAAAAGGCAATTCTATATATATATGCTAATAGGGCTACCGTTACACAGCACTAAAGCAACACTGAACATAATCATCATCACAGTGGTATCATTTGTGCACCAATTTAAGCATCAAAGAAGTCTTCCAAGCAATAGAAAACACAGCTTCAGGAAGCCAGGACTAGAAATAACTTGCAGAACCAAAAATTAAACCATAAATGAGTATTTAGATGTTTGCACAAGGGAAGGGATTTAAACTTTGCTCCAAGCTGTCTCAGCTGAGAGGCAGAACAGAAATGATGTTTCAGACTGAAAACTGACACTGAGGAAGCATGACTCAGAGATACAAAATACATTTCCTGAAGTGATTTTGTTGATCCTTTGCTCCTGAAGTGAACCTACATCATGGTGGTGCAGGAATTGCAAAGGGAAAGATGAAGATTAAATGTAGTGGATGGAGATAAATGAGTGAGCATATCTAACAGAAGAAAAATTTCTGGGGCCTGGCAATTTAACACAGTAAAAAAACCAACAAATTAAACCAGGATATGAACTTTCAAGACAAAAGAACAAAGAATGCACACTTAAAAATACACAGCAAGACAGACTTGCACAATTGCAAGATGAGATAACTTAAAAACTTCACTCTCAGCCAGAGTCAGCTATGTTTATTATAGTTCCGCTGGAGCTTTGCTATTGACCTATTTCTAAGCTTTTGCTTTCTAAAGCTCTGCAGTAGATCTTCTGGCTACTGTTTTAAGACTTGTCATTATCCCATCAAACCACTGCGTTATCTATGGTACAGGAATGGTGGTACCAGGTTAGATCAAATAGATTTTTGGAGCTGACACACAGAGGAGGAAGACTTACTCAAGCCATTCCCCACACTCCTCCACTATCCCAGTGCCTCCAGAAGACACCCCTCACTCTTACCCCTAAAAGTCCCACAACATCAGCAAAACAAGCATCCAAAGCAGAAAGAGAAAAAAAAAAAAAACAAAAAACAAAAACCCCAAACAGGCATGCAGTAATATTTCCTCAACAAACACTTCCACATCAGCAAGTGGGATGTCTAAGGCAGCCTGTAATAGCTTAAAAACCTCAAAGAATGGAAAGCATGTTCTTACTTCAAAACAAAATGAAATGAAATCTTTCTTGCGGTATATCAATTCAGTTTATTCCAGAATTGATGCAAGCAAATATTGCTACTGTCTTTGAGAAAATTAGAAACAGTATCCAGAACTCAAAATCCAAACAGTTCATTAATTTCAGAATCCCTCTGGAAATTAGTAAGTTTGCACCATCAGTACACTAGCTAATATAGGCACAAACTGCCCCTAGACAGCTCTAACCGTGAGGCTGTTCACATTAGCCAATATTGTTTTAATTTGTCAAGAGAAAATGCAAATCACCTCAAAACCAAGACACAAAGCAAACTAGTGCAGATCAAGTATGCCACGCAACAGGTTAATAAAGTATAAATGTATTGAAAAGCATCTTCACACTTTAGTAAGTTATCCTCAAGCGAAAACTATGACAGCCATCAACACCACTTGAGGACACAAACCTGGGATGAGACTCATCTGGATACACCTAAAATGGATGAAAAGAAATGCACAGAAAATAACTAGAGCCACACAATTCACACAGTAACATCAAGCTGCAGCACACCTCTCAGTAAAAAATAATTAAATATGTCCTTAAGGGAACACGCAAAACCAGCACTGGAGAACACAGCTAGAAAAAAGTAAAATGAGCAACCACCTGAAGACAACACATATTATATATCACATTACATAATTGATAATTGTATTATTAGGAAGCTATGAAAGATAATTTCATCTTTTGCCTTACATACATAGCATCTCACAGGTTATAAACAAGACTGCACATCATATGTAAGAGGGGAAATCAGGTTCTGGCAAAGAACAGTTGTTTAACTGAAGCCTTGACCTAGCTTTGTGGCACCAATGCTATTGGTGATGCAGGCTCTTACAAGAGACATTTAAGGTTCTGAATAAGGTAGTGCAAATTCCAAACAGCTCTTTTCTTTCTGTCAAAGGTGTGAACTAGTCAAATTCCATTTAAAGCAACAGCATTCTGAATGAGCACATTTTTAATTAGAAATACAGGTTTCATGTCTTCACTGGTACACGATTGTTTTAATTCTCTATAAAGTAACTGGCTATACTTTAGCGGAGGGTATATACTCCTACAATGCAGCTATGAACTATAATCAGTAAACACAGATTAAAAGTGTTTTGACATAAATAAGCACCAAGATAATTACTTATCTTTTGACTTGCTTATTTTTCTGGAAAACCCCTGCCAGCTGTGACCAAAAAAAAAAAAAAAAAAAAAAAGTAAAACCAGAGCAATGAAATGGACCAAATACCTTTCCCCTCAATGCTGGTCAGTAAACGATTTTAGAAATACTAATCCGAGGAGCCCTGCAGTGACCGCTACATGCAGGACTCAACAAGCACTGTATTGCTTTGTCACTCATATCTCCTAGCGGGCAGTGGTATGAAACTTCTGTAGTATTAAACACCATGGGTATTTTACCAGAAGCTCTCAGGCAGCTAGTGTGAATACATACCTATGTACATTTCCATGCACTGCTATACTGGATATTACTACTTATATATGCGAGTAAAGCCTAACAAAATTTTACTGGCTAACTTTGCCGTTACTTTCCAGCTTCTTCAGTCACATCCCCCCACCGCACACTTTTCTTTTTTCATTGATCTCTTCTTTCTTCGTCCTTTCCTTAGCCTCTCATAAGTCTTTTTCCTTTCAATATATTTTCCTTATACAGTGCCTCATCCTCACCTTTTATGACCTCACGATGAAAACAGTTTTTCTTACTTGTGGCAGGCAGAAAAGAGACTCCAGCCCACTTTCTTCAGTATCCTGTTTGTTCTTAGCCTCATTATTATTTTTTATTTACACTTACTTAGTGTAGAACCTGACTTTATTACTGCCAACAGCTTTCTGACAGCTCTTGAGGTTAAGGGCTTGCTAACAGTGATAATACCAAATTTATCACAGCTCAAAAGAAACATCAATAAAGTGAAAGAATTGTTAAGATCACCACAAAGGTTCTGCTGTGAAGATATTCAGTGAAGCCTGAGCAGAAGACTGCCAAAAACCAATAACTAATCCCTTGATATGTTGTTGAATTACAGAAATTTTGCACCAAAAGTTCAGACCCAATACAAGATGTGCAGAAGCAAGCTTGCTTCAAGGGGATGGGATGAAAAGATCAATCTAAAAATCTCTAGTTCCTCAATAGTTTCTTCAGTTCCTCAACTGATCTTTTTCTAGTTCACCTTCTGTATGACCTAAGGAAGAGCCACATTTGAAATTTCACGAGGAGCGCTTTGCGGCAACAGTGCTGCAAAACACCAAGACATTGGATCAGATAACACATTAAAAGTAGTGGGTTTGTTGTTGTTCTTCAAACTGATAAGTTAAAAAAATCAGAGTTGCGTTTTACTTAGTCAAAATCTATGTTAAGGAAGAATTTAAGCTGCAACCACCACTTCAAAACAAACCATAACTGACTGAAGCCTATCCACAGATAACCTTTTCTACATCACAGCAAATGCAACATTGATCTCCTTAGGAACTGTGTGACAGGAGTTTAAAGTTTAGTAGAAAAAAGACAAGCACCTATTGAAATAATCCTAATACTGCAGGGTTAAGTACTTGTTCATAAGAAAACAAGCAGAAGGCAGGGGACATCGATGAAAACACTGCTCCTTAAACGATGCTCAAATAAACCGCAGTACAATCTAACAAAGCAGTGAGCAAAAGGTTCCGCAGGTCTGCCTCAAACAGGAGGGACACTATTTCCACGGTCCAGAATTAGGCTCCTGACCCCGAACTTCAAACCAGTACTAGTAGTTACCACTGCTTCCAAAGTTACTTGGCTGAAAATCTGTCCAACCTGCACTCTGCAAAGCACCACTTATACAGCATCATATTCCTATTCTCTGCACACTTACTGTGACAGAAAATTAGGTAATCCACTGCAGGTACGTATGTCCAATATGCATTGAATGTGCTTCATTGTTCACTGGTAACAACATTGCTTTTGTCTAAGTGAGGTCAACACAAGCCTACAAATCCAGGGACAACTCACCATCAATAAACAAAAAAGAATCAAGATCCCATGTATGAGGTAAATGCGTTTATTCTAAATGCTATTAAATATTTCAGGTACAGTTAGTGTTATATAACTCAAATATTTGAGTTTCAAAGTTATTTCAACAGTTTATTCAACAAGGCACCTACACTCTTTAATCACAAAGCATAAGTGGTTGAATGGTTTACCTGACTATTTTTTGCAGTGGCCAATGACAACATGAGGCGACACTACAGTTTAAGGTTATGATTTAAGGTTCTAAAGAGTTTGCAAGTCTTGGAACAATTAAATATGATTTACCTGTAGCTTCATATTTTACCAGTGCGTAATAAGCAATTTAACTAAATCCCTACTTACCACTTCATTGTCAGCCAGACCATAAATCAATAACCGGGGGGAGGGTGAGAAACAAGCAGCACCATTTGCATAAAGACTTGCACAGTGTGCAGTTCTACTTCTTATTTACCGGCAAGCAGGAAGAGAAAAATTCTCTGGTATTCACAGGATTTCTATGAAAGCTGGTTTCCATGGAGAGACACCTGACTTTCTTTTAAGCAATAAACAAGCTGTTTATTGCTTTCAATTTGTTAGCATTGAAATGACCTTGCAGAGTGAGAAAAGCCAAACCTTAGACAAAATACAAATGATAATAAGAAAGTCAAATGCAATAGGACAGGATGATACAGCCGTCTTAATGGCATTAAGGCTAAAATTAAAATCATGCATGTTTCAGTGTATCTGTTGCAATCCCAGTAGAGCAAAATGCATCAAATTGCTTCAGTGCTTAAATTTTTGAGTTTGCCTGGTGTTTTGTTTTATAGTGCTCTACTACCACATCTGTAACCCATTTGAAAAATACAAAAGGATTAAATAACAGTTCTTCATCAATGTCTAATAGTATCAATCTAAAACTATTTCCCTGTAGTATCTCTAAACAAATATTTCCTAGAATATCCATTATTTCATGTCACAGAATCCTTTAAAAAGGGTTTTGGAGAATTCGCATTTTGATGTTTTTTTTTTTTAAGGAGTTTTTTCTCAAGTATAAATTTTCCATGTCTAAATACACTTAAATAGGGCTGCTAGTTATTTCTTGATGTCACAAGAAAGGGAACAGATACCTTACAGGTGCTGATTCCCCCCCCCCAGTTACACATTTTCTTATGGATGTTGGGAAAGTCTGGGTCTCTACAATATTTTCAACCTCTACACATAAGAATAAGCTGATAATTGCTCTTCTACCTCAACATGAGTTACTAGACCTGCGAAAACAATAAATATGTATACACCTACACACAATTCAAACTAGGAGCACACAGACTAAACAAAACTTAATGAAAAAGCTATAAATATTTTGTTCAACTTTAGAGTTTAGGTGTTGTGTATGTTTTTAAGAGTCTGCTTTACATTTAGATATTGTTTAACAGTTATTCTACAAATATACTAGTCCAGCAAGAATAAGCACACAGATAACATATCCCTAAGACGAGAAAATTTCAGTTATAAAAAACTTATTCTATTTCCTGAGTGACATAATATAGCAAAAAAATAAGTAAAAGCAATTGCTCCATGTTCAGTTGAAGCTGCTCTTTAGTTTTCTACAATAGCTTTTATTCAGAAACACGAGGCTTTTACTTTCATAATAATGATATTTATATCACAGAGCTTTTCACCAAGTGAGCTCTAACTATTTTATAATGGAGAATCTGAGACACAGAAGAGGCAAAAAGACTCATCAGAGAGCATATAGGTCAGTGAGAGCTTCAAGGAGAGAATTCAGGTCTTCAGTCTGTGGCCTATTGTCCTACTTACCCCATCACACCACCTCCTCAAGTTAATAATAGCTAATACCATGGATTTACAGACTAATTCTCACAGACACTTCTGTAAAATAAGCAGGTATCAACCCCATTTTACAGAGAAGAAAACACAAAGTGCTAAATTCTTTAGCACTCCATATACCTTGTGAAATCCCATTACTACTGTATTGATACCCAACATAAATTCAGATAGAGAGACATACACAGCATTTTTAGCATACAGCTCTGTATTCTGAGCTACAGAAATCAAGAGACTTGTCTAAAGACAGAGAGCAAGTCTGTAGCATAATGGGATGGAAATGGATGAGTGCTTAGTTCACACTTGTATGCTTAAGCCATCGCTATCTGCATAACCTCAATTCCTTAGAATTACATGGGACATATAGGATCAAGCAGAACAGCATCAGAAAAATTTCTAATTTTTTTTATTCCCAGCTTTCTAACATGGAGCTTTATGAAAGCAATTCCAAAAACAATTTTTGACAATCTATTTCTTTGCATTGGCATATTTAATTATCTTTTTGTGTTCAGATTACTCAAGAGTACAGCAGAGGAGATAACTGACATTTATTATTATGGGGTTTGAATATTGCTCTGATTTAGTTATTATTTTAATTTTCTGAAAGATCTTTAAGGTTTATAGCAAAGTGGAAACGGCATTGACTCACAAATACGTGAGTACCTACGTTCCTGGTCACACTGATAAGATATTTAAATTCCTAAGTAGTGTGGCTGGCTGACTCCACAGTGCTACAATTGTTCTTACAGTCACACACCATAATGACAACAGCTACATGACATCAGTCTTAGCATTGTAATGAAATGACGTAAGCCTCCTAAACATCGACTTTATGTCTGTAAAAATGAGAGGACTCAAGCATCATACATTTAGCATTTATATACATTTTAAATAAGCATGCCACCCAAACAGCAAGTGATTTTCATGAACAGAAGTAAAAACCACTAGCAAGAACAATTAAACAATTCAGCAGTTCACAGACACCAAAACAGATAAACCCAAGAATTTTTATGCACGATGCAGGAATAATAAGTAATCGCTAAGTCCAGTAACTTGAACAACATGGTAACATGACGCAGGCTGGTTTTAGCGTACGAGGGAGCAGGGCAGGCTGTGCTCCTCAGGGAGTGTGCGGCAGAGAGGTGCTCCCTCCACCTGAACTCCAAGTCCCTCTGAACTGAGCATCGGACACTGCTACAGGACTGATTTGGAAACAAACAAGAGATCGATCCAAAAAGTTCTGAGTTTATCCATCCACCCTGCACCATCTCTGCTTGCACTATGGTCTGCAGTTCCTAGAGATACTGTTCCCACTGCAAACCCACAACTGAAACAGTGTGGTAGGTTATGGATGCCGGGGCTCCACAATTTCTTCACTGCGTATGTTCATCTCCCTTCATGCTGCATCTACTCTCAAAGAGTGCTCTACTGTTCATATGCCCCTCCTACATCACCGTGCACACAAAGCCATGCCAATACAGCCACACAACCCACAGGTTCTGAAAACTGCACATTTTACTGTACTTCCTTCCCCTTGAAACAGGGCTCAACTCCTGTCTAATAAATGCCAATAAGGTCTACATTCATATGCTCTATTTGTCTTCGGCAACATGCAGAATCTGCTTCTCTCCAGTTTTCAAGCATAGACTTCACTTTGTCCCCACTACTACTACCAAGCAGATTCCTGCCATTTTGACTAAAACTAGTTCAGTTATTTTCCATAGGTCGAACGGAGGCTGCAGAGCAAGCTGCAGCACCTGGTAATGCTCACTTTGGTAACAGCATACATAAAGTGACAACTTTCAGAGGTAAAAACCAAGTGTTACCACATATCTTTATCAATCTCTTGTTCAGAGTTCTGATCACTAAAGAGAATTTCTAAAAATCAGTGACAAAGCTGCCCAGCAGTACCCACCTAAAAAGCATTTAAAGTACAACATACATCATGGACACTATGATATTTCCAATTAAAATTATGTTTTTTGTGAGACTTGAAATTATTCAGAATAGCATAACTTAGAATTTGGCTTCTATCAAGAACAAGCATAGCTTTAGGAGATGTAAGGGCATGTTAAATCTTTTAATCTAAATATTATTTTTTTTTTAAATGCTTACAAAAAATGAATAGTTTTCAATATGAGCACAAATATATACCAAGGGCATGTAATAGAGGAAAAACGCTTTCAAATCCTTGTTAAATTAACTGCAACTTTTTTTTCCCTAAATGCTTCAAATTAGTTCTACTTTAAGATATACAAACTACCTTGCTACTAAATAACCAGACTCTTGCTCTAGTCCAAAACTTGTTCTTTGAACACCATGTGCTTTTAACAGATTTCTTCTCTTTCTTTGTTCTTGTGATTCTTTTTTAATACAAGAGATTCTAGTCTTCCCAAATGCTTCTATTATCAGTGCATAGAATTGCACAAAATTAATTACTGCACATCCCCTAGAAACAACGCAGTAACAGATCACACTGAAATTCTGCAAGTTTCTGGGGACCTTGGGAAATTAAACTCACATAACTGCTGTAAATGCTCAGACCCAGCTACGTTACAAGCATATTTGACAAAAATTTTAATCAAAATGCTTTATCAGTATAGATTACTGGCAGAATATTGTACTTTAAAACCAAATCTGAGACATCCTGATAATCATTTAAATACTTCCATGCACTCAGGTCTGGGCTTATACTGTTCTCTCTTGAAGTAATGTTCATGCCTATGTAGTTCTGATGAACATTTAATGCAGACCAGGGGGGAATGATTTGCCCTTTTTTTTTTTTTTTAAATGAGTATAGAAAAAACTGGAAGCAATAACTCAGAATAAGATTAGCTTCTATTTTCACAGACTAGTTACTTTCCACCATTAATAATCCTGCCCCATTTAAACTTCAAAATACCTAAAATAATTAAGCTATGTTGTGCTTGCCAATTTAGAGAGGCACTTGGGAGTAATACGCATGTTAATCAGGAACATTAGCTGCCAGACTATATGAGAAGTAGAATTCATTACTCAATCTTTATTATTGTTATTTATAATTGTTTTTTCAGTTTGGGGAAAAAAACTCACTCCCTCCTCCAAACAGAGCTTCATCTCTGAGATACTCACTCTGAGATATAATACCCATTTGTTTTAGGGATGAGATGAATCCTTCCATAATCACCAGTTACTAAAAAGCTTCTTGCTATCAGGAACAAAGAAAGATGTAGGACATCATAATTTCAATTGCCTAGCAACAAATCTTCTAACAACGTTGACAAGTGGTTGGAACCTTTTGTAGTATGAAAGAGCTTCTGGAGCAAAAGGACTGTCAGAGATGAGAATCAGCTCTACCTTTCTCGATGGCTAGCTCTGCTTTTCTTACCATCAGAAGAATTTCTATACAAGCAAAATCCTCATTTCTACTCATTGGAAAGTTAAATGATGCATAAAATAAATTTTGAACCCTTACTCACGACAGGCTCAGTCTGGCAAAGTGCAAAGTGAAGAAAGATGATGTGCAAAGTTTTAGTCATGCCAAACCTACTGCAATCCAGCAAACTTGGGTTGAAATGTACCAGATTGTTAGGGGCTTCTCTCACCTGAGATCAGCAGATTTCTTGAGCCAAGCCTTTTTTATTCTATAGATTTACTACTGAAAACTCTGAGCCATGAAAACAAGTGCAAAAGCACTGTACACGCCTTAAAATACGCACATGAGATCATTCAGTGCATTCTCACCCCATACAATAAAGGTTTGCAATGCATGCAGTGAAAGAGATACCAAGTCCTCTCTCTTTAAACTTCATTATCAAGATTTATTAACTCTATTGGCAAGAAGCAACCACTCAAGTTTCAGTAAAGATTATCTGTTATTTTTCTCTTTAAAATACCTTTACTCAACTTTATGGTATTTTAGAAGGCAGACACTTAGTTCAGAAAAATAATTTGAAATAATTCTATTTCATTATCAAAAAGGTACCAGAAGTTTAAATAGATTAATACTATTTATCATGCAATGTAGCTGTGGACTGCCTCTCAAATTTGAAGGTTGATAACCCAGCATTTTATCAGAAAGGATGGTGTTTTAATTTAGATAGTAAGTTGTGGCATAGCCCAGTAAAACTAGATTTCTCAAAATGCATGTGCAGTTTTAGTATTCAATTTGTTAAGATATCAAATTGTATTTAGAGATTCACCCCGCCTATAGCCTATATATCTTACTTATAGGTATATGCATACCAACACATATTCATACACATGCTTCTTACCCCAGTATTATTTACATCCATAAGAATTCAAAGAATTAGATCAACACAGCTTAATCTCAAAACAGTTCTAAAAATACATGGCACATTAAAATCCCATAATCTTCTATTAGAACTCAATTGTTCTCAACAATGGGGAAGGACTTTTTACTAGGGTATGTAGCGATAGGACGAGGGGGAATGGCTTTAAACTAGAAGAGGGCAGGTTCAGATTGAACATTAGGAAGAAGTTTTTCCCTTTGAGGGTAGTGCGGCACTGGCCCAGGTTGCCCAGAGAGGTTGTTGAGGCCCCATCCCTGGAGGTGTTCAAGGCCAGGCTGGAGGTGGCCTTGGGCAACCTGGTCTGTTGGAAAGTGTCCCTGCCTATGGCAGGGGGGTTGGAACTCGATGATCTTCAAGGTCCTTTCCAACCTAAACCATTCTATGATTCAACAATGTACAGATGTCATACTTTGTAAAAAGAAAATTTAAAAGTCACCTTTCAAAAGCTGATTCAGGTCCATGGCATCATGCAAGACTTTTCGACTATATCTGCGATCAAACTCGGAATCTAATGAAAAAAATACAGATATAAGATTGGACTTCCCGACCCCATAAGTTTTACAAATTTTTTGTTGTACTTAAATTCTTCACAATTACCATATAAATCTTGGTTCACGTTTTCCTGTCTTTTTATTTTTAGTTTCTTATCATTCGATGCTGCGAGTTCAAAAGACTGGATAGGACTGATGTCTGGAGTTGACAGAGGTGTTACATCAGTCACAGTGTCTTCAGACTCCTCCAAGTAGTCACCAAGCTTTGGTTTTCCTTCTGCTAATTTCATTGCTGACTTGAATTTTTGTTTTGGAGACAGAAGTGCGTTCCTACAAGCATTTCTCTTTGAAGAAGAATGAGATGAATCTGATAAACAGCTATCAGAATCTGTATCAGAACAATCTGTATCTGAGCTTGAGGATGAGGAGGACGAAGAAGAGGAGGAGGAGCTAATATTAGTATATTTTTTGCTAGCCTTTTTTATGTTGTTTGACTGCTTAGCTGACTTTGGTCTAACCTTCTGTTTTTTGCCATCATCACTGCTATCTTCTTCATCTGTATAATAATCTTCTTCACCTTCTTTAACTATTTTGGGGATTCCAGCAGGTATATTCTCCTGTGTTCCCCTACTTGCTGCAGATGTTGCTCCAGATGCACCTGCATTCTCCACAACTGGAGAAACTGACAAGGATGAAGCATCTCCAAGATTATTTGTGCTATTTTCTAGGGACTGATCCTTCTGCAGATCTTCCTGCTTTTCTTCACTTTCCTCCTCACAACACTTTGCATCCTTTGAATTAGAAACCAAACCAGGGTCTGCAATAGCTGCATTTGTACTTCCTTTCTCTATACATTCACCATTTTCTTCAGCTTTCTTTTTCTCTTCTTCAAAATCGCTGTCAAAGAAAGCATGATCCACTTCACCATCTGATACATCTTCAAAACGGTCCATACTGAAATACAAGGTGTCACCTGCAACCATTGAAAAGGTTTCCAAAGGTTAGCACAAAACCAGATCCAAGTACATATTTAGTATAATAGTTTTGTTCTTTACTCTTTTAGCTCTGGTAATTTATAATTCTGCAATTAATTATGTTATGTTGCTAGGGACAACTCTATAGTGAGTTCTATAAGGAAATTTAGTGCTGCCACATTGTACACAGCTTACATGTTAGACCGAAAAGCTTTACTTTAAGCCAACAAAAACCATCACAATTTCAAAACTTTTACTCCTAAGGAAATTAGTCAAACATTGTGAGCTGCTAAAGAGTCTTAACTATTACAAACAAGCAATTGAAGTATCTTATTTTGTCCCTTTATTTAGAGCCATTTTAAGCTAGAGCTACGCTGTAGATATGAGGTTCTCAGCACTAACTGTTATGCTCTACAAATCTGCTCTTATTGTGTCATACTTCTTGCAGAAATATATGGTGGTAGATCCTATGCATGTGGCAGGGGGGATATGAACATTTCTACTTATTACTAGCATATACACAAAGTTAAAATAAATTAAAAAAAAAAACACAACACCCCACAGCCAAAGTTAGCCAGTGTCAGACTACTGTTCCCATGTAGCCAGCAGTACTTTTTTCCTATTTACAACAGATTTTATATAAATTTTGTTAAGCCACAATCAATAAATATGTAACATTCTTTAGAGCCAAGGAAACCAATACCAAAGGCAGTGGAAGCAACCATTCAAGGCAGGAGAACCAGAATATTTTACAAGATGGATGGTCTCCCTTAAGTTTGTTGCCATGGCAAAGGTGAAAAAGCAATTCCTAAACTTGCTTTGAAACTGCAAGACTATTCCTGAGAAAGCTTCTAGCTAAAATGACTTCAAAATATAGAATTTTTAAAGGTCTATGTCACTCAGTTATCTTACCACCTCTCAAATAATACTCAGTTTTAAAGGAATTACAAATATGCATCCCAAATGCAAAAAGCACAACATGAAACTTAAAAGCAGAAGGTATGGAATCTCCCATGGCTTTAAGATTCACAGAGCCAAAGAACTGAAAAGACACTTAAGTTCAGATGTTGTATAAAGCTGAAAACGCTATTAAACAACAGAAGTAGAGGTCAACTTTGCTACCACGAAGAGAAACTCTTTAAAGCACATAGCTCCTCCAAGAGGAATAGAATGAAGGAGAAAAACACCTGGGAACTCTTAATTTGAAATGCTGCATGGAATTTGGAAATTTTTCATATTTATGATTTCTGGCTTCAGGCAGTTTGCATAGCCTACAATGCCCAACTGTCATGCGAATTCCTGGAAGTTTTCCTAGAGCAGCTTCCTAAAAGGATAATGCATTTCAATATATAAAAACATGCACAACAGAGAAAAAAAAAAAAAAATCAGGAGAGTAACACATTATTTACATTTAATTTTCTACCTCATGTAACCTAAACCAGAAGGGAACCAAGCAGAAATTTTTGGCATTACTTGTAGACTATAGATCATGAATTATTTATTTAGCAAGTACAACTTGGACCAAGTCAATTGTATGAAGAAAACAAATATAGGTAGTACAGTGTTAAAATGAAAACAAAACCAAAAAAGTTTGTAGCTTCAGATAGGTTATTACTGATTGGTACAAGTAGGCATGTGGTGCATTTCACTTGTCTTAAACACATAGATTCAATATACTGCTAGCACTGTTGTACGTGTAAGAGCATAAGGGGATAAGGCAAAAGCCAGGTTTGCGGGTGGATGCAGACCAACTAGTATAGCTTGAAATATAAAGTTTTGTTGAGTGTAATACACACATGCATGTATTTTTAGCTTATGTAATGCTACTCCTGCAAAGGAGACTAAACTATCTCACAGTCATGCCATGACTTCTCACGTCTCTTTTCTGAGCACAATCTCTGAAGTGAGGATGAGATTTAAGTCAAGACAATGGCAAAAGGGCAGCAGAGAGGTGGCAAAAGGTGATAAATGGTAGCAAGGGGCCTGTATATTCCTTTCCACCATTAGCACCAGCCAAGGAGCATGCATCTTCCCACTCTGCATGACTCAGGAATAGCTTACCTCCTAGTGGTTTATTGGGTTGTTTTCCTTAAAGACTGAGCCATAACTGATTCATGGACAGCAACTGCTGTTACAAGAGAAATGCAGTTTAGCAGTCTGACTCTGCCCAAGGAGCAGCAGTTGTAACCTAGTCATTTCATTGCCAAATGCTCCTTCCACTTTTCTGGCACAAGCCCCTAAAGACTTTAGCCTTCATCTTAATGGAAAACAGCCATGCTGCGACGGTCAATTTCTCTCACTGACACTCTTAATCATTCACAAACTAAACATTAATTAATTTTGTAGTTTCCATTAAAAAAAAAAAAACAAAAAAAAAAAACAACAAAACCCACAACAAAACAATAGGAGATGAAGACATGGTATTCTTGGTTCCTATTCCCCTCATGCACCTGGAATGTCTTTAAGGGAGTTGGAATTTGCCAAGAAGCAGCAATCCAGAAAAAGCAACTTTGTTGATAAACCATGCCTAAATTATAACATGGCTGTGCGTGCAGTCACACACGCTCACAGCCCTTTATATACAGGGCGGAGTGTAATTTTATTTCTGTGAGAAGTACAGAGTTCTGCTATGTTATCAATTGTTAAAATACAGAATCAACAACTGATATTCTGAAATTGCAAGAAAACTGTCATTAGAGTCAAATACTTATCATTAACTGTTAATTCTAATGACCATCCTATTTAGTTACAAAATATATATGCTTTCTGCCATGAAATCATCTAACAAATATGATCAACTCAAAGAAACAGACTGGCCATTAATTATGTCAGACCTCTTTTTACTGTAATATTTCCTCTCCCCATGTAATTCTCTACTTCTCTCCTACTTCTTGTAACAGTATCGCCCACCCATTACCCCAGCCAAGCACACCCATTCATCTTTGTCTCTTCCTCACTGCAATTCCTCCTAGTTTATACTACTTTTTAATCCCTTCACCTGTAAACACCAAGCTTGACTCATTTAAGATCAGAAAGCAGTGGCCAAGCATCCAAGGAGAACATGCAGTCTGGCTGTCGGGGCAGTAGGGACCCACGCTTTCTCATCAAGAGGTTAACGCACTAAGCATCTGCCTACCTACCGAGGCCGCATCCATGTTCTCACCAGCTGGCCACTGCAAGAGCATAGACCACTCAGCTCCTGTCCACACCACCCACTGCCTGCTGCTGCACTGCCCAAAGGACAAGCAGCGTTTGGACATCCTCCTCCATGTTAAACAAAGATCAAGACCTTATTCATGCTAAACAGTGTCTTTCCCCTGCCAACCACAGCACCACCTGAAATATTTGTCTAGGTAATGCCTAATAGCAGGCCTTTGGGCATGGCTGCAACATAAAGTATCTTATGCAAAGGTAAGATAGTACATAAAAAGTGGTACAGTGAGGATACAGATTTAGATGTGGGTTTGTTTGAACATATACTGCCTTTTGATAACATTTTTTGAATGTTAGTTTCTAACACTTATGAAGTACATTAAGTACCTAGTGAAAGATTCAAGGTAATTTAACCTCAGTTAAACTTTAAGTTATCCAATCAATCTCTCACTTTTTTAAATGCAGGCCATCTGGAACACACGCATCAGAGAGTACTGAAATAAATCACAGAAAAAAAAGAAAAAACTCAGCATTAAATACAAGCTGTGATCAACTTTTCTTTTAAGCATTCTACTTTCATAATTGAGGAAGAGGACAGTTCACATCGAGAAAAAATAAAAGAAGGGCTTTCCTCTCTATCTAGTAACACACAAATTCCTAGTACGCAAAACACACACTGTGAATTTGTATACTATACATCCTCTGAAAGCTCTAAGTGCTTTCGGGACATCTTAAGATTCTGGTATTTAATAAAAGTGGAAAACAAGCCCCTTAAACACACTGTGGGCTGAATCAGATATTTTTGATGTTACTGCATGCATACTGTGCATCACCACAAAGGCCATAATACCGCACAGCTATAGTACACTCAACATGAGTGAACAATGCAGTGCCTGCAACAAAAAGGAACAGACGTATGTTTGTTAATACATCCTAGGATGATATGTGAAGTATCAGAAGCAATAATAATGTATTCAGCTCCAATAAGGCACCTTCTGGCTTACGGTTATTCATTTTGCTTTGTAAGTATAACTAATACTGAAAGAAGTAACCAAGGGGGCAACCTTCTCCCAGCCCATACAATTAGTGCTCCCACAGGTGGCACCTCTCTTTTCAGCTGTTTCTACCTCTTCAGAATAGGGACTCACCCTTCACAGAGCAGAATCAAGTGTTTGAGAGCTAAGGGGTCAGAAGGTTAAAGTGTTTTAATTGAAAGATTTATGCTATCAATGGCAGATGTTCTTTAGGACACTCCAAAATCCTTTATTTACTCTTTATTGCCCCTCTGTCAGGGATCCTGCCCCCTTAAAACTGCTGACAACCAAATCACCTCTTTGTATGGTAAACTAGGGAGAAGGTGAAAATGCTAAACATCTCATCTGATTAACATTTTCAAAAATAACAATCATTAAAGAAGTTCCTTGTAAAAACACACTAGTTCAAACTCCATACCCTCTTTCTCCCTCCCTTCCTCATTTTTGGCTTGAGGCTTAAAAAAAAAAAAAAAAAAAAAGACAAACTTGAAAATGTCTAGAAGAGAGCAATAAAAATTTTAAGACAATTAGAAAAGTCCAACTTCTGAGGGTTTGTTTAATTTAAAAGAGGAGAAACGCAGGGAAACATAAGTCTTAAGACCTGGAAAACAGACTAATCCAAAACTTAGTTTGTTCTCAGATACAATCAACAGTGGTAAAGATCAACTACTGTAGCTGCTTCCAGCCATGTCACAAACCACACATACCCAGCCCCACCTAACTCCTCTTTAATTAAAGCTTTCATTTTTGCTATGAGGAAAAGTAAAGCATGCAAAGGAGGAAACATACCTCTCAGGAAACTATTTCCCTTGAGGGAAACCCCCAATGAATGAAACAACCAGTCTGTTTAGCAGATATTCTAGTTCTCCAATCTCAGAGCACAACACCTTCTACAGCATTTCTGCACACCACATGCACTCCAAACTTGGGTACCAATTTGCCCAATCCAAACCATGACTGGTTCATAACCAATCTACAAAACACAAGTCCCCAACCCCAGCCCAGAATAAACTCCATCGCTACAGATCTATCCAAGCTCTGCTCTGCCACACAGTTATACATCCTGCACTGGACCTGCTCCTAAACCCTTGAGATGGAAGGGCTGGTTGAGGCAGAGGCAAATTCATCTGCAAAACACTGCAAGGCAGACGGGACCTGGAATTAGAATCATAGAAAAATTTAGGTTGGAAGGGATCCTCTGGACATTATCCACTCCAGTCCACTGCTTAAAGCAGGGTCAGCTTCTAAGTTGGATCTAGTTTTGCTCAGAGCCTCATCCAACCAATTTTTCAAAAACTCCAAGGATGAACACTTCATGTCCTATGTGGGCATCTGCTCCAGTGCTTAACAATGCTCACTGTGATTTTTTTTTTTCTTTAATCAGAATTTCCCATGTCATGTCTTACAACTATTAGCTTCTACGGTGCACCTCCAAGAAAAATCTGGCCCTGTCCAGTTACAGGTAATCATGTTGCTGCTGATCAACCACCTAGACAAAACTACGTGGGGGTGAATCCCTTTGCTCAGATTACAACCTACATATAAGTATTTACTGCTGACTCATGACAAACTTCTTGTTGTTGGCTCATGGAGACAGCATTAAACTTGTGCCTGAACTGAGTAACCTGAACAGGCCATGGAACCACCATTTGTCCCTCACAGACCAGATCTGACAGCACCTAATTCAAGCTCAGATCAGAGCTACCATTGTTTCTAGTGCATCTAAAACCACTTGTCCAGCTGATTTTTAGCTGGCTCTCTAATGCCTTTCACTGTCTTTTCTCTCTCCTAGCTAGAGAAGAGGAAGGAGGGAAGACCTATTACTTAAAATCTACAGGGTCAATACACCTAGCCCTTGCTGCCCTTTTTCCTCTGTTTTGTTGGGTTTTGGTTGGTTTTTTTGTTTGTTTGTTTGTTTTTTTGCTTGTTTTTTTGCTTGGTTTGGTTTTTGCCCTGTTTCCCTTTGCTGGGCACAAAGGAAAAGATTTTTCCCTGTATGCTGCAAAATATAGTTTAGTAACTCCCAAACCTATGACAGGTTAGACCTCAGAACAGCAGTTCTGCCTCCAAACAGAGGTAGGCCCACTGGAAATGCTCCAAAGTAATTTGGAGTCCTTTTAAGAGGATTCCAACAGAAAGCTTTGAGTCTCCTGGCTATTTCAAGCAAGGATTCAGTTCAGCAAATGGGCAGTAGAAAGTCCTGGAACAGAGTCAATTACCATCATCTATTAGAGCCAATGAGAGCACATGACCACCAGAGAGCCCCAGATGACCACAGGGCAAAGGCTTTCAAGTTAATGTACACGGGAGGGGAAAAAATGAGTAAAATAAAAAGAGAAAAGAAAAAACAAAAGATAGTTCCTCTTGAGCCAAAAATTAGCTATTCCCCTACTATGAAAAGCTGCAATACATTATGCTGAGAGGCGTGGATCTGTAGCTCCAGGACATCACTCATACACACACATTAAATGTTCAGCAAAGGTCACCTTGTGATCTCATGAGCAGAAAGGCTGGGTCAGAGTCTACTGAGGTTAAACGATGCCCACCAGGCCTTGGCCACAGCTACTCACTGCTGAGAATCCCAAGAAAATGATCAGCAAACCCTCCAAACCCAGAGGGAACAGAAGCAGCTTGCAACCAAAATAAAAAAATAAAGACAATGAATCACATGTGGTTTGATAAAAGTATCAGCACCTTCTGGAAGGATTTCCTTCATAAGGGCCTCCATCTCTACAAGCATAAGTGATGCCATCCACATCAAAGTCTTATGGGCCTACTGCTGTACACTGTGTCTCACTACCTGGAAGAGTCCCACCTCAGGGACCAAAAGGCAGCAAGATGCTAGGGGGAAACTAGTCACTGGAATTGACCCTTCCCAAAAGTGGTCAATAGCCACAGTCTTTCAGTAACACAGACAGACCTTGAACAGTTGGCAGGACCACAAAAGATGCAACTATACCATTTCACAAACTACTGACGGAGTTCAGCAGCAGATGAATCACAGCATATTCCAGAACACCTGGCCATCCTTACCAAGCGGCACAACACATGAACTGTCTCCAACAACAGAAATGCTCACTGAACTACAAGTTCGTTCGTGCTTCTAATGTTACGGATTTAGCATGCTTAGTGACCTGACTACAAAAATAGGTATGTCATCAGCATTTCCCTCAACGCTTTGCATAGATCAGCTTCCACACAGATCAAATAGATGTGAGTTTTGTGACCACAAGATCACAGCTATTATCACAGGTTGGAAAATACACATACAGTTTTACAGAGATAGCAATCACTTTATCCACAGCCACTGAAAATAAGGTGTAATTATTTTAATTTTCAGTTAATATATTCCCATGTAAGAGGAACAAGCATTGTCTGGTACAGATGAGCAGGGTGAAGTACAAAAATTCAGTCACTAAATCAGTATACAAAGAGCAGCTTAAACAAATATCACTTAGGACTAGTGCAAGTATATTTATGTTTCCTCAGAATGCGTGTTGGGGGAAAGTAAGGCAAAAGCCTCTTGAGATCCTCTCTTGCTATGTATTTTTACGACTTGTTCATTTCTTCAGATGAGAAGTATCAGTATGGAAAAGCAGATAAAATGCTGAAAGATAGGGCTGTCTTAAATTCAACATAAAATGGGTTTCCCAGAGTTCCAGTGTTTATTATGTTATTAAAATGAAACATTTCAAGAATGACAAATGCCCATCATTGAATTGTGACTTAAACATCAGTTGAGATTGTTGGATAGGAAAAACCTCAGCCAAGAAATGTACGTTATGTTTTAGACCATTCCATCACCAGTCTTGGCTAGGCATAAGACCAGGAAACAAAGAATGAAAAAACTTTAAAAAGCAGTTTTGGTGGAAGCAATAAGGCACATCCATCATGATAATGGTCTGCCTATCTCCTATGAATTCAAGAAGATACCTAAGCTTGCCTAGGAGCTGGCTCACTTTGAGGCTCTTATCTCTAAGCTCCAGGTATGTTATTATATCACCTGACTCCTGACTGGGCAGACTTTAAGAACTCCTGTCATCTATGCCACAGAAGACCACATGCCACCTATCCTGCAAATTTTTGAATACTCCTTAGAGAAGCACTTGTATGTGATGTTGGGTCAAGTCTCTAAAGGAATTGGTCAATTGCACTTTCAAAGTCTCAACAGGCTCTGCAGTCCTGATGGCCCTCTGAGCCCATGTAAGTCTTATACAGAAACATGGGACCCTCTGAATGCCCTTTTAAACATGGGCAAGCATAAAACCAAACCAAAAATCCAGTAGGTCATAAAAGCTTTAAGTCCCAATAAAAGGAATGGAACGTTCTCTCCTTTTCTCTGGTCTCCATTCTGTACTATTAAAAGGATTATCAAGGCTGAGAAAATACAGAAGAAAATGTCTGCACTACAAGAAAAAAAAAAAAAACCAAGCCAAAACAAACCCCCAAACAGACAGGAAAAAGTGGTGGGTGAGCTCACAGCATTCCAGAAGCCGAGTCCAAATTTTTGGGAACTATATTTTAAGATGGCAATTATTTTACAAACCCATTCTTAAGCTAACATCTGGTGACTAATTTTCTAGTAATGATGATTTCATTTTAGTCTTCAAATAGTTCCTCTGAAGAATTTAACTTTTTGTGAAACTTTGTTCTCTCTGCATTGAGAACTCCAGCGATCACATTCTATCCAAGAAAAAGAGATTAACTATTTTTTTACAGAAGCAAAAATGTGCACGATGCACTCGGTGATCTATATTGAGCGACTCATAACAGACAAAAGCAGGGATACAAAAGAAATTTAGCATTGCTATTTCTGTTATATTTATTCCATCCCACATAGTTTTCATGCTGTTTCTATGAATGTTGCATAGAAATTTTAACTACATGATTTTTAAATATGTAAATGTCCAAATGCAAACACTAGGTGCTTTTTATATATGTTGTATAGTTAGAATGAATGAAGTGTAAACACTTGCATACTCTCATAGAACCAGTTTCTGAAAAATTACGTTTAAGAGAACCACAAGGGAAAACCTTTAGCAAGGCATAGAAGCTACATGACTTTAAATTAGGCTGTGCCAGAAGCCATGCTAAACTATGTTTTAAAATGCCAATTTCCCTAATATGCTTTGAAAACTCTAGAAAAAACAGAGCTTCACGAGCATGACATACATTGCTGTTTGTTGTATCAACTCACTGAGATGCTTTGGAATGCATTCAGTACTCTGCTGTGCTGCAGGGGCTGCCCAAATGACAGTCAAGAAAGGCCCAGGAGTCACAGTTACCTCTTTTGTGATTTCCACCCAAATCCACAGGGCCCCAAGAGATTCCGTGGTTGGTTATTTTTCCAAACTACAGCCCCATCTTGGGAACTGTCAGCACAGAACACAGCCCTGTGCAGGGCCAGGGGAGTAACAACACCGTCGTCCTGAGGAAACTGCGGAGATGCGACCGTCAGCGATGATTTAACACACGCGAGGCAAGCTGCTTACAATGATCATTTCAAGTTGGCTTAAATCCCACTAACAACACCCAACCAAAAACACTTCACTAAACTATATTTGAGCATCACGTCGACACAGCCCTCCTAGTCCGATAACTTTTAAGGACGACACACATCATGCAGGTAACTCACTCCCAACAACACGACGATGCCAACGAGGGCCGGTGCCTCAGAAGAGGATCCCCCAAACCCCTTTTCCAGCCCGGCCGAGGAGTGGGGAGGGCAGGCAGCCAGGGGCACCGAAGCGGGGCCTAAAATCACCTCTCAGGGTGGCGGGACTGAACCCCCAGTGGCTCCAGACCAGCCAAAGCCCTCCAAATATATAGCGCAGGCCACAGGCTCGGAAGACACCCACATACGTGTCACTCAGGGAGCCAAGCAGAAAAGCAGCAAATTAAAGAAAAAAAAAAATTATATAATGATTATATATACAGATATATTAAGAAAATAAAACCAAACATGTCTCCCACCTTGTTTGATCCGGCAAACATTACCACAGGCCGGGGAAGAAAATGCCTGCCGCCCCCAACCGCCACCCACCCGCTCTCCGGGCACCATCCCCCGGCGAGGAGGCACCGGAGGCCCCGCCGCCGCCGGGCCGGGCCGGGCCGGCAGCTCCCGGGCAGGCGCAGCCGCCTTCTCCCCCGCCCCTATAACACACCCACCCCCCCCACACCCCCCCCGGCTTTGTTGTGGTAACCGCGCAGAGCAGCCGGGGCGGATACTCACAGGCACGGGAGAAGAGAGAGAAGGAGAAGAGGAGGGGATGGGGAAACGGCGCAGCGCTGCGGCTGCCGTCTTGAAGCCCGGCTCTTAGGCAACCCGGGCCGGCCCTCTCGCGTCGTCGGGCGGGGAAAGGCGGTGCCTGAGGGGGGCGGGAAGGGAGCCGGGGCCGGGACCTCCCACCGGGAGGTCCCGGCCCCGGCTCCCTTCCCGCCCCCCTCAGGCACCGACTGCCCCCTTCCCTCCCGCCTCCCTCGGTTCCGCAGGAAGCGGGGAGAAAGCTGGGACTCTGGCTGAGGCCATGGCGCCCCAATGCTGAGGTGATAGTGCCCCAAGTTGAGGTGATAACGCCCCAGGTTGAGGTGATGGTGCCTCAGGCTGACATGGTGGTGCTCCAGGTTGAGGCGATGGGGCTGCATGATGAGGTGATAGTGCCCCGAGTTGAGGTGATGGGGCTCCAGGCTGAGGTGGTGATGCCGCAGGTTGACGTGGTGGTGCTCCAGGTTGAGGTGATGGGGCTGCATGATGAGGTAAAAGTGCCCCAAGTTGAGCTGATGAGGCTCCAGGCTGAGGTGATGGGGCTCCGGGTTGAGACGATGGTGCCCCGGGTTGAGGCAACAGGGCCCCATGCTGAGGTGATGGTCCCTAGATTGAGGTGATAGGGCTCCAGGTTGAGGTGGTGGGGTCATATGCTGAGGTGATGGTGCCTCAGGTTCAGGTGATGGGGCTCGGGGTTGAGATGATGGTGCCCTGGGTTGATGTGATGGGGCCCCATGCTGAGGTGATAGTGCCCCAAGTTGAGGTGATGGTCCCCAGAATGAGGCTATGGGGTTCCAGGTTGAGGTGATGTGGCTTCATGTTGAGGTGCCAGGCCACATGCTGAGGTAATGGTGCCTCAGGTTGAGATGATAGTGTTCCAGGCTGAGGTGCTGGCACTCCATTTTGAGGTGATAGCATCCCAGGTTGAGATAATGGTGTCCCAGGTTGAGGCAATGAGGCCCCATGCTGAGGTGATGTTTTTTTCCATGTTGGGGTAACAGTGCCCCAGATTGAGGTGATGGTGTTCCAGGTTTAGATGATGGTGCCCCAGGCTGGGATGATGGCACTCCAGGATGAGGTGCTGGGAGCCCACACGGAGGGGATGGTGCCCCAGACTGAGATGACAGTGACACACCTCAAGGAGATGGTGCCCCATGTTAAGGCCAACAGGACCCCAGGTCGAGGTGATGGCTCCCACATTATAGTGGCAGGGCTTCAGCACTGACTAACATGGTTCAGTGGTGGTTTTGGCAGCGTTAGGTTGATGGCTGGACTTGATGATCTTAAAGGTCCCTTACGACCTAGACAATTCCATGATTCTATGATTCTACGACATATCCTGAAGAAATGCAGGGGAGGAACTGATCTGGAGGGCTTCTAGGGACATCTGACCCAAATCTTTGGGGTTCAATCAGGACCTTTCCCCCAGTGAACCTGATTCCAGCATCCTTAGATCTCAGTTTAATTATTGCAGGAACATGGATGAAGCCTTCAGGCAGAGTTTCATTACTTCTAGCACTGACTAGGTAAGTGGTGACTACCTACTAGTGATCTGCTGTGAGAAATGTATAAGGGTGGGAAAGGTTCCAGCTCTTTAGAAGGGGTCACTTCCAATATCAGACCTCGGCATTTCTTTAATAATAGCAATTTTATTTTTTAACAAAGTAGGGAAAGAATTATGTGAAAAGAAAGACTTCTAGATTACTGATCCAAACTAAAAATTCAACTTTACTTTGGCCCCATTGTTCATCATGAAAGAGATTTAATGACATGTTCACATGTTTTTTTCTGAGCATACTGAATTTTGAGTTGAATCGAGGCTGTGCAGCCGAGACAACTGTCATGTATATGGCCCTATTTCACTTGGCACATGAACACATACACACACAGAGGCATATATGTATGTATGTATGCATGTGTATACACACATATTTTTAAATACATATATTGAATGTGTCAGAACCCGACAAGAAAAGAAAGAAAATCTCTTGATTAAGACAACTGAATTTCCCTACATTAACCAGAGTCTAGTCCTACTTGTGCTACGAAGTGTTTAATGGAGGTTCTGCAAATTATGTGGACTAACTTTTAATACTTGGCCATGTGTATCATTCTCATTTTTCTGGAACCTTACTTGACTCACTGTTGAAATATTGAATGATCACAACTGCAGCTAAAATCAATGGAAGCTGTATTTGTAAAACATCAAGTGCTACAAAATGCTGAGCACTCAAATGTTCTTAGGCACCTCACATTGGAAAATAAATGGGTGCTTTTGTCCTTTTTTTATTCCCCTGTGCATTAGGTTCCTATCTGCAAATGGGCAAAATACAATACCACTGTCTCAAAAAGGCATAGCGAAAAATAAAATCAGCTAATATTAGTGTAACTTACATATTTTGTATAAAAGTGGGCAACAAAATTAATAGTTATCTTCTGAGAGCAGTTCAATTAATTTTCAGTAGAGGAATAATGGGCCTAATAGAAAGATAGTATATGATCGTGTAATTAAAGTCTATATCATAGTATCTTTACGAATGACATTCTTGTAAGGAGAAAAAAACTGTGTAAGTGGCAGTTTTGCAGTTGTAATATATAAAAATTGAGGTAAAGTTTTATCAAACTGCCTACTTTTATAGAGACAGGTTGTTTATATGGTTTCCACTGAAATGTGTCTGCATTTTATGTTTTCAATCAAGTTCAAAGCATCTACCACTGCAGGGGAAGTTTTAAAAGGCAAAAACAGTTGGCAGTTTTAAGCCCTTTCATTCTACAAGCTTTTGAGAAATAACCACAATAATTTTCTTGAGTTTCTTGAAAGGTTTCAAATCAGATTTAAGATACTGAGAAGTATAACAGACAATCTCCTTTTCTCTTGCTCTGTTAGCTGGGGTTCATGAAACCAACAGCATCCACTACCCAGTAAATTTCTTTTCTGTCTCTCCTATGATTGTTTCTAACAGTGTTAGTTATCACTCTTCCGTACCACCAGGTTTAGAAGTTCATGAGCACTTTTGGGTTTTGTGCCTGAGCAGCTTTTAGGATTTTCTATAAACTCTTAAGGTGACTGTAACTACAGTGTAGCACCACAGCGGTTACCAAAAAGCATGCAATTCATTCATAGTTGTAAGCATTCCCAAAAGTATAAACTATGTATGTGCTTTACACACCTTTTTTTTTGCCTATAATGTACATTTCTATTTTAATTGAGAAGTGGTAAATTGCTAACATTTATAGCAATGTAATCTAAGCCAGAAAGGTTCACAAAACAGAAAGTAAATGTGAAAAAGCCTTTAGGAAAGTATTCGTATTAAGCTTGTCTAAACATTTTAAAGGTGCAAATTTATTGAAGTTTGAAGTTTTCAGTACTGTGAAGGTGAAAGTTGCAAAATTGTCACTAAAGACAGATATAAAAGTGTGTTCAGACCAGTGGGGCTTCGTCTAGGCTATGTTATAAACAGGTAAATTACGGTCCTAGATCAAAGGAAAGAATTGAAGGTGCTGACTCTTCCCTCAAATCAGGCATCATTTCTGTTTTAAAATGAGATTAAAATAGTCTTATCTTTGTAGGAAATACATTTGCTGTAATGCTTGAATAAAGTAGAGTTTGAATCTCTTATCTCATAAACTAGTTCCATGACTGAGTAAATAGTTACAGAAAGAGAATAAAATAACCCCCAGTTCAGAAAATTGACCTCAGAAGTCCTTTTGTCTTGTACAGAAAAGTAACTTTTAAAGTACAAAAGGGGAAGTTCAAATAACGCTGAGGTAAACTTGAAAATTGCCATTGACTTCAGCAGAGCTAGGATGTCATCTAGAATATTAGGAATTATACCTCAGGTTGAAAAGTCACAGGATCTTATTAAAAACTAAAAGAAAAACAATCAAATCTCCCTCTAGCTCTATGGATCTTGAGTTGATTCAGACATATCTAATTCAGGGCATGGTGTGTAAATCCTAGCTAAAATTGGTGGGATTACTCATTCAGACAAGAACTGGTTTTGTGCGTAAGCACTGCAGGACTAAACTGCGATTGCAGGTAGGTTTATTTTTTTTATCTTCCTCTCCACTTCTGAGAATTAATACTGTAATAAGAAAATAATCTCTGTTTGCACAGGACTAACAACATTACATGCTCTTCTTCAGGATAATTTAAAAATTCAATTCCCTTAAGTAGTTTTGACAGAGGCCCAGGCAGTTTCCTGAATGCATTTGCGGTAGGCCTCTCTACACACTCTGTCTGGTTTCTTGTGTGGGTCTTTATGAAGATCCCAGAATAGATCTTGAACTCAGTCCAAAGCCCTGTATGTTCTGAAATCTTTGAGGAATAAAGTGTGTGCTGAGAGATGGGTCTTTGCTTTTTGTTTTCTACCTGATGAGAATAAAATAACTGTATAGAAAGCCTTCTGGCATGTTGGACCTTATCCAAATGCTTTCAGACTCTGCAAGAATGTCTCTGTTGGTCTTAACAATCATACATATTGAAAGAATCTCTGTCCCCAGGCCCTGCCATGAAGCATCAGGACGTTTTGGGACATGGTAGTTTTCATGGGAATGGGCCATCATTGCAATAGTATTTTCACTATTATGATATGATGATTTTTCACCTTTAATCACATCAGTGACATTACTTAAATAATCAATTTTGGACATGCTGTGAATGGACTGAGCTAGCATTTAAAAGGTCTTTGTGCAATTTAATATCCACCAAATAAAATAAACTGTGTAATAAAATTATATTTAAGTTACTCTAAGGACTTTGGATTAGATTAAGGAGCAGTGTCTCTTTTGGTCAGGGACTAAAATGGGAGCTAAAATTGCTCCAAAACTACTTTGGGATTTTGAGACGAAATACATTACTATGCAAACCCCTAATAATTAGTAAAGGCATGTCTATATGGAGACAATTTGGTATACGAATGTCATCAGGCCCTGTGGGTTAGGTTAGAGCTAGTTTAGAAAATATTGTGGTGGAGTAAACCATGTGTTGTAACTGGGAATCTTGACGAGCTCCACGCCTGTACTGGGCACATGCCCATTACAGTTCTGCACCACAGGTGGACACCCGATTTTGGGCACCTGTACTACTCATGCTCAGTGCTTGGCTCGCTTCGTATCACAGAAGGACGGGGAAGTTAGTGTCTGGTTTTAAAATGGTGCTAGTTGCGCTCTTGGAGTTATACATTCACAAGATTGGGGCCTTGGTATTCATACTTTTTCTTCATCAGGCTAATATCACTCATTTTACAGAAGTAACGTTTTTACAGAAATTTTACAGAACGTGAATAAATCAAAACAACTCAGATTAACTTTAAAAGATAAAATTCAGTCAAAAAAGATATTTTGACATTAAGACCACCAGAATAGCGCCAGTCTGAAAAGTGCTTCCCAGAAGACTCAATACCTGTAAACACTTCTACAGCGCTTAACTTTCTTAATGGATACCTGCTCTTAACATGAAGCCCATGAGTAAATGCTTGTAAATCCGCTTTTTCAGAGTCTGCCTTCCTGAAGGAAAGTATTGCCCTTTACTGCTGCTCTGAAGAGATCAAGGTCTCCCGCATGGGCTGTGGTTGGTGGCTGCTATGTAACTGCACCACGTCTCTGGCAAGGTGAACATGTGTCCTGAGCATGGCTGGAATATGGCAAGGCTTTTGCCATGTGAGGAATTTATCATAGAATCATAGTTTGGGTTGGAAGGGACATTTAAAGGCCATCCAGTCCAACCCCCCTGCCATGAGTAGGGACATCTTCAACTAGATCAGGTTGCTCAGAGCCCCATACTGGTCTGGAATGTTTCCAGGGATGGGGCATCCACAGTTTCCCTGGGCAACCTGGGCCAGTGTCTCACCACCCTCACAGTAAAGAATTTCTTCCCAATATCTAATCTAAATCTCCCCTCTTTCGGTTTAAAACCATTACCCCTCGTCTATCACTCCACTCCCTGATCAAGAGTCCCTCCCCTGGCTTTCCTGTAGCCCCTTTCAGGGGGCTATAAGGTCTCCCCGGAGTCTTCTGAGGCTGAACAACTCTCAGCCTGTCCTCACAGCAGAGGTGCTCCAGCCCTCGGGTCATCTTCATGGCCTGCTCTGGAATGTCTGTTCTCAGAATCTGCCACAAGCAGTTAGGAACCACCAGCTCAGCGAGGGGAGGGTAGTGCTGGCAGCACTGGCAGGCCTCGTGTGGGGCTAGTGGGGCTGGGTTTTGCAGTATCACTGCGGTGTCATTTCAGTCGCTGTTCTATCAACTTTTTGTTTCTGAAACCCAGTTATTGATGGTCTCCTGCGGCTGCGTACAGCGCTCACTCGCGAGGCGGGTCTAGAGATGCTCCAGGTCAAGCCTTTCTCCCGAGGTCAGGTCAGGGCCTCGGTGCTGCCGCCAGACCCTCCCGGGCTCCGCCGGGCCGAGCCGCAGCCTGCAGCCCCCCTGCTCCACCAGGCTGCCCGTGGCGGAGGGGCGCCCGGCAGCTCCCCGCGGGAACCCGGCTGCACCCCGCGGCCGGCGGCGATCCCCGCGGGGAGGCACCTTCCCCGCCTCCCTTCGCCCAACCGTAGCTGTTTCCCTGCCTGGGGCCGCCTCCGCTCGCCGCCGCGGTGGAGCCCCGCGGGGCAGTGCTCCCGGTCCGCGCCCCGCCGTGGGGCGGTGCGGCGCGGCGGGCGCACATGTCCCCGGCCCGGCCCGCCCGCCCGGCAGGCACCGCCCCCGCCACCTTCCCCCGCCCCTGCCGGACACCGAGCGGCGCGGCGGGGCCTCCCCTGCTGCCGCCACGGCGCACGGCTCCCGCCGCCCACTGGCGGGCAGCGCTGCCGCCAGGAAGCGGCCGGGCCGCCGCGTACCCGCTCTGCCGCCGGGCATGAGCTCCGGCTCCCCCGGCGGTCGCAGCGGTGCCAGTGGCGGCGGGCGGCGGCGGAGGCGGCGGAGGACAAGGGGGGGGCCGGGAGCGGCGACCTTCGCAGGGGGCTGCCGCGGCGGGAGATGCTCTTGCTCCCAGCGGCGCCAGGAGCAGCATGTTCTCCGGTGCCGACAGCGCTAGCAGCACGGCAGGGCAGCCCGAGCCGGCGGGGGCCGCCGCCCCCGGCCCGCCGGGCTCGCACGGCCCCGGCGGTGAGGCCGCCGCTGCTGTGGCCGGCGGTGGCGGCGAGGAGGAGGAGGCGGCGGAAGACGAGGAGGACGAGGATCCCGGCTCGTCCCGCTTCGTGCTGGCGGCGGGGCTGGGGCTGCTGGCTGTGTCGGTCGTCCACCTGGGGCAGGAGCGGGCCGAGGCGGGGGGGGGCGGCGGGCCGCCCTGCCTGGCCCTGCTGCTGCTCCGCCTCGCCCTCTACGCGGGCTGCGCCGCCGCCGCCGCCGCGCTGGGTACCCTGATCGTCCTCATGTGTCGCGGCCGCCGCCGACTGCCGCCGCCGGACTTCGCCGCCTCCGCTCCGGTCCTGCGGGTCGCGGGGGTAAGTGGCGGGTGGGGAGAGGAGCGGAGCGGCGCGGGGCGGGCCGCGGCGCGCCCTCCCCTTCCCGCCGGCGGGAGAGCAGGGAGGAGGGGGACGGAGGTGGCGCGGCCCTCGCTCCGCCGCGGGGCGCCGGGCCAGCCAAACCCGATGCCCCGCTGCCCTCCCGGGGCCGCAGGAGCCTGCCCGCTCGTCGGGGGCTTTAAATGGGAAAAGTTGTGCTGGAGGGTAGCAGGCGGGCGGGAAAAATCAAGTCTTTGCTCCTAGAGAGACCACTGGATTGCGGGAAGGCTCCTACGGCAGTTTGTTCTTGGCTTTGTATCAAATCCTTTCCTTCAGCTGAAATGTCATTAGTAAAAGAGGGAGACATGCTCAAAGAGCCAGCGTAGCGTTGCTTTAAATGCGTGCTCTGAAGTTGGGCTGCTTTAGATAGTGTTATCATAATACCTTGAGGAAGTGCCAATGTCTTCTCAAAGTGCTGCAGACCTCTGTGCAAAAGATAAATTTATTTTCTGTACTTCTTCTAAAATGTAGTAATTCATGTTCATGAGCTCTTTGTAGCTCGCTACTTAGGAGTATTTTTGGTTTCTTCTGAACGGGACTGGTAGCACAAGATTTTTGGAGACTGACTATAGGTGCTAGTCAAAGTAACTTTCCTCCCATCCACACCCCTGCCCCCCATCAAGTCATCCAATGCTCCAGAGCTGATCCTAGACAGGCCTGAAAAACTACCGCTGGAAATGAGGATCTGCCTGCACTCTTGCAGGGATGTGGTGTTTGACATTTACAGCCGGTGACACCGGTCGGATGCCCTTGGCCTCTCACCAGTGAGTTGTAGACCTAGTGGGGTGTGTTAGCATGTGAAGTGCTGCAGCAGTAGGCAGTACCACCTAAGCGCTATTTCACCTTGATAGTGTCACGCAGGACACCTGAGAGCAATCTACAGAGAAAAAGGAGCATAATTTGTGCCGTCTTTGTGTACAGCCTGGCTGTTCTGCTGACCCAGTTTGGTACATGTACTCTTCTTCTTAGCAGCAAGTAAATAACGCTGTCACTTCTGTGTTTCTGGGGCTGCAGTCAATGCAGCTGAATTTGCAGAAAGCAGAGGGTGCTGGCAGGGCATAGAACCTGTTAGAAATTGCTTGCTGATGTAGTTGGCTGTCTTTCTGTCTTGCCAATCAAATCTACAGTAGTTGTTTTATTCAAACCTACAGTAGTTGTTTATTCCTTTGTTCTTTGACCTAAGGAGGGAAGGAGGCTGTGTTTATGAGCAATACGCTTTTCCAGGCCTGCAGTTCATGGCAACTGGTAGGACATTGCTGTCAGTAGAAGGGACTAGTTGGCCAGGGGTTAGTGACTTCAATGAATAATAGAACTTGCAAAGGTGCACTCATGATCTATTTATGGCAGTTGGGTGTGTGTGATACTCATTTTGTCTTCTCGGTAGACTTTTTTAAAATCCTCTTTGCTTTGAAGACTTAACATCAAACTCAGCTTTTTGAAGGGAGTGAAGAATAAATAGTGTGCACGAGTGTTAGAAGTGGGAAATGGGGAAGTGAAAAGATGATAACACACAAAGTCAACACGTGATAAGCAGAAAGTACCTGTCCTGTATGTAGTGTGGGTACAGCTGTATGTAGTGGGTACAGCTAGGGATTGTTCAGCTGCTTTTTGTCACAGGAATGCTGGGGAACAATGTATATTAAGTCCATAGGCACCTGAGTAGTAAAGGGCTATATGTTTCTGTATTTCACCATGCAACTACCTTAGATCAAATGGGGAAAAAAAAAATAATGCATGCATCAGTAACAAATTCCCATTGCCTTCACATTTCCAACATTAAGTATTTCAGTGATAATGCCATAGCTCCGGTGACATTTATGTACTGGTATACTTATCTGAACATCTGGGTGCATGTTAATTTACTTCTAGGAGAACATACTTTATACATAGTACAAAAAAATCTTCATATAAACTAAATAATTGAAATCTCCCTGCTGCTGCAATGAGAAGCAACTTTCAGATTTGTGAAACAGCCAAACAATGAAAACCAGTATAATTTGGGAAGCTGAGAATTGGAGGAAAAAAAATAATTACTCTCTTTCTCTCCCCCTTTGTGAAAAACATAATACAGAAACCCACTGAACAGGAGTGAAACTTGAACTGTCCAAAGACAAATACAGTCACTTCAGTTACTATACCACGTGCACTTTCTTTTTGTGGTATGTTACTGCCTCTTTCTCTTCAAGATGTTCTATTGTGTCCATCCATTGGATTCATATGTATAAATGGTGCACACCTAGTCTTGCTTTGTGTCATCTAGTATGTGGTGTTTGGATTTATTGTAGCTTGTTTCAAAAGGGAATTGAAATCTGGTATTTAAAAGTCACTGCTAAAGCAGCGGTACCTGCTGCAACCCTTTTTCCAGGATTGTTTCCTTACCCTTGCCCCATTCCAGTTACAATTTTTCTTTCCTCCCTCTTCACACTGTTTTCAAAATCTAACCTGGCTGTATGAAAGGGACTGTCAAAAAAGGAGTGAGGTATTTTACCCTTTCTGTTTAGAAGCTGTAATGCCAGGTCTCTTATTTGGGTTTCTCATGCCTTCAGTTTACTGTTTTGTGGATTTCTTTCTGATACAAAATGGCTTCAGGGCTGCAAAGCTCCTTGACATACTTTTTCTGTATATGTTTATACAATTTTGTATATATTTAGCAGATTTCCTAATTGGTGCTTCAGCAACATGTAGGTGAAGAAAATAATAGTGTCTATATAAGCAGCATATAGAAATGTAGGCCATTCACTAAAATGTTTATGGCAAAATTTCCTGCATACGTGTATGTCTGAAAAATTTGTAGCTTAATCTTTTTATTATTCATCCTTTTGTATTTACACTGCTTTATTATCATTCAGTTGTCACTCTCCCATTTTTCATAAAGCCATCTGATCCTGTTGTCTTTTCTTTTCTGGGAGCCACTAGTAGGATGATTGTAAAGCTAGGATTTCTTCAGCCTTGTTGCACCGTTTCCTCAAGAATAGGGAAGAACCCTCTGTTGGCCTAATAATTTAAAAAAAAAATTATTTTTTTTTTTAGTGAATTCTTATGGCTGGCATCTTGCTCTTCATGTGTCATATGTACACGAACTCAAGGCAGATAGGTTCATTTTTTTTTCTTTGAGTGATTTTCACCTTGGGGTTAACAAATGAGGAAACACTAAGTATTCAGTAATAAATATTTACTCTAGTGGGAGTCAGGCTGAGCTCTTGGAAAGTGAGTGGGAGTACTCTTGATCAACTTCAAAGGGACTTGGATTGAGTTCTTTATGCTATGCTGAAAAAGGGGTGGTTTTTGTACATTCTCAATTCTGCGAGTACTTACAATGTGAGTTTAGTGCTGTTGATTTTCATGGATCTGTTCGTGCAAGTGAATAACTTGGGTGAGGAAGTGCTGTGTTTCAGGTTCGGACTTCAGGAGGTGTATGCCTTTTTTCATTTTGCTTGAACTTAGTGCCAGAGAAGCCATCTTTCCACATGTGAATATTGTTTGTGTAACCTCTTTGGGACTTGAAAGGTGAAGACTTTCTGCTAAAGTCAGGTATCTCAGCAAGAGTATTTGAAATCTGCGGAGAATTGTGAAACAAGGCGTGCAATTTATATCCCCATGATGAGGTGTGCTTTCAACATAGTCTTCCTGTATGCGAGAGTTCTGATTGCAAGGTATATCTGGGCAGTAGTTTGGCTTCCACATAAAGCTTTGTGTTTCTTCCAGCGTGTTTATATTTTCATTGGAAAGAGAAGGGAAGACAGGTGTACAGGCAACTCATAATATTGTTTTACTTAAATTAATGAGTACTTACAAGCATTAATAATATTGGTAAATAGTTTCTATTGATCTTGAAATAGTGGGACTTGAATGACACCTTGAAATTCTATGTTATGTTATTGTTGGGTATTTCAAGGTATATTCTATGTTATGTTATTGTTGGGTATTTCAAGGTATATCAGGAGCTGTTTTAGGACAAGATTATTTGTGGTGGAGGAGGAGAGCAAAATGCAAGACCGCAAAAAGGCATAGTGACCCAATTGTACTTCCGTAAATATGTCTGTCTCAAAGGGCATTTTCACTTTTCAAGTGTAAGTGGACTTGCTCACACCAAAGATAGCCCTTGAAGAGACTTGTTAGAGCATGTGTCGCCTTTTTAAATTCATCCTTGTTCCCTACATAGCTGTTAACTTGTGTAGGGGAGATGGCTTTGGCTCATTGTGTAGGAAAGGTGGCTTTGACTCATATGAAGAACCATGTTAACCAAATTAGTAGGAAGGGGAAGGAAAACACATTTTCCCACGTTCCCAGTGTGAGTTGTTTCTCTGCCAAAAAACCTGGCAGGACAGAGTTTTCTTTTCAGCATAGTGTTTTGACTCTGATTCAAAGCAAGAACTCTGAATAATAGAGAGTTGGGTTATCAACTTCATTTAAATAATACAAAAACAAAGGGCCTAATTTTAAATGCATCTTAAATGAATGATACTCTGTATAGAGAATGATCTACCTAGTCTGTCTTGCAGTGCTAACAGAAAAGTAATAAATGTGGGTTTTTTTCCAGTGAACAGGGTACACTGATTCTAATGTCCTGGTTTTAGTTTCCTATGATTTACAGTTGCCAATGATTTTGAGTGTTTCTTTAAAAGTCGGTTTCTGACATGTTTGGTCACTCCTATTCAGGTCTGTTTAGTAGCTCTCAATTTTCAGAAATACTGTACTCTCACTTTCTGGCCCTGAGGGAGACATGTGACTGTGTTTTATGTTCCTAAAGGCTTGTTCCATCCTTGAACGTGGACTTTTTGTGAATCTGGCATTAATGGGAGGGTATTGTTAAATCTTTTCTCATTGGATCAGGTAGTTGTTGAAATATCTGAATCCTGGAAGATAGTACTGTTTTTTATTTAAGCCATAGGAGTATAAGTAGGTTATTGCAAATGGTCTGAGTGATTCAGATGTAATGGCAATTTAACCTAGGCTGAGTATCTGCCATGATAGCCGAGTGCTCTGCTCTTTTTGAGGAACGTAAGGGAAGCAGAGAGAAAGGGCATGCAGTTTAATTTTCCTTTACCATTGGACTTTTGCCATCGGAAGAAGCTTGTGAAGGTAAGCTCGCAGGAGCCCCAGCAGCTGTAGGAAGTGGCAGGTTTGCCGTCTGTGGGCATCAATTTCAAGCATGATGCAAAGCAGTTCTTGAGGTAATGAGCAGTTTGGAGCAGGGAGAACAGAAAACTTCCTAACTCTTTTCAGGCTTGATCTTTACACCTTAGTAAGTCTCCAAAAGTATTTATAAGGTTTTTATCGACCAAAAGCCAAACATGTCCTGTGGTCTGTCTCATTCTCTGGTCCATTAGGAAATATTGAGATCTCTGATATTGCAGGATTATTGCTGTTACCTCTGCCGGTCATTACAGTCTCTGCTTGCTGCTTTTCTGCTGTGCTTGGTTTAGATCCTCTTGGGTTCGCAACTGAATATCCTGATCTACTGCCATTCTTTTAGTTTATCGTGTGTTTATGGATTGAAGAGAGAAGATATGTTTGAATTTGTTTTGTTTTTAACAGAACTGAGCCTGATACTTTTGTTCTTAGTGCTATGTCTCATATAGGCAGGTTAACAATCAGCTTTTGGTGATGCAGCTGAGTTTACAACTAGGCAAGTCCTGAAAAGAAAATAAAGAAAACGTATCATAGCATTGCCTACCAATTTCAAGAATATTTTAAAATTTTAAGAGAATGCTGCATATATCTCATTTAGTTACAGTTCATTAGGAGCCTGTTACACTTTGGGGCCTGTAGTTTGGACGTTTCTTCTACAGTTTACTTTTAGGGATCTGTAGAATATCTGTTATCCTCAGGGATTTATCAGCTTTTTCAAAACTGAAGTTTTGTTGGGACTGCATGCATTGATTACCTGCAGGCATAGCTTTGAAGTGGTAACTTTATTCTCATAGGAGACTCATCTCAGGAAATGAAATGTTTTTCAGACTCTGTCTCACTTATCTGTCCCATAACTCCTTAGTGGTGAGCAGACTTCGTTTTCTATACAGCCTTTTATCCATCATGTATATTTAGAGATTTCTTGTCTTGTCGTGCAACCCTTTCTGTTTCCTTCCACTGTATCATGTGTCGTTGTCAGCTCTTCATTGTATTGTGCTTGACATTTAATTTCCTCAACATTGTGTTAGATTGACATTTCATATTTTGCTGTGAATCAGGCTGCTTTTACCTTTGTAGGGACTCCTTCTAACTTGAAAAGTGTTTTTTGACCGACAGCGTAACTAGGGAGCTAGTTCATTTCTCCTCCTAACCGAACCATACTGAGTCAGTAAGACAGACGGGTGGTGTGCTCATTGGGATCTTGCTGTCCAAGTCTCTGGGAGGGGAGTCCTAAAGATGGAACCAAAACCTCCGTGATAAGGTTGAGAGTGAAAGCATCTTGCATTCAAGACATGCTTTGGGGTTGAAAATACTATACATGTGTATCAGAAACATTCTGAAAAGAAAATCGTATCGAGTTCCTTCTTACGGCCAGGTCTTGGTTCCCTGTGCTCTGCAAAGGAGAGCAGCAAAATTTACCCAAGGAAGAGGCAGTTATGTAGAATACTATATCCTTTCCCAAGCTGCCGCCTTGTTAAGTGATTTAAAAAAAAAAAAAAGAGAAGAAAAGAAGTTGTGTAGTCATAAGGGGATAAGTTTGTGTTTTGTTTTTGGTTTATACAACCAGTTATTCTGTATTATTTTTCCTGTATTAAGCATGCACAGTGAAAGAGAACAAGTTAATGTTAATAAAGTTAGTGATGACGGTTCATTTTGCATGTTTTGCAATGCTCTGTTAAAAAGACTGAATGTGCTCCCTTTGTACAGTGGAAGAGACGTGGGAGGGAGCATATAGCAGTAGATGGTGCAGGAGTTTCTCTTTGATTGTCAAGCTGAGACTCTGCACCTGAGGCGTGAATCTGTCCAGGTTTTTCTGGCTTGCTGGCAATTCAGTTTTCATAGCACATGGCTCTTTTGGCCTTGAAGTATAGGCCATAGGTTCTTGCTGTCTGTTTTTAACAGAGGAGGACAGCGTGGAGATGTTCAGTAGAGTGGGGCTGTGCATGTACCTTAAGGATTCGCATAAGCCTTTATTTTGATGATAATATTAAAGATCCCAGCAGGCAATAATGCTGTATTTCTTGCTGAGCAGAAATTTAAATGATAACTTACCAATTATTTCTTAGCTGTAATGATGGGAATGAAAAGTATTACCTGAGAAAAGTTTCATCTTCATGTTCTTATCTGTCTAGTATTACATGAAATCTCAAGTGAAAGAAGTTCTGCCCTGATTATAAAGTTTTTATACTGCTACAGTTTTATCAGTTTCGAACACGGTACATTTAAGATAGAAGATCCCCATATAAGAAACACAGTTTATGTGTTCCAGAAGCTACTATGTTAGTGGAAATAAGATACGCTGATATTATAAAATTGTTATTGAGATAATGATGCTTAACATAATAGGATTAACATGTTTTAAGTATGTTGATTTTTAAATTGGTAGTTATGGTGTCCCTTAATATATGTAAATTAATGCTTAATGTGACACATATACTTGCTTTGTAATCTAAAACAGAACTATAGGTGTTAATTAAAAATATTAACTCTTGTGAATAGAAGATTTATTTTTGCATCATAAGTTTAAGTAATATTTACTACTATAAGAAAACATCTATCCAGATCAGTAAGCTGAATTTATGGAGAGTACAGTGAAGTATTATTTGAAGCTGTGACTCTCTATCATCAAAGTCCAGTTTGATGTTAATGTATGTTTTACAAAGAAAATAAGACATTTAATAGGGCAGCAGTGGGTGGAGCAAGTAGCTCTGAGTAACTGGATAGTTCTTATATGCCGAATTAGATGTATTCTTTGCCTTTTAGATCAGTGATTAAACTGAGCATCTCATGCACAATGCCTGTTTATATTGTGGGATCTGTCCTGAGCGCTGTTCTAGTTTTGTTGTAATTGAGTTAATGTAATAGAAATAATTGCTAATTTTTCTCTGCTCTTGGCTTTAATTCCATAGCAGAGTAAGTCTGCGTGTGGTGTGCTTGTAGCAGGTGCCTGGCTTTCTGCTGTTATATTTTAAGAATTGCATTTGATAACTGGGTGTTGTGGACGGATTTCGTGATAGTAGAAAGTTCTCTGTGCTTTGCCATTTTTTCAGTGAAGTTGTTGAAACACCTTCTTAATTATTTAACATTTATTGTTTTCTTCAAAACTAATTTTAAATTACTTAAATTGTTTAAACCAATAAATGACATGAACTTAATTTTTGCATCTGTAGGATAATGAACTTAAGACACAATTTCAGCTCAATGCCAGCCTTGGGTTTTTTTCGTGGGCCTTTCAGACTGTTGTCTGCATCTGTATTCCTTCTCAAAAGTATCAAACAATGAGTATTATTCAGAAGTCTCCAGGAAATACACACATCCTTTTTTTTTTTTTTTTTTCAGCCTGTAAACAAAGTTAAAAATGGGGAAAACTTGAACTGTTCCAGGAAACAGGCCTCCCTGTTTGTTAGCAACCTCATTCTTTGCTTATGCTTTCCAAACGTACTCCACCTCTACCAAGTCATTCAAGTCATTTTGTCAAGCATTATTTAAGTTTCAGTCTGGTTTCTGCAGTTCTTCAACAATAAACTCTATGTAGTGGAGTCCAATTTTTGGGGGCTAAGATAATGCGAGTCAGGACTAATGCGGCACATACCAGGTTTTAATCAGTATAAAAGAGCATCTAAGCTACAGCTTTAACTGTGTTAAATCCATTTATGAACATCTTTGGCTCAGACAGGGTTATGCCAACTGTTTGATGAAATGTAGCACCGTTTTCCTTTCGATAAGAGACATGAAGAAAAATGTGAAAACATTCAAGTCTAGCCTTTCTAGCTGAACGTGTTCTCTGTGTACATCCTCCATATGACTTGAGGCAGAGGTGGGAAGAAAATCTTCTAGTGAAATCTGCTGGATTTTTCATTCTCCGAGCTGTTGGAGCTGAGTTTGGCCTGTGAATCCTTTTGGTATTATAGGTACTGGTAAACCTGTGTTGCTGAGTTGTTACATTACTGTTGGTTTTAAGGTGTTTGTTGCTGTATGTCAGGCGACTCAGGGGGTGCCTGTTACTTTTCTAGGTGGGTTTTTTTTTTTTAGTTAATTCATTATCACTGTTCTCACAGAAACAGATTTTTTTAAAAACAAATTGGAACTAACAAGACTTAAGACTTGATTCTGCTAAATGCAAGTTCATAAGCCTGAAAGGAAAAAGGCTTTTGATCAGCTGTTTTAGAGAAGGCAACTTAAGATCTGGTCCATTATCAGTGACTAAATTAAATTCACAGTTCTCTGAAGGATCATCAGGATTCACAGAATAGTTCAGGTTGGAAGGAATGCCTGGAGGGCATCTAGTCTACCCGCCTGCTCAGAGTGGTCTGAATAGGTAAGGTTGCTCAGAGCTTTCTCCTGTTGAGTTTTGAATATCTCCAAGGGTGGAGACTCCACAGTCTCTCAGCAACCCCATTCTGGTATTTGACCAGCCTCATAATGAAAATAGCTTTGCTTTGGAAGTGATGGGAATTTCCTGTGCTACAGCCTTGCCTCTTGGTCTGTGCATCTGCAAGCAAGAGTCTGGAGCTCTCTTCTCTATACAGTCTCGTTTGGTAGTTGGAGACAGCAGTAAGGTCTCCTCTGAACTGTTTTTTCTCAAGCCTGAACTAACCTAACCAACATTGCTGCAATGCATTTAAACATTCCTGTTTATTCAAATGTTAGATTCTTGTGTGTTCTTGAAATTTTGTTTTTAAGCAAAGCCAAAACCCCGTTTTTAAGCAAGGTTTGTTTCTTGCTCTGTGCTTTTCTCAGACTGTTCATGGTGTTTTATGCAATACCTGTAGAGTATTGAAAAAATTCGCAGAAAATCCAATATATCGTGCATCTTCCTTTGTCCGTCAGTAATTACATTCGTGCAGCAGCAGAATCGCTGTTGCTGGTGGTGGTATTCGCTTCTTATGTTTTAAATTCTTTTTGATCACTTGTCTGTCTTTAACTACTTCCTTCTAAACATCAATGTTACTGTTTTGGGATGTTTTTTTGTTGTTTTTTTTTTTTTTTTTTAATGAAAAGCCAGTGCCTTTTAGAAGTCAAACATACCAACCATAGAGGACGTTCTCAATGAAATATATTCTTGCAAGCTGAAATGTTTGTATCTTGGTATTTAAGAGGCAGCATCTCACTGAGGCAGTAATAGTCTGCCTTGTTCTTAACATGAGTGTTCAAGATTGAAACGTAAAAGGATGAGCTCCTGCATTGTGGAATTGCGTAAGTAGGGATGGTAGTGTGGTGATGTGGAGCAAGCTGCTGGCAACCATGGATCCCCTCTGAAGGCCTTTTTTCTTTTGTTCCCTCTGCTATAAAGAAGTCCTGAACTGAGGCGAGTAGGGAGGCAAAACTAGAAGTTCAGTATTTATAATTTTCTTATCTCGGGTTGTGTTTAATCTAGTTTTGAAAGGAGTAATTTGGCTAGTGCTTCATGAGGGTGCTTACTGATGCTTTAGGCTGTAAAAAACACTTCCTGCAAGCTATGTACAAATGAGAACTGTTGATGCCGAAGTTAGGGGCTTGAGGTTACTGACCGCTATGCAGGTATGACTCAGTTTAGCAGAAGGAGTCTTGTAGGATATCCGAGCTAGCGTAGTGTGAGTGTTAAGGAAGTTGGAATGTGGTGATCATAGAACTTCAGTCAGGATTGTGGCCTCGTGTTTAAAAGCCCTTTCTTCACAGAAAAGAGCTGAGCGATATTGCTAAATAGGGCTTTCTGAATCCCTTCCCCCTCCCCAAATGTATTTGGGATGTTTAATGTCTCTGTGAGTCTGTCTCTTCTCTTTTTAAATTGGAGTGGTTATGAATCATCCGATTTCCTGTTGCAAATAAAGCAAAAAAATCCTGAAGTAATTGTGTGACTGGCATTAATACAGCTTTGCGTGGAGGAAGCAAAACAAGATCAGCAGTCAGAGGTGATGTATTGGAGCCTCACAAATATTGTTGTTAGGTGTTCTTACAAACAGCAAAAATGCTTTCTGCAGCTGTTTAGGTGGGTATGGCTTTAGCTTTTACCAGCATAATGTTCAGGTAAAAGGGGGCCATGAAAATCTGTAGTGGTTCACTATTCAGATAATACTCTGTTCTTACCCATCCTTAACTATAGTTTGGATAGTAAGAGGGGCTGCAAGTGGAGGCAAACATGCTGAAATCTTGCTGCTCTTGCCTTTGATAGTGTTGTCAAGGGGGGAAGAAAACAGCTAGAAGACTACAGCCATGGTCTCAGAGTAGCGACTGGAAGAAGTCTAGGGAGCGTTGCCACACTCACCCAAGAGCTGGAACAAATTGACTGTGGGTGGAAGGAGAGCAGTCAAGGCCTGGAAAACATCCATGGCAATGCTGTGTGTTTGGTGCGAGAGAGTCTGAACAGCTTTATTTTGCTGTTAGGGTAGTGCTTTGACTCTTTCATCTGTGTCCCATTAGACGTGCTTTATACACTAGACTCTAAGTGCATTTATCTGCAGTAGAAGGAAAACATGTTAACCAAAATACATGCAGTATTAGCCTGCAAATTGGCTGAAATAATGGCATTCTACCTTTAAAAACATTAAAGAGTGTTTTTACTTAACCCTCCCTTGCAGTTTCTACTGCTTTCTTATTCTCTATTTGGTGAATGTTGGAGGGGTTGGGAGGATTCTGAAGCGATGTCTCTTCATTGAGGAGAGTGAGCTCCCATCAAGGGGAGAGAAGCAAGCTGAGTGGTGGTGGGGACCTTTTCTATTTCTGATTTGAGTTGCGCTCCTTTCTATGTAAGGACAGCATGAATCACTGCTTTTTGTCTACACCCTGAAAAATGTTTTTCTGTCCGCCCACCTGTTTGGACACCATAAGAGCTAATATTCCGATATAGACAAATGTCTGTATAGTACAGCAGCTTAAAATGCAGCAGCCAGAAGTGTCTTTGAAGGAAGATGCCCAAAAGAATGTGAACCAAAATTACTGTGGGAGATCTAAGGGCTTCGCTTTTATTTTAAAAGTGGTTTATGAGGCTAAATGAAGTCCATCATGACAGTAGGCTGTAAAGATGTTATATTTGCTATTGACCTGTCTCTTGGAGATCTTACAGAGCTGTTAAAATACCGAATAGAAGAGTTCCAGTTGCTTTATTAAATGCATGTCCTATTCTCAGTGCATTGAATTGCAAATGAATACAGTTCCTTTGTACCAAAAAAAACAACCTTAAGATAGTTTTGAAAGTTGTGCAGTGTACGATACACAACAATGGGTATTAGTATGTGCTTAATGAACAATGTATAATAACCTCAAAGACAATTGGCACTCATCTGATTTAACCATATGCGGTGACAATACTTGTCTAAAGACCAAATGATATAGTACTACAACCTTGAATTCCAGTTTTATTTCTTCTGTCATTTTTGGTTTTTTTTCCTTCCTCTTATGATGAATGTTCTCTTTGAATTTCAGTGTAATTGGTCTGCAACCTCCCATGATTCAGTCCAATCGAGGAGAGTGGTCATTTCTCACAACATGGATAAAGCACTGAAAGAAGGTGAGTCTTAACTTGGACAAAGGAGCATTACACTCTGGCTATCTCTTGTCCTCTTAGCAAACCTTGACTGCACAATATTCCACGATTTTAGAATATGACCCTGGTTTCTTGCTTGATATAAAATAGAAGTGCAAGATCTTGGTCATCCCAAGAGGTCCGGTGTAGTAATATGATGTTGCTTTTGCAATTTAACTGGTAGCTTGTCATTTTAGTGGCTGTTTTTTACAGAAATATATTAAAATAGAGTCCTTAATACTTTGGCACAAAACAAAAGGGTAACATTTAAAAGATTCTTGACTGGTTTTTCATGAACTGATAAATCCGGTAGACTCTTGCAAATATTCTTCCCATTTAGTGCAATCCTTTCCATGATAACTGAATCTAAAATCAACATTTGTATTTCTGGCTGATACAGTCTGTGATATCTGTGGATCACCAGTACAGTCACTGGGCTTTGGATTGTAAAATATGAACTATGATCATTTGGATTTAAAATGTCTTGATTACAAGTCTTTAAAATAATGAATAGCTACTGCTTCTGAACACATTTTTTAAACTGACTCCTGGTAATACAAAATATTGTAGAACTTGGGGTAGTGTCAGAGTTTGAAGCAAAATTTTTTTTGTTATTTCAAAGATTATGCTAGGAGTGTAAAGACAATGTGGATGGGGAAATCCAATTTGTATATTAAAAGAAGAAAACACATTAAGAGTTGTGTACTGTAGCTTTTAAAATATATTTATAAAATTTGATGACATTTCAGTCTTTTGTAAATATTTTATCTAATTTTGAATATTTTTTCCTTTAAGATTTCTTTGCAGCACTGTTGTGTTTTCTTCTCTTATCTTTTTTTCACATCTGGAGAGTATTTTAAAATGAACATTGCTTTAAACAGGTTGGTTGTCTTATGAAAACTTCTTGGGATGTGTTATTTTTTTAAGTAATCGTTATGAATAGCTGTTAGCAGGATATGTAGCTAAAATATAAAATTAGAATGCTTTACCTACTATGTCATATTTCTGTGAAGGTGAACTGTTATAACATCATAATTTGGTTTTAGGCAGCATTTTCATCTGGAATCAGTCAGATCATAGGATTCCTGATGATGTGAAAAGGATAGCAGAATCTAAACATTACGTGTGTGAAACACTCATGGTCAAGTTATTTGCTGTGTTCTCTCACATGCATACTTTACATTTTGGATAATCTGCCTTAGAATTTGAAATGAAGCCTTGACATAATCAGCACAGAAGTGGAGTTAGCAGGGTTATTTGGAGACAGACGACAGGTATTGTGGAATACTGGGGGAAAGGTAGTTGTGTTACACTTCCCTCCTGTTACTTGCACATAGGAGTAAGTTGTGTTTGTAAAAAATACAGGAGCTGTCTTCATCAAAGGTATTTATCCAGCAGATCATTCAGTTGGATGCATGAGTCCATCCTTACTCAGTAACGCTGAAAGTTATCTAAGTGATTCATTTTTCAAAGTTGAGGATCTTCTGTTGTGACAGCTTACTTGCCTTTCTGCTATTTCTTTTCAGAGTAGCTTTTACCCTCCATTCTCACTCTGAATTTTGGAGAGCAAACTTGTCAGATTTGGTTGTATTTCTTCCAGGCCTAAATGACAAAGCCAATTTCTCTTGTACGCAGTTTGACAAGGGTGAGACTGTACTTTTCACTCTACAACATGTAGACTTAAGCAAGTGTTTTGGTTTTGGAAGGTGTCTGAATCAACTTAAGTTTGAGAAACTGAATGAATCCCAAAAGAAACATTTTACTTTTTCATTACAATAAAATGATCAGTCAGTCTGAGAATAGACAGGACACATTCCTTGCCCTGTGACAGTTCCAAAATTTGTAGTTGTCTTGATATTATGAATGCTTTTTTTACAAGTTCATGGTTAAATAAAACTTTATTACTAATGATATTAAAAATACTGTCTGTATTTCTGTTTCCAATCTTACACTAATGAGGATTAAAGTATTTGTAAATCCCAGGAATTTTTGCTAGCTTCTTGCTGTAACAAGATCTAACACGGTGTTCAACAAAATGCTTTAAAAAGCCTTATTCATTTTATTAGGAGACTTTCAGTTCTCCTGAGGTTTTCATCTTGGAGACCAATTCAGACTTCTACTGCCACTTGAGTTTTTGAGTAGGTGGTGTTAAATTGTCACAGTCAATGGTGTTTTGCAGTGTTTTTTTTTAACCAGATCTTATTTCTCTTTACATTACCTTAGAGATGCAAGGATAACATTTTTGGATAACATCATCAAACTTCGGAAATGCTGTTGCTGGTTATGAAGAGACAGTCCTTTTGTTAATTCTGACTTCTTCACCTGTTTTTCGTCATCTGTGTAGTTCAGTTTGGCTAGGGTTTACTGTTAGTTGCATTGCCTGTTGACTGTTACTCAGTTATGTTGTGCTTTTGCTGGTGTTAGAGCCACTGTGTGGACTTTTCTCTCTGGGTTTAGAGTGGCTCTCCTGAGGTTCTATGATGTGTCTCGCCTGACAAGCTGTCACTTGCTTTACTGCATTTTTCCTGATGTTCTCATCATAGTCGGTTAATGTAGTTGGAAGGACAAATATCAGTGATCATCCTTAGTTTTAATTCAGGGAGTAATGGATGTTTCCATTTCTCTGGAGATTTTCAAGACCCGCCTGGATGCAGTCCTGAGTAATGTGCTCTGGGCAATCCTGCTTTAGCAGGGGAGTTGGACTAGATGATCTCTAGAGGTCCCTTCCAACTCTGAAACTCCGTGATTCTGTGAACTGTCAGTCTTATTTCAATAAACTTAACAACGTTATGGTGCTTAGATAGTTTTCCTGTGGTGGTCATTGGCTGGTAATAGTTGCCCATGTCTTGGATAGCTTCTCATCTTGCCAAAGCCAGTGTAAGAGAGTTGTTGGGAATTGTCTTTCTACAATGGCAGTCACTAAGCATCACAAAGAAGGACCTTCTGATTATGTTGGTTTACAGCTCAGTTCTAAACTTCTTTCCTATCTTCCACAGACAACAGAGTAGTATAAAAGGACGATGCTTCAGAAGTGCTATTTCAGTCATATATATATATATATATATATATATATATATATATATATATATATATATATATATATATATATATATTTTCAGTCTTATTATAGCATGCTTGCATAAACTGCAGATACAAGATGAGGGATAGCTGTGTATTAGCCCTGCTACTGGGTAGTGTGTTTTACGAAATCTAAGAGCTCAAAATCGGTACAAGTGTAACGTTATAAAAAGATTTTCCTTGTTGAATATGGCAGGAAGAAAAGGCCTTTTAGTTTTAAATCCCAGAGTCCCTTTTTCAGCCGGTAGTACTTGCATGACTCACACTAAATTTGGGGGTGTTTTTTCAGTATTTTTTTGTACTTTTTCTTGGTAGATTGATTTGATTCTTGTTTGTCCTTCATTTATCTTATGCAAAGAAAAGATGACCTACTTTTACAAATACTTTTAGCCTTTTAATGCTTCCTGTTGCTTATCTGGTAACTTCATGTTTTCAGCCTTTATCGTATGGTAGTTTGGAACATGTCTCTTAAGAGAGACTGTGCTCAGCCAGACTGGTGCCGCCGTTGCACAGTGGACTGTTTGGGCTGAGGGATGTCGCTGTCAATAGATTTATCTGCCATGTGTAGCTGGTCTCCCAGGAACTGAATTTCATCTTCCATTTTTATTGCCCCATATCCTGTGGTCTCTTTGTTGTTGTTCAGTCAGTCTTTGTCTCCACTGCTTTAGTAATGCCAGGAAAATTGGTCTCCGTATTACTTACCTGCTTTACTGGATCATTTATGAATAAAGAAAACAGCACAGGCCATAGCACAAATCCCACCAGTACTCCACCGGTGAAATTCTTCTGCTGTGAAAATTGTCTATTGGTTCATATCCTGTGTTTCTTAGCTCTTAAAATATTTCCTGCCAGAGAGCTATCTCTTTTTTCGTAGTGGCTTATATTCCTTCAGCACTGTGTCGAGTTGGCCTTATTGGAAATATTTTGGGAATTTAATTAGATTGTACCTGTGCATCAGATTTTGCCTGTCTGTGTTCTTGTTCACCCCTTAGGAGAACTCTGTTAGGGAGCTAAAGCAGAACTTTGCTTTATGGAAGGAGTTTTTCCCAATCTATCTCATTTCCCAACTTAAGATCCACACTTTGACATTTAAAAAAAATTTGCCGTAGCTTCTGCAACTATTTGAAAAGCTGTATTCTTTTTTTTTTTTTTTTTTCCCCCACAGCTCTCAAAAAATTAGTTGTTTGGGTCCAAAATATGAGCAAGACTTAATTTGAATTCATGTTCTCTCTGCTGCTGGGATTCAAATACTTGGAGCTAAGAACTCTTGGCAGAGGGTACATGGGAAAACTATTTGAACAGAAATTTGTCTTTTTTTTTTTCAAATGCATTTCCTAGATCTCTTTAACACATTTGTTTCTCTATTGTTTATGTATTTGGAAACTTCCATGTTTTTTCTGCACATTCATAATAATCATTAAAGAAGCAAATGTCAAGAAAATTTTAATAAAAATAAACCAAAGAATGTAGAATGGGAGACTGTTGGTGTACAATCCCTTTCGCACAGGGGCTATCCATCTGTGCACGATGATAACATCCAGTCTATTAAACATGTCTGTTTCACAGAGTTTGAATAATGTTGTAAAATGCAAGTAAACCAAGAAATGCTAGTGTTTTTCCGAGCACAAGCTTTAATAAGAGAACTGAAGTATATAAATCACTATTGCTAGTCACTGGGGCAGGGTTCCCAGTCACTGAAGTCTGGGCATTCACACAGCATTTTGCCAGCCTTTAACATCATGGTCTAAGTAAAGATTTAATGGGCATGAGAAACTTCAATAAATAAAGATAACGTTAAGTATCTTCCTGTTTTGAGGTAAAACAGGTAAAACTGACCAGTTTTGTTCAGTAACTTTGCTTCTTAGCTAGGCTTCTTCTAACTACTGAAATTAGCAGCATATTGTGCAGACACCGTTCGCTCTCAGAGTGGTAAGACCAATGTTTGTAGCTGATGCCCAGGCATGGGATGAGAGAGGCTCCTGCTTATACTTATTGCTATAACCCCCAAGGGCAGCTCACTTTGTTATATGCTGCGTTGGAGGGTCGGAAGCGGAAAAGCATAGTGGGGTCCCACCTGCAGGGAGGAGCGGACAGGACAGGTGACCCCAAACTGACCAACGGGGTATTCCATCCCATCTGCCTCATGCTCAGTATAAAAGCTGAGGGATCAAAGGGTCGACCCTCTTTCTTCAGTGGCCGATGTCTGAGGAGGGCTCTGTTCATCTGCCTTTGATCCCGATCTGGAATCCAGATCCTGTCTATCACTGAGCGTTGCGTTAAGGGGCAAAGTAGTTTTGGCAGAAAATAAACCCCTTGCGTTCTAACACTCCTCACTGAGGTGGGAGGCTAGGTGTGGCTAGGTTTAAATTCTGAGTGATGCCCAATTCACTATTATCAGTCCGGGCGCATTTAATACATATTAAACTGTTACGGTTCTGGATACACTAATAGCAGACTGTGCCTTAAGCCTAGTCTTGCTCATGAGCTAGCACGGCCTCGCTTCAGTTGCGTTCAATGAGAAAACCCAAAAGACTAGTTGCCTACACAGTGCAGTTTATTTAAACAACAGATACGCGGGTTCTTTCGGATTGCCCGTGATAGTGACTGTCTGCAAAGCACGTGCGAATACTAAAGATGCTAGCAATATAGCTCAGTTACAAACGCACTAAGTTATAAAACGACTCTATATAGAGATTTCTAAGTTTCCTGGGGAAGCACTTGGTATAGCCAAGTGTTCAAATCTTACCCACAAGTGTCCTTATGAGGGGGGAAGAGAGGCTCAGCCCATCAACTGCTCCTGGAAGTCCACGATGGTGTCTTCCCTCACATCCCCCTTTTCTTGGGATACTTTTATACTATTTTTTATCTTCAAGGTGGAGTTTGAGTGACTTTAGTTATAAATACTTTCATTATGATTGGTGTAAAATTTTCTCGCCTCACATTTAAAGGTATAGTTTACAAAAAATTCAGGGTGCAGACTCAAGCAGGAGTGGTCACACCTTGGAGGCGGGTAGCTTTTAGGATGGAGGTGTGTTTTGGTGTTATAATGACATTATAATGAGTAAAGTTCACTAAAGGACAGCATTTAATCAAAGAAATGACAGTTCGTTGGCTCAGGGTAACAAGTAGGCAGTTTTTCAGTTCTATAAGACCCTTAAGGGCTCCATTTGGTCCCCAAGTTCCCGGTTTATCACAGAGTTTTAGATGTGGTGTCTCCACTTTGCTCCATCCTTCTCACTGTTTTTCTTCCATGATGCCATCTCGTTCCCATGTTTGCTGGATTATCACAGGGTTTGGCCTTGGAGTCTCCACCCCACTCCGCTCCCCATGTTGCTTTGCAAGCAATGTTGTACAGGGAATCACAGATGTAGTGGATTCTTCACATACCAGCTGCAGCTGTATTTCACCCTAGGAGCCTTTTGATTTTATACCTTTCCTTAATGTGTGACCAATGCTGTATTATTGATCATTTTTAGTAATCATTCCACACTGAGTCCAGTCTGGGACTTTCCCAGTGCCAGCTGGTGATGTGACTGTCATCCTGGAGCTTGATACTGTTTTGTATATATTTCATTATTTTCTTTTTATTTTTTTTATTAATATTTCATTAAAGTAGTTTAGCTCCTTCTAAACTCATAAGTCTCTCTCTCTCTCCTGCCTCTCTTTGTTTTTTTGAAGAGAGGTAGGGGGGAGCATCTGTCACTCACCCAGTGGCTGGTTCGGCCCAAATCATGACAAATCTAAAACCTCATCATCTTAATTAGAATTGCATTGCTAAAACATAATAAAGTCTAAAATACAATGTGTGAATAATGGCCTTTATCTCTTTAAATTTAAAAAAATAATGTCTTAGAAATGGCAGAGTTGCATATTCAGAGTATTTATTAGTAATTTTAGGGACTTCAAGACAGGGGTTTAGTATTTTAATTTGATTTTTTTGAGGATCAAGTTATGATGCTTTTTTTTTTTTACTGTATTTGCTTTTGGCAGAGGGGAAAAGTAGTAGCTGTAACAAATAACTAAGCGTTTAACATTTACTTCTATAGAACATTTCTTTGCCAGGTACTTAATGGTGGTATAGTCTGTCATCTTTTTCTATTAAATGTTTATTGAAAGCATTTTTCTTCAAGTATAGCTTTTGATAACCATATCATGCATGTTAAATCTACTGTTGTAGTAGCACAGCATTATCGTAGTGCTTCTTGGCTGTTTGATGGTGGTTTCCTGATGCACAACCTTAAAACAATTCATATTAATGTTACGTTTCTATTTTACAGATCGTGTTGCTTGCTGTTGTAGAATAACTCAAGCCAGTGTCGTAGCTATACCTTTCCTTTTCCTGTTCATATAATCACAGGAGAGTTTTTGATTTGACCATAACTTAATGTAATGGTTCTGGTCTCTCCAGTGCTTTCAGGAAAGGATGTTTACTACTGTTTGAAACTTGAAGTCTGTGTCTGCATTTGCATGGGGAGAATATTTCTGGTCTGTTTTTAATGGTGCTTTGAGAAAATGAATAGGCATTTAGTCCTTCTTATTCAGATTTCTATGTTATTTTTCATAAAGTTGGGTAATGAATCTTAGCAGTGTAAAAACTGTCTAACATGAACCTCTGCAAATTGCAGATTCGAAGCCGGTCTGACCCGCTGGCTCCTGTGGTGCCACTGAACCTCTGAATGAGTGAATGTAGAAGTTGTTACTGGAGACTTGTGTGGGGTTAGGAATGAAGGAAAGGTCTAGAGGGGTGTCCTCACTAGCCCCCACACAAGCTTCTGCCTCTCTACTCCGAACACTCTTCTAGTTTATAGTCTTTGAAAAGAGTAATTGAAGAGGCTCAACTTCTCATTCATGCGGGAATGACTTTTAATCAGATTGTAACAACTGGGGACTTGGATCATCTGAACTGATTTAGAAAACCCGGTAGAAGTTTCTGCAGTTTTGCACCGGGTTCATTGCATGTGATTGGATCAGAAGAAATTTGTTTCATGTTTGTAGCAGCTGAGTTAGGGGTAGTAAGGTTTTTGTCCTGAAAGTGTGTTCTGCTTTTCTTTTATTCTTTTCTTGTCTTCTGACCAGTTATTTTCAATGTTTTAGAGAAGGTGCAGTGTAAAAAATAATGAGTAGATATATATGAACAGATTTCTCCTCTGACGGAAGCATACTGTGCTCTATAAAATTCCTACATTTGTTTTTTGTGTTTCTTTAGAGTGCTGAAAGCAGCACCAGCTGCATCAATAGGCATGAAACTAAAGCAGCAACAGCACATCACGATGCTACATATGGATGAGGCAGTGTCTTACCCGAGCACAGACTGCTGTTAGTGTCTCTGGCTGGTGTGCTTTTTAAATTTTTTTAAACAAAATCCCGAAAAGCTGTCTCATTACTCATTTGGGCATACCTTCTGGGCTTTAAAGTATGCCAAATTTTATAGAGAACAGCATGGTTAAACTGTTGAGGTGCAGGAAGGGCAACAAGGCTCAGAAGTGACAAGGAAACTATAGAAAGCATGTAAAGGAAGAGAGTTATAAAAGGTAGGTGCAGGAAAATATGGTTTAAAGTGGGGTAATCCACTTAAGGTATTGAAAGTGTGTAACTGGCAGAGAGAAACACAGGTGTTTCATATTTGCATGGCTTGATTTTTGGTAATGATTGGTGATCTTCTGTCTTTAGTTTGATATTGCGACTAAATTTCGTGGTTCTTTCATGTTAATATACCTAGATGAACTGTACCATCACCTTGCTGTGGCTGAGCAGGTGTCTTCCCACTGTAATAGATCTTGCTTTAGGTATTTCAACTGAGAGTATAGTGAAGTTGCAAGAGTTGTACTCTCATAATACGTTACTAATTAACATTGTTATACTTTTGAATGTTGTGCTTTACCAGAGCCTAGAGACTTTACATTGGACGTGACAGTGATTATGGACTCCATAATATTTGTTGACTTAATTTTTTTTCTGAATAATTAATTTAAAAGCCTTGAAATGACTTAGCTAAAGGCTTTTAACTGTATATTTCAGCATACTCAGTGAAGTGACTCAGTTTCTTTCTTTATAAACCCGAGGAAGTTGATTTCTGAAGCATTTGACTAGAAACTTCTATCAATTTTAGCCTTTTCTTTTGAAGTGTTTTTAATAAGGTGATGTTGAATGAGGTCTGCTAGTATTTCAGGCAGGCAGAAGTATTCAACTTAAGTTATTCTGCTCTTAGTATGTTATTAGTTCACTGTCGCAGTGCCAGGGAGCTTTTTATAATTTACTAAGCTGCTGAACAAACAACTTCTTTCAAAGTGGAAAGTAAGAAGTACTGGAGTCACACGATTACTTGGCACCATGGGCTTATACTGGCAAATTACATATACTTTTGATATAAAAATTCTGAAATCAGGATGTCTCTTAAAGAAGCTGCTCAGATTATTAGGCACATGACTTATTTTCCCCCTTCTTGTTCAGTTACCCCTCTGGTAGATGCAAACTGACTCCTTCCACCCCAGCTTTTTTCCCATCTTAGTGTAACTGCTAAACGTGGTTCATGTATGGTCCCTGAACACCTCCTGCTCCCACCTAGGCCTCCAGGGACATCTGCTGTAGTGAAACGTCAGTAAAACTGGCGGCACACATATGTTGTCAAAAAGAAAAGTCAGAGTGGTAGAAGATTGTGTTGCCATGGGACTTGCAATTACTATAATCTTGGTTATTGCTTGTAGATATGGTTTGGAATACCTCGTCATTTTTGAAGTTCATGCTGCCTCGCTAATCTACTTGTTCTCTCTTATCTCTAGCTCTTCTGATCCTATAATGTACTTTCTGCAGTGTTGTTCAGTATTGTATATGTCTTTTGAAATCCAAAAATCTTACCACCTCCCCTTTTAACTGTGACTTTGGAGTGGAGACTGTTGAATTCCTATGAAAAGAAGACTAGTTTCAGTCTGCAACAGCCTAGGCACAGTCAGATTCATTATAGTTTGTACAACGAAATCCACTGTTGAGAGACAGGTATTAGTTTGAGGTTCGTGTGTAGCTAGTAACCTGACTGTCTGAGCAAATCCACTTACAGGCTTTGCTTTGCAAAGTGACCTCCAGTAACCTGTTAGGTGCAGATTTCTGTAATTTTGCCAACCTTACTTTCTTTGGCAAGAATTTAAATCCCGAAGAAGATAGGGAAAACTTTTACCCATCTAATTTTTGAGCAGAGGGTGGAGGATTGCATTTTTCCTATCTTGATGTGCCTTCCCCTTTTGCAGTTTTTGCTATTTATTGTTTTGTTTCTCCTTTCAGTGTTTGACTACAGCTATAGAGATTACATCCTGTCCTGGTATGGGCATCTCAGCAGAGATGAAGGGCAGCTGTACCAGCTGCTATCTGAAGACTTCTGGGAGATTGCCAAGCAGCTGCGACAGAGGCTGAGTCACATTGATGTAGTTAAAGTTGTCTGCAATGATGTAGTGAAAGCTTTACTCTCGCACTTCTGTGACCTTAAAGGAGCCAATGCCAGGTAAAAACAAAACTCCGCATTTCATTGGAATTTTTTGCTTCTCTCTTTGCTTTCAGATGTGCTGTATCAAAGTAATAAAGAGCGTAATGCTTTTGTAGGCAACTGATAAAGAAAAGAGTTCAAGTTTATTACCAGTTTTAGCGATCAAGCAGGCTTCAGGGCACCTATAAGACCTGTGGAAGAACATGCTTGTCCTCTTTTTTCTCAGATTTTGGGTTCACTGCTGTTTCTGTTTCATCCTTGAATCCTTTGGTAACAGTAGGAGGTGGGCTGTGTGAGCAGTTCCTGCAAGTAGTGTTAACCTGCAAGGGAAAGGAGAGGCACCGTCAGAGGCTGTCAGACAAGAAGATAGTTATTTGCACCTTCCCCAAAATGGCACCAGGGTTAATTCCATTCAGTTTCCCATTTCTTCTACCCCCAGGAGGCAAAGCCTTGTGGTTTCTGTAAGTGGCCTGTCCTGCAGTAACAAGATTTTTCTAGTGGAAAAATTGTTGACTGGGTTTTCTTTCTCTGTTTAGGTTATCTTGCTAATTCCATGAATTTCCTTTTTGGCAAGTCTCTCTTTGTCCACTTAAAAATGTCTGCTGTCCGTTAAATACTACAGTTGCAGCTAAGTTGTGGCTGTGAATGGGAACTCTTAGCCTATGCAGTTCCCACATCTGAATGCGCAGTTTGTGTAATTGTACACGGAATTTGGTTTTACGTCTGCACTTACCTGCATTTCAGTTATCCTCACTGAAATATGTTTTGGTCATTCAGATATGGACTACACATTTTATACTATGAAGTTGTTTTGCCTACAGTTAGATCCATGTATTTTTAACACCCCTTCAGAGAGAAAAGATCAACTGTTTCCTGTCAGTGACCAGTCTGTGTGTCGCCATTCACACTTCTTTTCTGCTCTAGAGCAGAAAATATAGTTTAATGTATTTGTGGTAGATGCCAGCTTTATGTAAGCTAATGTGTAGGAAATAAAGACAAAAAAGAAACTAAAGGGTGGTTACATTCAAGAAATCAAGGTGTTTGCATGTTGCAGTAGATTCTGCATTGGATTCCAGATATTACTTTCTTTGAGCTCTGGAATGTGGTAGAAATCTCCTGGTCAGGTAAAGCTCCTAAGTGTGTTCCCTGATTTTAAGCATTATGCTTGCACTTGCCCTGTATCGCAGTAAAGCGCTTGCTTTTGGGAAGAGTTTGATTTGAACAGTTAAAGTATGTGAGGATGTTTTGTATTTTTTTAAAGTGTAAATGTTTTCTTGTTTGAAGCTGGGGACATAGACTCTACAATTGCAGAATTATTAATTACTATTAATGCGGATTCTTGATGAGGTTCCTTATCCAATGAGAATTATGACCACTTTCTCTAGGTCTCTTTTTTGGATTGTTATTTCCACTCTATAGAGCTAAAATAAATTCTCTTGGGGATTTTCCAGTTAACATTTTCACTTTGGAATGGTAAATGCGCCTTAGTCAATGCTGGATAAGGCAGGCTGCATTAACATGGTAATGAAAAAAAAATCTTATCAAGAATTAATGTGATAGCAGGTTAAAAATAACCAACAAACCCCACAGCTGTAACTGCAGATTTTGTATGGTTGAAACTGGACCCCTTGACTGTTTTTTCACACACTGCAAGGCTCTGAATTCACGAGGAGGAAGGTCTGGTTTTAAGGTGCCTAACAGCAGATCAACAGCATGATGCTTCATGGCGCAAAATGTGAAGCACTCATATATCCCCAGGCTGCTCATCCAAACTTGCTCAAAAAGTCCAGGACGCTTTATGGAAATTGCGCAGGGCTCACCTTTTCTTGGCAGATGGAGAGAGGGCTTAAATGTATGTACTGTGGCAAAGTAGGCAGAAATGTGATGTGCTCATATGCTATAAATGGAATTTGTATTGCCGGGGGATCTGAGCATGCAGGTAATAAACCTGGAAGCACAGCCGAAGACTGATACTATTTTCTCATTAAGGGAACTTGTGGTTTTAAGAATAATTTGAGATTTGTACTAAATTGCCTACTGCTGTGGAGTTTAATTTGCTCAAACCTGCTGACATTTTAAGCTATAGACTGAGAACTACAAAGTATGTCACTTCTAGCTTGGAAGACAGAGTTTCTTGGAAAGCCTTAAATTCATTTCTATAATGCCACAGTTCAAACACAGAAAATTCTTCTTCCGAAGGTAGGGAACACAGAGATCATCTTTATCTACCTTTGCTTTCTGTCAACATTTTAAAGATGGCAGTGAATATAAATTGGCATTCAATGTGTCTTTAATAATGAATCCAGTTAGTTTTGGCTGGTAAATATAGTGGGACAGAGACTGTAATTAGAGCAAGATATCTTTCCTGTTGGAGCACCACATCTTGTTTCGGCTGCTGCGTTTATGCTGCAGTGTGACAGCAAAGCGCATTTTGTCTGTTACCTGGTGACTCTTGTACCCTTTCTGGAGGGGGTGTCACCTAAGCCACTTTGTCTCAATTTTCCTATATGACAACAGATGAATCCTCTAAAGTAACGGAAAGAAACTGGAAAGAAGCTGGAACAGGTTGCCCAGAGAGGTTGTTGAGGCCCCATCCCTGGAGGTGTTCAAGGCCAGGCTGGATGAGGCCTTGGGCAACCTGGTCTGGTGGGAGGTGTCCCTGCCTATGGCAGGGGGGTTGGAACTCGATGATCTTCAAGGTCCTTTCCAACCTAAACCATTCTATGATTCTATGAAACTGTCTGTGCCCAGGAGGAGAGAGATGTCTGTTTCTGCAGTGTGAAGTTCATGTGTTTTGTCACCGAGTGCATGTCAGCCACAGAAATCCCTTTACTTTTCTGCTTTCGCTGACTAACTTCTACCTGTGATGTCTGATAGATCAGGATGTCTGAGAGGATGGAAGGAGGCTGTGACCTTTCAGAATGAGCAAGGGTGCTACAGTCCTTCCCTGTGCTCCTGCTTTCCCTCTGGCTTATCTTAATCATTGCGAGGCTCCACGTAGTAACACACAGCTCAAGGTAAATGGCCAGCAGAGGCCAATAGATGAGGGAAAAATGCTTCCCTGAATGAGGGAGAGCATGAGAAGAGGAGAGGCCACTTCCTTGCTGGCCAGTGGGAGACAGGAAAGCAGGAAAGCAGGAGGGAAAAGCCTGGCAGCCTTAGATCCGTTTCTCCTTTCTTTATTCTATTGCCTGGCTTTCTTTAATGGTGACTGCCTTTCTTGTGCCTACCAGACACTTCTACAGAGAGAAATAAGGGCAGAGACGCTCCGCTAGCCATGGGGAGAACTACCTGGGCTGACACAGAGCCATGCAAGTTGTAGGCAAGACAACTCCCAAGTTTTTTCTCTTACATGCATTGCTGGGGTGTACCTTGAGGTCCAGTTGGGGCTCCAAAGGATCCTGTCACTTTTCAGTTTAAATATTTGTGTCAATTCAGAATATTTTAGGTAGGAAACCATTTCGTAGCTCAACCAATAGTAGCTCAGCATAGAACTGGAATATGATAATTTGCTGTGTCTAGTGTTAGCTAGTTTATGAGTTTGAGGTATGGAAGAAAAATCTGCCTTGGATTTATTGGCAGAAGCCACTGCTCTTTTCCCTTATGTTGTACAGGATCAGGAGTGCATTTATAACAGGATTAGCCAAGTGCATCCTGCATGGTATAGAGGATAGTATTTGGCCATTCCTGTTTTATAGCAGCTTTTATCCCCTCATTCCTTTATATCTTGTTCAAGTGTCTTTCCTTGGCTACTTTAAGCAGAACATAAGCAAGCTGAATACTGGCAATGCCGTTTTATGTAATCAAGGATGGACCATGAGCTGAGTAAGGTGGGGTATAATGCTGGAAACGTTCGTGTTGGTACGTGGATGCAGCGTTGTCTGTGGTGGCAATATACTTTCTGGGGGCTAGAATTACCTGATCCTGGGAATGTCGTCTTACGCTGGTAACATGATGTGTTTGTTGAAAGCAACATGAAATGCACAGTCCAAATTGGAAGGACTTAGCAAAGTGAAAATGAATAGTGTGGAGCTATACACATGAAAGGGAGAGGAAGTTGCCTTACGCTTTTTGTGGGCTAAGAATAACTGCATCAGATATTAGTACAGAACTAGTAACGTTTGATAAATAACAGCCTGCGCTGGTGGTCTCTAAACTGCAGTGTAGGCAAAATGACATTTGCGTATATGAGATAAGTAGGCAAATGGGATTTGAAGATAGTTAATCCTTGCCTCTTGAACCTCCTGACAAGCAGTGCTTTTTGAACAAGTCTTGGTAAGAAGAGGTCACAGTGACACTGATTTCCCCCCCCCCTTTCAGTTGGGAATGCTCTCTGTCTGTCTCTAACCTACAGCTGGGGCACCTTGGTCCCAAAAGCAGAGGAAGAATTGGTTCCTGCAGATGTGCATATGTGGTGTTGCAGGCTGCTTCTGGCAAGCTGACTGCTACGTGACATCTGATGGGATGCTCAGAAGTGGGTTTGTGTGTGGGTGCCCAGACTTGCAGCATAAGTCATGGTTTAGCAAAATGGATGCTTGGGGGCTGCAGGCTACTCCCAGTGCTGGTTCAGAACCCATGTTTAAGGGCTCAGAGCTCTTGGAAAATGCAAGGGGGTAAGTGGTGTGGGGAGATTGCTCTTTGAGTGATCAGTATGACAAACAATTTGGAAATTTAGATTTATATTGTACCTGTTTTGATAATATTCCTTTGGTTTTCTGTGTATTACTGACAGGGTACGGAGAGAAGACAACTCAGTTTTCTTGGCCCACATGAATACCTTTGCACATATAGGATAGATAACTGTTGTATTTTTTGTGATTACAATACATAGTGTGACAAGATACTCAGTAAAAATAAAAGGTGCTGCCACCACAAACTGATTAAGAGCAGATTGATGCAAAGGGAATTTAAGCACTTGAGATTTAATTTTATTAATCCTATAGATGCATCCAAGTTGTCAGGATAGCTACTAAACACCTTCCACAGTTCTTGTTTTTGTTTTATAATTCCATTTGCCACCCATAAACCAGGAATGCCAAGAACTGCTTATCACACTCATCCTCTGGAAAGGAGTATCAAGAGGATTAGTATAAAATTGTAGATGTTCATTGCAATGGGAGCAGCTGTATGAAGGTGTTGAGAACAAAATAGTCAAGAAAAGCCAAGGTCTGAGCACATTATTACAGTTAATTCATGGGCAGCACCAGGTCTAAAGCTTGGCATTGCCTTCAAGCTTCACTGTGGGAAGTTTGAGTTTCCTGTTAATGACTGAGTGTGTTCTAGACACTGCAGTATGCATTAGAACCTCCTGGTGCTGATATGGTCATGTCACAGCTTGTAAGCCATTCATCCGTTCCTTGCATCTGTTGTCAACAGGACATGTCAAATGCTTCTCCTGAAAGAGGTAACTGTGACATGTATAAATGGTATGGTTATATTCATAAGACATATTATGTAAAGTGATTTATAAAACTTGCTGATGTATCTTGATGAAAATGACAGTTGTAGAAATTTTGGTGTTGGCTTTGTCCTTATGTTTTGTTGTGCTTTTTTGTGTTTTGTGTGGTCTGTTTTCAGAGGGTTGGGTTTTTTTTAGTAGGTACTTTTTTTTCAGGTGTGTTTATGATGCTGGATTGTAGAGGTCTAAATTTGTTTCTTTTATTTCTTAGAAAGTTCATATAGATCAAGCAGTTCTCATTCTGCTATGCTCTCAAGAAGCTTAGAGATCTGAGGGTGTTGCAGGTGAAGAGATGCAGCCCGCACGTGGTTCTGGTAGTTCTCAGAATCAGTTTAATGAAAGCGCGTGGTGAACGTTGAATGTACTGATGAAAGTAATTTAGAGTGAGTTGCGTGTGCACTTCAGCTCACAGTTGCACTGATTGAGACTTAAACGTAACTGTGCAAGGCTCTCTCTTGAAAGACTAATTAAAAAAATAGCAGGGCTTAAGAGAACATTTTGTGATTTATTTATTTATTTAAAGAGAAAGGGCCCTTACATAATTTCCTGTAGAGGAGTTGTTAATGTTTTTATGGACTCTTCGGTGGGTTATTATTTTTTTTAAATATAATTTATTTATTTGCTTGCTTTGTCAAAGCAGACAGATTTATCTTGTTTGTCATTGGTAAGTTCCTGGTTATGTGTGTCTCCTAATCAGTGTATTTATTTTGGGGTGTTTTGCCCTTGAACCAGTGGTACTGTGAACCCCAAACCTGCAAAGTCCCAGGTTGCATGGACATTGTAAATGATAACTTTGGTGTTGACTTTTAATTTTTTTCACCCCTTTTAGGATTCATTCTTAAGATCTTCCATGCCGTCAGGAGGGTTGAAACTATATGAAAATAAAACCAATGTTTTGAGTCAGGAGCTTACACTCAACCATAAATACCATGAGTCTTCTAATATTCCTGGATGTAATGAGTCTTTACAATACAGGGAGTTAGCAGATGGTCCTAATTAGAACTGTGGGTATCTAGAGTAGATCCTAAATAAAAAGAGAGATTTCCATGAGGTCTCTGGATAACCTGGAAGGCCAGTCATAGATGATAGTCTGGTATGTATTACAGAACTGCTGTGGGTCCTGCACTCCTGAGAAATGAGGAATTGTTAAAGAGGTGTTGATACTGGCTCAGAGTTGTTTAGTTATAGCATGAGAAGGAAATGATGATATTTCTATAACATTGGTAATGTTTTAACTGCTTGACTTTAGGAATACCAAAGCAAAATGGCTGTTCTGTCCTTTATAAAGGATGAACTCGCAGGTTTGCAGTGGTAAAGGGTGAAGTCATAACGTTGACGACATTCAGCGGAATACACATTCAGTAATTGCACGAAGCAATCTCAGAGCAGGGGATAGTTGCAGCAGGTGTCAGTTTGGTCCCAAAGAAAAGTACTGCTTGGAACAGACCTGGTACAAAGGAATTTGCTTTGGCAGGTCCTATCTATGGATATAGATTCACAGACTGTTTGCTGCCTGATCTTCCACAGGTTTTGGGGGCAGCTGAAGGAAATGCCTTCGCTTTCTGATGCGATGAAATAGCACTGGATAGTGTTAAAAGTTCAGAGCAGGCTTAAAGATTTCATAAAATGAAAATTATGGAAAAGAAACTTATGCAAGGTTAAGGCTGACATTGTAGCTCACGGGGAACTGAAGAAGGATATATATACTTGAGAGGAATATATATACCTGTAAGCATGCTGTAGAAAGCATGAGTTCTGTCTACTGTTTTAAATCACTGAAGTCACCTGCATCTTGATACACCAATATATGTCACTATTACTTCAGTCTTGATTGTTCAAGAAGACACAAATTAATTAAGTTGCCATTTGCCATTATTTTTGTATCGCCTAAAGCAGTTTAAATGAGCCTAGTTTACAAAGCTTATATCATGTCTGTTTTGGAACTGTTTGCTAGAGTGCCACATTTATATTAGTTCACTGCACACAGTTGTGCTCAGAATTTATGGATAATTGGCTGGGCTTTCAAAGCTCTCTAAAAATATCTGCACACAGTTTTAGTGAAGAGTTTTCTGTGATTACTATGTGACCTTTTGTTTGGAAAATCCAACCACGCAGACCTAATAACACATGTTCAAAATTGGTTAGGAAGAGAAATAATGCCAATGTTACTATTTGGGTTATTTAATAGTACTTAGTATCTTTATTGACAGTGGAGGGATGCAGCAGCACTCTGCTTTGTGTACATGCATGCGGATTGCAGTTAAGTTTCTGCTTTTCCTGTTGGTCTCTGCAGAATGAACAGTGCCTTTCTTTACTGTCGGTCACGTTTCCATGGATTTGAAAATCTAGGTTTTATATCAAGCCTTAAGAATATGCCTGACCAGGACATCTTAGCTCCTGCTCCAGGATAGTAAACAGACATGGTTCGGTAGCTGAGCAGTGGTGTTAACTTCTGTGATTGCTCATGGCTCCCTTTTTTATGGGTATCAGTGAACGGGAAGCCTGAGTTACGAGGGATGCTGTGATCTTACACACAATATATTTTCCCTGCAAGCTGATCAATGGTTATATTGAGGTAAATAGAAGTGTAATGCTTCATGTATAAATGCAAAGAAGGATATAAGTCTGGATGTCTTGTCTGTTTTACCACTGGCATAGTGATATATTTTGTAGCTGTTAAGCCCCGCCCCCCAGCTTCTCTCCTGTTTTCAGTTTCTCCTTTATTTCTCTTGCCCAAAGAGCAATGAAAACTGCGGGATTTGTTGACACAACTGCTTGGCACTGATATGCAAGGCTTGTTTAGAGTTGAATTTCCCGAAGACTTTGTTTCTCTATTCTTATCATAGAAATCTGGTGGGGTTCTGTGCCCTTTTGCTTTTTAGATCACATTTTAGGTACGCTTTAGCTAGGAAAAAAATTGAAAGAACCCCTCTTCTAGAGAGTCGTGGCTGCTTAGGTAATGTAGATAATTCCAGAAAAAATTGAAACTCTTCTTAGATGGCCTGTCGACTAGAGAGTATGCAACTTCACCCCCCCCTTGCATTCCTGTAGGCAGGAACACATTAGACAAATTAGAAGAATAAAAATCAAATATTTACCTTTCTAGTTGTTTGTTCTGTTCCATTATCCCTTTGGGTTCTGTTGACTATGTATCAGAAAAAGGTCCTGGCGTAGGTCTAGCTCAGCCAAGCTGTATGTATTGGCTGTTGACTGGGAATAAATTTGTATGATAGGGAGACAAAGATCATGAGAAATGACTTCTCTTGCGTGGATGATAGTGTAGGTGCAGTTAATGCTCCAGGGTGTTTGCAGTCCCAAACAGACTGGCGTTCCTCAGGAGACTTGTAGAAAGATGCTGAAGGCAAAGGCGACTAATCTCAGTATAGTGAAATTTTATGTGTATTGTGGCTGTTTCCTGCTTTGCACATACTATGAAAGCATAACTTAATCTAATCACTATGCGGGATGTCTCACAAATAAGGTAAGAGTGTCCAAAAAAGAGTGGGGTTTGTGTGTTCACAGGCAAAAAAGCAATCCCCGCTGGCTTTTAGTTCTAACTGTATCATTGTTGTTAATATATGGGAATCAGTTGTTAGGAAGGGTTAGATTGCTGCTAGCCAACTGATGTTTGGTGTAAGACATCCTGCTTGCCAGCATTTTATGTGTGCATCTGGCCATGTTTTGAAGTGGCTGACTTTGGGTGGACCAACCTGTCCGGAGAAGGAAGACTTTACTTCCCCAATGAATGAGAGGTGGCTGTACATAAATGACCCAGACTTTCTGTCTGCTGGTAGTTTGCCTGGGACGTGTCTGGGTTTGGATAAATAATGAATGCCTTTAGGGAGAGCATGTGATGGGGAGCGTTTGATGCAGTCTAGAGAAGGCTGTAGGATATGTCTGGAATATGCAAGGGGAATGGAAATGCACTGAGGAAAATAGGTAGGTATTCAGTTGCCAGAGAGAAAAGATCCTTCCAGAACAAGATAAACAGCTTTCTGAGCTCAGGAAGCTGCACCACCTGTGCTGGCTGATAATGAAGACTACACAGCATCTTCATAAAACAATGCTCTTCAGAAGATAGAGTATCTAGATCCAAGCTGTTCCAAGGGACTTGTTTTGAAATTTGTCTGACTTGTAACAATTGAAGCCTCCTCCATGATCCGTGTTTGAAAACAAAGTGTTTGGTTGGGGATTGAATAAGAGGCTTCAGTCAAATCAAAGCCAAATGTCATCTCTACATTCCTGTCATTCTGAAATTTAATTAAAAAACTAATTTTGGTCACCTTGAGACAAATGTTTTGTATTATTAGAACAGAATTAGAGCTGTTATTATTGTTTCTGTTCCAACATATGTGCCCCCTCCTGGACTGACTAGCAAAAACCAGTTGTTAGATGATGCTGCCTGTCACTAGTGGCCATATAGCAGTGTCTAACAGAAAACTCTTGGTTTGACTGTATACAGTTCTTGGTCACTTTTTCTCACACAGAGGCAGTGGGCTTGGAGCAGCTCTGTGAGTAATGGTTGTTTGACAGCAGCTTCTAGCTCTGGGAGGGAAGCAGGTGTTATAGGTGATGGGAGGAGGCAGTGGTATGATATGTGACAGATCAGAGCCTTTGTAGCACCTTAGAGCCTTCTACTGAAGGCTAGTCCTGGCTGCTTTTGGACTTTGGCTAGTTTTTGGCCACCATGGTGCCTCTCAGGTGACACTGCATCTGTCTCACTGAAACCACTGGCATGGTCACCTTGCTGTTAAAACTGCAAATCTGTGATTCAAGCACATCAGGCACGTGGCCATGAAAGAACTGTTAGGGCACCTTGTCTCTGCTTCTACAGCTATTTTTTTATAAAGAAAAGATGTTGCTGTGACCTGCACTAAGGACTGGATGTTCCCTTGGCATGTCCAGTCAAACGTATTCTGAGAAGTCTAGCAAACCATTGGCACCTGTGAGGAGATGAACTGGTCAGTATTGGGCACAAAATCAAGACGGGGGTGGTTTGCTCCCTGTTTCTTTCAGAGCTGCGATCAGATGGGCTGTTTGTGAGGAGTCTGCAAACACACAGAGTGTGCTATCACAGGCTTGCTCATCCAGCAGCGCGTTGCTGTGCACATTCGGTGGTGCACAGCGCCCACCCAGTGCCTCATGCTGTAGCAGAGGCACAACCACCCCTTCGCTGTTAGCTCTGAAAGACTCTGTCTTGCCATTTTCCCACAATGCACCTACCGTGATTGCCAGGAGCAGGGAGGACCTATTTGCCTGTTTGGTGGCAGAAAAAGGAGTATATTAGTATAATATGTTACTATATAGTATAGCACCCTGTACCTGTCTGAACTCCAGGCCTGATATACTTCCTTTAAGTTAGGAGCCTAATTCTTTCACCAAGTGCTAAGTGAAACCAGCAAGAAATTTTGGATTTCCTCCATCCGTTAGTATCCAGCTTGCATAACCCTCACAGTTAATGAGTGGATGATAGCGAATGCCTTCCCCAGCAGGCTGAGAGCGATTCTGGCTGAGAGTATTCTCCTGCTCTGTCTTGAAGCTGAACCAGCATTAGCCAAAGGCAGGGGTCTGACTCCACCCAAGGGAGGCAAGATGGACCCTGACTCTGAAGCATTTAGGATGATGGCAGAAAACAGTGACTTTGTTCCCTAGTTACTTTTTTTTTTCTGTGGTGATTTATTAGTATGAACCTTGAGCGTATCCCAGCTTCAGCCTGCTTCTGATCAGAGGACTCAGCTTGAGGTAAGTTCTGTTGTCTCTTCTGAATGGCTCTGTGATCTCTGCATGCCTGAGATGCTCAGATCCAAGCAAGCGTTGTTACTTGGTTTGGCTGAGAGGTGACATGGATGGGACTTGGAAGATGCAGGTTCAGACCTGCCAGACTGAGCAGAGTCCAGGGCCTCTCAGCCCCTATGGTGTGAGCATGCACACACATGTTGAGCCCCTACAGTTTCGTGCTTTCCACTTTCACACTTTATATACCCCACTGATACTGGTAACAGTACGGTCAGTTCTCACTTGCTGAACTACTGAGGGGACTTGTCTGGCCAAGTTTCTTTGCGCTGTGGGAGTCAATTCACCTTTCTCTGTTTGCCATCACGATTCCACCCTCTTTCTAAATCTGTGGGTGGTTTTTTTTTTTAATCTTTTTCTAAATTGGTTTTCCACTTACAGTGTAGATGGCTGATAATGCCAAGGCTGTTACTGTATAGGTATCTTGCACAGACCAATTTGATGTAGCCTGCAGGTGGCAAGTTGAAAACTGCTGTTCCAGGAAAAGTCAGGTCAAACAGGCCAGTTATCTAGTGGGAGATTTATTTGCCAGTAACAAAAGAAAGGTGGTAACTTCAGTATCTTAACAGGTAGACCTGTTTCTCAAACTAGATGTGATCCCAAAACCTCTGCTTAAAGGTTCAGGTTTATAGTTTGCTCTACAAGAATGTATTTGCTTCTTGAGTTTGTCTTGTAGATTGTTCTGAAAAACTGGACAAAGTTTCACTGTAAGTTCAATGATGGGAGAATTGTTTGGGTTTTTTTATTCAGAGAAAGTTTTTTCCTCCTACTTGCTGGGCTCTCTCTATTGGATCCAGTTTTAAAATACTGTATTTCTATTTTGGCAGGTGAAAACATTGGCAGGATAAAAGAATTTGGAAATGTATCTTAACATCACTAACAAAAATTAGCAGAGTTTGAAAAATATACGTAGTTTAAAATGTTTCTTTACTGAAGTTACTTGCCTGATAATGGATTTTGGATATTTTATCAATAGTGACTAATCACGATGCAAGTGGTATATAAGTTCTGTCTTGTTTTTCCTTTGGTTTTTTTTTTTTTTTTTTTTTTCCTTTTTCCCTGTAGGCAGGAAGATCCACCGCGACCTTTTTTGCTGCACTCATGCTTGAGGAGCTCTGATGAAGAAGTAAGATTCCTGCAAAAATGTTCTCAAATTCTGGTGTGTTGTCTCCTACCCTCAAAGGATGTCCAGTCTGTCAGCTTGCGCATAGTCCTTGCAGAAATACTTGCAACAAAAGGTAGATTAAAGATCAGAGATGATTAACCATTTACACCTGTACAGTATTAGTAATTGTGGACTTCATTATGCTTAAGTCTTGATGCTCTGCTTTTAAATTCTGAAATTTAATTTCTGTGATCACCAGTAAGATACTTTGTATTCTCAAAATCAAGCATATACTTACTTGTCATTCCTGACTTGTTGCCAGACTGTTTAGCACCTTTCAGGATAAAACACAATTTGTCTGTTCCATTCTTCTGTTTTTTTTCATAGAGGAACACTTTTGCAATCTTCCATGGCAGCATTTATAGTGATGATGTGAATAATTCTGGCCTTTTATATTTTATTCAGATACATAGAAGCCATAGACTTCAGGATGTGATTATAACTAAATCATGATACCAGATTTTTTTCTTTAGACTTTGATTTATCCAGTGCGATTTTTTAATTGAGGGTTTCTATTTTACTTTTTATTAGCTACAATTTATTTTAATCTGATTATAAATACACTAGTCGCTTTTTATGTCACTGAAGTAAAATTCAGAAATTATGAAATCTCAAGGATATTATGTGTTTCAGTTTACTTTTAATTTTCATTTATAGTGGCTGTAATGTCATAGACTTCAAGGCACACAGCAGAAAGAACAAAAATACTTGGAATTTTCCAAGTAGAGCTCAGCTGTCAGTGTACAGCAATTTGTGTAATAGACTAAACAGTTTTATCAAGAAGGTACATCCGGTCTCAAATGTACTACATAGTCCAGAAGACTAGTTTGGGATTTATATCAACTTGCATATTTATTTTTGCCTTTTATCTTCAGTTTTCTTTTGAAGGACAGCAGTTATTCTTCAGCATAAGGATTTTGTTTTAAAATATTTTTCCTCTCCAGTACTGAAACCAGTGGTGGAACTGCTGAGTGATCCAGATTATATAAACCGAATGCTACTCAGCCAGCTGGAGTACAGAGAACAGATGAATGAGCATCAGAAGAAAGACTACACATATGCTCCTTCTTATGAGGAGTTCATCAAGCTCATTAACAGCAGCTCCGATGTTGAGTTCCTGAAACAACTGAGGTATTTAATGTTTCACTGCAGCTCATTCAAAACTAAACATGCTTCTTTTGCCAGCCCATTGCTGAGATTTGAATGAATTGTGATTTTTCTTTTTAAATTCAATTTCAGATTCCTTTGTCTTTTGGTGAAGCAGAGACAATAAGGATGCTAAACCACAACATTCATTCAATGTCTAATATAGTCAGCTTTTTAGTTCAGCGGTAGAAAAATCTTAAAAAAACTCTGCTTAGTAGTATACTGGAGATGACTGTACTGTTGAAAGGCATACCAGACCCTTCTATACAGCTTGCGTCTGTGGAGTCAGATGAAATATGTTGAATTTCCACTAGTGTGTGTTTATCTCCTCATTATCTTTATGAAGCATGGCTGGCCATGGCGGTCTGGTGACTGTGAACCATAGTGACCCTATGGACACGGGGCATTCAGAGCAGCTTGCTGTGATTCTGTAACATGGGAAGAGGGGTTTTGAGTTCCAGCATGTTTTACCACTGGATCAGAGGTTGTCCTGGACTGTTGTGGGGAGGTGTTTCCCAATTGCATCCTCCTTAAACATGTTAATGAACTCTGAAGAATTCCTTAAAGACCGAAAGAAACCACTGAGCTCTGACATACCATGAGTTTGTTTGATGTCCCTGTTTTCTAATGCAAATAGCACCTGCTCACTTTCATACTAATTCTCCCTCCTCACAAAAATCTCATCTCTTTCCTTACATCTTTCATCATAACATACAGTACTGCCTGCATCTTAAGGCTGTTTGCCCAAGTTCAAGATGTTTAAGCTTGCTTTATCTTTATCATTGAGCTGTTTCTCCTCTGATTTCTGAAGCAAGTGAAAGGGTAAGAAACAAGCGACTGGGAAGCTGGGAGCAGAGATATTACTGTTGTAGGTTCTCCCTAAATGTCCTTGAGCTGGTTTTGTTGAGCACACCAAAGCTTCGGAGAACTGTTGAAGCCATTTCCAGAGTGTTTGTCCTAATCTGTTACCATCAACCAGAACTGCTACTTTTTCCTCTTCCCTAACTCCCTTCAACTGCTGCTTCAGGTCAGCTTTCTCTCTGCCTAAATGGCTGCAGCAACATCTGAAAGACACGAGCACATCGTTCCCATTTGGTGTGCTTCGTGTCATCTGTTGTGACCCAGACCTTCTATTAGACTTGGCTTGATCAGGCCAAGTGATGGTTTACTGAGATGGAGTATGTGGGCTGCATAAATAGCATTGCACTTTCTTTTGTTCTTTTCTTTGATTCTGAAACCACTTGCATTTCTGAGATAGGAAAATACATTTTGGTGATGGTGAAATGATTTTGTTGCTTGGCTACTTATTGTTCATCTGCTGTAAAATTTGCTCTTTACTCTGGGCCAGCGTGCCTTTCCTGAGAGCAGAAATTAGTCTCTATTAGACTCTGTCTAAAACCTAATTGACATCATATTTATTAGCATAATCACACTAATGGATCTGCTTGTTTCAAAAGAAACCAAACTCTTCTGTTGTTGTTGTTCAGGCACATTAATGCTGAATGTGCTCTCTTTTTAGCTGATAGGTCACTTTAAATTGTGTTCTTTAATACCAGATAGCAGATCTGCTTTATGAAATAATGTGGTTTTGGCTGCACTTAGGTTTTTCCTTTCTAGACTGCGGAGTCCAACTACCATCATCTTGAAACGTGTTGCTCTACACCCTACGAAATGTTGATCCATCTGAGCTGATGAGTATTTGAATGGAAAATGTCTGAGAAAATGTATCTTCTTTTTGAAGAGAAATGGTATTTGATTTTGGAGGCAGCGTTCTTCCTTCCCTCTGTTTGTATAGAGCCAGTCTCTGGGAAGGTGGTTAAAGAGTGATCCCCTGTGCGAGGAGGGATTCCTGTTCTTTTTGTTCTCCTGCACTGTGGAAGCACCTAGAGAGAGGTGGGCCAACCTGTAGTCATCTAAAAGTTGTGTAGTGTATTTTGCAAGGCTTTCATGACTTACCAGTGAAAGTTTATGTCAAGAAAACCAAACAGTGGTCCCTATATGGATGGAAAAAAAAGGAAATGGTATTTCAGGTTGTAATTCACAACAGTGAACCACAGGAAAACCTATAAAGAAGGGATTAAAGAGGAAGAAACAAATAAGCTGTTGTGCAGTTATCACTGAGAGAAACGGTTAGAGTCTGTTGGAGTGATGGGAGTGGGGAAAATGCTTCCATACTCTGTTTATCACCAATTCCTTTTCTTGTTTTTATTTGGAAATCATTTTTCAGTGCCTCTTCTAAGTCAGTGCATAGCATTCATGAACTGTAAGCCTCCTCCTATTGCTCCTAATGTTGCCACGTAACATCTTGGTAAGGAACAGATATAAGTAGTAACAATTTTCTGTGTAGGCTTAACTTTGAGGGAAATTTATCCCAAGGCGCTACAGTTGCTGGGAAACTTTACTTTTTTTTTTTTTTTTTTAAACATCCCCACCATGCTTTATCTTTGCAGATTAATTACTATGTATTTACTAAAGTAATCATGAAATACCTTGCTCAATGAAAGGGGCCGTGAGGCGTTGATCTCCTTGGACTCTTGACTGACTGTGGTCAAGAAAGCATGGACCTCCTGGGTGCTTCTTGACGTATGCAGGTGACATTACAGGGCACAAGTCCCATAAGGTATCCTTCCAGACTGATTTCATTAACAGAGTTTTGCTAGGCTTTCCTGTGATTAGAACCAGGTATTTGTTATGTGGTAAGCAGGGAAAATCCCCAGCTGGATCAGTGGAAACCTGTGAGTAAAAGGTGTTTGTTGCTCATAGCCAGGAAATCGGAGAAGAGTGGGAGGCTGTGTGTGTTGGATCTCCTTGTAAGCAAGTGTACCAGCTCTCTGCCTTGCAGATAGCTCTTCCTGAATCATAGAATCGCTGAGGTTGGAAGGGACCTTTGAGATCATCAAGTCCAACCATTAACCTACCCTGACAAAGCCACTTCTAAACCATGTCCCTAAGTACCACGTCTACCCTTTTTTTAAACACGTCTAGGGATGGCGAAGCTACCACCTCCCTGGGCAGCCTATTCCGATGTTTAATAACCCTTTCAGTAAAAAAAATTTTCCTAATATCCAATCTAAACCTCGTCTGCAATCACTCGAACCCATTTCTTCTCGTCCTGTCACTTGTCACCAGGAAGAAGAGGTCAGCCCCCACCTCTCTACAACCTCCTTTCAGGTAGTTGAAAGGCTAGTAACGGTACTAGGATTTTCTAAATCTTTTTTCTCTCCTTGCTTAGAAGCATTACCTTAAGAAGAAATATTGTATTGATTTTCTCCATTGCTTTTATAGATTTTATTTTTAGAACTTATTTAAATGATGCAGGAACTACTTATCGTTAATTTTGGAGGTACTTTTGAATTCTTGGTTCATTAACACGGACCTCTAACATTTGGTCACTTTATTTCTTAGCAGAACTTCTCTCTGTTCTTTTTGTGGAAACATCCCTTTCATTTTTATAAGGGTTTTGCTTTCATAAAAAGTCATTTGCTCATTTCTGAGGAGCTATTTTGTCTTTTTTTTTTTTTTTTCTCCACTTTCATATGTTTGCTTTCTGAAAATTTTGATTTGTTTGGGGGGGCGGGAGGGGACCCAAACCAACAAAGCTTTCAGAGAAGGGACCATTGTATAGTTATCTACAAACATCCTTCAAAGTCACTCTTCATAATGTTTACCTTCGTTGCTGCTTGTCATGAAGGGAGGCAGAGTTTTATTTCTGTTTCATCAAATCTCCACAAAGTATGTTGTTCCTATTTCTTTCAGGAAGAAAAAGTGTATACAGTGAAGTTTCACCTTCATTTCCCCTCAGATTTAAGTTACTGTGGATAAATTGGAAGTCTGCTACAAATAAGGAAAAAAAGATTAATTCTTCCGCATCAGATGTGGAACAAATTTACTTGCTCTGCCAGAAAAAGACTAGAGATAAGACATGATGAGTTAAAAACATAGCTGAGAATAAGTAGTGATAAGGAAATAAACTGGTGGATAGTTTTCATTCTGCTCTCAAGATCAGCATTATATTTATTCTGTTATTTATTAGTATAGCAGCAAAAGGTCGCTATGCAATTCGTGGTAAGAAAGACCGTTATCGCTGCTTCTGTGTCATTTTTTACTTAAGAAACGAGGGAAAGGGATGAATTTAACAAAGAATAGGGAAGAGATAAGAGTAGGAAGTTTGAAGTAATGTGGATGTGAGCGCGTGATTTGTCCAGTTTATCAAGTACAGTTCACTTCTTGAAAAGAAAATTAATACGTCACATTTGAAACTTCCTGAGATGATTACTCACCAGCACCTCAGAATATGTAGCAGCTAGAAGATTTGCAACAGGCTTTCAGGGAGAACGGTCATGGTCTGGCAGTGTAGCCAGGGTGGTGGTTTTGTGGTGCAGTGATGTACAGCCCTCTGAGTACAAAATCATAGAACCATTTAGGTTGGAAAAGACCTTTAAGATCATCGAGTCCAACTGTAAACCTAACACTGCCAAGTCAACCACTAAACCATGTCCCTCAGCACCACATCGACACAAATACTTCCAGGGATGGCGACTCCACCACTTCCCTGGGCAGCCTATTCCAATGCTTGACAATCCTTTCTGTGAAGAAATTTTTCCTAATATCCAATCTAAACCTCTCCTGGTGCAACTTGAGGCTATTTCATCTTGTCCCCTCATCTAGATCATTGCTGACGATATTAAATAAAACTGGCCCCAGTGCTGAGCCTGGGGAGCACCACTTGTGACTGGTGCCAGCTGGATTTAACTCCATTCACCTCCACTCTTTGGGCCCAGCCATCTAGCCAGAGTTTTACCCAGCGAACAGTACGCCTGTCCAAGCCATGATCACCCAGTTTCTCCAGGAGAATGCTATGGGGAACGGTTTCAAAGGCTTTACTAAAGTCTAGGTAGACAACATCCACAGTCTTTCCCTCATCCACTAAGCAGGTCACCTTGTCATAGAAGGAGATCAGGTTAATCAAGCAGGACCTGCCAGAGTTACAGCCAGAGCCCAGTGCGTAAGGGGAGCAGACTAAATAGTATCTTTGAGGATGTAACTCGGACCATCTCCCTTGCTTAAGGTAATATAGTGAGGAACAGAAAAAAAGAGATGTTGTATTACAGTCTTGATAATGAAAACATGTAAATCCGTGAATGTGAACAAATAGGCATAAATTTGGAAGGAAAGAAGTTGCAAGGTAAAAGTGGAAACTGCCTTCCATGTGTAGTATTTACTTGGTCGTCCGTACCTTATTCAATAAATTCCTAATGTTCACAGGTACAACACCTGAGTGAGATGAATGAGTTTTGTTTATAACCCGTTTACAGATGACATAAGCAAGGCACCAAAAGTCCAAGTGAGCTGCCCAGAATAGTTCAGGAAGTCTGTGTCTGAGCAGGAAATTAGCTGTGGGACTTCTACACACCAAAATATCACCCTCACTATGGGGCTGTTCTTCCTCTGAAGGACTGGGCAAGAACTGTGATGGTGGATGGAAACAACCAAGATCGAGTAATGGCAAAAGGAAATTGGGTTAGAAAAACTAAAATTTTGCAAACAGGTTCTCAGGTTTCAACTTGGTAATGGAAGGAATTTGGTAGAATAAAGATTACTGCAGAAAAAAACAAAACAAAACAAAACCCTGAAGCGTAGTTTTGAGCATATGCTGTACGTGTAAAACTGTATGTCTATACAAAGAGGCAGAGACAAAATCCTAAAAGAGTTACAGGAGGGAAAAGGAATGGAGGGAATTCGAGTAATGTTGATCAAAGAAACATACATGGGAGAAGGGGAATATATTTTTAAGGACCGTAGATGCTTTTTTAAACAGAGAATAAATAGTCATGGAAATAGCAGACTTTCTAGGATGGTTCAGCCTTCATCTGGGAGTTAACTTGATAGATGAGATTAGGGAACTCCTACAGGAATGAGTTACATTCACTAGAATACTTGCTTTATTACCAGTATTAATAACTGCCAAAGTAAGTGCACTGAGAGGAATTTGAGAGTTTGTTATGACCAGAATTTTGACGTTTATGAAAGATTTAACTGGCAGTCATTTTCTTTGCTGAGTGCATTAGTTACAAGATTGGTTTTACTTAAAATTCAGTTTACTAACTGCATTAGCTGTCTTCCACTATGTGTAATATAGTTTTAGGTGATAAACATGTTTTAATTATTCCTGGATTGTAGTACTTTAGGGTTTTACTCATTTTAGTGTAATATTTTTTTTTTCTTCTCCTAAGTGATATATGCTTCATATATAAGTATTGAGTGCATTAGCTAGAACCACCTTACAGACAGCTCTTTGCTTTTGAACCGAAGTCCCATCCTAGTTTCCTGCAGAAAATCTATTTTTAATGTTAAGAGCATGACTTTATGTTGTGTTCACAGAATTTTATTAACTGTCTGTGCAGTGCCAGCAATTGAGAGAAGGGGGCAGGGTTATGGTTAGTTGGATGTTTTCCTTTTGTTCCAAGATAAACTCTTTTTCCTACTCTGTGCAATATGCACACTGCTGCTTGGGTTGCAGAGAAATGGCTGTTTCCAGGTGAGGAGGAGGTTGGAAGTGTTTTGCTTTTAATTAATTCTTAAGTGTGATGTATGAAGAATACATTGTAAAAAATTAATACCATGTTTTTTTTTCTTCTCTCCTCCCTCTTTACCCTTATCCCCTACTGTTTTTAAAACTAGGTATCAGATTGTAGTGGAAATAGTTCAGGCAACCACAATCAGCAATATTCCCCAAGTGAAGAGGCAGAAAGGTAAGATTTCATTTTAAGTCACATCTGTTGTTTTCATTTTGAAAAGCTGTTTGAACTCCCGACATACATATGCAATCAGTGTGTGTGGGATTTTTAGACAGACTTTGGGAATGTGATGCCTTTAGTATTTCAGTTCTGTTCAATTTGTCTGATTGTTCCAGAAACTCCCATGATGTGATTATTCCCCCACCCCATCTTCATCTAAGCTGATGGATCATGAGAAAGGTCATATCTATGACGCATTCATTTGCAGAACTTACTGTATCTAGGATTTTTGGCATTACAAATTCATATGCTGAGAATCTTCCTTTCTCTTTCATACAATCCATTCTTGTCTGGTTTGCTTTCAAAACACAGAAGAAGGAATGATACAGCATAATTGTCACTCAGACTGTATTTTGACTCTTCATTGTAGTATGTTTTTGTGTTACAATACAGAGTGCTCTTACACCCTTCTGCAATGTTTTGGCAATGTCTGCCTTTTAAAATGCACATGCATCCTACGTTTGCACTGACATTTATTATATATACTGCGTTGTATGGTTCTCAAAATGCACCAAAACTGGTATATCGTCAGGACGTTATATTGATGGCAAAATTACAGACCAAACTTTTCCTTGGACAGATATACTTAAGGTATATCAAAGCACAATAAAAAGCAGTGGACAATATAAATTAATTTCTTTGTAAACAAACAAAGCTAAAAGATCTTGCTTTTCTCAGGTAATCTCTGTCAGGTTAAAAAAAATAAAATAAATCCTTTTCTAGGTCCTTGTATCACAAAGTAAAGCTTTTAAAAGTGATTCAAGCATAATGAAGAATGCAGAAACAGAAAACAAACATACTGGGGTTGGGGGGGATATCTTTGGTCAGTCTGAAGAGCTTGGGGTCCATGCTCAAGTTTCTGAAAGTATAGGGTTGTCAACACTGGTATGCTTTTTTTTTTTTACATTCTAAAATAGAGTTAGATGTGCATTCCTATAGGATAAATTGCTTATGTCAAACCAAGGCAAAAACAAAGGTAGGCATTGTTTTTTGCTCAAGTGTGCGTTACAGAAAGAGATACTAATATTTCTCAGATGAAAGTTAATTTAATGGAACGTCTGTTTCATGAAGTAATAAAATGAGAACAGGGAAGTTAACTCTGAGTACATTATGAAAAATCAATCTCACTAAGCCTTTATTTCCATTTGTGCTGCCATTGGTCTTTGTTGTGACAAGAATTGATTTGGGGAATATTTTTATACAGTTTAGGTTCCTACAATTAATTACTGTCTCACTCTCCTCTGTCTCACTTGAGTTTATCTAGTTAACTATCCACTATTCTAAACCCTGAACAGAACATGTTTTTCTGAAGCTACAAGTGCCTAGTACTGCACAATAGATAGAAAAAGATTATTGCTATTTATTCTGCCAAAACAGATCTGATTCCACTAACTCTGTGGTGAAGTTGGTTCTGCATTTTTATGGGCTCTTGACTTTTACCTGTATTAAAAAAAATCAAACAGAAATTCTGCTATCTGGTGCACTGACGTTTTCCGTTAAGGTATTGACTTTTATTGTTAGTTTAGTCCTATGGCAACCTTGTATGTCATTTAAGAGTTGATTACCAGTGCTGGCTATATTAGGCAGTGGAGCTATTGTGGCTAAACCTTTTCTTTATTAAACAGCCAATGGTTATTGTGCCTGAAGAAAAAGGTGACATTTTTTGCTTGACACATGGGGAACAGTTTGCACAAATTTAAGGCAGATTTCTAATCTGTTTGAGTTATTCTGCTAAGGTTTTAATCTACCAAAAAACTTCAGGCTGTCTATGTACAGTAAAGTTTAAGAGGGCAATCAAAACTGTAGAGGGTTAAAATCTAGTTCTGAAGGCTTTTTTGTGTCTTTTTTCCTGAAACAGGTGGAAACATTTTTTCCTAATGTGGTAACGAATTTAACATGTTCCTGAATTTTAGGAAGAAAAGTTTAAGGAAAAAAAGCTGTGCTACCTTCCTTAAAACAAAACAAATCCAACAAAAACCACAGCACAGCTCACTGCCGATACGAACACTGTTGAACTCTTGTAGAACAGACCACCACATTACTTATGTCACCTTTTGATGTTTCCCTTTCTGGATGTCACAGCATACTGCAACACTTTTTTTCGTGGTGAAAAACTAAATGTAAGATTTGTGCAAAATAGAAGTGTGTTTGCACAATCTCATCCTATCTTTTTAATCTGTTCTCCTAATACCTGCTGCATACCTGTCACAATGTGTGTGAGCATGGGTATTTGATGTATATGGCAGTCTCCGCTTTCCTGGTAGTAAAGAGCTCTTGCCTTTTGTGTCAGGGGCATCTCTTAGCTTTGATTCCAGCCTGGCAAGAGATAGTCTTACTGGTAGCTACTTCTTTTTTCCTATGGCAAAGTTGAGTCCTAAAAATATAACTGCTTCTTTAGTGTCTGGGTGTTCAGGTGGAGCAGCTGAACTTTAGCTGGACAGCAGTCTGTCAAGCCTGATACCCGCGCTCAGACTGTAAGAGTAGAGCAAGTGTGGAATAATACGTACATGGATATAGGCTCAGCCTCCATCAGTTTGAGGCATGGGAGCTTCCTGAGGCAGCATTTTCAATAGGAAAAGGTACAGCAACAAACGTGAGGACCACTTAGTGCAGCAGGAGTGGCCAATACTCTGCAGCAGTGAGTGCTTAGCCGCTATCTAAGCAAAGTCTGTGTTGCGCAACTATGTGACTAGCCCTAAAGGTGCTTGAGCAGTATTGTGTACCTTTGCTCTTGGCTGAGGAGACATAATTAAGCCTCTAAAAATGACTGAAAATATTTCACACAGAATCACAGAGTTTTCAGAGTTGGAAGGGACCTCAAGAGATCATCTAGCCCAACTCCCCTGCCAAAGCAGGATTGCCTAGAGCACATCACTCAGGACTGCATCCAGGTGGGTCGTGAAACTCTCCAGAGAAGGGCACTCCCCCCCCTCCCTGGGCAGCCTGTGCCAGTGCTCTGTCACCTGAACCGTAAAGAAGTGTTTCCGTGTATTTGAACGGAACTTCCTGTGTTCTAACTTGTGCCCATTGCCCCTCGTCCTGTCACTGGGAACCATTGAAAAGAGCCTGGCTCCATCCTCCTTCAGCCCACCCTTGAGATACTTGTACGCCATTGTATTTAGTTTATAAAAAGATGAGGTGTCTGTTATGAAAGGATGTATAGCCTGAGGACCAGGTTTCAGACTGATGGCTTCTCAAGTACCCTACAGTTGCCTGAGTTCTTTTAGTATTTTAGCGTGAAGTATGCATTTAATGTTGGTGCCCAGAGGGGTTGGAGAGGAAGGCTTGTCCCTCAGCAAGGACAGGGTTCTTTACACTTGATTTAACTACTGTTGGTGCCACCTATTGGCAAAATATTTAGCTGTTAGTGCCCTCTAATAAAAGCAGAAAGTACTTTGAAGTACTTCTAAACATCATTGTATTAAACTCTGTAGTAAAAATGGCATATTATAGGGTCTTTTTTCTTTTCAGATTTCTATCACTTGAGTCTTCTGGCATGTGAGCTTAGGAGAGCAAAGGAAAACGTACAAAAGCATCCGATTCATGTTAAGCAGTAAGTTTTGCATTTGACTTCCTGAGAGAGTCAAATGTCTTAAAAGGTTGAGACACAAAATAATTTGAGAGGTTCACTGTATGATGTCTGTTGTGGGTGGACGATATAACTTCTGTGGCCAGGAGAATTGCTTTTGGCCATTGCTCAAGCTGAATAAGAAACCTAATGTAGCATTAGTGTTTTCAGAGGTGTTGATGGTTTATTTTTGGAGTGGTGCAGGCCACTGTAAATGGAAGCTGTTATCTTATATGCTGACGCTACACTACTTCCCTCGTTTACACTTGCACAAAACTGCTACAACTGATGTATACATGTATCTGTGTTACTTGTCCTAACTCTGTCCTTCTACGTGTCCTCTTCCAAAATAGTCAGGGTCACTTCAGCAGTGACTATAGAAGGAGTCTTGCTTTTGGTCTTACTCCTTTTTTTTACTCAACTTTGTTTTTCTTCCTATTGATATTTTTGGACTGTGTTCTTCTCTACAGTCACATGTGCTCTGGTTGGAAGAATCACATCTTTCTACATCTTTACCTGTAAAACTCTCTCTTCATCTTGCCTTTTGATAAAGATTCCTTGCAAGTACTGAACCAAATTTAAGCTGAGTTTTAGGTATTTTAAGTATTTTATACAAAATCTGTGTTAAAGATTTTGAAGGACTAGACATGTTTATCTGAGAATGTTTACTGCGTTTTGATCTAGTAAAGCAGTTTGTAAGAGGACAAATATGCAGATCAGGCATTGTAGCATGAGTGAGAGGAGACCTGAGTTTCTAGAAGCAAGAGTAGATACTATTTTATAAAGAAAAGGCTTCAAAAAAGCCTTTTAAAGGATATAGGAACAAAAGTAGGTTGCTATAATAATTTGATATTTGCTTAATGTGAGTAATAAACTGTTTGAATACACTAGTTCTAATTTTAACAGACACATTTTTGTTCCTTCTCCTACTGATATTATATTATAGGATCCTACATGAATTTTAGTGAGAATCCCTTTTTCCTAGCTGCTGTTTAAAACAAAACCCCATGAAGGCATGTACCTTGTCTTAGGGTAAAACAAAGAGAATCTCTCAACAGATTCTCCCTCCATCCCAACACCACGAAGGGATTTATTTGATTTTCTGTGCATTCTACCTTACACGTGACTTCATGGCATGACCGGAAACCACTCTCAAATGATGGGATGGGACTGTTTCTCAGACACCACATTGTAATCAACCCCAGGGCACCCCTGTTGAGAAAACTGCTCCTTTTCAAGCAGGGATTGCGAGACAGATCAAATAAGCAGCCATTTCTGTATGAAGAGATCTGCTGTGTTGCAGTAGAAGATTTCTCCTGCCGGGTGTTCCCGCTGTGCATCTAGATATTTGCTTTTATAAGTGGAGCTGACGACTGGTACAGAAACAGAACAGTCTGTGGGCAGGCTTTTTAGGTACTGTGGTTCTGAAAGAGGCTTGAATGTCTGTAAAAGGGGACTTTTCTTTTAGAAGCTGGGGCTCTAAGCTAACTTGAGTGTGTGGGTAGCGATGTGTGGGTTTTGTCAATATGATAATTTAGAGTGAAGTAAAATGGATACTTCTGCATTCCAGCGCATTACAGATGCCATCTAACTTAATTATGACAAAACTATATTATGATTTCTCCCTCTCCATCCTCCACGCAGGGATAAACACGCATACACAATTAATTCTGCATTGCTTTTTGGCAGGGCTTAAAGAGCTACTGTTGCACTTGCATGCTGTGCTCAAGCAGTACGTGTGGAGGGAATCCTTGTGGATGAAGGTGAAGGTTACTGTGATTCTGATCGTGATAGGCTCATTTGTGATTTTTCAAATCAGTTCTGTAGATGAAGGTTGCCTTTCTCCTCCTGAGATCCTTTGTGTGCTAGTGATGGTAATGTGTCTTGTCCATGGTTGGGTTGGTGAGATGCCCATCAGGGAGAGGTAAAGAGGCTCACTAGTCAGAAGTGACCAAGGGGAACGCAGGGACCTACAGACAGAGGCTGTATGTGGTGGATGTTATTTTATTGTGTAGTTCATACTTACTCCCATGCCACTTTGCTTTTTGTTTTGCTCAGCTGTGGCAGTGACGCGGGAGGCTGTGTTGTACTACGTATTGCTAATGATCAGTGCCTAAATTCTCCATGATCTCCTTTTAAGTCCCTTTCCCCAGACCTGTTGCCTGAAGTGTTTGGGGTTTAGCACTTTCTTTTTACTCGTTCTCTTGTCTGACCACAGACCTGGTTTTCCCTTTGCTTGTACCTTGTGCAGTAGAAGAACCTTGTGTTCTTCTCAAAGTCTAGCCTGCTTTTGCAGAATTGAATAAATACTTTTCCAGGCCTACGTAGGCTTTGGAAATGTGTAATTCAAAGTTTCTGAGAGTTCAAAGAGGTCTGTAATGATCAGTAAATTATATATAGAAGATTACAGTTATTGTTTATGTGAAAATGTTAAATCGGTGTTTGCTACTTAAGTGCTTCAGCACGGCATTAAGTAGGCACTGCGTGTGTTTAACTCAGCTCTCACAAAAAGTCTTTCAGAAACACATATCATGATGTGCATGTGTGTAGCTCCTTCAGAGACTAGTCAGATGAGTCGATACTGTTGTACATGCTGCCAGGTGTCAGGTATCTGTAGTTCTTGAAGCTGTAAAGGAACAAGAACTTGTACTTCCAGTTTTAATCGTGTTTTTTGCAATATAACTTTGCAGTTAAGATGAGAAGTCTTTATTTTGTGTTGCTTCTATCAAGAGAAGGGGCAGCTTATGAAGTACTAAAATAGCAGGATAGGTTTTGTTTGTTTGTTTTTAATCATAGTAATACAATCCCCAAACTGTGAAGTTGATACTAGTAAAGAGGAAAAAATAAAAGTCCAAAGGATGCATTTTCTTTCCTTGTGTAGTGATGAAACAACGTCTTGCTTAGTAGCATGTGTCTGTTCCTCTTCCCTTTATTGGAGCTTGCTGAAGGGTATGTGAATAAAGGCAAACCTTTTCTTTTGTAACTTTCTGGTTTTATTTAGTTTATGCAGTGATACCTGAATGTAATGAACATCATCTTTGCTGCTGGCCATGGTGGGGGGTTGGAACTAGATGATCTTTAAGGTCCCTTCCAACTCTAACCATTCCATGATTCTATGATGTTCAGAAATGGCAAAAAGGCTCTTATTTATATCTTAGTACTTTAGTCGTGGTGGGATCACCAGAATTAATTAATAGAATAGATTAAAAAGAGAAATTGTCTTTATAGTTTAAAATACCTTTTTGATAGGACTTAATAAAAAAAAAAAAAAAACAAACAAAAAAAACACCCAAACCAAAAATCCTGAAAACAAAACAAAAATACCCCAGCCAAACAAAAAACCCGCTAGAGCAGTTTAAATCTGAAAATCTGAGAATTCTCAAAAATCTCAAAAGGAAGTTAGGGTTAGCAGAAAACCGGAGATAGTCCTGACCTTCCCCAGTTGACATGAAGATGCTCTTCCTGACCTCTGCTAGCTTATCTTTTATATTGTGGAAGAGGGAAATCATGTTCAGTGTTTGTCCACTCTTCCATGCCATCTCTCTTGCACGTTAACTGCAATCTGTGCTGGGCTGCTCTTCATCAGTCTCTTGTTTATTTATGAAGGAATGTCACTGCCAGGCTTTCACAGTGACTAGTCCTGTTTATCCACGGAGCAGGAACAGGCCGGCAGGGTGATCTTCATCATTCTGCCCTGAGTGTTTCTTACATGGGGTGGCTCCTTATGGATAGGAAGGGCTGAGTGAGGCAAATGTTTTTGAAGGATCTTTGCTAATAAAGTAATTAATCACTGGAAGCAGGTGGGATGTAGGGCTCATTAGTCTCTCCTGGAGGTCTGCTGCAATCACAGGATGATAAGACTTCGGGTGAAGTAGACACGCTTACTTTGAAAACCCTCCAAGAATGCCTTGTTTTTACTAAGAAGCATAGTTTTGTTTTAAGGAGGCTGAATGATCATGACGTAGCGCTGTTTGTGGGTTTTCAAAGCGTAGGGTTTCAAGTATGCATTTCAAGCCCAAAGTATTTAAACTATTGAGAGAATCGAGAACTTCTAGAAATCATCTTAGTCAAGTGCAGAAGGGGAAACGTGGGGTTTAATCTTCGCTTTGAACAGCTGTCCCTGTATTTGTTTTAGCTGTAAATGTTTTAAATTGAGGGAGAGAACTATTTTGTCCCTAAGGACTTTTCCTGCCTTTTTTTGTTCTCCTTTCTTTTTCTCTCATTAATACTGGTACCTCTGGTCAGGGAGCTGAAACACTAAATTAAATGCTCTGTTGACTTCCCTGTGGAGATAACATGCCAGGAAAACAGATGGCTTATTTTTTTTTTCATGGTAAACTCATTTTATCTTTTGCTTCAGCGAGTGTCATCTCTGTAGTTCACTATTATATGGCAGCTCAGATGCAAATGAGACTTATCCATTAAAACACTAACAGTCTTTGAGTCAGGAAGGTTCCCTACCAGCATACATAAATACATGCAGTGAATAAAGTGATACTAAAAATATGGGAAAAGGTACTGGGAGGATATCTGCACTCGCATTACGTGTAGAAATTCAGGGAGCTTCACGTACCTTGTGTTGTCCTTCAGTACACAAGTGACAAAACTTACGGTCACATGCAGTAGTTACATGTTACATTGCAGTCCTGAGTAATGTGCTCTGGGCCGTCCTGCTTTAGCAGGGGAGTTGGACTAGATGATCTCTAGAGGTCCCTTCCAACTCTGAAAATTCTGTGATTCTGTGATTCTATGTGGCTTTAAGGGGGAAATAAAAGGATGAAAACAGTCCTAAAAGGAGAAGGTACCTTAATGTATTAGAAATGTGTTTAAAATACCTATTTTAAGTCATTCCTAAGAGGTTTCCTTTTTCTGTGTGCACATTCACAAACCTAGCTGTCTGCTTGTTTCTCTACAGCAATTGGAATGCTGTTTTCATCTACATCATTTTACTAGCATTTGATATTTTGAAAACACAGTAGAATAGATCTGTATTATTTATCCCTGAACAATCAATTAATCCAGAGCCAAGCACAAGCCAGGTACTTTGCTACCAAGCTCCAGTCATAGCCCACAAAAAGGGGACTATTATCATTGAATAACAGGAAAATAAAACTGGTGTGAATCAGTTGCATCCTGCAGATATAAACCAGGAATGATTGCAATGCGGTAGGACTTTTTGATCTGCTTTATCTGCTGCTTCTTTTTTTAGGCCCTGGTAATTAGCTGAAAAGGCTGGAAAGTAGAATATGCAAACATTACACCTTTTATTACCAAATCTTATTCAACTGACTGTCATCTTCATGTTACTTCATGATTTAACAGTACTGTGCGGTCTTGACATGGCATTATAAGATGTTTTTCTTAGTCATCTGACCACTTTGAGTGAGCTTTGGTCAATGTTGTTTTCTGGAGGAGATACTGTATGATGTGCTGTTCACATCAGTCTCAAGAAATTTGAATTTGCAAATGAGATGCATGGCAACATGTCATACTGGACTGGAGGGGATTGAGTCCAGTCCCTCATGACTCTAGGCAGTCAATGTTATGTTCAGTAAGGTACATAAGCCATCAGCTCCAGGTGTTATACACCATGGCTGTAGGTAACTTCCTAAGGTCATCTGATAAATGTACACTCTATAGGGGCCTGTGTCTTGCAGCAAACCATGGGAAGAGAGCTGCAGGGGTCAGATGTCATGGGACATTTGAATAAGGATTTTTTTCTGGACTGTTTTATATAAACCCTTGTGGTATCATTGGAGAATGCTGCAAAATCATCATTCTGTTTCAAATACAAACTTTCCAGTATCTGTGCTCATGTACATAGTTGATTCCTGAATGACAAATGCTTTGATTGGGCAGGTCACAGAGGCAATGGTGTGATGATGCTTTCATGTTGTAAAAGACTATCTCTGCTTTGCTTTATTCTTAGATTCAAAAGGAAAAGAAACTGCAGCAATGAAAGCTGACCTACTGAGGGCTCGCAATGTGAAGAGGTATATTAATCAGCTGACGGTGGCAAAGAAGCAATGCGAGAAGAGAATAAGGCTCCTGGGAGGGCCTGCTTATGATCAGCAGGAAGATGGTATTTCTGATGAAGGCGATGGCCCTCAGAGTCAGAAGGTATGAACTGAATAGCCCACACATTGTCTGAAGGTCATTCTAAATGTGTTAGCCCTGGATTGTATTAGCCTCACTGTCATTAATCCCTCCCTTTCCCCAGGAGTCAAGTGTAAATTAATTGCTGCATAGTTTATTTATCTTGGGAAAAGATCTCTGAAGTACCTGAAAAGACATACTGATCTCTCAGCTTGGAATATTGCTAAATATGAAACTTCATAAAGGATTGAGTGTCTCGTAAGCATGTGTGATTTTTCAGACATTCCGCATGTAGGGAGTTAATAAGGCCATGGTAGCAGCCTTTCTGAAGGTAGCAACTAGCTTTCAAATAAAAGATTGTCAACATATGTGCAATGTTTCTTTGGCCCTGGTTATATTTACCATAGGAAATACCTGTGGGTTTTGCAAATACTGAGTTAATCAAAAGCAAACACTTTTAATTGTGGAAGGCAATTGATGAAATTAAGGGCAGTCATTACAGAAAAGCTTTCGTAAAGCTGTTGACTGAATGCTGGTTTTCAACGTCATTGTAGTCTGGAATTTAAAACACTACCCTTGTATTAACCAGCATCTACAAAAATAAAATCATGGCTACTTATCCTTGCTAAACTTTAATAAGTTTAGTGACTTCCTTGTGTAATCTGCTCTGTCCCCTTTGGGCAAAGCACAGTAACAGTTATATTCAAATTAGAAAGATTTTCTCTTTTTCAGGTAGGTAGAAGGTAACCCCCAGGTACCTTCAGGTAGGTAGAAGGTAGAAGGTAAATCCCACTTCATGCAGGGATCTTTAATTTTCATTATGTCCTTATAACAATTGTAACTTAGTGGCATGTAAGAAAAAGTTGTATGACAGAGAAATAGTTCTTATTATTTGTGTTTTGTCTTTCTTGAGTGAGCTCTGAAAGAGAGCAATTCCCTACCCCTGGCTTGTCCTTAAAGCATGATTTCAGATGGTTTGTCATAGATTGTGCCAAGACAGTCCTGATCTGTTTCCTGAAGTTGGGTGTAGCAAGAGGTGCCAAGGAGAAAAGGAAAGGGGGAAGCATGTGGCAGCACCGCATGAGCCACTGATGCCACTTTTGGGTGCCTGCTGAGATGTTATAGACTTTCCAGGATAGATAACATGGTGACAAAAGATTGTTCAGGAGCTGGGTCAAGTAGTGAAGCTGCACTGGATAGGGGGAGGAACTGGTCAGAAATAGAGTAAAATATAATATTATTGTAATTAAAATCAAAGGAATTCCTGTTGTTAATGTTGCATGTTTTATGACCCGATGGATTTTTGGTGGGAGCTGCTGACTCAGGGTTATATCTTGCAAATATACCCATGTGAGTTAATGGTACTATTAATAGGAATAAAGACTCCTTGCACAGTTCATTTGTTGTAGTGGTGGCAGAAACGATGGGATCTGGAGCTGCTCTGCTTCTAAGCTTTTGATGTGTTACTATGAAGAAGCCCTGGAACCCCTCCACACCCATGTCAGCATAGAAAATAGGAAAACTGCTTCTCTTTTCTGTTGTCCCCAACTCTCTGTTGCCAGGAAAGAGGCTGAGAGAGGCTGGATGAGCGATGGAGGCCACGCTGTTCTCTTCTGAGCACAGAAAAACGCCCAGGGCTTGGCTAAGGAAGGGCACTCTTCACTGCTTCTTCCCCTTCCCTCTTCCTGCAGTGTGGTAGCTGCAGTCTGGGTTCTTATTTCAAGGCAGCCAGTGCTATTTTGGATGCCGTCCCTTCCTACATGGGCAGTATTGACTCAACACTCAGGCCTTTTTCTAAGCAAAAGGGACTTGGTAGATAAGGTAATGTTGGTATGTCACTGCTGGTGGCCCATAATTTCTCCTTAGAGTCTGGCTGTGCCAGCTCTTCTGTTAAGCTAGCACTTAACCTGCAGAATAACTAGCTTGTGTAGAAGAAACTGGAAATTTGCCTTCCTTTCTTCAACTTGCATGAAATAGGTCAGAAATGGGGATCTACTGATGGTGTTTTGAATTATTATTTTATGTAAGTGTAGTACAGAAGCTTGATTACATTACTAACTTTGGGAAATTTTTGGTACTAGTTGAACAAAGAACAAATTGACTAATAAACTTGTATTTTGGTTTCACTTCTGCATCCTACAGAAAGCTTTCTCTTTCCTGCAAGTAGCAGGGGAATAGCAGCATTGCTGGTAAAAGTCTTTAATGCATGTTCTGATTGTGGGCTTAAATGTCGAGATTGATTATTTGGAGCTGTCAGTGTTTGCTTTTTACAGATTTAAGAAACAAAAATTATGTGCTTTGGAATACTTTTTTTTTCTTTCACAGCAGAAGCTAATTATAAAAGTGTCAGGTTTCTGTTTGATAAACACATAAAAGTCATGGGACTGTATAGACTTTGCACATATTTCAGTCACCTCGTTATCCTGAATCCAGGTTCTCTAGGGAAATCCTGAGTGTATGAATTATCATCAAAAGTTTATATGCAAACAAACAAACAAACCTCAGCCACTCTCTGAATCTGAATTCTGTCATTAGCTCTGATACTGATTTATAATCTGCCCTGGGTGTTAGAACTGCTTTCAGAGAAAATGCAGTTTGAATTAGCGTAATATATAAAGCATCTCTTCTAATCTGCTTATGGTCTGTGCAATTTTAGTCCTTTTTCTTAGAAACTGTACCTGCACAGTACTGCAGTAATTAATTGAGTTCTTGTTGTCTGTGTTTATTCAGCAAACCATTTGTTTGATCTGTTGTGTTCAGCACAACAGCCACATCACCACATCTGTGAGATTTGACGTGTGGAGTCACAGCATCTCCTTGGCGGAGCTGTTCTGTGAACCACAGGTGGTAGGAGGAGCTCTGACCCTTGACTAGCTGTGAAATAGCAAGGAAACCACCTTGTGTTCATAATCCTGCTTGATGAGGACTAAGTTGAAACTCCTGCAGCAGACCTTGCTTTCACCACATCCACGGATAGATGCTGATTTAACTGTTGACTGATCTCCACTGTGATTTCTGAGCTTTGAGTTGTGAGATGACATTATGTCAGGATACCTCATGGTACAGTATTTGGGGATCTAAAGAAAGCAAGCTTCTATTGTTGTTTCCTTGTTGTCTGAAGATGGGGTGTTTTATGACAGAAGTTTGTTCATGAGCCTGTGAGTCTCAAGGCAGGGATTTTTTTCGTTAGTGTACGTGCAGCAAAATAGCCGGGTACCTTATATAGTATATACTTCCTGAATGGTAACTAATCATTGCGTTTGGTCTAGCTACTGCTGTATATGACAAAGATAGACTTCTCATTAAAAAAATAATGATAAGAATATATGCTTTAATTTTAGTCAGTGTACAGACAAAGCACTGGTTAATGTTTTTTAAAATGCAGCTTGGAAAGAGTCATATATTTTACATGTAAAAAGTGTTACTTTTTACATTTCTCTTATTCCTGTCTTCTACAAAAAAGAAAGAAAAAAAAACCCAACAACAAACCCAACACACAAATGAAAACAGAAATCCTGCAGTCTGACTGTGTGCCATCATCCCAGCAGAAAATCTCTACTACTGACCCAAATTCTGTTCATCCCATCTGTGATCCGCAGTGCCCTTACCAGCTAGCTGTATTGTGGTTATTCATTATAGGTCAATGTGGTTGTAGCAAATGGGAACCTGGTGTGTTGCAAAGAAATGTAGTACAGTGCATCTATGCCATGTCTGGTGCCTATACAGGCCTTCCAAATTAAGTTGTTGTTTTATGTTCCTCTCCAGAGAGAGATTGCGACTGACTTCAGGGATTTGCCAAGACCAGGTCTGTGCTTTATAGGGCCAGCAACAAGACTGTTCTGTATGTATATGCTAGGGATGCTGGCTAAAGCACCCTGCCTGGAAAAAGAAATAAAAATCTAATCCTTTCCCTAGTGTTTCGCAGAGCCTGTGACCAGCTGTGGTACGTTAGTTACTTTCTTGTTGGAGTAGGGAATTGATGTAGCAGCAGTAAAGCTGCTGCTTTTTTTCAAACCCGGAAGCTGCTCTCAATTTAAAAGGACTTGAAGGGTTGCTGTTCAGGCTGCTAATTCTAAGATTATGTCTGTTAACTGGATATTAGATTTGAGGGTGTACACATGCCCTAATGTGTGCGTGTGTGCCAGCATAGCTTAGAGCTTTGTACTGTAATCCGTGGTGATGCTGAGTCATAAAACGATCTTTTGCTGAGGATTACACATCACTGCAAAATCTCATTCTTTAAATCAGAGAAGGAAGGATCCTCCACAGAATACTTCATGGTTTGCATGCGTTTTATGATAACTTACCGCTTCAAATCTAGAAACTTCTTTTGTTGTCATTGAAGTCTTAATAATGCGTATAGTACAATGTTTGTAACGTATTTAATAATTCCAGGAAAGTCAAGTCTTAAACAAACAGAAAACTTAAAAACAGTTTGTGAGGTCTCATTTCTGCAAGAGAAGTTTAAATAAGCTTTTCTGTCCACTAATTTAGTTTGTTAAAGTATTTCAGTTTGCAAGGTAGCTATTAGGTTTGTGTAACAGCATTATTAGGCACTACTGCTTTATTTACCATGGGGCACCTGTGCAATGGGCCCTTTGTTAGGTGAGAGGGACGGTTGTGTTTGCTGTGCTCCCTGCAGCAGCACTTACCCACAATTACTTTTGAGAGGGGATGTTTGTTAATTACCCTCCTTGCTGGTAGCTTGGGTGGGGATACCTGGGATAATACAGGCATAGAGACCAAAGTGACTTCTTGCTCAAGAAGTGACAGCATGTGCTCCGTGTTTTGAATGATTTATTACCTCCGCTATCATTTACAGAGCTGACAGTCCTGGAGATGGTGAAGATCTGTGTTCAAGAGGCTGGAAGACCTTCTTCCGCATTTTAAATCATTGTCCTTGATAAAATGATTGAATAGAAAGTATGATGATGCACAGCAATGAGGCTAAACCACAGACTGGCCTTTGAATTGCCGTCTCTGTGTTCTTCTCTTTGACAACAGTCTGATTGCCATTTCTGCAATAAGCCTAGCTTCAGCAAGCCTGCCTCTCTGTGTTGTTCAGTGAGGATTAGAGAGTCAGCTCTGAAAGGCAGAAGTTTATGTTCATGTTCCATCATAGTTCTGAAACTAAAAACAAGCCGTGTCCTGAAGATATTGGTGTGGTAAAGGATGAAGAGAGGAATGGCACATGACGGTCACTGAGGAACTTAGAAGATGAAAATGAGTATTTCGGCTGACACAAACACAACTTACTTAAATGCTGCTCAAAATTTGGGGGAGCTGTTTCAAACAAAACGTAGATGGCTGCAGTTTTTACAGGACCTTCTTTAGCTTGGTTCATTAAGGAAATGACGTGCTAGTAATTGTGTACACGCACGTGCACGTGGTTTCCTCCCGTACAGCTTGAGTCCAGCAAACCGTTTTTCCTAAATGTCACTTAGTGGTGGATTCTCACAGGTACTAGATTTAGGACAATAAGTAGCCTTCCCAGGGAGAGAGATGCCGATATGTGACCTGAATTGAATTATTACTAGGTATCGGAAAACCCATTAATATGAAATTATTAATGCCTCAATCTCCGTTGGAATTCACATCATGCTCCGTACCAAATTATCTTTGCTGTAAAGCACAAAGTCATAGGAAGGTAAGATTCATTAGCCCCAGTGCTTCAGGACCTGCTTTTCTCTTCAGAGGAAAGGGTGTGGGTTGGTTGGTGTCTGAGAGGTACAAAGCAAGAGACCAAGACCACTCTGGTGTATTTGGGTTCCTGGTGATACAAGTAATGGCACTAAATAAGCTACATGACAACTGGTCCAACTGCTAGACTGAAAAGTTGGAGAGGAAGGTGTGTTTGGTTTTGGTAGGGTGTTTTGAAAATTGGTCCTATTTCTCAAAGAAAGCCAAGGTTGTCCAATTCATTCAACACGGGAAGATCTGTTAACTTTGTCAGGGAGGTGTTTTGTTTTCAGGTGCTTGTCTCGAAGAAAGGGTCTGGATTCACAGAAATAGTAGAGGAAGAGGAAGCGGTAATGGCTTTTTAATCCAAGAGCTTAATGGCTGCAGCATCTGCTTGGGTGTGGGAAGTCTGTGTTTCATTTCCGTTTCTGCTTGATGTACACCCTCCTCTCTCATCTTGGGAGGAGTCCTGAGCATTATATCACAGCCCGTACTCTTTCCTGGCTGCGTTTCTGATAGATGCTTTTCAATAACAGTTAACGGGAACTGGCCACCAAATGCCCCAGCTGCCGGGGTGAAAAACTACACTCCATCTTTCTCTGTGTCCCTGGGAATAATTGAGATACATCTCAAAGCTCTGTGGCCTATGGCATGGAAACTGCTGGTATTACTCTTTGTTTGAATCAAGTAAAGAATAGATCAGTTAGCTTTCAGCTTGGCTTCTCTGCCTTGCAGGAACATCGGAAGTTAAATTTTTAGCACTAGTGTTTTATGAATGACTTGAAGTGCCATCCTAGTGTCCTTACCTCCTGGGCAGAAAACACGTGGAAACATTTTCTATCTGGTAGAAGCATAGATGCATTTATTTATCTTCCAAATACTTACAACTCATATTTTCAATATTTTATTTTTTTTTTAATCAAGCAAAACTGTTACTGTAGAAGGTCTGTGCAGGTGAATCACTTACGCTTGTTTGTGGGATGCATGGTGTTCTGTGGACACATCAGGTGAAAAGATTTTTCCCGTAAGGCATGGAGAGAAGCTAGAATTAGGTATTTTCCCATGTTTTATTCCTAGTTTTCTTTTCTTCAGATTCTTCAGTTTGAAGAAATTTTGGCCAACCCTTCATACCGAGAGCACTTCCGAATCTACATGGAAAGGATGGACAAGATGGCTTTGATTGGTTTTTGGGAATCTGTGGAGTATCTGAAGAACGCTAACAAGGTGGCAGAAATTACAAGTCCATGTGGCTTGTACATTAACGGGAATCTCTAATTGTTGTGATCTTGATGTTAGGAAATATCTTTGTATTTATGTTTTTAAAATAGGATGGGTGCTAAGCAATTCAGGTTTTTTAAGCTTCTTTGCGTCAATGATTGAGGATAATATGGCAATTCAAAATTATGGACTGTTCTGTTGGTGGTTTACCATTGTTCTATGTAGCCAACATGACCTGTAAAAAAAGATGCTTGGTATGCAAAAGCAATAGAATTATTTCCCCCTTTCACCAGAGAAAAAACTTGCCTTAATATATTGGCTTTAGTTGTATCAGCTCATGTGAAACTTAAAAGTACCTTGCTGTTTGAGTGTATGTAAATGGCTCATCTTGCCAATTACAGGTGCACATTCAATCCAAAACTGTGAAAATTTGTGTATATGTTTTGAAAATCCTTTTGAAAATCCTTTTTTGCTTTAAAAGACCCTTTCTTCTCCCTATTCTGTTGCTGTATAAGCAGCTAAGTTTCTCCAGGAATGCCGCACTGCTGCTAGGGGGAAGAAAAAGTGCTATATTGTAATTTGTGCTAAAATAAAGTAGGAATGAGAACCTTGAAACAGGGATAGGAAATATCACTTGAAGTTGCCAGAAGTATCCTGGAACAATGGTGCAGAGCAAGAATGTAGTGGACAAATTTGCTGTTTGTGAGCAGTGGGGTGGATTTCTGGGGGAAACTGTTTTAAACCTCCAGGATTCACACTCGCATGAAATAGAAATTTCATTGTTAAGTATCAGTTAAATTTTTATTCCCTGTAATTTTATTACTTTCCTATGTAAAAAGATTCCAGTCAATTGGAAAATGCAAATCGCATCCTGTAACCGAAGTTGCAAATTGCAGAGCGTGAGTAGTGAGCCATTAATACAGTCTGAAGGAACGGCAAACAACCAACTCAGTCTAGAAAGCGTTCATAAAAAGAGTTTGTCAGGCACTGGGAAGAGATTGTATAAATCAGTTTTAATTTGGAAACTGCACGTGATTGGGAAAGGTGCTACAAATCATTTTATGACCTGTGTCATAAAATGTAATTTCTCTGTGAAAAGCTGTGCTTTCTCTCCTTACTTTCGAAACAATATGTGTAGTGCCTTTATTCAAGACGTCCAATTTTTTTTTTTTTAAAGAGATTCTAACATCCTGTGCTCCTGTTGTTCCATGGAATGTTAAGGTTGTCTGCCACTACTAGAGCAGCTTTGGTGAAAAAAAAGTGGTGTCATAGAGCCATGTGGCTGCGATATTGTCACACAAGGCAGGCAAGTGCGTTACGCCTTACTGAGGGAGTGGATAAAACCTTTGTAATTCGGGTCAGTTGAGAGAGATGATAATTTAGAGAGATGATCATGCGCTGTGCTGCATTATTTCCTCTCTTTTTCCTGTGCATTACTGCAAAGTTCAATCCCGTGCACTGTTCTGTTCTCAGTGGAAATACCCGGCCTTGTGTGCTGGTAAATGTCTCTTCAGGTGTGCTTTTTTCCTTTTCTTGACATTCCCCCCCCAAATTAACTATAGCCATGTATAAAGTGAATTGATCCTATCCAGCAGAAGACAGGAGAGCTGATACAGCTGAACTCTACAATCTGATCTTACAGTGGTGACCACAATGTTGCTCTAGGACTTTTCTTTTGCTTTCAATACCAGCTTTTGGAGCATACTTTTAAAAGCAGTGAGCATGGAAGCTATGGTAATTTTAGGGTACAGCTGTTTCTTCACTGGACAAGTATTGATATTTATCTCGTGAAATTGACTGCTTAGCATAGGTGCGCAGGCAGAGTGCTTGATATCGGTAAGAGGTTCACAGATGTGTTCTCATATATCTGGGCATGAAATTAGCTTGATCATCCTTCAAATTATGCACCTGGATCCTGAGTCATCCTGGCATTTTTAACGTTTTTTTTTTTTTTATTGTTCTCTCTCCATCTCCCTCCTTGCTTCCTAGGCTGAAATACCTCAACTGGTGAGTGAAATTTATCAGAATTTTTTTGTAGAAAGCAGAGAAATACCTGTGGAAAAATCCCTTTATAAAGAAATACAGCAAAGTCTTGTGGGAAATAAAGGCACTGAAGTATTCTACAGAATTCAAGCAGATGTTTATGAAACTCTAAAGGACAGATACTACCCCTCGTTCATTGTTAGTGATTTATATGAGAGATCAGTCAAGAAGGAAGAAGAAAGAAGCTCTGCACAGCTAACTCCTGAGGACAAAGATGATGTGGTGAGTCACACGGACAATTTCTTTCACTATTATTTAAGGTGATCGGAAGACAATGAGTAAAGTCTGTCTTTGAGCTTTGGACTGCTTTTCTGGTTTTTTTTTCTGATGTATTTATAAATACCATCATTCTTATATCAGGTAAACCCAGTATGTTTACAAGCTCTTTAAAACAAAGTGGTACAAAATGACTGACTACTTAAACTTTACATTAGTTAAAGCAGATATTTCAGATTTCCAAGCCTTTTGTATTCCATATCTTTCGTTCTGCTCCTTAGTATCAGATAATGCAAAACATACCTCATACAAGCTCAACCACTCTGCTTTTCAGTGAGGGAAATCTCACTGAAACATCGGGTTTCTGTCTAGACATTGCCTGTCCCTGTCCCCTGTGCATTTCCTAGGTACTAAATAGGTATTAAGTTACGCAAAACAGGAAAAAAGTAATGAACAAATATAATCTTAGTGCTTTTTTATTAATTTATTGAATAAATTAATAGGCTACGTTGGAAGATAAAACTGATTAAAATAGCACTAGAACTGGGAAAACAGAGCATTCAAAATGTAGCTCATTTCTGTAGGTAAGCTGTTGTAGTTTCCATAGTCTGCATATCAGCAAATCTGCAGATATGAGCTGTTATAAGTAAATTGCTTTCAATATGAACTTTAAGAGCTTGCTGAATTTTTCACAGTTTGTTTTTCCCAGTATTCTTTTCCTTGATAGAAGGAAACTGCTAACTCAGCTATGTGTTGAGGGTGTTAGGTACTTCAAATGCTTTTTGTCCTTGTGTTTGCAATCATTGAGACTTTGAGAAAAGACTGTTACTGGTTGTGTCTAGAACTTTATACATATTAAACGTTGTGCTTTTTAGTATCTATCTGTCCTCTGTCAGATAACATTTACTATAGCTGCTGAAAAATTAGATTTTTTTTTTTTTACATCAGCATCATCTGTCCTTCCTCTGAGTCCTTGGATATATGTGCCGTATTCAAAGGCTGCATGTGCTGTGAAACCTTAAAGACTAATATATTGCCAAGTTTGCTTATATGGTTAAAGTTTGGTGGGTTTTTTTTGCGTTTTTAACAACAAGTATGAAGCTGCATATACTGTTAGAGCATCTCTCAAATAGCAATCATAATGGCTCTGTCCTGTGCTTCAGGGTCTTTGAGGTGAAAATAAATGATAAGAAATTCTTCTTTCTGAAGCTTCCAGTGGGCTTTCAAATGTTGGTGAAAAGGCACTACTGGCTAATAGGTTTGGTTTTTTCCTCCCATGTATAGGAAAGCACAGCTGAGAAATCGGATGTTTCTGGGAGTATGAGTACTGTTAGCAAATACTAATTGGTTTTGGTTTAGTTTGGGTTTTAGAGGTCTATGTCCTCACTTCCCGGGGAGCTACCTATGTTAATTTTCTATAAATTTCACTGTTATAGCTGGATGGGTAACAAGCCATCTAGTGTCCTCATGGAGGGGAGGACAAAAAGGTGAGCCCTGATTAAACATGAGAAAATCAAGTCAGAAGACAGGAATTGGGGCAAGGGCAGACTCTGCTGGTTCTGCTGCCCATGGAACAACCTTGCTTTTCTTCCTTCTTGTCCGTCATCGCTTTTCACTCCCTAGACAAACCTCCTTTAAAAGGTCATGAATAGACATAAAAATACAGAAGCAAGCAGTGCCTGCATTCAGAGGAAAGAAGGTCTGGTGGTTGCATTAGTGCTGCATGTGTCAGATCACTAAAATAAGCTGAAAGTCTCTATTCTGCAGCACTCGCAGAAATGGAAGTCATTATCAATTTAGCAATCTCAGCTTTGAGTGTGTAGGTTGTTACTCTGATAATTTGAATACAGGTAACTGGTTAGCTTGTAATTCTAGCGTTTTTTGATAAACCTAATGACTCAGCAGTGTTTTTTGCTCTCAGTGTCTGAAATGTTAATGCCGGAAATCTTGTTGCCTACCTCTGGGAGCAGAACCTTACTGGTTTGTAATTAATTGCAATCCTTTGATACCTAGAACCAAACTTCATTTGAAAAGTCTTCTAATTCTTCAGTGTTGAAAATAGTATTTTTTATTCTTTTTGACCTCTGTGCTTCCCAACAAGTATAAGGTGTTTTATGCTTTTATTTTATGGTTCTGTTCAATAGCGTTTTGAATAACACTCAGTGCTGTTAATTATTATTATTTGTATTATTGTAGTGCTAGGAAACAACAACAAGCTTCCAGGAGCTGAGCACTGTACGTGTGCTTGGAGGCAGCCTCTGACCTGAGGAGTTTACAGTCCATGCAGAATAGACAGAAGGAAGGATGGGGCATAGAGCTAATGTTATTTACTCGGCCACATAGCAGGCAAAAAAGCTGGAAAAAAAAAAAAAAGGGAAAAGGCTGGAAAAAAGCATGGATTTCTTAGCCTAGAACTCCTGACTTCTGCATTACGGCATCCTCTCTTATGAGGATCACACTAAGGAGGTTAATTGTTGTTGCTACTGTATCTCTTCAGACTTTTTTACTAAGATGTAAAATACTGCAGAACTTACAGTAGGATTGTCTCCTCTAAAACTCACAGAATTTAGCAGAGACTTATTTCTGTTAGCTCTTTGTTAATGATAAAAAGATACAGCTTACTTAGTGGGAATATCATTAAATAACACAATACTCTGGTTCACAAGATGAAATTCACAGCTTCCCGCAGATAAATTTAGATATATTCAGTCCCAAGCAGGCCTCAAAGATCTTCGAACATGGCAACTGTAACCCCACTGTGCCGTGTTTACTGGATCTCGAGGTCTTCATGCATGTTTGGAAAAGTACAGTAAGAAAGGGGAGGCTGGGACAAAGCCAAAAGGCGTTGAATAGAATGTCATGGAAAGGTGTGAAGTCTTCTGGTTTTTTGCATGCCTGTAGTACACAAGACAGAAAAAAGCTATTGGTTTGTCTGAATGAATATAAGAAAATGATTCATTAGTTTAGGGTAATGCATATGTGCTTTTAACACATTTTTATTAACACTTCTAAAAACAGCAGTAAAATCTGTTTATGAAGAGACAGGGCTTGGTTTAGATTGTTCTGCAGGCTGATAAATCTGTTTTGTGAAGGTTTGTGGGAGGCGGGGCTGTTTGTTAGAACTGTGTTATTTTTGGTTTGCCCCCCATCTTTCTGCATAGAGCTAAGGATTTGATTTTTCTACCCGCCTCTGAATATTGATCATGACTACTAAGCTGTTGCTGCTTTTAAAATAAACTTTGATTCTTCTTCTCAATTGCACTTAAGCCTTAGCTTGAAGGTCATTATACACAGTTGGCAAGAATTGCCAGAGCTGTAGTATAAACGGGAATGAGGCTTTGTTTGTTGCTTTTTTTTTTAACAGACTTATGTTCTGTGTTGGATCTGGGGGTTGGACTATCTGTTATTACCTACATTTTCATCTATATCAGGACTAAGTGTTCTTAATACATAAAATGCTTATGGAGCAAATAATAACTGTCTCCTTTTTCATATTAATGACGCAATTATTTCCCTCCTCTATTCCTAGAGCCAAGGTTGTGAGGAAGCTACTGAAGAATGCAGCACAAGGATTAATGAACAGGCCAGTTACGCTGTAAATAAACTTCGCCAGCTAAATGACAAGCTTGAGTATAAGAAACAGGCTCTGAATTCCATATGTAATTCACCAAAACCCGACAAAAAGGTAAGTACCTTCAGTGTCTTTGGTATTTTTTTATTAAATATATATATTATGCGTGAGTTTGTGTAATATCCAGGAGTCTCGGGCTCTTTTTGGACAGGTCGGATTGCTATTTCAGTCAGCCTGTGTTACAGAAAGTGGAATCAGAGCTTAGTTTTAATTGCTTATTTTTTTAAAGCCGTTGTAACTACAATTGCAAATATGATTTATATTCCTTTGTTTGTCATAGAATAGCGACCTTTCTCCCAGTGGTCTCGCTGCATTGTCGGTGCCCAATGGTATTTCTTCCTGGCGTCTGTACCCACCTGTATCTGCGTACTTTAAGGCAGCTCCTTTTGTGTCCCTGCCGCAGCTGCAGCACTGCAGCGAAGGGATGTGCGAGTTAACTTCTGCTCCCTCTGCTGGCTTTGAAACAGCACAGCGGAGTTTCAGAATCTCTACAGTTGCGACTGAGGGCGGAAAAAAAAACCCCAAACCTATAAAAGTGACTGATTTTTCTTCATAAGGAGCTAGGAGAAATCTGCAGGGCACTGCCTTAAAATTCTGAGGGATGTGAAGCTTCAGGGGTCTGGGCTTGGATTAAAAAAATAAATATCTCTTTTCCTCTTTGCAAAGCGCACCTGCGTAGCAATCCAAGAACATATTCGGGCAGAAGCAAGTGATTTGCATGTGGCTTGGGCCAACTCATTTGCATTGCTACTGAGGATGGTATTACAGGACTGTTGTTCAGATGCAGCTGGGCCAAGCTTTTCAGGTGTAATGAGATTGATTGATTGCAAATGGTAGGTAAGACAAACAGGTAGCCAAGGTGTCTGCCTAAAAAGGGCATTAGTCATTGCTCAGGACCTGGGGTCCACGTTCCTTCACTCAGGGTGAGCGCGAAGATGCTGGTCTGGGTAGAAGTTGACACCCCACTCATTCTCTGCTGCCCCAGCTCTGGAAATGTGTCTGCAGCTGTTTTTGGGTATTCCACCCTCAGCTGCTCTGCTGCATATGTATGGCCTCAGCTGGCAGAAGATGCCTCTTACTTATCATCCAACCGCTACTCTTCGGAGCGGTAAGAGCACAGATGTGTCCCTTTTTTTTTTTTTTTTTTTTTTTTTTTTAATGCCTGTATTACTGCAGTAGCATTTACCCGTGGAGCTTTTAAATGGATAGTTAAGAGTGGACAGAGTGAGAGCACCTTGTTGCAGGAACTTTGGTTTTTCTCCTCTGGACGTGGCAGGTAAACATTTGTTCCTGGTCATATGAAGTAAAAGATGTTTCTAAAAATTCCACGGTTTTGTGACGTATGAAGGAGAATGTCATACACATTTTGTATGAATTTTTTTAACCTCAAGCTGTTCCTGGGCTCTTTGTTTTCTCATTTTGAAATGCCTCTGCTGTGAGACCCATACAAAACATGTACATACATCTTTAAGTGACTTCTAGCACCGTGCAGCTCAGGTGCCAGTCAGTCAAGTGAGAAAACTGCTCATTTGAGTTGCACCTGGAATGCTGCTTGTTTTAAAAGAAAAAGCTCTGTAGGGAGAAGTCTTATTTCAGTTCTTTCCATGGAATATAGAGTAGCAAAGATGACATGCTAAGATGACAAGCAGTCTCAGGCAGTGCCTCTGACGTGGCCCACTGCCATAGAAGACAGCTTGACCTTTGGAGGTCTGTGACTGTGGTGCCACCTCCAGTGCGTGTCTCATGCCCCAGGCTGAGCCGCTGTCTCCCTTGGGTCTGCAAGTGCGGCCTTGTGCATCCTGTGCAACCACAGCAAATGTGCAGGGACCACATTCTTCCCAGAGTTCAGTCTTGTCATCCTCGGTAGCAAAGCAAAACCTTAACATTCCCCACCCAGAGCACTTTCTAGTGCTTGCTAAACCTTATTTTCAAACAAAACTGTGAGACAGTTTTTGAAATTATTAGGACTTTACTCAATGTGTTAACTCGTTCAGATCTTTCATGTTTCCAGTGGATCTGTACCAGGAGTGAACATAAAACTCACTTTGAGGAATTGTAAGACGTGCTTTTATAACCAACTAGGTTTTAAGTTAACGCTTGCACCATGGGCAAAAATAATTAGAAATACAAAACAAGTACTAAACAAAAGTGGGTGTGCTTGTGTATGAGTTGGGCCATACCATTTGTTTCTGTAGCATTATAGTTTGGTTTTTTCTTTGATATGAAAGGTACTATATAACTAAACCTTTATATATTGTTGCATTCACATGGACGTATCACTTTTAATGTTCCCTTTGTGTTCTTGAGAAATAATAGCTTTATTCTCTCTATACCTAAGCTCTTGAGGAGACAGGGATCATACCCTTTCTAAAGTAGTGGGGTTTTCCCTATATTTTTTTTTCTCCTCAAATATTCTTTGTCTTTGAAAATGTATACATCTTCGAAACAGAATAATAAAATGGATCATTATAATGACTACGCTTATAAAACAAATACTGAGACGCTATTTACTTGTGATGAAACCTTAGCAGTTCTTCTGTATTTATCAATTGTTCCCGGATGTCACTTACAGGAGTCTGTGTAAGGTGGCTGCTGAGCAATCTGTCTGTCGAGAGTAAATAAAATAAAATACAAAATTATTCTGAAGGTTATGTATATGCTTGAAGGTTGTTATAAGCTGTTGTGTAAGTAATATTTCACATCCTATATGAGATGAAACTTCTGAAAAAGACAGAATTACTGTAGCTCTGTAGAATGTACCACTTGTGGTGCAAGTTGTACAACTAAGAGTCATAAATTTAACTATGTGGCATGTCATATTTTTGTTAAAAAAGTGTCAGCTGCTTTTGCTGTTTCTAATGTCACATTTTATCTATACTTCCACCCTTTCTTGTCATACTGTCTCATTGTAGTATGTATGTTTACTTGTTTTTTTGCTGATGTGACGAGATACACTATTTCTCCTTTATGACAGTCAGCTATGTCTTGATGAGAACATCTTTTTAAATGTGTGCTTTCCACAGTAATAAATCCTTCCCTTTCCAAAACAAAAATGAATTAAGTGGTAACTTCCTGAGTAATTGTTAAAATAGCTAAGTTCCTGGAAATGAAATCTGTTCCCAGGTTCTTCTGTCGCGTCATGAATATCTGAAAATGGGTAAGAGGGATGTCTTCAGTACTGCATATTTCAGTAATTGCTATTTCAAGTTTGTATACAACATATAATTTTTAATATATGTGTGTAATATATAATCCTATCTAAGGTGCCTTTTATGCTGATAGTGTGATAGCAGCGTGTCCTTCTAACTTGTTTTTTATTTTAGTATCAGGGTTCACCTTTAAGATTACTGTGTATTATACAAGTTTACAAGAAGCATCATAGATTCTCTTAGTTAAGATTTTTTTTCTTTCCATGTGAATTGTTCTTTCTCTCCTTGTTTCTTGTTCATTTCTCATTTCTGAATAGTGACCCTAAAGACACAACTGGGCATGTTGCACAAGCATTTTCTTACCAATTGTAATCAACAAACTTTCCTCTGCAGATTGTTTCTAAGCTGAAGGATGAAATTACTCTGATGGAGAGAGAGCATAATGACCTTCAGCTGCACATTGCAAGGACGGACTGGTGGTGTGAGAATCTTGGCATGTGGAAAGCCTTCATTGTCTCAGGCGAGGTATGGGGGTTTTTTATGGCTTTTTCTCTTCTGTGTCAATTCAAACTTGCATGAAGAGTAGAATAAAAACCTGTATATAGTTTCCTTATACCTTTGTGTACACTGTGTATACTTCGTATTTACCTGGGGAGGGACACAACACCCTAACCTCTTCTGAAGTCCTTCTCTGTTTCCCCAGTGGCTACTATGATGCATATACAAAATTTCTAGTCCTCAGACGCTGTTGTAATGGAGGTATAAAAGTACTAGTGTGTATGTGAGCTGGTTTTGGTGCTGGGTAAAGCAATTTGCTATCTTAGGGGCATTGTTTTCATGAGAACTGTCTCTAGTTATATTACCATGCTCTCACACTTGGGTGCAGTTGTGTCTCCGCTGTGTCTCAAAGATGCAGTACTTACACTTTTTGTGCTTTGTAGTATTATATTTAATGGCAGTACAGTTTCAAGGGACTAGAATACCCAGAAGGAAACTGCTTTAAATCTGTGAGTAAATTGAAGAAGTTAAATTTTTCTTTTTTTCTTTTTTTTTTGTCTTGTTCTGCTCTTCTGTTTGGGCGTAGGCAGACAATTTAGCATGAATGTGAAAAAAAAATTGTAACTGAAACAAAAAGTATTACCATCTCACGGCTTTCTATTAACTCTTGCCATGAAAGGAACCCAGGAAATGCTTGTTATATAGTAACTGTAGGCTCACACCATAGATAAGCACTCTTCTTGACAGTATCATTTCAGAGAATTAAAGATTAATTGGATCTCTGCTGTCTTGCCTTCCTGTGCTATTAAGGTGTTCCTTGTATAAGAAAAATTTTCTTGCAAGAAAAAATTATGTGTTGTTATTTGGTTGTGTCTGGAGCTCTTGCAAACTACTGGCAGGTCTGTCAACAGTTAAACTCATTGTCTGTAAAGGGAGAAATAAATCCAACAGGTTAAAAACTTAAGATGCCAAAAAACCAAACAAATTCTCAATGTGTAAATGTCTGAGTTTGTTTTTCTTTTAATGCTGTCTGCAGGTGACACAGTTGAGAACAGTGAAACTCTTAAGTTGTCTTAAAGAGTTTTCTGTAGCTTTTGAAGTCTGTTTTTTAAAAGAACAGCAATACCATTTGCAGCAAAACTGCAGAACGGCAGCTTTCTGGTAAGGGGCACCACACAGAACTGCCCGGCGTCTCCCTCGTTAGCAGAGGAGAAGGTGGTTCAGCTAAATCAGAGGGAGGCTGGGAGAGGCTTCTAATTACTTGCTGCCTTAACTATAAGTAGTACTGGATCAGGTAATTAAATGTAGGCTTGCATTAGCTGTGCTCTTTGCAGCTCTACGCTTCAAAGGGTAGGCTGGAGAAAACATTAATGTTGTAGTTATCCATGTTAATTAATTGCTTGGGAATGATCTGTTTGCAGTTGATGATTTTAGGGGGTATGAGTAGGTGACATTGTCTTTCTATCTGCAAAATACGCTGTTGCTTATCCTAGCATGTAGCTCTGTAATTTTAGAGAGAGAAAAACTTGGTGGCCCTATGTTTTTTGCAGCAAAAGCTTAGTAAATTTTGCTATAAAATTTGAGCTGAAAGTGTAATAGCCTGTCATTGACCTTTCAAACTGATTTACTAAACCATTTGATAGATAATGCCTAAAAAAACTTGAATTACATGAGACTGAGGGGGGAAAAAACTGTGTCCAAACTGTTGCTTGTACTCTCTTAGCTTGAATCTTTCAGTCTTATAGGTTTGAGTCATATAAGTCCACTGACTGTGTGTGTGAAATATACAAAAATATCAATGTATATGATGTAACCTACAGGTGTCTTTTAGTAACTGATATTTTTGATAAAACAGTCTTTGGAGACTAGGTGTTTTGGCTGTTGGTAGAGGTTGAAAAAAAGACAGTCGTAACATGTGGAATGAGGGGACTCATGAGAACAACTTAGACGTCTAATTCTGTGAGTCACTTCCCCATCCCCCCCTATACGAGCAGGTATAAAACTTACAGCTATGTAACCTAACCTGCTCTGCTGGTTTTAATGGTTTTGGCCTTGTATTGTTTCATCTGCTGCCTCTATCTGAAGTGAATAGACTGTTTCAGAGCATAACATCTTTTTAAAAATCTATTACTTTCATAAGGAACGGAGTTTGTAGATTTCCATAAGGTGAAAAAATAGCTTGTCTTACTCATTTCAGTATCTTGGAATGTAGGATGTTTATGCTCAGTGGAAGTTAACAAATTAGCTTCCTGTGAATTGAGGAAAATAACGGTGTGCCCGATAGGCCTTCTGCATGGTCTTCCTATATCTAAAAGGAACTTCGAAGGGACTTTTTTTTTAGCAGCGTTCTGGTTAGCCTCTATTTCACTGCTGTGCAGCTCGGGTGGGCTGTTTCAGAGCACTGCTCTTGACGGCATTTTCTGGTGAGTCATACAGTTCTTCACCAGCTTAATGACTGGGCTAATTTTTTGTTAATGTTTAATCATTCCTGACAGATATCTGGACCAGCCTCAGTGCTTCTAACAGGTGGTACAACGGCTTTCCTTGGCAGCTAGTTACTTTACTGAACTATTATTACAGTTTTTGCTAATGTTAAGTTTACATTTTACCTACTGTGGCTAATAGTTATAGCTTCTCCAGGAAAGTATTTAATAATATTTGTTCCTCGTTTGTTTTTGCAATATATCATTGAATGTTCTTGCTGTTACCACACCACACACCCTGGTAAGAGGTGCTCATCTCTGGCATGTGCCTTGTAGATTTTATTAATGGATGTAGGTGTGTCAACATCCTCGCTGGTTATCTCTCCCTATCTGCTTTGGGACTTCATGCCTCATAGGGAGGAGGTAGAAATCTTTACACTTTGTGGACTAGGAATCTATGGCATGCTAGTGGACAGAAATTCTGAAATAACTAATCTTTACGTTGTCTTGAGGCTATGGAATTGCTGCTGATGGGGGAAAAAAACAAACAAATGAAAACAAACAAACAAACAAACAAAAAAACCCAATAGCCTGAAGCCGCTTTGGGTACTTGAGGGCTCATTCTGTCCTTGCTAGGTAAATAGCAGTGAATAATCTGAAAGACTTGTGTGTAAACTGAAGAAAGGGGCTGAGGAGGAGACCCGTGGAAATGCCATCCGAGGGGCTAATTCTGAGAGTCCTTGCCAGTGCTGTGACATGATCAGAGCTGAGACTATCGCAGGACCATTGGACTCGGAAAACCAAAGCAGAGCACAAATGTTAAGTTTATGCTGTGAAGAATCGGAGCTGGAAGAGCACTAGGGTGGTTCTTGGAGAGAACTGGATGATTTTTAGGATGGGAGTAATAAAAGTGGGGTGAAATCTCACAGCAGTGTGAGGTTTGGCATTCAGCAGGAACTCTGGGCTTCGGCTCCGACCCGTTGGAGCACCTTTTGGCTGGAAGCAGTAGGTATGCTGGTGGCTTGTGAGCTGTTCGGTTCATCTTGAGGGGACTGCGGGTGTGAAAAAGGCAAATGTGGTGCTCAGATACATCAGGAGAGGCGTTTCCGTTTGAGACGAAGTATTACAGTCGCTCTGCACGTGCTGAGCCATTGCTCTTGAGAAGGGTGGAATTGGATGGATTGAATGAAGAACTTCTCCCATGAGGAATGATTGTAAAAGCACTTTTGTTTGCTCACCTTAGCAAAAGGGAGACTCAGAGGAACAAGGCTGTCTATAAAAAAACATCAATATGGGGAAACATAAGAGAGGGGTGAAGAGTTGTTGGAACAAATGGGGAATGAGTTTGGAAATTGAAAGGAAACTTCCAGTGACCAGGGTGAGGGTCTAAAGCAGACTTCTGGTGTAACGGGGCTAAAAAAAATAATTGGTTCACACCTTTGAATTCATTCATGATAGCAGCTGTATGAGATGGTGCCTGTTAGAGCAACGGACTACATCTCCTGGTTCCCACCAACATCCTGGTTTTTTGTGTGTTTTTCAATTGACTCATTAATTTGGAAAAACAAATGCACAAGTACTTAAGTTGGTCAAAAATTTTGCTTTCTTAAGAAGATTCTGAAGACTTTCAGATATTTCTATGAGAGTATTTGAAAGAAGTTGTAATGTGTCTCCGTCTAGTAATTAGAATTTAATGATTTTGCACATGGATCCTAACTTGAAAGCAGAAGTAGTCCTTCCATTTTGAGAATGCCTTTCCAGAGGGATGGCTCTCTCCTCACAATTACAGTTCAGATGACCCTACACACATACAAATCCCTGCCCTGGGGATGAATGTGTAATGGAGAAGGATACCCCAGTGACTCAAATCGGCATTTTCAGCACTGATCTCCCAGTTTTCAAAAGCGGCTGCCGGGAGGTGTTTGTGAGTCACCTGCAAACACAAATCCAGTCTAGCTCAGGGGTAGGCAGGGCAGGGACTGGCCCAGGAGATCCCTGTCCCTCCGTGCCAGGTTTCTCTGACCTTCATTTTTGGAAGCGATTCAAGCATCTCTTTCTGCAGTAGTCTGGCAGGAGAAAGGCAGTTCCCCAAATAGCTGTGCTGGGAACCAGGCACATTTTCAGATGTTCAGGCTGGTGCTTTGTATTCTGTCCGGGTGCTGCTGCAGCATTTTTTTTTTTTTTTTTTTTTTTTTTACGGAGATGTTAAACCTGGGCCTCAGATCAGGTTTCCCAGTGGTCCATGTGCAGCTTTAGGAGGAGTGCATCGCAGGGAACATTCTCCATGTACAGCTCTGAACAGCCATAAAATATGAAGATACATTTTAGCTGTGTGTCTTTTACAATGGTGATGCAGCCACTCATCAGTTTATCTGTCACTCGCATTAAGTGTTGTCAGACTTCTACAGGCTTCTCAGAAAATGGGTCAGAATTATATGAATTTCAAAGTTTATTCTTATCCTAATTGGATTAGTTAAATATTCTTTTTTAAAAAAGCCCCAAAAGCTTAAGAATTGTTACTTTCCTCGAAAAGATTGTGTGAAAGTGGTATTTTATAACTACCTTTCTGTTATTTGCATGTATATTAAGCATTTGAGAGTTTGACTTGGCAAAAAAGCTGTGTATTTCATGCGTTTCCTTCATTTGCCTTTCATAATCTATTTAGCTGTCCCTTTAAAATAAGTAAACAAAAATCTGTTACTGTTAAGGCATAAGGTGAAATTCTGGGTGGCTCATCAAATTAAGAAATAATGCAGTCACACTGCTGCTGTTGTCTCAAGAAAAATCATTCAACTTCTTTGCTGTAGTTATCCCATTTCCACAATGTGGTTAATCGCTCCTCCTTCCTTTGTCTGTTGTACAGCTCGATTCATTAGTATTTTTGTAAAGTTGTGAACCCCTCGGAAATAAACACGGTGTTGATAACGTGTGTTGACACTGTGCGTGCAGAATAGCTCAGGCGAGCAGAGAAGTCTCTCTGAGACAGCACCAGCTGCTGGTAGAGCCCTGCTGCAGAGCTGCTGTGCTGGCATGTGGGTGAGCTTTGGCACCAGCAGCGGGGAAAAAGGGTGGGAATAATGGGAAAACAGTTGGGAAAACGCAGGCTGGAGACATGTAGTAGTGGTAAGCAGTCAGAAACGGAAATAATACATGCAGCTGTTTGAAGAAGACATGTCAGGAAGATTTGATTGCTGGTGGGCAGCATTGCAAAGCTTTATGTAAAGTGTAATAGTGACTAGCTGGAGGACTGATTCAGGGCTGACGTAGCATTTTGGTTAAAGTTTAGTCCATTAAGGGTATTGTTCCGTGTGTAGCCTTCAAACTGCAGGAGGAGCATGAGACAGTGATGACAACTGACTTTGCAAGCCAGTCATTTGGCAGCCCAAACGTTCCGGTGTTTGCTCTCAAAGTAGTATACCCTACCTGTTGGTTTCTTCCCTACAAGGTTTTAGAAGAGAATGGAGAACAAGTGCCCTGTTACTCTGTCATGGTGAGTTTACAAGAAGTTGGTGGAGCTGAAACTAAGAACTGGACTGTTCCCAGGAAGCTCAGTGAGTTTCAGAACCTACACCGGAAACTCAGTGAGGTATGAATCTTGGTTATGGGAGGGAGAAGATGCAAATTGCTAGAATTCATCAGAATGACAGTTGGAGAGGGGAAAAGCAGATAAAAATTTAATATTACCAGTTTTTATTCCAGCCTTTTGGCTTTTAGCCTTTTAGAGGTGGTTTTCTATCTGTGTATGCCTGGCCTCTGCCAGATGCTTACAAAACTTGTTTATAATTTTTTTATTTTTTCTTAATAATAATGTTTTGCTGAACTAACCCAATATCAAAATGGTACATGCTTTGCACTATCATGCAAGAGTTTGCTTTGAAAATTAGATTTTGTCTCTGGCTTCCAGGGATGTATTAGAAAAGATGGCTTTTTCGCACAGAGAAGGTTTCCTTTTACAGTGCTTTATCCTTTCTGTCTGGGAAGGCATAGATAATGATGGTGGTGGGAAGGGGAAGGGTTTAGATGTGTGAGCCCATAATGGGTAAGGGAAGGTGTTTTTCAAGGTGGTGAGAGGGGTGTGGAAGGGAGATAAGAGTACAAAGGAGTCTTTTCATGTCTGTTCTGGACCACCTGTGTTTTTCTGCACATGTATGTTAAGTGAACTCTCCTCTCTCCTACATAGTGTTTTCCATCATTAAAGAAAGTTCAGTTGCCTTCCCTCAGCAAGCTGCCCTTCAAATCCATTGACCAGAAATTCATGGAGAAATCCAAGAACCAGCTTAATAACTTTCTGCAGGTAAGAAAACAAAACCAAAAACACCAGAACTCTAAACAGACACATTGAAACTTGCCTCTGGAGTGGAGGTTGTCTCTCTATTGACTAAAGAGAAAGCCTAGAACGAATGGGTCAGATGTAAGGTTTGATGCTATAAATGCCAAAGGTGTCTAAAATGTCTGAAGTTGAGATGAGTTTGGCTGATAGTAACCATTTTTCTAGTGGTAAGTTAATCTAAACTTCGATTGAGAAGAACCTAATGAGGTTCAACAAAAGCAAGTGCAAGGTCCTGCACCTGGGGAGGAAGAACGTAAAGCACCAGTATAGGTTAGGGGCGGACCTGCTGGGAAGTAGCTCTGAGGAGAAGGATCTGGGGGTTCTAGTAGACAGTAAATTATCCATGGCCCAGCAATGTGCCCTTGTTGTCAAAAAGGCCAATGGAATCCTGGGCTGCATAGGGAAGAGTGTGGCCAGTAGGTTGAAGGAGGTCATTCTCCCCCTCTGCTCTGCACTGGTGAGGCCACAACTGGAATGCTGTGTCCAGTTTTGGGCTCCCCAGTTCAAGAGGGACAGGGAACGGCTGGAGCGAGTTCAGCAAAGGGCAACTAAGATGATTGAGGGATTGGAGCATCTGCCTTATGAGGAAAGGCTGCGAGAGCTGGGACTCTTTAGCCTGGAGAAGAGAAGGCTGAGGGGAGACCTTATTATGGCGTACAAGTATCTAAAGGGTGGGTTGAAGGAGGATGGAGCCAGGCTCTTTTCAGTGGTTCCCAGTGACAGGACGAGGGGTAATGGGCACAAGTTAGAACACAGGAAGTTCCATTCAAACACACGGAAACACTTCTTTACGGTTCAGGTGACAGAGCACTGGCACAGGCTGCCCAGGGAGGTGGTGGAGTCCCCTTCTCTGGAGAGTTTCAAGACCCGCCTGGATGCAGTCCTGAGTGATGTGCTCTGGGCAATCCTGCTTTGGCAGGGGAACTCTTGTTCGGTCAGGAGATTATGATCTGGTGGCAATTACAGAGACATGGTGGGACAGCTCACATGACTGGAATGTGGTCATGGGTGGCTATGTCCTTTTCAGGAAAGACAGGCCAGCCAGGCGAGGTGGTGGAGTTGCCCTTTACGTGAGAAAGCAACTACAATGTACCGAGTACTGTCCACGTGCAGTTGAGGAGCAAGTTGAGAGTCTGTGGGTGAGGATTAAGGGACAGGCTGGCAGGGGTGACACTGTTGTGGGTGTCTATTACAGGCCACCAGATCAGGGGGAGGAAGTTGATGAAGCCTTCTATGGGCAGCTGAGAGTGGCCTCACAGTCACAGGCCCTGGTTGTCGTGGGGGATTTTAACTTTCCGGATGTTTGCTGGAAGGACTACACAGCCAGCCAGCCTCAGTCTAGGAGGTTCCTCCAATGCATTGATGACAACTTTCTGATGCAAATGGTGGAGAAGCCGACTAGGAGAGGTGCACTGCTGGATCTCGTCCTCACTAACAAGGAGGGTCTGGTGCAAGGAGTAAAGGTTGAAGGCTGCCTTGGCTGCAGCGACCATGAGATGGTGGAGTTCATGATCTCGGCTGGTGGAAGCAGAATAGCAAGCAGAATTGCAACCCTGGACTTCAGCAGGGCAAACTTTGGCCTTTTCAAACAATTACTAGGGGAAATCCCGTGGACAAAGCTGTTTGAAGGTAAAGGTGCCCAGGATAGCTGGTCAGCATTCAGGGACTGCTTCTACCAAGCTCAAGATCAGAGCATCCCGACACGTAGGAAGTCAAGGAAGGGAGCCAGGAGACCTGTGTGGCTAAACAGGGAACTGCTTGGCAAGCTCAAGTGGAAGAAGAGAGTTTATAGATCATGGAAGGAGGGGCTGACCGCTTGGGAGGAGTACAGGGCTGCTGTCAGGGGATGTAGAGAGGCAACTAGGAAAGCTAAGGCCTCCTTAGAGTTAAACCTGGCAAGAGGGGTCAAGGACAACAGGAAGAGCTTTCTCAAATACATGGCAGATAAAACTAACACCAGAGGCAATGTAGGCCCACTACTGAATGGGGTGGGTGCCCTGGTGACAGAAGATACAGAGAAGGCAGAACTATTGAATGCCTTCTTTGTCTCTGTCTACTCTGTTGGGGGCTGTCCTGAGGAGTCCTGTTCTGCTGAGACCCCAGATGAAGATGAAGTCAAGTCAATGGATGGGTTTGCCTTAGTTGATGAGGACTGGGTCAGAGACCAGTTAAGCAACCTGGACATCCATAAATCCATGGGTCCAGATGGGATGCACCCGCGGGTGCTGAAGGAGCTGTCTGAAGTCATTGCTGGACCACTCTCCACCATCTTTACCAAGTCTTGGGAAACGGGCGAGGTGCCTGAGGACTGGAGGAAAGCAAATGTCACTCCAGTCTTCAAAAAGGGCAAGAAGGAGGACCCGGGTAACTATAGACCGGTCAGCCTCACCTCCATCCCTGGGAAACTGATGGAGCAGCTTATCCTTGGTGCCCTCTCAAGGCATATCAAGGATAAGAGGGTTATTAGGGGCAGTCAGCATGGCTTTTCCAAGGGGAAGTCATGCTTGACCAACCTCATAGCCTTTTATGAGGAAATAACGAGATGGATGGATGATGGCAGAGCGGTGGATGTGGTCTACCTTGACTTCAGTAAAGCATTTGACACGGTCTCCCACAGCATCCTCATGGCTAAACTGAGGAAGTGTGGACTGGATGACCGGATAATTAGGTGGACTGCGAACTGGCTGAAGGAGAGAAGCCAGAGAGTCGTAGTCAATGGGGCAGAGTCCAGTTGGAGGCCGGTAACCAGCGGAGTGCCTCAAGGGTTGGTACTAGGGCCCATATTATTCAATATATTCATTAATGATTTAGATGAGGGAATCGAGTGTACTATCAGCAAGTTTGCTGATGACACTAAGCTAGGAGGAGTGGCTGACACGCCAGAGGGCTGTGCTGCCATCCAGAGAGACTTGGACAGGCTGGAGATTTGGGCAGGGAATAACTTAATGAAATACAACAAGGGAAAGTGTAGGGTCCTACATCTGGGCAGAAACAACCCCAGGTTCCAGTATAGGATGGGGAGCTACCTGTTAGAGAGCAGTGTAGAGGAAAGGGACCTGGGGGTCCTGGTGGACAGCAGGATGACCATGAGCCAGCACTGTGCCCTTGTGGCCAAGAAGGCCAATGGCATCCTGGGCTGTATTAGAAGGGGGGTGGTTAGCAGATCGAGAGAGGTCCTCCTTCCCCTCTACTCTGCCCTGGTGAGACCGCATCTGGAATATTGTGTCCAGTTCTGGGCCCCTCAGTTCAAGAAGGACAGAGAGCTGCTGGAGAGAGTCCAGCGTAGGGCAACTAAGATGATTAAGGGAGTGGAGCATCTCCCTTATGAGGAAAGACTGAGGGAGCTGGGTCTCTTTAGTTGGAGAAGAGGAGACTGAGGGGTGATCTTATTAGCGTTTATAAATATATAAAGGGGGAATGTCATGAGGATGGAGCCAGGCTCTTCTCAGTAGCGACCAGTGATAGGACAAGGGCTAATGGGTTCAAGCTGGAACACAAGAGGTTCCACTTAAATTTGAGAAGAAACTTCTTCTCAGTGAGGGTGACAGAGCACTGGAACAGGCTGCCCAGGGAGGTTGTGGAGTCTCCTTCTCTGGAGACATTCAAAACTCGCCTGGACGCCTTCCTGTGCAACGTCATCTAGGTGTTCCTGCTCCGACAGGGGGATTGGACTAGATGATCTTTTGAGGTCCCTTCCAATCCCTAGCATACTGTGATACTGTGATCTCTAGAGGTCCCTTCCAACTCTGAAAACTCCGTGATTCCGTGATTAATAAACTGTAAATAGTGAATCTGTAATTGCCACTTTTAACTACAGCACTTCACAACAAATTTCTTACAAATGAGAACTTTTAAAAAGAAAGTTGTAAGATTAAAAACTTTGTCTTACTACTTCTGATACTTTACAACAAGCCTCTTAAAGTATCTTTGAAGTATCTTTGTGAGATGTGGATTTTTTTCTCACTGTACCTCTGAGCCATGTCTTTATCAGCTTTACTGGATGGCCTGACACTTCTTGTTCCTTAACAAGAAATACTTAATTGATGTGTTGTTTCTGTCATTATTTTTCTTTCATAGAAATTGCTCTCTGATGAAAGACTCTGCCAGAGTGAAGCACTTTACGCCTTCTTGAGCCCTTCCCCAGAGCACCTCAAAGTTATTGATGTGCAAGGAAAGAAGTCATCTTTTTCACTCTCCTCATTTCTGGAACGACTTCCTGGTGATTTGTTTTCTCATCAGGAGGTAAGTGGTAGAAAAGTAATCTTCCAAATTTAATTACTTATCCAAAGTAAGCAATATAATGCATTTGAATGGCAGGTAATATTGGAAGGCATTTCCAAAGGTCATTTTTAATTTACTCTAGGTGAACAAAGAGTCAGAAATAAGAGCTGTCTAAGAATTTAAAAGGTGTTTGTTAATAAAATAAGTGTCCTGCCCTTTGATAAATATATATAGGCAAATGTGTAACCTCTCACAAATAAATGCATTGCACTCCATATGGGCTTGCTTATTTTTTATAGCAGAATTTCCCACTTTTTGTGCTATTGACATGCATATTTCAGAGGGTTTTTGACGGGTAAAAATAATTCTCTCTTAGGAAGCTTCTCTTGGCAGGGAATAGCTGTGTGTCCTTAATAATTTCTGGACAATATCTGAAGCCAAGCTAGTTTTGACAAAGAATTTTGGCAAATGGTACAGGCTCCCTGAGGGAATTTGCAAATACAGGCAGGAGCCCATGTAGGCCAGCCAGTTGGGGAATTTGATGCTAAGCCATGAAAAAACATTGTCTTTCAAAATGCAGTGAAGAACAGATTACTGACTAAAATAGCTCATTGGCTAAAATTGGCTACAATTCCATGGTGCTCTGTTCTGTGTGGTTCATGTTGCAGATATGCATCTTCCAAGGAGCTGTTTCTATTCTTCTTTTTAATTATATGTTGTATGAAATAAGTATTTTCCTACATGCTGTAGTTCTCTGCAGTGGATGGGTCTTCTGCAGGATAAATGGAGTTTGGGGAACTTGTTCAGTTCTAGCCTGTTAATAGGCAAAAAGGTGGCTTTGCATCTCTGAGGAATAAGAAAATCCTATATATTTTCATTTTTAAAAATTGCACTTTATTTGCACCTAGATGGTGAATGCATGTGTCTCACTTTGGAGTAATAAATATAAAGAAAGTTTGAGAACCTAATTTTACACTTCGATAGAAGTACTGCAGTTCTAAAAACAAAAGTGCATTCACTAAAGTGACTGTTAGGTAGAAGGAGCATAAAAGCATAGAAGCATGAAGCTATTTGTATTTCTCTATTTAATTGAAAAACATCCTCAAGAAAAAAGCCAGACTGCACGTATATTGTATTACCTGTGTAGGAGGAGGTAGTTAGAAAATATGGGAGAAGGAAAGGGAGTTGTAATGAGAGTGCGTGAGAGAGGAGAGAAAACAAAAAAATGAAGCAGAAATGAAGCAACTGGTACTGAAAGATGAGGAAGGAAGCAGAGAAAAAAATGCCCAGAGGATGTGGCAACAGAGGAGTTGGACCATAACTTCTTAGTTTAAATTTAATGCTATTTCTTACTTGTTACTTGTGGGACGAGGAGCTTAATTTTGGCTAGATTGTATTATGCCAGGCACTGTGCAAATGCAGACAAAGACCATCCACCTTCCCTCTCCTCTCCCCTCCTTCCCTAAGGTTAAACATAAGATGAGACAACAGAATACAAATGGAGGGAGTATGGGAAACTGTTACACCCTCTGAATCAGTATGGTACATGTTTGTCCTTGTTTAAAAATAATGATAAAATTAAGTGGAGGGAGGGGAATTGTGAGGTGGTCTGGGATCAACGCTAATTTTTGTTTGACGTCCTTGTCTTTCAGTGTGAGCTTTAGATCAGCTCAGTCTTGCCCAGAGATAGCGCTGTTGATTATTTACTAAAGCAGTTAAACTATGGTTAAATCATTTGGTACAAGGTCATTAATGAAGTTAGTTGTGTTAAACCACACATTACAAAGCTGCTAGAATTGTGTTCTCTTTGTAACTAAGAATTCCTGGTTTAGTTTGTATTTTGGACTTTGTAGAAGAGAATGCTCTTGTACAGCTCTCTCTGCCTTTTACGTCGTCTCACATTTTTCAAATATGTGTTAGAGCAACAATATTACCTCTTGAGTGCTGTTTTCAGGATTAGATATTGCAGCAATTTCAGATCTCATATATATACAGCTCCTTGGACAGGGCAAGCTTTAGAACATATTTCTTAGCTCTCAAGACCAAAACCAAAACAGAGGGAAAAAATGCAGTTGATATCATCTAGAGGAAGGGCTTTTAGATTTATGAAGTGTTGGATGGAAAATACACTGTGGTGTAAGAATTTACATTTCTCATTGCATTTTCTAAATGATAGGGGATTCACTGCATGGCAGAAAATAGAGCAGGGGCCTCTTAGAGGTCATTTGGTCTACCCTGCTGCTCCAAGCTGACTCAACCGTACCGGCAAAATTTTTTGCGCATGTTTTTAAACCTGATAACTGATGTTCTCTACCTGAGCAAGGCAGCATATCCCAGTTCTCAGCTCTCTTCATGGTTAGAAACCTTTTCTTACTGTCTAACCTAAATCTCCCTTCTTTAGCCAGCTATCTCTTGTCCCGTCTGCAGCAAACACCAAACAGTTTGGGTTAGGATTGTCTCGTTTATCGGGAGTTACTACTTTCCTTTTGTATTTTATTCTTTTCTTTCTTAGACTCAGCAGCCCCTGTTTCTCCTAGTTTTTGTTAGATTATGTTTTATTTACTTCTTATGGTTTTGCTCTGGACTTACCCTGTTATCCGTATTTTTCTTGGAAATGTGATGACTAAAGATTGAAACACGCTGCTTCCACTAGGTTTTCCTATTCCTATGTATGAAAATAATTTTTATATCTGTATCTGTATGTACATCATACAATGTTCGTGCTTAAACATCATGGTATTACACTTGCCTCTTCCACAGCAGTACAGCCCTGGGATCTTTTTCTGTAGTCTTACTAATATCAGTTGTTTCGTTTCCTGCGTTTACACAGTGAGCTATTGCTGCTTTGCATCTGTCTTTATGAAACCCTGTGGGCTCAACTACAAATTCAGTAAGCTCACCTGCAAATTCAGTAAGCTTATTTTCTGTTCTGTTGCCCAAGTGCTTAATGAAAATACGGAATGATGTATACTATGAAAAATTAAATAAAACATAATTTTTTTAATAATTAAACTAATGAAGGGCCAAGAAGCCTATTAACCCGAGGGAGATAGTGAACAGGACCGGAGTTTGCTCTAGGCTGTGTCCTTGGAGAAAACGCTGCTCATCATCAGTGAATTTGTGTGCTTGTGTGGTAAGATGGGTAAAGATTTGTGGTTTCCTTGTGTGGCATTTCTTGTCAGTATGGTTTGGCTTTTTGTTCCCTGCCCTCGGTCAGAGCTTAGCCTACCATTAGCAGAAAGCTTAAAAAGCTGGGGACTCATCAAGCCACAAAAGTCTGTAAACAGAAGAGTCTACGTGAATGTTTACAGTGCAATTAATTCAGTGCTGTGGGGTTTTTTGTTTGGTTTTCTGGTTAAGAGAAGAGAAACAGCATCTCAAACAGTGCTAGAGAAAATGCCAAATGACACAGGAAGTGAAGGGTATAGGTGAAATAAGTGTTGGAATATGATACACTTGTGGAGTTATTTATTTATAGACTGCAGTGCAGCGCCATGCCTGGAGAAGATTCTCAGGGACTGGAAATGTACCTGAAGTCAATGATGGGCTTTAGATGGGATTTGGAGAGTGTGAGGAAGGAATAAGACAAACTGATGTACAGCTGAGACGCTGTAGGATATTCTCTGTATAGCAGCGTTCAAATGACAGGCAAGGGATGACTGAAAGATTGTGACCATGAGAATAAGGCCAAGACAGACACCAAAACAATGCAAGAGAAATAGAGCTATGAATCGGGTTTTCCAGACTAGATGATGAGAGAGGGGGGAAAAAAGCAGTATTAGATGATGGAATAATAAGGAAGAAAGGAAGGTGAGGGAAGAGATGATGGATTTCTTTGAAAACCAGAGCTGAAGAAAGAAAATTTGTCTGCATGCCATTCTGACCATTCCTGAACCAGAGACTGGGGCATTGCACCAGCCTCAGTGGGGGTCAGGTCTGCCTCACTGCAGCTTTGCTCTAAGCACAAGCAGGGAGGGGAAAATCCAGGAAAGCAAAGGGATGTGCTGGCTGCCATGAGTAGTGGTACGTGGTGTAGTCCTGATGCTGAAGCAGATCTTCCTGACATTGAAGAGCAGACAGCAGGCTATTTCTCATTCTTGAATAAATGGTACTGCCAAAACTGCGGTGGTTCAATCCATTCTTCTGTGAGTCTATTCTGAATAACTCTACTCCCTTTGGTACCCTGAGCTTGGGTATCCTCAGGCTCAGATCACTAAGTATCGCCATAGTATTGTTCTGCCTGGGACTGGTACTCATTAATGGTGCTTGTCTGCAGTTCCTCTTCCACTGCCAGGTTTGGTTCCCAGCTTACTGCAAGGACAACGTGCTGGTGCCTGATCCTGCTGAGTGGCTTCAACTGGGCAAGGCACCGTCTGCTCTCCAGGGGAGCCAGCTGTCTGCTTCTCCATCCGCAATAACCAGATTCTCCCCCTTTCTTCCTAGCTGCTTGCGTTGCAATCAGCTCCAGCTGGCTGACTCCCCATCCTGCATGCCCTTCACGGGTGTTGTGTCAGAGGAGGCTTTGCAATCACAAACCCCTCTTACAGTTCCCACCTGCTTCCGAGCAGTACATGGCTCCCACATCCCCCGCTTTCCCTTATCCAGCTGGTGTTGGCAGGGCAGATCCACCCAGCAGTGAGGTGCTTACTGGGGCAAGGCTGCAGACAGAAGATCTGGCAGTGGCGATGACTCCAGCAGAGCAGTGTGTTCTCATCACTCTTGTCCGGTGGGAAGTACAGTCCCTTTTCAGAATCCCTGGTGAGGTTGCTGTTTGCCAGATCCTGCCAGCAGCCCTTTCTTAAGAGAGCTGGCTGTGCTCCTTCCCCAGGACATGGCAGTAACTAAATCCATCCTGGAAGAAGGATGGGGAACTGCAGTGCATACCCACGTTGTGTCTCTCTTCCTAGGAAGAAACGGAAGAGGATAGTGACCTATCGGACTACGGAGAGGAGGTGGATGGGAAAAGGGACTCTCTTGCTGAACCATGTTTCATGCTGATTGGAGAGATTTTTGAGCTGCGAGGAAGTAAGCTGTAAACCTGCCTATTCGTTGATGGAATCTGTTGGCCAAGAAATTTGGGGCACTTCGTAATTCCGATTTTTCTGCTGTTTCAATAAGTGGAAATGTTCTTGCAATCTATATAGCCAGTTTGTTTGGAACAGAGCTGTTCTTCATTAGTTCATAACTTTGGTGCTTTCATTCAAAAATGAAATTTCAGTATAACATGGCAGTAAGGGAGAGCATTTCCCTTCAATATTCTTAAGTTTTTCATTTAAATTCTGGAAAAAACGGAAAAGTACAAAAATGTATTTTCTGTAAATAGGCTGCATGTTAGAATGTACGAAGGAAGGAAATATGGCTTTATTACAGAACATGTCACTGACAAAGTAACATAATTTTAATGTGCATTTTAAGCGTATTATGTATGTATTTTAGTTCTACAATTTGTAGAGTGGAAAAGATGCTAGAATTGTGGCATCTTTCAGTACCAGATTTTTTTCCCCTCCTTTACGTAAATAAATGACGGTAATAAAGAAAACTACTTTTATTTCTATTTGAATGTGCAGCCACACTTGATGCTCTCTAAAATTATTTACAGGGTAACTATTACAAAATGCAGCACCTTCCAAAAATGGCAGATGTATCTTCCAAATATAGACTTTCTTCTGCTGGCGGAGAACAGCATGAAAGAAAGATTAACCAGTAATTACCAGGAAGCACTCACATTTGTTTCCTTTATGTGTAATGAAAAGCTAACTGCTTGGTTTATTTGAGTGAAAATGTTTTCAGAATTTTAATGATGCTACTCTGTCTACACTATTATATTAGTAGATATGAAAAGGGTGTGAATTTTGAGGGGTTTTCTTTTTTTCTAGTAGAAAAAGGGGTTTGGGTAGTTGTATGGCTCAATAAACTTGAAATATTCTTAAATGTAAAAGTTTGTAGTATAAACTATGAATGCATATTACAGGTATGTTTATATAATCTGCAAGAATTAAAAACCATATAGCAAACAGTATAGGGAAAGCAGTCAAGAAAAATTAGACCAATGTACAATTAGTGAAATCTTATAAAGGATTATAACAGATATGTTTACTGTAGTGCTGGGGTGGGGTGTTTTTTTTTGGGAGGAGGGGGCAGGGGGAAGATTTTGGACATGATAATGGGTTCCCTAATGTTATTAAACTCTTGATCTTTGTTTTTTTTGTCATTTTTAATTGCTCTAGTGTTCAAGTGGGTCAGAAAAACATTAATTGCACTAGTACAAGTCACTTTTGGAAGAACTATCAACAAGTAAGTAGCTGTTACTTTAGCTGAACCTGCGTCATTGTTCTATGAAAAAAGGACTGAGAGCAGAATTGTTAAAAAAATAATCTGGACATTCTGTTGTATACGATAATCTGCAATTGTTTTCCACAAATCAATTTACAAATACATTATGTTGATTAGAGAAGATGCAGATATGTGAATTATCTTTTTCCTTATTTTTTCCCCATACATGGGGCTTTGCTTTTGGAAAACCACAATATTTCATGGGTTTTTATATATATATATACACATATATATAAAAATAACAAAACTGACTTGCCGGCTTGTTCTTCTGAACAGCCTGGCTCTGAATGGCTTTTATTAGTTTGTGCTTTATCTTTCAGTCTCATGAAGATTTTTGATGGATCTGAAACTGGGTTTCTGTTTTCAGTAATTTCTTTCAAATCATAGAATCAATCATGGAACTGTTAAGATTGGAAGGAACTTTAAAGATCACCTAGTTCCAAGCCCCCTGCCCTGGGCAGGGACACCTCCCACCAGCCCAGGTTGCTCCAAGCCCCATCCAGCCTGGCCTTGAACACCTCCAGGGATGGGGCAGCCACAGCTTCTCGGGGCAACCTGGGCCAGTGCCTCATCACCCTCAGAGTGAAAAATTTCTTCCTAATATCTCATCTAAATCTCCCCTCTTCCAGTTTGAAACCATTAACCCTTGTCCTATCGCAACAGGTCCTGCTAAAAAGTCCCTCCCCAGCTTTCTGTAGACCCCGTTTAGGTACTGGAAGGCTGCAATAAGGTTTCCCTGGAGCCTTCTCTTCTCCAGGCTGAATAACCCCAACTCTCTCAGCCTGTCTTCATGGAAGAGGTGCTCCAGCCCTCGGATCATCTTTGTGGCCTCCTCTGGACCCACTCCAGCAGGTCCATGGCCTTCTTATGCAGGGGACCTCAGAGCTGGATGCAGTACTCCAGGTGGGGGTCTCACCAGAGTGGGGTAGAGGGGCAGAATCCCCTCCCTTGATCAAGTCAAATACATATTTCTCTAAAGTGACTGAAGTAATGTTTATACGTGGTGAGAACCATTAGTCTATAACATGAAGACTGTACACATGTAACAGTGATGTGTTTTCATAAAGGTATTTTTCTGTATCATTTGAGGACATGTCCGCCAAGTGAGGCCTGGATGAGGCTATGAAGTAAGCGTGCGTCTCTGTACACACCTTTCATGTGGAAAGCTGTATCATTGGTCAGAAAAATTTTGGAAAAGTATTCTACCAGCAGAACAGGCTGTTCTTTGACCAGTCAGTGACTAAATTTCCACATGTCAGCATTGCTTTTAAAACCTCTCACGTTTGTTATATAGTGGTAAATTGGACAAGAAGTGATGGAAAGTTATGCAGTTGACTCCCAGTGAACTGATGGTGTCTGACAGTATCCATTCCCTGAGTTCCCCGAGTTTTAAATCGACCGGTTCATTTGTTCACACAGTGCTGATAACTAGCATGGGATACACCTGAGAGAGGACAGAGAGAGAGAGTGTGTGCAAGCACAGCATACGTGTGGTGATGCTATAGGGCTTTTTACATGGTTGAATTTTTACATTTATTGATTTTGAGAGTTTTGGCCGTACTGTGGCACAGTCGGGCAGTGCTGCCTGGAGCCTGCTGTCTACTCAGACTCGTTGTGCTGGAGGCTCCAGTGAGTGCCTGCAGCCTCAGGAGGAGGCTGCTGTCTCCATCTGTAATCCCTTCACTGATGTGCTGTTGGTATCTGTGAGGGAACTTACTGCGCTTTTTTTAAAACTTCATCTGGTTTTATCCCACCCGGCACATCTGTGCGTGCAACTAGTTTGAAGTTTGCTAGAATTGGTTAGCTGGTTTTTATGTCTTTAACCCAGTGGAGTCCTTGTACTGTCCATGCTTGAAATGTATGCATATTTCAGTGTAGCACCTGTAATTTGTAATATATGTTTGTGGATTACGTTGAAATGTAGCCTTCTCCACATTTCAGTCAGGTATCTGGAGTGATGTAGCTCCTAGAGCAGCCAGAGTTGAATATTACTTGCCGTGATGCTGGTGGAATCAGCTCAGATAAATTGGGATAATTACATGGAAACAAGCATCACTTCCACTGCTTTCAGGAGTAAAAAGAATAAATCTGCATATAACATGAAACACCAGCTCTGATGTGCTCCTTCCTACACTTCTTTACAGGCAAATCCGTGACACTGTACACTGGATGTTCAGTGAACCAATGCTTGTTTACTACATTGGTGTGTTTCGAGATGCTTTTTGGCCAAATGGAAAGTTAGCACCACCACCGAGAGCCAAGAGCGATGAACAAAAGCAGGAGACAAAACAGAGAGCACAGCAAAAACTACTTGAAAACATTCCAGGTGAGATCACTTTCATTCTGCTTAATCATGGATTTAATAGCTAATAAGGAAACTGTTAATCAACTATTCTTTGCTGCATTCTAGATTTTTCCTGTAGACTTGTAAATTACGGTTATTTGCATAAATAAAAGGGCGTGGATTCGGGTATTATTGCTGGATGCAAAATCCAGTATCACTCTACGTCTGTCTACATGTAATATTCATCAAAGAATCTAAGTTAAGACTCTCTCTGCTGGTTCTCTAAGCAAATACCAGCTGGTTCTGCTACCTGCAGGTTGGAAGAACCCTGCTAAATAGGGAGAGTGGCACCACCCCAATTGTTTCTTCCCCTTATATTTCAAAATGGAAGAGGGAGCTCTACCCATGCTGTCAGTGTTGTGTGTTGCTGTCTATTTCTGGTAAAAGGTCTCAGAGCATGGAATGTTAGAGGGACCTGCAGCCTGGACAGAAGCATCCTAGATCGAGTGGGGTTTCCAGGACTTGACTTTCCCTGCCATTACCTCCCAGGCCCAGGCAGGTTCCTCTTCGGCATGCACGTTTCTGGGGCACCCTTCTGAGATGCTCCATCCCCCACCACTCACAGGACAGGGAGTCCAGGTACATAATGCTGACTCTTCAGAGATCACATAAACCCAAAGGCACCTACCTGGGAAGAAAGATTTAGCCCTTGGAAATGCACTTAAACATAGCTTTAATGCTTTTTGTCTCCCTTCCATCTGGGTAGAAGGTACTTTAATGAGCGATTTTATGGCTTCGCTGAGATACCTCATATACCCCCTTGCATTAGATTGTTTAATCAACTTTTACCGCAAAAATAGCGGCAAGTATGCATGCAAAATAATTATTTGATATGTAAACAACCTTCCATTTACTGTCTGCTTTATATGTTATATACTCACCTACTTAACTAGAACAGCCTTCCGTAGTTGGCTTGTGGTTTTGCTTGTTTCTGAGTTAGGAGAGATGTGTCAGGACATAGCTGAATGCATTGGAAGTTAATGATGAAACATTGGATCACTATTCTCTAATTTAATCCAAAATGTAAATAATTGACTTGGAATTCTCTTATCTGATTACCTGTGAGAAGTATTTTCTGTGAAAATTCTGAGAGGCAATTAAAGTGCTAAATCTGTTTTAACTGTTGTGGAAATTCTGTCTTTGTAGATGAAGGTGCATTTAAGTGAATGGTTTAAGAATGTGTTAGACTTGACTCTGCGAGGTGAACTACCGAAAAGGCATTCTATGTATCATGTTAAAGCACTTAAAATGTTGTCACTGAGACTCATACGCTATTATTTAACTTGGGTAACTTGAGAATAAGGGTATCTTAACCTGTGACCCAAGTTCCCTGTGTGTTTTTAAAAGGTTGGTGAATGGGGGCTGCGTATCTAGTAACCAAGGGCCACCAGGTGTAGTGGCTTTGTTTCCCCTCTATATGTATTTTTGGGTAGTAGTGTCACCTGGAGGTTTTGCCTGGCATGAATGAAACAATATAAGCTGAAATAACGTTTGTTACAGATACTTTGCAGAGTCTTGTTGGACAGCAAAATGCCCGTCATGGTGTAGTGAAAGTGTTCAATGCGTTGCAAGAAAGAAAGGCTAACAAGCATCTACTCTATGTGAGTAATCGGAAAAGTAGCTTTTAACTTTATTGTCCTGTTGATTGCTGAGCTCTGCTCACTCAATCTCAAAGCCGAGGGGGTGTGTTTTTGCAGAGATTTATGTTGGACTGTTGTTCAGTGTGCAAGTAACCTTTCTGGTTATTAAAATAAGTCAGAAAAAATGTACTTGGTTCTATCCTTTAACTATTTTGAATAGCAAAAAGCTGTTTAATTTTAAAAGCAGTATTCCTTTTGTCTAAAAGAGATCCTCTACCACATCCAACTTGCTGCATAAGGTGCAGACTAACTTCTTCGTATAGCTGAGAAAAATAAACATACCTTGGAGAATCCTAGGGAAGGAGAGCTCCAGGACGGGCTCGCAGTTAGGACATGGCAGCCCTCCAAAAGTCCCACTGATCTCCTGTTGTTTGGGACTGGTCGGAGCATGCAGCTGGATCCTCGCTCTCAGTCAGTCTCTTCTGGCTCGTTTCCTTCAGCAGCTGGTCACGTAACGCAGCCTCAGCGCAGGAGCAGACGCAGCCTGCCCAGGAGGTGCATGCCCTGCTGCTTGCTTATGTGGCTACCGTGGCTTTGACAGGACGGCACCTGCTTGTGCAGGGGGGTAAATCCCCATCTGAAAGCAGCTGCCCGTGGCACTTGCCTTCCTTCAGCCTGAAGACATTTCCCATGTTATCTGTAGAGTGTGTGCCAACTGTAGGGTGCCAGAGAAGTAGCTGGATGAATGATGAGTAGAATGAGCCTACGTGCTTCTGATGTCTGCGATGCTCTAAACATGGCAGAAAGGAAAAAGAAGTGCTCATTTGGTACCTGTGCTCACTCGTCTCAACTCTTTTCTGTTTTTCAGGTTTTGCTGGAACTGCTGCTAACTGAACTGTGTCCTGAGCTAAGAGCTCATTTAGAGCAGCTTAATGCCACTTAGGTTTGAATCTGCACAATTGGACCACTAGAGAAATGTCTATGTCCAATAATAGACATGAAACTTATTTCCTCTTTTCCATAGAGGGCTGAGGACTATGATTATTTTTAGCGTTTTTCTTTCCTCTTGAGTTTTTTGTGAAGTAAACAGACTTGAAAAGATCTGATGCTGTAGTAGGGTAGAGAAAACAATGCTGTATAGTTGCCAATTTTTATTTAAATTGTTCTATTTGACTACTCTTCTGTTTCAAATATAGATTGAAAAATAAATGTTCATATAAGCTGAAAGAAACCAGAAAATATTTTAAACATTTATGAAAAGAAATTTTGCTTATAGTGGTAAACTAATGAATGTTGTACAGTTCTAATCTCCTCACTGAGGATTTGAGCATTCCTTTTCTCTTGTGTATTGAAAAAGCCTTGTCGTGCAATACTACATGTAAAGCTATCGTGAAAATTTTATCGATTTTGTTTTTACCAAAGATTTCCTGTAGTTTGAAGCATTTGTAAGCAATAAATAACACAACTGGATTGCGGTACTTGATAACGAGGCTGTACTGACAACTGATGAATGGTTTTGACAGCACTAGTTTCGTAAGGAATATTTACGTTACTTTGAAGTCTGTGTTGAAAATATGTATTGTAAACTGGTATGTCCTAACAGAATGCCTATGTTAAATGTTAGTTCGGAGATTAGTGCTTATGAATTGCTTCTATGAATGATTAAGTAGACATTTAATTAAACCATTCTAATAACTTCCCTGATATTACTCAGGGCTGTTTTATTCAAATACTCCGATTTCAGACAACCTTCAAATCTTTCCCTTATTTTATACAAGGAAAGAAAACTGTCTTCAGTGTTTTTTTTTAATTTATGTAAAAATATGTAAATATGGTCTTAATGCACATCTAAAGAATTAAATATCATCAAAAATCCCTAGGTGACACTCATTACTTTCTTTTAAATTCAGTACAGTTGTGCTGTTAGAAAAACTGCTTGCAGTTAAAGACCGGCTGTAGTTTAAGGTACGCAGATTTAGTACCTTAATTGGTACAGCCAATTGGAACAGCCTTCTGTTCCAACAGTTCCGGAGAAGTTTTCAAGTCACGGCACAGTCCTAAGAAAAAAGCCAAATTCTGCATGTACAAAGTTTTCCAAGTAAATAGGTATTTAGAAGTGTGCAAGCTTACCATAGCAATCGGTAAAATTTTACTAGTGGTTAATCAAGGTCTCTCTTGATAAAAGATTACGCATAACATTGCTCAGGCATACACAGTCCTGGCCAAAAGGTTTTCAACTATTTCTAATACAGAGGCAGTGTAAATGTGATACAAAGAAGGATTGAGAACAGGCCTCCTGCAGATGTATATTGAATGTTTCCATACTAATGGTTTTTTTTTTTTTCCATAATTCTGTAAGCCGTAGTTTCTAGTTTTAGAAGTTGACGTGGTTTGAACTGTAAAGCTTAGTGACATACAGGCCGATTTCCAACTCTGAAGCTCTGCAGTCTTAGCGTAAAATGTGTTAAGACACGTAAGTAGATCTAGATGCATTAGAAGAGCATGTGAAAGAAAGTGTACGCACCACTAGCAAAGGTAAGATTGAACAATGGTTGGGACCTGTGAATGGGTTGTGTGTGAAAACTAGACAAGTTTGGGTTCAAGCTTTTCAAAATATTAAATAATAAACCTTAAGTCTTCAATGCCATTTTAAAAAGTCTGCCTTTGCCTCATCTTGGTTAAAGGAAGATTATGAGCTTTTTGCTTTCTCTCTTTTTTTTTTTTTTTTTTTAGATAAAAAAGAATCAGTAAATTGCTTTAAGTAATAATTTACAGCAAGTTGAAAAGCAAGCAGTAAGCGATGAACAGTCTGTAATTGCTGGAGATTAAAGATGCTTTATTGTAGGAAATACATTTATATACCAGTCACAGTTAAAGGAAACACTAAATTCTCCCAAGGTTAGCTGCCAGTTCAAGGTCAGAAGCAACACCAGGATCCAGAAGGCATGCCTTTGAAGACAAAGAACAGGGAGTTCTCGTTTATAGCTAAAACAAAATTGTATGTTGTCAGTGTAACATTAATACGGTCTTTAAGTTTTGTTGGCATTATCTGGCATAATCAACTTGTTAAAATATCAAAGCGTTAATATACTCAGCTTTAAATCCCTGTTTCTGATGCCATGCAAGAAAAATTCAGTATTTAAAATGAGCATACTTGATTACAGTGTTAGGCTTGGTTTTGTTTTTCTTATTGTGTTTGTTGGTGTGGCATGTGCTGGCACCACAGCCACAAACGTAAACCTGCTTATAAACTGGAGCAGTTTCATTCACTTCAGGGTTCATCTATTTCAGTACCCTCTGGGATGCCCATCTTCCTTGCCTCTTCCTTGCCTCTTTCAAAACTGACTGGGTCTAGGAATGGTTGGCCAAAACCGCAGCTGAGCAGTTAATTAAAAGAGCAAACACAATTGTAATTTTAAGTGGGCATAATTGTACAGTTAGCAGGAGAATTATTTTCCAGGTACAAAAGGAACTGAACACACCTATGACTCTTGTCTTTACTTGTTCTAGAGTTACTGCTTCAGGTAGGTTCCTTGTTTATTTTCTGTCCCTTCTCTTTTGTTGGTGACGTAGAGATGCATGGCACCAGTCAATAGAAATCATCTCCTTTTATACTAAGAAGCTAGTGATGTTCCTAGATCGGCCTCAAATGTAGGGCTAGTGAATGATGAGTGAAGGCTGTGATGTTCTTTCCGTTGTGGTGGTTACGCTAGAGCTGATGGAAGATGGTGGGAAGGGCTGTACTTATACAAAGCCGTGCAGCGATGCAATCCTGATAGGCCTCTTCCATGCCTTAAGACTTACCTAGGACTATTCGTAACACCCCAGCTTAAATTCCTTTCCTGATCACCTCCTCATCCTATCCTCTAGAACACTTTTCAGAGCAGGAGAATAAAATGTTTAAAATGTATGTATTCAGAAGATCACCTACTCTGCTAGGCCTCTCGTATCAGGGGCTTCCCTGAGTAAGGAGCCACATAAATTGTTATTTGATAATTTATCATTTACGTAAGTCTCCATCAAAGTATTCTACTTGCAGAAACAAATGGTGTCTACATGGACAGAAATCCTAGAGGCTCTCCGAAGCACAGATCCAATCTTGCTACGCTCCCTTCAGTTGGCATAATCATCTTGCCATGACTGTACCTTTAGGCATCGCTGATACTATTTAGCAGATTCATCTTCTGAAAGCCATTATTGATCTTTTTTCTCAAGCGATAAATCTTACTTCAACTTTAAAACTTTCAAAAAATGTGACCTGTACAGTCAGGTAACAGTAGATCCCCAGCTATAGCTAAAAATGTAAACATAAAAATAAGCATGACAACGAGTTATGACTGATTTAAGTATCGTTAACGAAGGCTGTAATTGTTAGGGAATCTAAAGTAGAGGAAAAGTTACAATTTTTTAGTTTGAGAGAATGACAGCAAATTGGTTGGGGATAAAATTATTCAAATTGTTTCACTAATTTATCTTGCACGTTGCGAAGCTCTTTGCTGTGGTGATTATCAGAGATTGGTTTGTTTGGCAGAATGCATTGTTTCCTTAAGCAAGTGGGCAGATAGTATCCTTTCAAGGCTATTTTTAGTAATTTTCAATATACTTTTATCAGTCTGCATTTTCTTGCACAGAGATATATATATTTTTTTACATAAATAACATACATCGGAGTCTTTAACCAAACAGCAAGTTTAAAGACTCCAATCCAAGGTATCGCTCAATTCCATGACACCCAAATTAGTCTGTAAGACCTCCCCAACTTACCTTAGAATAGTATTTTTTAGCAGCGGCTTGATCTTGCTGTACACCTCGGCCAAGCTGGAGGCACCTAGCCAAGTAGAAAGCAGCCATAGCAACCCCCTTGGCTACATACATAGGAAGACAGTCAGTTATCTTCGCTAGCATATCGATGTCGTCATTCTCCATAATCCTGTTGTGGAATTTACAGCGTGAGGTTAGATAATGCTATTTCAAGCAATAATTTTAAGTTGACCATATATATCACTTGACAATGCTTCCTTTCCATTTACATTGTTATCCAAAATTAGCTGAAATTTAGATGTATTCAGCCGCTTGATGAGGATTCTTCTATTCAGGATTGGATTTGAAGTTGGTCTTATTTGAATATTGTGATATTAAATAGCAAACTAGCGTGTAGCTTTTGCAGTCATGTTCGCAGTAGTTATACTAGTTACAAATGGCAGCATATTCTACGCTAATTGTTCCTATTAAAACATTTCATGGAAATTAATACATATGTGGAAGAAAGGCAAAGCTTTTCATATAACTGAGCAGCCTCATCTAGTAGATGTCCCTGCCCGCAGCAGGGGGGTTGGAACTAGATGATCTTTAAAGGGCCAACCCAAACCATTCCGTCATTCTATGAAGCTAAATTTCCAAGGTTTTACTAGGATATTGGCAAAATCATAGTAATCTGAAGATCTCAGGCATGCTTGAGTGCCTCAGGCTATAAGACCCACTTATGACAACTGCTTACAACTCTTTCAGCTCAATTATTTTCTTTCTTCTGCATGCATCTTTCTGTTTGCTGTCACCTTACTTTCAGCATGGTTTTGTTACTAAGAACAGTTTTAAGAATCGAAGGGACAAAGTGAACTTTATTTTAACTGTCAGGCTATAATTACCTAGTATTGTTACTATAATATTAGGTACGACATTTTTGAAGTAGGAATTGATTTTTTTTTTCCCTAACCAATGTCTTAAAACAGAAACCCCCAAGCCCCATGTCCTTTCCAGATACCAAACAGTAATTACATGCTGCTTCACACATCATTTGAGTTTTTTGTTGTGTCAAACAGTCACAGACTTGACAGAAAAAAAGAAAGAAAAGTGCAAGGTGTTTCAGTTTATGGCTACTCCCTGTAAATTAGTGTTTATGAAAGATTATTCTGAAGGAACCCTCTGCAAGTGGGTGCCTGCTAAATCACTTGAATGTGTTGAGAGCAATGTTCTCCCACCAGATGTGATCCCGTTAACAAATACTGCAGCACAACAGAAAAAAAAAAACAAAGACTTATTAGGAAGATCATTCAAATATAATACCAGTAACCTATTACCTCTTTTATTTTTCCTGATATATAGCATTTTTGCCTTATTTCCAAAAGATACACAGCAGGATGATGATGCAAGGAACAACACCCAGTCGAGTCAGGCAGGCATTCTAGTTCAGCACAGTTGACTTCAAGAACATACCATAGCAATGGGTAAGTAGAACTGTGAAGTATCAGTAGCTAATCTAGACTCCAAATATTAGGCAAGGTTATACTGTACATAATCACATAATATTTGTATGTTTGTACATAATGTAACAAAGTGCCTAGTTGGTATGAACATAGACGGACAAACAAATTTTAGCAGAAAAGGTATTGATGCTTGATACAACTGGTTGAGCTGCTGAGAGACTTTTGTCTTGAGGCCACCCACAATCCCAATTAAGCGGAACTGTTTCAAGTATGGCAGCAGTATCTTATGGTTCAGAAATTGTCATTTCTGGCTGTAGTAAGGGAATTCATTGCTATTTTCTGCAATCACAATTGCAGCTGACAAAGTGCACTGTTTATTTGTGTGAATAACCTCCCGTGCGGCATTGGCTGGAGGGGATGCACTCCAAGTGGGACAAGCCAGACGAGACTGACTAGCCATCAGTCTGCGTACAGTGTGAGGGAAAGAAAAGCAGCAGTTCAGAGAGAAACCAATCCTTTTCAGCAATGAGTATAGCAAACAGCACTCACACATTGCTGAACTGCTGAGTTACCAGAGCTGCTGCTATCCAGTGGTGTACACAGGGCGCAGCTACTGTAAGATGGTAAGTTGTGACACGTTTATTGCTGGGCAGCAGCAGCATGATAAACATACCACAAAAACCATGAATGGTGTTGTGTGCAGCTTGTATAAGCAGTCTGTTAGTCTATCTGCATTGTATTTCCAGCAAATTAATAATCTGACAGACTGGACTTTTAAGATATACTGGCCAGCTCTGGAGGTTTGTCACAGAAACGTGCTGTTTACCAGCTGTAGAACTGGCACGATTGTTGCTCTTCTCCATAACTAATTAAAGATACAGAAACTAGATACAGACTGGCTGTGTTTAATATTGCAGCCTACACCAGAAGCCGCTATTTCTGCAATACACCAACTACTCCAGAGTACGGAGGTAGAGCAGTGAGCCCCACGGTGACTGCCTGGGGAAAGGTGGTCAGCGCTGCCCAGCTGTGGCTCAGACCAGTACTTCTACGTGAGCCGGTAATCACCAGAAACCACTTGTGTGCAGATGCCAGTGTGGTCTGCATCCCTATAAGCAGCAACTGATGAAAAGCTAAAGGGTGATAACTTTGCACTGTGTGCAGCGGCTGCTTCGAGGTGCCAGGCCAGAGTGCTTATTGCAGGATGCCACCCAGTATCGGTGCTTGCGTTTCCTGTAAAGGATGCAGGAATGGGACCAAAGCACGCTGAGCCCCAGAGCAAGGAAATGATGGGGTGGAAGAGAGTGGGTAGAAATCACATTAAGGTGGGGGATGTGGAGAACAGAAGAATACTTGTAGGGGTTTAAGAGGGAACGGTGAAGCAGGAGCCTCGAGGAGATTGTGGACTGAGGAGACAGGAAGGCAGGTTGTGCGTGGGCTTCTACTTGGGATTCTAGTTCAGGCTGTTTTGTTTCACAGGATCAGAAAGAAAAGTTCAACTGTACTGGATAAGTGAGAACTATACTTATACTACAAATAGTAGTATTATACTACAAAATAGTATACTAGAATACTACAAAATAGTATTAATTTTGTCTGTGGTTTGCTATTGCCTCTTTAAAGATGAGGTTTTGGAATTCATTATCTCAAACGCCTCTTGAATTTGAGAGACAAGAGCATGAACTTAATCATTTTATTCTGAGATATGTGGTCTTACATGAAGAACCATAATAAAAAATAAAGCAAAACTAACTCACCTTTTGGCTACTGCAGCAGCTGTTGAGTAAAATTTTCTTTTGTAATAATATTCCACAAGATGGCCTTGAGCATAGATGTTTCCACGTTCTGCTGCTTCTCTCAAACACTCCAAAGCCGCCTTAGTGTTCTGATGTATACCTTGTCCATAGAGGTACATAACACCCAGTGCTCCCTGTGATTCCAGGTTTCCATTGCCACATGCTTCTGAATGCCAGAAAAAGGCCTAAACAAGAGGTACAAAGTTGGAGTCTATGTTTACTTCAGCTGCTTTTCTTGCATATGGTTTCCATAAAAGCTTTTACATCAACCGTCCTGTAAGAAGCGCTTATACATAGAAGAAAGCAGAATACTTCTAAGGTTTAAAAACCTGCTTCATTTACTGTCAGAGCTGTCAGTCAGTGACACCTGTTTCATTTCTGTATGTTACCAAAGCTGACAAACCTTAAGTCCATTCTATCATCTTCCCTGATACTCCCACTAAAAAAAAATCATCTTGGCTAGCAGTCACACATGAGGCAAAATCACAGAATCACAGAGTTTCAGAGTTGGAAGGGACCTCTAGAGATCATCTAGCCCAACTCCCCTGCCAAAGCAGGATTGCCCAGAGCACATTACTCAGGACTGCATCCAGGCAGGTCTTGAAACTCTCCAGAGAAGGGGACTCCACCGCCTCCCTGGGCAGCCTGTGCCAGTGCTCTGTCACCTGAACCGTAAAGAAGTGTTTCCGTGTATTTGAATGGACCTTCCTGTGCTCTAACTTGTGCCCATTGCCCCTTGTCCTGTCACTGAGGGATTCTGGCCATTGATTCATATGGGCTTAACTGGATGATAATGCCTTGTAGTACTTAAAATACAGCCTTCAGAGTCAAATACATCACTGTACTCTTTCTGTGAAATTCAAAATTCATTGGGACTCACTAAACTCAAAAGGTTTGAGTGGGCTTTACCTTCTTTAGATCTTTTAGAACCGACACAGAATAAAGCATTCCTAAAGTATTCTGGGCCTTCACACATGCTTTTGGGTTCCCATGGTCTGCAGCAATAAGCCACAACCTAAGAAAATGGGGAAAAAGAAAGCTGAAGTAACACAGCATCTTACAGTCATAAGGAAAATCACTGACTGCCATTACCTTTCAGCCTCTTCAGTTGACTGCTTAACACCGCATCCTTCATAATACGCTCTGCCAAGATTGTATGCAGCTGCAAACTTCAAGTGTCTTGCTTTTGGGGAATCAGAGTCTAGTATTTTCTTCATGTATTCCACTCCCTTTTCCTAAAATTGAGAGATTTTAATTATTACCTTTGGGACTGGGAAGAGGATGAAATAAAGAACCTGCAAATCCACTAACTTCTGCAAGACAGGTAATTTTGAAGAAAGGCTGAGGCATACTGTTGGGGCAGTCTGGAGAACAGTATCACACCAGAGCAGAACTGATCTTTGCTTACTGGACAGCCCTTAAATTTTTTTACCTCAGCATATTTTTCATCTGAAGCATTTTCTTATAAACGTTCATCTGATAGTATATTACTCTTCTTCATTGAGAAAAGTTTTCTCAAAAATATTCTTGTACTTAACATAAATGAATGTCACATCCTAAACTTGCTACATTTTCAGTTTTGGACTTCTTTAATCTTCTTTAATGATATTGCACGTCTGAAATGTAAAACAACCTTAACAGAAGGCAAAGTGATAGAATAGCACACTCTGATGTCCATCCATTTAAAAGTACCTTAGATTTGTAATGACAAAAAATGATAATGTTAAATAAGCAAATGGAGAACATTGCATTTGAGCAGCTGTATGGTGTGTCATCTGAGGACCTTAAAAGTATTTTGGAAACAAGGTTTACACTGTTAGGATTTAGCATGGGCACCCTGTTTAAATACATGAGAAATAATCCTTTATGAAAGGTTGCTCTTTTATTCACTTCTCATACAGTAATACACAAAAAAGAAAGATACTTTACTAAAATGTTTATTTGCAGGTAAACCAATGTAGTAATTATACAGGCATACAGCATACAGAACAAGTGAACCACCTCTAAAATCCAGAGTATTTTTTTGCTCTGCTGACAATCCTCTAAGCACCAGAGAAGAGTCCGATTTGTTAATATACTGGCTCATTTTCTTGCCCTCCCATCTTGTTATCTATCCTTTTTTTCATCTCCTTTTTATTCTTTCCTCATACCACTCTTTAAGATAAATTTCTTCAAGAAATTAACTCTTTTTCTTTTTATTGTAGTAATTCATTCCTTTGTCTTTCTTTTTTTTTGTAATGTAATTCCTCAATTTGAATTCTTCAAATTCTTGCAAATGTAATTCTTCACTTGTCTAATTTAACAATATTACTGCCAACCACCTCCAGAAGCAAAATCTTTTTTAGCATCCGTGGTAAGAGAATAGAAAGTACCTTAAAAACATCTTTGTGCAACAGATGTTTTACACTGAAATATAGTTATTTGATTTCCATTTTTACACATTTTTTTTATTTGTATACACTGCTTATTAAAAAGTAACAAATTACTAGCAATTTTAAACATAACTTCCACACAAATTACAACCAAACCCTTAGAAGTTATATTTTAAAATAGAAATTAGTGTATTTTTCGGAGAAACCTATTTTGTTATAGCTATTTTTGAGACCTTCTTTAGCCTACAACCCTCTCTCTTTGTAAACATATGTACTCTATGAAACTAAATCAAAGAAAGACCTGTTTATTTTAAACTAAATAATCAAGCTTACAAAGAAGCTCTTGGTCATTATCAGTTAATATTAAAAGACAAGTAAAAAGTGTACAGCTAGATTACTCACAGGGTCTTCTTTAGTGCCTAGTCCATCATAATGCATGACACCAAGCTGATACATTGCTTGAAAATCTGTATCCTGGATTTTTTCAAAGTGTATTAATGCTTCTTCATACGACCCCTGGGAAAGACAGAATAAGCAATGACGTACACAGAACAAAGAGTACGTACAGCTACAGCAGCTTAGCTCTCCGGTGTGTACTCTCTTAACAGTATTTAAACCTGGAGCGCTTTCCTAGTGAACAAAGAACAAAAAATTGCAACTGTAGAAGTGGCAGAAAACAGAAATAGCATAAGTCAACAACCACAAGAAAGTTGGACAGCGTGGAAGCACTTACAACTTTCAAACAAGTTTTCATTGTTTGTGTATCTTAACAGATACTCAAACAATCCCTGAATATCAGTAGTGGTATACAAACATCATCTCTGAAGACGAAAGATATTCTGACAACATTTTTTCCCCTCCCCCAAAATGCCATTTTTTTTAGCTTAAGGAGGCAAGAGTCTAACTCAGGTGCCCTCCCCCATCTATCTGACATCCCTACTTCAGTGAGCTATTCATACACCTCGAGGGTTTCAGAGTCTGCTCTTACATCTCCACTAAGTGTTGGTTTCACAAAGACTAAACTCGGAAGACTTTATGGACCCAGCTGTCTGCCCCCTGTTTCTTATGAGGGCATCGCCTGCAACAGCAGAGACACTTCCACTTCTAAGAAAGAATCTTAGAGAGTATTTGCTTCTGCGTTGTCAAAGAAGAAACTGTATTTTAAAATACAGTTAACTCCAATGTAACGGTTAACTGAGCCTGATGTCCTTACTGAAAATTTTTTATCCATGCATATAAGCATCCTAAGTAAAAACAATATTGAAATCAAAATGTTCTTCTCTATACTTTTTCTTCAAATTTTATGTTTTGATAAAGCAATACCAGACTGCAAAAGTTTAGAACTGAGCGATAGTTCGGCAGTCCGTCAAACATCCTCACAATGACCAAACACGCCTTGTTAATACTGTCCAAGCTATTAATTATGACTGTGTGGGCTTTGTTTTTTTAAAGAACTCCAGGAAAAAAAAAAATACAGTGCCTTTTTACAACCAGCTGTCATGAGTATCAGAAAAAGAAGTAGGGGAGGCACCTGTACCCTCACCTTCCCTGAGAATTTACTGCTATAAGAAGGAGTCGTAGGACTCTGATCAGGCAGTGATTTTTTTCTAACATCTGAAATTGCAGTACTATGAGAACAGGCATTTTTAGGCACTACAGGCATACGTCCAAAAATCTGGAAATTAAAACCTCCTCAAAGAATAAATTTGGGGATGGACAGCAATATATAACATGGACATTCAAGCCAGCTCATCAAGAAACAGGCAGGTCTCCTGCTCCATGGGGTCAGTCTTGATCATGCCAAAATCAGGCAATTCATTAACAAAAACATTAAGAAGGACAGGGCCCAGAAAGCAGAAACCCTGAGGGAGTTAATTCTGGTCCTGCTGCAAACCCTGAAACTGATTTACACTGTGCCACTAGCTGCACTACACACAGTACTGAATCCATGCACGTCACATTTGAAAATATGTGAATTAATACTTGTACTCCATTCTTTTCCATCTTCCTGAACTGAGTTATTCTAATTTTCACAAGAACTTGAGGTTTAAGTTCCCCTGCCAGCCAGTCTTACGCTTTTCCTGGAGCATTTACTTTTAAATAGATGTGCGACCAATTTTAGCCAAAGTGGGCAGGGACAGAAATCTCAAAGATAATGTTTCAACAAATTTAATCAAAACTAGTGGCCAGGTAGGGAACAAAGGTCAGAAGGTGTGTCTTGGGTCAGGGATCAGTACCACGTAGCTGGAAACACAGCGTATTGGGTTTGCCCAGTCGGCTGCCAAAAAACAACTCATTTTGGAAGCCGACTGAAGGGGTGGGCTGCTACTTACCAATCTGGTCCTTAGGAGACCTGGGAAGAAACTGGGAGACACCACCTGATGCTTCGAGAAGTGCAGGAGAAATGTATTTAGGGGGAACACCTGGTGATTTGCATGGGAAATGAATAAGCATCTCTTGTAGGTTTTTTTTAAGGTGTCTCTTTTTCCATTGGAATGGTATTGAAAATTGTCAGCTTTGTAATATTTACTTAAAAGAAGGAAACCACAACCTCTTCGTAGTACAGTTGTCCTTTCAGAAGGTGTGCCAGGGGATCTCCACCTGCCGTTCTCTTTGCCAATAGCTCCTCTGCTTTTCCAAGTAAAGCAGCACGGCTGCAGTTCTCTGCTTAAAAATAGATATACATTTGGGTTTTTTCCCCAAAACAGATGGAACAGCATCAGTAAGCACAATAAAGGTCTGAAGCTGGTGGTGTCCCCTTTTTATTACATTTTTTTGAAGACTAAGATGAAAGAAAGGGCAATTTGATAAAAAGGACAAGTTTTTTCTACAATAAAGTGACCTGCTCGGTTGATGAGGGGCGAGCAGTGGACGTTGTCTACCTGGATTTCTCCAAGGCTTTCGACATGCTTCCCCACAGTATCCTCCTAGAGAAACTGGTGCATTATGGTCTAGACAAGTGGTCTGGGCGATGGGTGGGGAACTGGCTGACAGGCGGCACCCAGAGGGTGGTGGTCAATAGGTCCTTTTCAAACTGACAACCTGTCACAAGTGGGGACCCCCAGGGATCAGTACTGGGCCCAACACTGTTTAATATTTTCATAAGTGATCTGGGTGATGGGATCAAGTGTACCCTGATGAAGTTTGCTGATGACACCAAACTGAGTGGGGAAGCAGACACTTGGGAAGGGAGAGCCACCCTTCAGGAAGACCTGGAGACGCTGAAAGAATGGGCTAACTAGAACCTTATAAAGTTCAACAAGGACAACTGTAAGGTCTTGTACCTGGGAAAACATTATCCAGGAGTGCAGCACAGACTGGGATCTACCCAGCTGCGGAGCAGCTCTGTGGAAAGGAACCTGGTGGTCCTGGTGGACAACAAGCTCAATAGGAGCAAACAGTGCGAAAGCCAACAGGATGCTGTGTTGCATCAACAAGGGCACCACCAGCAGAGATAAAGTCGTTATCCCACTCTGCTCAGCACTGGTCAGGCCACTCCTGGAATCCTGTGTTCAGTTTTGGTCCCTGCTATACAAGAGAGATGTGGACAGGCTGGAGAGGGTCCAGAGAAAGGCCACCAAGGTGATCAAAGGGCTGGGAAGCCTGCCGTATGAGGAAAGGCTGAGAGAACTGGGTTTGTTCAGCCTTGAGGAAAGAAGGCTCAGGGGAGACCTTATCACCACATTCCAGTAATTAAAGGGTGGCTACCAGGAAGACAGAGACTCTCTTTTTACAAGGAGTCATATGGAAGAGGAGGATGATGGGTACAAGTCACTCCTGGGGAGATTCCGGCTGGACAAGAGGAAAATTTTTCACAGTGAGAACAATCAGCCCTTGGAATAATCTCCCCAGGGAAGTGATGGATTCCCCACCATTGGACTTCTCCTACCTGGTGCCTCGGGGACGGGCTGGGCGCTGTATGCCTGGGGCTGGCGCTCACTGCGCAGCTTCATCCTGCCCTGGCGGCCAGTGGCCTGGAGATGGCTGGTGGCAGTTGGCAGTTGTCAGTTGTTGGCTGATCGTTGTTCCCCTTGCTGTCCTGGAGCTCCCTGCAGCCCAGCCCAGACTGTGGCAGCATCCATAGCAGGGTCTTGGGGCCCTTCTACAAGGCAGAAGAAAGAGGGCAGGGAAAGTAACGTTGGTATTTTGGTCCATTTTCCAAAAGAGAGGAGAGTGACAGTGTCACGTAGGTCTATGGAGGTAACACCTCGAGCTGTTGGCCAGTGCCAAACAATGTGAAAACAGGTGACAGGATAGGACAGGCTGCAGTTTGGGCAGCCACCAGATCTTCCCACTGCCTGCTGGTCCCATTGCAAATTAAACGCCGAAGCCCAAAATGTGCTGCAGAAAGCGATTATAGGCAAAAATAACAGAAACCCCCAATGCCATGCAGTTAAAAGGGCACTCGGCCATGAAACTTTGGTCTGAGAAATGGGACTTCAGTGCTTCCAATCATCAGAAACTGTTGTAATACAGTTTGTTTTCCATAGATATTACACAACTTAGAAGGATAATTGAGGGAAAGTGCTGTTTGAAGCCGATTTCTCATGAAACGTAAAGGATTGTTTCCACTTCTGTTGCTGGCTTCTGGCTGTCTCTCTTATAAAAAGGCATATAATATCAAAATGCTGCGAGGGCGCTTTTAAAATAATCTTTAGCTGCATTCCCAACTTTTTTTTTTTCAGATGATTATCATCCTCCCATTTGTGGCAGTGCCATCTGTTTCTATAGCAACAGGAACAGAGGCAACAGTCAGAACGGGAGAGTAATGCTGGTGGGTTTGTGTGGTTACACCTGCGCGTCCCCATGTGATGTTTTCCAACAGCCCCAACTGACTTCTTTAAGTGCCAAAAAACTACCCAAACTTGTCCTGGTTCATTTGGTGTAGATGATATAGCCTCCAGGAAAAAAAAAAGCTTTTTTTTTAAAGCATCAATGAATGACTTGATTTAACAGGCAGAAGAGCAGTCTGAAAGCAACGATACCCTTCCGCAAAGGCAATTCACACAGGGCGGCGTTGCTGCTTTGGATGCTAAAGGGTGTGAGTTTCAGCAGCACACCCTGGTTTATCCGATTGCTTAGAGGCATTTATTAGAGCCAGTTTTCCCAATTTCATTTTCTTGACTCCTATGCAAGATGTGTAGTCTGATGTACAAAGCGCAGAGGAATTTTTAGTGAGTTGTGTTCCAGAACAGCTGTAGCCTGTAGGCCTCCTCCTTAAGTGGCACTTGGGCTGGGCCATACAAAATAGATCAGAAATGCTGCACCTGTGTTTATAACCAATACGAGTGTCAGTTCTTCTTCAGGGGCAGAAGAGCTTTGCAGGCACTAATGAGGCAAGCAAAATGTGACACGAAGCACAAGAACTAATGAATAGCAGGAATTTTACAAGGGCACGTAGTGATAGGATGAGGAGGAATGGCTTCAAACTGGAAGAGGGGAGATTTAGATTAGATATAAGGAAGAAATTTTTTACTCTGAGGATGGTGAGCCCCTGGCCCAGGTTGACCAGAGAAGCTGTGGCAGCCCCATCCCTGGAGGTGTTCAAGGCCAGGCTGGATGGGGCTTTGAGCAACCTGGGCTGGGGGGAGGTGTCCCTGCCCATGGCAGGGGGGTGGAACTGGATGAGCTTTAATGTCCCTTCCAACCCAAACCATTCTATGATCCTATGAATTTGAAGAGAGTAGTAGCTGGCAGGGTGCAAGAGTTTGTGTAGGTGGTTATGCTGGAAAGATGGGATTCCTCAAGTGCAGCTTGAAACCTAGAAATTGCTGGAATTGCTGAGGTGATGTAGGGGAGGAAAAAAAAAAACCTCTTGGCCCATCCAGGACTATTTACTCTCAAGCTACTTCGGATATTTGCTTTTTCAGAAGCGTCTTTATAGCTGCATAAACAATGACTGTGGATTTCTGGCATCTGTGCAGAGGTATTTCATCCCCAACAATGCGTTAGGTAGAAATGCAGGGATTTTGTTTGTTTATTGACTAATTCGCTTGGCAAGGTGTTCAGGAAAAAAAACATTTGGTAATTACACAGGTGTATTTCCGTATGAAAGGAGAGGTGAGGACTGTCACTGAAATAATTGTGCTGAATTGATACATTGCCCATTTATGTGGATTTCTGCACATGTTAAAATGGTACTGTATATGTTCATATTCCACTACTTAAATAATTTACAATCGGTTTCCCGTAGGAGAAACAGGAGGTAATTGTCATAATGTGTGCTCGTTTATTTCGGAACAATATGTACCCTAAAGGAGCACTGTTAGGCTTCTTTTCCCCTCACTCTCTTTATCAAAACCATGCAGTTTTATTTGGTTTTGAAACACATGACTTTCGATTGCCTTTTTTTTTAAATGATGGTAGTGATTATGGGTAACTTCCATAACACACATGTAGGCATCTGACACAGAAGGAAATACTACAGTGCTAAGAAAGCGGACTTGTAGTATCTTGGGCATTGGGTTAAGATGCTTCTCTCTTCTCGTCAGGCTTCCAATTGCGAAGCGTGATTAGTGGTAATTGAATCCAAATTGGATTTTAGAGCATGGAAATGACAGGCAGTTGTTTTTAAATGTAATCATAGAATCATAGAATGGTTTAGGTTGGAAAGGACCTGGAAGATCATCGAGTTTCAACCCCCTGCCATGGGCAGGGACACCTCCCACTAAACCAGGTTGCTCAAAGTCCTGTCCAGTCTGGCCCTGAACACCTCCAGGGATAGGGCAGCCACAACTGCTCTGGGCAATTTGTTCCAGTGTCTCACCACCCTCACAGGAAACAATTTCTTCCTGGTATCTAATCTAAATCTCCCCTCTTCCAGTTTGAAACTGTTACCCCTTGTCCTATTGCAACAGGCCCTTGTAAAAAGTCCCTCCCCAGCTTTCCTGTAGCCCCTTTAGGTACTGGAAGGCCACAATAAGGTCTCCCCAGAGCCTTCTCTTCTCCAGGCTGAACACCCCCAACTCTCTCAGCCTGTTCCCATAGCAGAAGTGTTCCAGTCCTCTGAATTTACAGTACTTTCAACAGAAAGTTCTGTTTCTGCAAACCTGTTTTGAACAGAGATGAGACGGGCGGCCGTCCCGACCTCCCCCGACACCCACTGGGGTCCCACCAGGCCATGGTGACCTCGCTGTGTCCCACATGCTGAGGGGAGCTGCTCGCACCACTGACGGCTGTGTTTGTCACCCCTGATCCGTCTCCTTGCCCTGGTGGCAGAGCTCGGGCAGGAGAACAGCAGGGACTTATTTATGCTGACATAAGCTTTTTGGGGAAAATACTCTTAAATTAATCCTCCCTTTTTTTTCTTTCTTTGATCCAAGATGTCATCTTTCCAGACCAGCGCTGAGGTACATTGGCAGAACCACATTGGATGTTGGCAACAGCAAATGCAGCAAATAAACCGATTAATACACATCGCGGTGAGCTGGAAGGGCTTGGGGTTCCCTCCACACTCCCCAGGGCAGGGGCAGGAGGGCACCCCGGCGCCGCCCGCCCCCCCTCAGGGCCGGGCCCTGGCTGCCCGCTGCCTCCCGCTCCCCCCTCAACTTTCCCGCCACTGCGGGACGTGCCGGGCCGTCCCCCGCGACATGGCGGCGCCTTCCCGCCCTGCCTGCGGACGTGCGGCCCCAGCAGCCGGGGCGCGCAGGGGAGGGAGGCGATGCTGGCGCCGGGCTGCGGGGCTGAGGTGAGGCGGCGGGAACGGGGGAAAGGTGGGTCGGTGGTTTGCGCCTGGGCCGGGGCCCCGCTCCGGGGCTGTGTGGAGAGCAGCCGGGCGGGTCGGGGCACTACCCGCCGCCACCGGCACTTGTGGTGAAGAGACGAAAAACCAAAAAAAAAAAAAAAAAAATAATGCTCGGATTGGTTTTTCTTTAAAAAAAAATAATAAATAAAGGGCATTCTTAAGGAACACAGAGGTGCGTTGGTTTGTGAGGGGGACGCTTTCTGCTGTGCGGTATTCTCAGATTTGCCGCGGCTGACTGGCAATAACATTGTGCTTTTTTTTTTTTTTAATTTATTTTTTTAATCCGATTTTGTGTTCTTTCAGGGCGGCAGCTCCAGCAGCCTGCTTGAGGCGGGCACGGGGGTGAACGCGCCGTGGGACGCAGTGGGTCAGTGCCCGGCTCACCTGGCGGCGGGGGCCGGGGCCGCTCTGTTCCTCCTCTGGCAGCTGCGGACAGGAGCCAATTTGAACCAACAGGTAAAAACAACGGAGTCCTGTTTTTCTCACTTCTAATCTGGCATGTCAGTAAGTCCCTTTTATGTTATTTACATATTATTTTATCTAAGAGGGGTTTTATATACACCATTGTATTGCATGAGGTATCCGGGGCTGCTTATTTTAGAGTAATTTTATTCTAGCGTGAGCCAAAAAGCCTATCTATATTGCGTTAGCTATTTCATTTGCTACGTATAATGCAATTTTCACACATACAGCACTGTGTGCAACGTGAAAAAAACCATAATTCTCTTACACAAGTGAGTATTCCTTTTTCCTCTGAAATTTTGCCTCTACTTCCAGTAGACATAAGGAGGTTGTAGCCAGGTGGGGGTTGGTCTCTTCTCCCAAGTAACAAGCAATAGGACAAGAGGAAACGGCCTCAAGTTGTGTCAGGGGAGGTTTAGATTGGGTATTAGGAAAAAGTTCTTCACCCAAATGGTTGTCAAGCACTGGAACAGGCTGCCCAGGGAAGTGGTGGAATCGCTATCCCTGGAGGTATTTAGAAGACACGTAGATGTACGTGGTACTGAGGGACACGGTTTAGTGGTGGACTTGGCAGTGTTAGGTTGACGGTTGAACTCAATGATCTTAAAGGTCTCTTCCAACCTAGACAATTCTGATTCTATGGCTTTTCCTCTAGCTGCGAAGTTTGATTTGCTTGTACTTCTGAGCTGGTAGCAGCAAGCTGTTGGTGACAGCAACCCCTGAGCAGCGCTGAAAGATGCTGTTGATCAGTGCAGAGTGTATTCTGGGTCAGTTATCTTGTAGAAGGTAAAGATTAAAGAGTGAATAGTGCACGGGACAGGATTTCTGCTTTGCTGTGATGGACCCACTAAACATTTAATGGCAGTTACCGAGTACACTTTACCGGCTGTACGCCTTTAACCTCTCAACTCAGAACGGACCCGCGCAGAGTAACACCCCATACCCACATGCTGGAGAACAAGACAGCTTCACCGTATTCCCCTTCCTTCAAATGACAACTACCTATTAATTGTGGTTTTAGGATTGCTTCGGAGAAGCCCCAATTCATAAAGCAGCAAAAGCTGGGAGTTTGGAATGTCTTGCTCTCCTTGTTGCTGGCGATGCCAAAATTGAGTAAGTTGAGCTACATTTAGTCATTTCCGTAACAGCATCAAAGGATAAGTGTATTTCACACAGTACTTTTTCCTGTTCAGAGTGTGCATGCGAAGAGCGTAAATACAGATTACTATAGGCAGAAGAGCAGTATTAAAAACTGCCACAAACACCAAAGCAGCGTAGAGCACACGCTGCTCAGTTCCATGTGAAAGAATTCTGTAGTAACTGCTAAGAGAATATTCCTCATGAGTTCTCCTTGTTAGTTTTCCATGGTGACTAATGCTGTTTTGCCTTTCTGATACACCAAGCCAGTCACGGTCTGATGACAAATGTATTTTAAAATAATTATTCCTTATTGGATTTAATACCAAGCCCTCTGTATGAGCAGAGCCCAAGCTATCCTTGACAAGCCTTCTTGCTGCGGATTCTCCGTACTTATTTTTATACCTCTCTCCAGTGTGACCACTTAATTAATCTTGATCAGTGCTTGCTCATAATAAACATTTCAGTTTAATGGATCAGTTATCATTAATTCTGTGTTTCAGCTTGCGCAACAACAGCGGACAAACAGCAGCAGACCTGGCATTGGCTTACGGCTTTCTGGAATGCGCCAAGTTCCTGACGGGGATTCAGCAGAGTCGGGCAGTGAAGCGGAGAGGACAGCCTGGCTGTGCACCCGGTGACCAATGCCGCTTGCCCAGGGAGGACCCAGCTGCACGGAGAGGAGAAAGCGACACCAGCAGATCCGTAAGCAGGAAGAGAAGAGCAGATGGTGTGTAATACCATTAGCTTACTACAATTCAGAATATTTTGAATATTTTTTTAATGCTTTTGGCATTGAAGTAAATAAATTTGGTGTTAAGATACGCAGCAGTTGGGTTTAGAAGCCTACTAGTAAGGATCAACTTGCATAGGCATCTAAGGTCAGGGTTTTATTGAAAAGGGATAGTGCACAGGGAATGCCACTGAAAAGCTACTTTCACATGGGAAAAAAAAAATAAAAGAAGTGGCAGATACTTTTACTGCTGCACTGATGGAGCAGCTCACAAAGACAGCATCCCTACCAACACCACAGCTGTAGCCTAGTGTTTTGATGGCATCAGATACAGACTTATTCCTGTTTGTCCGTGTGACAGATCTTGTCTCCTAGCTGACAAAAGAAATCACCTGTAATCCCCACATGAAGTCGAGGGGAATACAAAGCCTGAAGAGACCCGACTACACCATGCACAGAGCCGCCAGACGTGTTTGCTGGTACAGCGTCTCCTTCTGAGAAGGAGGAAAGCTCATTTATTTTTACTTCTTACAGAAGACTGTTGTGTTGTGGGTTTTTTTCCTAGAATAGTTGTGTTCCTACAGCTATAAATAAATGCACATGTAATAATTAATTCTCTCACATTTTTTTCAGTGTAAATAAGAGAACAAAGTTCATAAAATTCAGTACATATAGCCATTTTTCTCACACTTCTTTTCTAAAATGCTGTTAATCAACAGCACCAGCAGCAAACGATGCCTTGGACAGGCTCACTGTGCACACAGCAGCTGGCTGTACGGAACCTGGAAGGTAGAGGACAGTTCATTTTTTTTGGCAAGAAAGAATTCCATAATAAAATAAAAGGACCGGACATTTAATTCGGAAAGATTTTAGCATAACAAAAAATGCTATATAAAGTTATCCTAGCTAAAAGAAGAGATTATTAGTTACCTAATAAATGTATTTATAAGAAACACAGTTCATAGCAGATAACTCTTATTTTTAGGTTTCATTAAAAAAAATATTTTCTTAATTTAAATTACTCGATCAACATTTCTATTTCAACTAGCTTTTGATTGACTTAAAGCATTATTCTGATAAATAACAAGACAGTTGTATCTAGATCAGCTAGAATTCTGGCTTAGCATGTTCCTAAGAGTGGAATTTAAATAGTTTTTGGTCGTTGAGGTAGGCACAGATTATAATAAGCGTCTTTGTTCCAAAACTCCAGGCCCTTCCATCCACACCAGCCCTGTCCAAGAAAAAAAAGCAAGACAGTGTTTAAATCTACTATGAATTCTGTTTTTCCTATCTACTACTATTGGATCTATTTTATTTTACTGATTTTAATTGAAGCTGTATGAATTCTTTTCAAATATCTATAGCATGCCATAACATACAATTTTCAGAGAGTTCTCTACATGCCTGGGAACACACTAGTAGGAAACACTTCACAGGGTCTTTTTCTCTCTCCCCCTTCTTCCCTCCCCACCCCAGCTCAGTTCCTAAAAAGCAGCATCTCTTTTTTTCCCCCTCCCCCACTTCCCACTACCTTCTGCTGCTACAGAGAGACTAAGAGGATTCTGACACTCATTCTCAGTTTCCGCTTCTCATCCTGAAGAATCCTTGCCGCCTTTGGTAGGACTTGGTATTTCAGAGCCAGAACTCTTAATATCAGCTGTGCTGCTGATCAAGATTTAGTAGAAAAGCAGCCTAACAAAGCTCTTTACCACACAATTATATGAGCTGCTTCTGAAGAAAAGAGCTACAAACTATTCCACCGCAGTTCCTCCCCTCCCGGCAACTTCTGCATGTATTTTATTCTCCTGTGCCATTCCTGAACACCTCCTAGCTCTAACAGCCTTTGGTCCTACACGTTCTCAGGGAGTGGTTTCTTTCAGTATCCCTGCCAAGCTTTGATCGTTACGGGGCTAGCAAAATGTTCCTTCAACAGCTCTTCCAGCTGGGCCCAACCCTAGGCTATCAAATAAAGATAGGAAATAAAACTTGCTATTTACCATTTAATATGAAGAACAGAAAAGAAATCGATTACTTAACACCTGTAGGATGATTTAGCTACTTTCACAGTTTACATTTCTGACACTGTGTTTACTGTTTATAATGTGCTGCATCATCCCTTTTAGTAGCTTTAAATACGGATATAACATTACATACCCTTTTTTCTTTAAAGCTTTCCCAGATTTTCAAAACAGTTCAGTACCTACCCTTTACACTTAGTTCAAGGCCTGATCTGAGAATGCCTAGTGGTGGATTTTTTTTTTTTTTTAATAAATTTAAAATAAATAGTTAACTTCTCTGCTTCAGTAACAGCATTTCACAGGTGGAACAGATGTTTCTGTTCCATTCAAAATTCCAAACACATTTATTGTATATACTACCAGCTAAAAGGGGAGATGGTTTAGTTCAGAGAAAGTGAAGAACATTTTGTTGTACTGCAACAACTTTATGTAGTTGCTGACCCAATATATCCTCTCCAAAGACATCAAGTTTCAGAAACTAAGGGTAAGTAGCATATACGCAGGTTAACTGGGATCAGCACTTCGTAAGGAATGGAGAAGCCATTGATTGGCCAATTTGGATTTGGCTGTGCATTGTTTAATGCCAAAATATATGTATATACATACGTGTGTGTGTGTGTATATACATGCATCAAGCCTCACCTTTTCCAAAACAACATGCAGATCTTCTCCTCCAGTGTAATGTGGGTCTAGAATCAAGTATTTTATGTGCCCTGTAAGCTCATTCCACGCTACTCCTAATATTGTGTGAGCCAAAACACCTCCACCTGAAACAGGAGGAACACAAAGTGCTGAAGTTTTTTCACTGAGATTGGCTAAATGTGCAAGCCTAAACCAAAAGTACATCAACACTTTCTATTAACACATTAGCTTGGTTATCAAAACGATTCTGAAGCCGGCCTATGTAAGACTCTTCACATTATTAAACAGCATATCTTTACTACAACTAGGGAAGATTACTTATTTTGCTTTACTTACTACAACTAGAGAATTTACTTTCCATATTTCTTCCATGTCAGCGAGGCGGGTTAAATCCTCAGCATTTCCACCAGATGAAGTGTCACTGTTTCTTTTAAAGAAACTTAACTGTAGAAAAGGAATCTGAAAAACTTCCTGGTTGTAAAAGGACTAAAATTAGAACGGAAATCAGAACTTCTGGGTAAGGGTTATCTGCTGTTTTCTACTAAGTTCCATCAATGGGTATTAGGGGCAGAGTGGTAATTTCCGACTCCCCTTTCTCCAGCCTGCAAACAGGGAGAGGAGACGTTTTGATGAGCTGGCCACAGGTCGACTCTTGCACGTTTCTTTCAGATAGCAAGAGGGGTTTACATCCTTGGGATACTGTAGTAATGACTCCAGACATCACACAGGAATTGCAAAAAACCCCAAAAGAACATTAGCAAAAAAAAAAATCCCCCAAACCCACCCCAAAACCGCCAACCCCTGCCCCCTCCCCCAACAACAAGAAGAAAAATTAAACCAATCTACAAATCTACAAGACAGCATTACAGGGAAGGGTATATAGGATTCTAAATTCTTGAAATTTAGACAAAAAAGCTGCTGAAAGGCCAAGAATATTTCATACCAAAATCCAGACTTCTGGCACCTCTAATTTGACAGAGTAAACACTACCTTTACGGAGTACCAAACATAGATTGTGAAAATTGCTAAAAGTGAAATTTTAAAGCCAGAAATTATATTTTCAATTGTCTTAATTTTCTAAACCAAAGCTGTCTTGGAAATAGTTCAATTAAAGTTACAGCATTCTCACAAATAGCATCTCTCATGTTACCAACATTTCGGATTATTAAAACTGGTCTTAAAAAGAATTTGGGGAATATCCTGCTCTTCAAAGCCAGATAAACACTAGTCTTGGAATGTATTGGGGAACTGTATGAACTTCTGCTCCTCCAGAGAGCCGAAGTCAGCTTTCAAGTTCTGATGTTAACAGCAGTTTTTAACACCGCCATTTAGACTGACTTTTGTTACCAGGTTTAATGCTGAGCTTGGGAGAAATACGGAGTAAAAAGATACCAGCCAGACTAACTGTGTCATTTTCCAGGCTCACTTGGGAAAAGTGTAATTTTTAATTAATCTCAAGTTTTGATTAACTCTTGTACAGTAAAATGAACTAGTTCTAATTGAAAAGGAATTCAGCACAGGGAGACCATGCACTTTCATTGCCATTCTTCGATACTTGAGCACTTACCGATCATTATCGGAGTTCCTTCAGTCTTGAAATGATTAGCAAGCTCTCTTCCCTGCAGCGCTAGCTCAGAACCCTGGCTAGGTAAGAAAAACAACAATTTGTCATCCTCACTAGACTTAATTCTCTAATTATCCATTGTACTTGTTAACTACATAGGTAACTGATTAGAAAGTGGCTTAAGAGTTTTCCTGTGTAAATATCCTGTGACAATATGAAAAAAAGTCTTCTAATGCAAGTTGCAGATTCTGGTTGGACAATGAATCTGCTGTAAGCCCAGTTGCCACTGGAGCACCTGGAGTCACCCGGCTTCTGTAACGTGTCTGGTGCTTGACTCCCACAGTGGGGACAGCTGGTAAACGCCAACAAGGCCCTCCAAGTGGCTGAAAAACAGACTGGCTACATCTGTCTGAAGTGACAGAACTTCATCAGAAACAACAAAAATAAGGTGTTGGTAAAGGTGTTTATAGTGACATCTCTTAAGATACGTTTCCACTGTAATTGCACAGGCAATTGCACTCATACCCAAGCTGGCTTCAAAAATCTAATCTCAAACAACATTAGTAATCTGTTCAAAGCAACACTGAACTTAGCTTTGTTATCATCTCCCTGCTTTCCTTTTTAACCATGGGGACCAGCCACAGACAAAAGAAGTCTACATGGAAGAGAAAGGCACACACAATACATGCACGTATGCCAGGATTCGGAGCTGAAGAAATATGTCTGGCAGAGACTTCTATTCCCCTTAGAAGACTGACAGTGCTCCCAAAAGTGGTGACAGAGGCTAGGCAAGGAAATTAATATAGATATTTTTAATATCTTGTCTTTGTATTTCTTCATATAGTGGTTAACCTTTCGAAAACCCAAAGAAAGCCTGTGTGCCTGCTTCCCAAAAGTTCCCGGAGAGATGGATTAAATGCAGACAGAATACAAAACGAGAACTCTGGGAAACGGTACATTTACAATAATGGATTCTGTACTAGCACTGCCGGTGCAGCTGTGAAATCTTATTTCCATAAAGAGTTAGAGGTCTTAGCTGGAAATAAGCTCAAGACAAAAATGCAATCCACTGCCAGTGACTGGCTGAAAAAGATGCATGACACTTCTTCTCAGCATGGTAGTAATGTTGGCTTTTCATAATCCTGAAAAACATTGGTGCTCCCTCGTAGCAGCACTGTGAGCAATTCTACCCAGTTCACAAAGGAATCTATTCTATATTCTTACATGCAGGAATAAAAACCTTCATACTGGCAGGGCCTGTCCCAGCTGCTATAAATAATTGGTGGATCATCTGCAAATATAAGCTCTGGAACAAAAAAGATTAAAATTGGCTGTATAAAGCTTTACAAAATATTGAAAAACTGAACTATTTTCCTACTGTTAAGAATTGCCATCAGCATGGCCACATGCTTTTTTAGAATACTGACAGTAGAATTTACTCTAAACAAACATAACTCACGAGTAGTATTTTGTTTGACTAGAATTTTCGTACACGCCAAGTTAGTATATACTCTATTTCATGATTGTATTTATCACAGAACATTCAGGGATTTCTCAGTCTGCTTAGTGCTGCCTAAATGATAAAGCCCCAGTAATTTTATTTCTGATAAATGCTGAATGTTATTCTTTTTCTCCCAAATGCATTTGTAGGGTTCTTTATTGTGTCCGAGAGCCTCAGATTATCAGAATGGAAACAAATCCCTTGTTTTATCTGTCACGCAAACCCAGAAAAGAGAACACTATTTCCAGGCTGTTCAGCAATTTGCCTCAATCCTGAGCTGACAGGTTAGCTCTGTGCATGAAGTAATAATTTAATGTCAGTGTGCATTCAGTTCATCGTGCCCACCAGACTGCGTAGCTGCTTCAAAAATTATGTTTGGAGCGCAAAGGAATATGCTGGATCCCACATCAGTTTGCATATTGTGAAGTCATTTATAGCAACTGCAAACTGGAACCCCAAGCCCACAAGAAATTTAGCAAGATCTGCATCTGTAAGCACTTAGCGCAACCGAAGGCGGGAATACAGGGTTTACGAACAAGGTACCCTTAAAAGATTTATTATCTCTTTTATTATCCCTGTCCTCCCATGTATTGTAATGGCAATTTGCATTTTAAGGAGTTCAGTCTTTTTAATAATTGCTGAGCTATTAAACAGATATTGATTCTTACCTGACAAATAATATTTTGGATGTTATTCCAAAAAGCTGATTCAAAACAAGCTGTACCTCAATCGAACCAATCCATTGCCGTGACCCAACAAACGCTGCAGGCTTGTCTCCAGCATCCACCAGTGCCTTTTCATGATGAAGAAGAAAAACAAACGTCAACAACATAGTAGTAGACAATTCCACCACTTTTTGTCAACAAAGTTGTTTTATATATATGGGAATGTGTTTTGAACCTAGCCGGTCAAAAGCAGATAAATGGATGTCTAATTCATTCACTGCGGTTCTGTTATGGAAATGTCACTTGAACACGAATACAGACAGTGCCTAAAAGCATAGAATATATCCCTGGGATGGTGAGCGCTGACCTGCCTAATCATGGAGTCCATCATTGTACTGCAGAAGCCACAGACTGAAGTACCTGCATTCCCATTCAAAGCATCTCAGAAAAGGATCCATAAAATAGCACTATGAGGAAGAGGCCACGGAAATACACTGAAGGCTGTGGTCTATTTTAAACTTTTCTCCATTCTGAGGCTTACACATTACATGCCGCACTTGAGAGGAGCCTTTTCCCCTCAGGATACAAAGTCCATAAAGTCTCCTGAAGGCTACTGCCCTCTTCTAGATTTCTAAAAATACTACAGAAGCGCAGGGACTTCAGTTGCTTTTAGGTTTAAGCACAGAATGAGAAGCGTTCAGGAAATGCAGTTTTAACTTCAGTGCTCACATCCCTGTTAGGTATGATGAAAGCTGTTTTACAGACCGAATCAAACATTGCTAAAAACGTTATAAACGCAACACAAAGAACTATTTTGAGAAGACCGAAGATAATTGCAGTATTTCTTGCTAGGCATACAATATTAGCTACCCAAGCTAACAGCTTTTCTTCAGTGCTGTTACCAGAAACAAACATACTCAGGTATGCATTCAAATTCACAACAGAAAAGGAAGTGAAGCAGAGTTCAAAAAGCAGGGAAAGCCCACTACTCTCAAAGGCAAAGTTGCAAGAGAAGACAGTAAATCAGTACATAGCATCTGGGGACTAATCCAGCTGTCACTGAATACAAGACTCAGTTTTAAAACTGATTTTAATATGACACATCAGGTTCTTTGTTTTCTTTCCTTTGGCAGAAACAGTGAGAAGTCCTAATCTGAATTTCTAATAGAACATTAATCCAAGGAAATATTTAGAAGACCATTTGAAGGACTATTATTTGTACAGATAACATGACCCAACACAGATAAACATTTGGAGGCACACCTCCTATAATAAAACTTGTTAAAAATAATAACTACGAACTACTACAGTTCAATTTAAGAGATAAATTAAAAATACTACACAATTCCAAAGTCTAAAACATATGGATTTGATATTTTAAAAATAATCTATATGAACTTTTGTAGACAAACACACATAAAATAACGAATCTGCTTCGATGTTGTGTACCTGTTGAATTTCTTTGTGTGTTGGTATAGGTGCATCAATGTAACCTTGGTGCTTGAACCAAGAACAGATTGTCTGCAAAGACCGATAGGCACAGCCCCATCCACTATCATCAGTCCGATCCTGCATATAGTGGTGATAACTATATACACCATGTACTAAATAAACCTGCACAGAAAGAGGTAATACACATGCAGCTGATCACACTTGCATCAGTTTGCAGAGGAATCATATGACTTGTCACTAGGACTGTAACAACTTTCAGTTGGGGATTGTAAATTTCTAGAAGCACTGAAGGGTTATTCACACATGATTACTCCTCCCATTTTTGTCTCCTAAACATCTCATTCATAGTTTTAGTTTCTTGTCCTGGTTGTGAGAAATTTTAAAGATACATGCTAAAAATGTGTACATCCTTCTCCAAGAAAATGCAAATTCACTGGGACAAATATAGCTAAAGCAATGCCATTTTGTGCAGAGAAGCCCTTTGGCTTAAAAGGCCAAGTCAGTTACTTCACTTTCTCATCTATACAATATTGACTATCTAAATTACTTCTTTTAATAACAAATCTCAAGTAAAAAAAGAGTACTTTCTTACAAATGTTTCAATTCAAACTTACCATACCAGACTCCATACCAGGTGAATTAAGATGTAAATGTGGATTTCTCAGATATCCATCTTTATATGGTTCATCTGGAAAATGATAAGCATTTGCTCTCTTGAAATACGGTCTGTCACATGGCAGATTGAATAACCCATGCAATTCCTACATGCAAGTTCGAATAAAAATAAAGAACACAATTCAAATCTTGGATTAAAAGAAACATCACATTGTAAGTAACAATAAAGACATAAACAATCGTAACAGCATAGTTTAGCAAATCAATATATTAAAATCTGCTTAATTAAACATTCAGTGTGTATGTTTACTACTAGATCTCACCTCTCGAAGGAAGCTCATGCAGGCTTACCTCCTATCTAGAGGGCCCACTGTTACACAACGCCTGCCGCTGGAGCCCCACTGGAGATGTGAGTGACAACTGTCTTATGAATGTATGATAAAATACACCATAACAGAAAAGGATTACAGTTTTATCTATGAAGTAGTACAGATACACACACTCTGAATTATAATCTTAACTAATATTGAAGACATACAAATACCACATACTGAGACAAAGTAAAGGTAGTGAGCTTAAGGTTTAAGCAGATTCAGTCTATTTTTAAATCTCTTAAGCACTGTTTGCAACACAACAGCCACATTTAAAGAGATATATTGCCTTATTTCACAGAGCTTATGAGTGAAAGGAATGATGAGATCATCTAGGATAATGTGTGTAACACAGGTAACACATTTTACGCTGATGACCCAACAGTAAACCCAACTACATTAGCTACAGCAACGCTTGACAATCAGTGGATAAGAGCGAACAGAAGACAGAAAGCAGGAAAGACTTGATGTGCCACCAATACCCGAGGCCTCTGCAAATGCAACAGAGATATGAGGCTTTGTATACCCAGTAATGCTTCACACAGAAGAAAATGAAAAATCCCCATGGCTTCTGCACCTCTAAGGCAGCAGAAGATTCTTTCCCCACTGAGTATGTGTAACTGTGTGACCTGAACTGGTATGAGCCAGGTACACGTCTCAGTCGGAACAGACTGCCGCATCAGAACATTTTTCCACCTCATCCATATTCCTTTTTCTAGGTGTGCCAGCCCAGAAGGCAAAACCCAACCAAACAAAAGCTAGCTAAGGCTCGTCAGCTGTGAGCCACAAAAAGCAGCCCCCCAAAACAAAGAAAAAAAAAATCACCAACACCACACAACCCCAAGAAAGAAACCAAAACAAACAAGAAAACCCCAACCCTAACCCTTTCAGGACACTTGTTAAGGCCTGAAGGTAGTAACACGCTACAAGTAATCTGATATTCTACCATGGAAATGGAGATATTCAAAGAATCCAGTACCAGATGTATAATTTAGATAAAACCTATCTAAATCAAATCCTATGTAGTTTTAAAGCTTCTACTGTTCCCTTACAAAAATGAGATCTGACACATTTTATAAAATAACTGCTCATAAATTAAGCTTCTACATTCAGAATACTGCTTCAGTGATAATAAAAATAAATTAAAAAACTAGCAGCACGTTAGTATTTATTGTACGTAGGCTAAATGAAAAGCTTTACCACTGCTTCAGTTACAATAGTAATAAAAAAAAAAGTTAAATTAAAAAAAAATTAGGTTCTGATAGTATTTGTTGGCTTTACCTTTCTGTAACTTTCCAGCTGATCATCAGAAATACCTGTAGGATACGAGATTGTTACAAGATCATTTTTTCCTGGTAACATGAAATGAAATTGTTCCGGTACCACAATTGATGTTCCCTTCATATATTTCATGATACATCTTTCCATGTCAGTTAATTGCCTGTGAATTGCTTTCACCAGGAGATTCTGCACCCTGCCAAGTATAAGGCAGAATATTTAAGAAGTAAAACAGTGACGGTGGATCATCTTCTCTCATAGCTCTGACAGTTATACAATACTTATATGCATATTTGCACCTGGTCTGGTAAACTTACTATTTCCATGCTTCCACTCCCCCAGAGAAAGACAACCTCACCGGGCTTTACTCAAACCACGTCTGTATACTAACTACTCCCTCGTCATCCATCCCTCCAAAGTACAAGTACCCTGCTCCCATATCAGAAACACAACCATTTGGAGCATTTGCCAAAATAAAAGTTACATCTGTGACTGTATGGTTGGGTTTTTTTTTTTTGTGTTTTATCCACCCCATTTAGCATCCTTCAGAATCAAATCCTATAGAAAAAATGCAAGGAAAAAGTACAGAGGAAGACTTGTCGTTTTCCACCTTCACCCACCCAGCTGCAGTCCCTAATATAGTACTGAGATGACAAAGACTCATCAAATACACTTTAACTCTCACTTTTATACACACTCATATACTAACAAGAATTTTTAGAACATTTTCCTGACTTTCTTAATTCCTTGCTAAGCAACGGTTAGGAGTTATCACATCTATCAGACATGGATAAACTGAATTTTTTGTAGACAGCAAAAGGATTCTTTCTCAGGATTATTAAAGCTAACAGCTGTCTACAGGAGCTTTTGTTATTTACACAGTTAAATTCCATTACAAAAATGCTACATGCTGCTTCATTAAACTGATTAATGATATGATAAGAGAGCTTTATTTCATTATTTCAAGAAAAAGCAGAAACAAAGCTGAAAAATTACAAGTTCACGATAACACTTACTTTCCCCACGTTTCTTCTGGAGAAACAGATACAACAACATCAACTGGTAATGTCATATTAATGTAGTGGTGTTCCTTATTTTCCCTTTCAATGACTGGAGCCAAAGCAGCTAATGAGGACGTCATTTCCAACATGAGGTCTATATTGACTATCTGCTGCTGCAGAGGGTAAAGACACCAATAGTACATCTCCAACAACACACGCACCAAGAAGGCAAAAGTAAGATCATAGATATTTGGTATCAAACTCAGTAATGAAATAATTTGGTTTAAAAAGGCGTGCCTTTTTTCCTCTTCAGGAAAGCTGAAGAGGGACTTTTTACAAGGGCACGTAGTGAGAGGACGAGGGGTAACAGCTTCAAACTGGAAGAGGGGAGATTTAGATTAGATATCAGGAAGAAATTTTTCACTTGGAGGGTGGTGAGACACTGGCCCAGGCTGCACAGAGAAGCTGTGGCTGCCCCATCCCTGGAGGTGTTCAAGGCCAGACAGGATGGGGCTTTGAGCAACCTGGTCTAGTGGGAGGTGTTCCTGCCCATGGCAAGGCGTTGGAACTCGATGATCTTGAAGGTCCCTTCCAACCTAAACCATTCTATGATTCTATGAAAAAAAAAAAAAGTAATGTGAAAGACAAACTTCTACATGTTGATCTACTGTAGATGGATCCCTGCATTCATGCTGAATCTCAGTAACTTTAAAAGGATTAAGTTATGTCAATGCTTATTTGTATACAGAAAAGCTTACAGAGGGCAGATCTAAAAATTTTTTAAAAATAGTTCGTCTGACATAATGTATTAGTGTGGTGAGACACATACCGTATCTTGTAACCTTTTATCCTTTTTTTTCCCAAGTTTTCGTTTCGTCTCATCATCTTGGTCAATCCTGAAGTATCAACAGAAAGAGAAATTTCTATAATATGAAATTTATCAATTTAAAAAAATATATACATTTTAAAATATACTCACTGTATAAATCGTCTTATCTCCTTACAAGCAGAGTCATCAGTCAGCTCTGGAACAGTGTTCATACCACTGTTAGGCCACACATAGACTGAACTGTGGCAAATTCTTAATACAAGAACATCTGAGGACAGTTTGTTTGCAAGATCACTGAAAACATAGCCTAATGCCTTTTTTGTTGATGCCTCTGAAACACAATAAGGGTACAATTAGGCTAGAAAACTCCCTCACTTTTGTTACAGCTGCTGGGCATACATTTAAAAAAAATATCGATGTGTTTTGAATTGGAATAAAAATCTAAGTGCTGTTATGATCAGAAAAATGGTTATGTAAAGAAAAACTGAGGTAAGATTTCACTTACCAGGTCTGTCTCAAATATTCGCACTCATACCTGCCTAAACAAAAGCATACTGTTTCTCGCAGATATGAAGAGCTGAATGAATTACAGAATAACCTACACCGTAGTCAATTCTCACATCAGTAACTCTCAACTAAGCCCACAGTTGCAAAACAACTTCTACATACAAATTTCTACATATGGTTATATTCAATCATTTGACTAAATCCTGGAAAGATTCAGGAGCTATACAAAGTCTAACAAGCTATGAAAGACTATGCCAAATTGTATTTCTTTAATGCATTAACTTAGATTTGGCCACCATTAGTTGACTTTGGCACTAAAGTCTGTAAAAACTATGCTATTAGAAAAATCCAACAAAACCCAACGTATTTAGCTAAATCTCTTCCAAAAGAAAAACTCACTGCCTTCAAAAGAGCGGTCTACCATATTTACACACCAACAGCTGTGAATACCACGCACTTGGACAATCTGAGTATCACTCTGCTTCGCTGTGGTTATAATTCACTACACTGTAAACAAAGTCAAATAAATAGCCTTTCTCCAAGGATGCAATTCACAGAAAGGATGCAATTCACAGAACGTTGCTATGCATTAGGCCAACCTATTCAACACTTCTATTCCACATCATGAACTGAAATTGTGAGCCCGAGTTCCTTTTCCAGGTTCACTAACACTGAATTCTGAGTTTCTAGTAAAGACATGTCCTTTCAAAAAGCAGAATGAGCTAGAGCTGAGCTAAAGACACCTTCCTTCCGCACACCACCCCATGACAGCCCAGTGGCTGCCAACAGCTTTGAACGGACTTTCTGAAGTGAATGTCGCCTTACTGTGAGAATGTGGGACTAGAGGAGCCTCTTAATACCATATGGTCTAGTCCCAATTCCACATGGAATTGCAGTAGTCAATCCCACCTAAATTCAAGAGTAACTGGTTAGCTTGTTCATCTTCGCCGTTTCTCTAGAAAGACTGGATCACAATCTCAAAACTCTATTACTAATATAATCCTGTTATAATGAATAAATTTTCATCGAGTTATTATCCATTTGCTTGGAATTTCAGGGTCAACTTTGGATTCAAACTGAGAAGCAATCCCAATACCATAGCTCTAAGTAGGAAAAATGTGTAAATAAAGTGACCTAAAAAGGGCAATTTAAACTTTACTTGAAATTAAAACCGTATGATGGAAAAAACCTATCAGAAAACTAATGCAGATAAAAAATAACATTTTTTGTACTTAATACTTACAGGTTTGGGAAAAAGCACTTAACATCTGAAGAAATGCCAAGACAATAAACATCATAGCTAGTTAAAATTAACATTTATGCAAATAATCTTTTATTAAGCAATCTATTATACTCTTACAGACACACCATCCGTAGTTGCTAGCTGAAATGCAAGATCCAAGCCTCCTCTTATTCTAAAGAGTATATCCATAGCTTCTAGAATCACCTGAGAAGAAAAAAAGAAAAAAGGCAATAAAAACGAATAGTTAATTTCAACATGCCCTCTCTCAAGTTCCACCTGCGGGTTACTGTGCCAGCACACCGGTTCACGACTGCCGCTGCTGAGGGGGCCAGAGAATAAACAAGGAGCGGAGCGGCACAGCTGTTTCTTTCCCCTTCCCAAATCTGTGACTCCACAAAAGTTTGTCCAGTTTTGGTGTGAAAGACTGTTTTTTCATCACACGCCCAAGGGGCCTCAACACCTTCCCTGAGGTGCCCCTGGGGGCTGGAGGCCCAAAGGCCTTGCGGCACCTCGGAGCACCCACCGTGGGAGCAGGCAGACCAGCACCAGCCCTCAGCCCGCCCCGCTCGCCACAGAACCGGGCGGCGCCGCAGACCGCTCCTCCGCCGCCATTTCGCGCTCCCCTCAGACTCACCACGTCCCTTAGCGCCGCAGCGCGGGCCAAGCCCGCCGGCATTCCCTCCTCCCCCCGCGCAGGCGTGGTCCCGCCCAGCCCCGCACTGCGGCGCTGCGCAGCCGCGATCGCTTTGGGCCGTACCAATGCAGGGGGGGGGGTGGGGGGAATGGGGGGGGTGGTATAGCCGAGCTTTGCCTGTTGGGTTTTTCCGCCTCCCGGGCAACCGGCACTAAGCGAGGGCGGGCGGCCCCGGGGGTCCCCGGCGGCGGGATCGCCTCTGGTTCCTCTCGGCGGTGGTCTCAGGGCAGTGAGGTACCGGTTCCCTCATGATTCACCGGCCGCTGGTGCCCGCCGCTGCCGCCGCGTTTGGGGCGGCGCGCTGTGGTGAGGTGCGGTGGGGTCCAGCCGTCGTCGCGAACGTTGCTTTGGGTTTCTGCAGAACTTTGAGGCGACAGGGGTTGTCAGATTTATTAACAAAGGATTAGGTGGGATGGTTTTTAACAATACTTTGTCATCAGCCCAGTTGTCAAAGTGATATAACAAAATTTGCCATAATCAGCACAGCGACTTTAAGATTTGAAAATGGCAAGGTTCACCCGAGACTTATGACGGGTTTCCTAAATGAGATCACACACACACACACACATACACACACACACAAAAACAGATACAGAGGTTAACCTATGTAGTTAAGATGTTCCTCTTTTTGCAAAGAGTAGTATTTTATTGGTGCCAAATGATCTCTGAAACCTCAAGAAATACAATAGTAATGGATTGCTCTCGTTGGCATCGGTCAGCAGACGGTCTCCGAAATCCTCAAGAAATCGAATCTTCGGAATCCCCATGAAATCTACACTTTAATCTCCTCAAGAAATCTACTGTTTTGAGATCCTCAGGAGCTCTGCCCCGAGGGATGTCCCAGCGCAGGGGGAGGTGCTGGGCCACAGCCTGCTGCCATCCCGGAGAGAGCTCAAAGGGATCCCACTCACTTGGGATGGCTCTAGTTATAGGACTGGAAGATGATGGATGTAGATCAGTATTTTTCCCTTTTGGCCACAGTTCTTGTCAGCTGGTTCTGGTACCTTCCAGATGGGGCCACCATCCCGGCAGCAGGAGTTTCAGGTAGGGTTAGAGGGTGCCTCATCGTCGTCCTAACTTGCCATGCTTGGAACCAGGACAAGGAGGGACCCGATGGTACCAACTCACCGCACTATGCAACCAAGATACGAAAGTGCCAGATTTTCCCACCCCACTGCACCTGCCACCGAGACAAGAACACAATGTTGGCTGATCCTGACATTGCAACGTGGCCCAGGGAGTCCGCACCCCCAGTCTTCTTTAGCTTGAGCAACCAAGCAGAGCTGTACTTAAACCAGTTGATGTGGTATCAACGCTCTGTGGCAAAATATTGGTATTTCCTCGCCATTCCTACATATTCCTTGGGAGTTGCTCCAGTATTGTGCTTGCCCTTGCGCTGCCTCGCAATGCTGCGACTTCAAGGCCAGGCTCGTCCCCCTCATTGCATCTCCTCAGTCATGTCAAACTGCTGAGGTCCCAAAATCCTTCCCCTTAATCCCTTGATCAATGATATTTCTTTTCACTGTGTAATTTAATTCCAGGTCTATTTCTTTTCAATAAATGATTCCTATCTGCCTCATCAATAATGCCAACTAGTTTCATAACAGGGAACCCATAAGTTTGTTTCCAATGGTCTGTTTTCTGTCATCTCTTCTTTTGGTGCTAGTTATTGCTGCCTGCCCTTGGGTTCTTCACCCAGCGTCTAGATCTACCAATAATCAAAGAACAGTGCTGAGTTCGTCTGATGAAATGATGGTGCATTTTACACTGTATGAACCTCCACATGATGCAAAAAAAAAGTGCTTCAAAATTTCTGCATGCTGTCAATGCGGTGTGCTGAGCATAAGGAAAACGCGGCTAGCCCTTGCACCGTACACAGTGTTCCAGCATATTATTTTTATCATAAAATGTATAAAATCTGTATTATTATATAGATTTCCACTGCTGTGCTGCTGCACCCACTGTATCATGCCAGATACAGCTAATGTGTGGTATTAATCTCTCAGAGTTTTCTGCTGCCTGAGTTATTTTCATTCCTCTCTTCCATCTTGCCTTTGCCCCCATATGCCAACATGGGACTTGAACTCCGTTGTCTTTAATCTGTATTCCACCCTAATGTCTTAACTTTGCTGCTCTCTTTTGAGCTGTATGGACACAGACACTTCAGCTATTTGTTTGCATATCCTTGATTTTTTTGGTAATTCTTGTATTTAATGACTTTCAAGAAATAGCTTTCCTAAATTATTAACCAATTTCTTCTACCTTAATTTCCATTCCTGGTGAATTTGCTGTATATTGTTATCTTCCTCCTCAATGCAGTTCTTCCTCTAGCTGATTCTGATTCCCATCTCTACTAGTTTCCACTCTGGGAATCAGATCCCTGGGAATACTAGTGCTAAGCCTGCTCTCCATTCAAGCCCTTGAGTTCCTTAGGCTTGTTGACTAGGCATTTTCCTTAGCTCTGTCAGGCTCCAGTGAGGGTGATGATGAGGAAAAACTAACACTTACTGTAAATCATTTGCATTAAGAAGTTGGAGATATTTACCATGACCAGGTCTTTGATTAGTTAGACAGCTTCTGAAATCCCATTGTTATGTTTTACGCCAGATTTGTCCATACGCTTTCTATACCATTATTAGAGAGACCAAAAACCATTGCTAGAGATAACCACCAAGATGAAGAAGGAGGCTGCTCAGCATGTTTTATTACTAGCTGTTAATGCCACCGAAACCTCTCGTCTTAGTATTCTGAAGATTTTGACCCAAACTATGTAAATTCAGTAAGAGTTGCACCAGTTGTATTACAAATGCATTTGATTTTCTCTCTCCCCCCATGTTTTGAATTTGTTTAGCAGAGGAGATTTAATGGTGTCTAAATCCCACATAGTCCATTTGTCCTATGAGCACCAAAGCTGTCAATCATATTGTAGATTACTTTCTTCAGATTACATTTATTGCTAATATTTTTAACCAAAACTTCTTGCATTTTCCTTAAATAAACTTTTTGCTTACAGGTGTGGACTGCTTATAGACTTTTGCAGTAGAACAAAAAAGCAAGGATAGTTCAACGTTTTTATTGCAGTGTCCTGTCACACAGATCCAGCCATGCCTGCGGAAGGGAAAAGTGATATGGAGAGGATTGGCCTCTTCAGCGAGACGGGTTATATTACCATAGGAGATAAATATGTATCACATTATATGCGTAAGTATGTTTAATTTTAAGCACTTTTAAGTGATAGGGACCACGTCTAGGATTCATCTACTTTCAGAATCACTATTTTCTAACATGTTTTTTTTTGTTGTTAAAAGGAACTGCTTTTTCATGCATGTTCTTTGCTCAGGCCTTCATTATTAAGAGAAAGGCTTGATATGTTGGAATGAATATATCAAAGAAAGGAGAAATCCAGTAAAACTGAAAAATATGTATGCATAATAGATTGATAAAAATCTTTTAGTGTATACATTTCTTTTTAATATTAATTATCTGCAAGTTACCAGTATTTTCCTGATTTTGTGAAAAACAACAGTGGGTTTTGTGTGCTCTGTCAGCAGGTTTTCTGCTTTTGACAGTTACATTGTCATTATTTTTAAATTAGTGTTGCAATTCTTTTTCTGTTCTGATCTGACTCACATGTGTGAGATTCCCCATCCTGTCTTCTTAAAGAATGTTCTCCTTTTCTTGTTGTTTAATGTTAATACTCATTGAGAAAGGTAATTTTTGTAATTAGTGAGGTTACAGAGGTTAACCCTCAGTAGCTGCTTTGAAGTAATAACACAAAGTAATCCTGGCTTCCCAGTAAAGGCATTTCTGATGTGGAGTGGTGTCAGTGATAAATATGTCCAGCAGAACCCTGCTTGTCACATTTCTGTCACACTGAGCTGCTGGGGATTCAAAACCCAACTGGAGGCACTTAAGCTATTCTACCTGGCCTGTAATCGGTGGGAGAGAGATATGCTCCTCCAAAGTATTACTTGTAGTATATAAATTAGTAGTATATAAATTAGCTCCAGCTCTGAATTGTAGTCTGGAGTAACCAATTTCTCTCCACTGCCTGTAAAGCAAGTGCAAGGGTTAGAAAACTAAAACTAGGTGCTGCAAATACCTTCTCACAGCATTGTCTTTCAGACACAACCATTTACGTGCATGATTTCCAAGTTAAATGCTCTGTAGTACATTCTTTGAGCCACCCAGATCCAGACTTTAGTTTTTTAACGTAGGCTAAGAGCTGCGCTAACACCGGACAGTTATTTACAGTGCTTACTTTTTTAAAGGCCCTTTTAACGAAGCTGCGAGCAAGAACAGACAGATGTTACCTGGGGGGACCAAAACATTGTCAGCTCTGCAGGCAGGTTATTTTGAGCCTCAGTTTGTGAGGATTTTCGATGGTGAAGCCTACTCAAACCCTGTTCAGCTAAGGAGACGCTATAGATTGGCAGAATCAAAGAAAAATTTGGGCAAAGCTTTCCTTCCCAGTAATGGAGACAAATTGCCGTAAGTGTTGTAAAAATGTTTTAAGTTGAGCTTTCTTCTTTTCTGTATGTTAAAGATGGTTTTCACAGATTATTTCTTATAAAACCTGTAATGAGAGTACAATATTGTTGTTTCATACAATGTAGTGTTAGTACCGAGTGAACAGAGGGAAGGCTGAACACAGGTAGAAATCAGGTTCTAACGCTTGCTCTTAGCTACTGGTTTTTTGCTGTAAAGAGTTTTCTTAAAGTTTAGCTTTTTATTTTTGATGAAAATTAAGATGGCTATGGGAAAAGGGTCTGGATAATTAACAATGAATATTCCATTTTAATTTAGGAGGAAGTCTGTTGGAACTTGTCGGATACAATATCTTCTTCCTCCCATTTCTGAGCCTCCCAAAATAGAGATGGCATATATATTGCATAAACAGTAGGAAAAAGGGCCGTTGTCCAGGTGCAACGTTTTCCTCTCAGCCAATCCATATCCATTACCTTTCGGCTAGAAAAAATGTCAATTATCCTATAGGATGATCAGAAAATGTTGCGGAGCTGAGGAATATATGCAGAATATTAAAATAAATGCATCTTTGCTGTTTGCAGAATATTAGTTGCATGACAAAATGACACGAATGCAATGGTGTCATATAACTATTATTTACATGTGAAAAACAGATAGAGCCTGGTTACTCATTTATAACTATACAATCTTGTTTTGCTGTTGTTGCTGCAATAAGAGACAGGAGGATTCAGTCTTTGTACAGGGCCTAGTACTTACTGTCTCATGGTTCTATTGAGTCATATCTTTCTGCAGATTTGCTTCTGGAGAGTTTGTTGTAAGTTACAGGAACATCTTAGCTTTTAATAGGAATGTAAGACATGGTCTGTAGGCTTTCTGTTGGGTATACGTGTGCTATTTCTGATGGGACGGGCAATGTGTAAAAAACTGTTCAAAACTTTCTTTCAAATACAACTTGACTTTAGAGCAACCAAATTTTTTATAAGGGTTTAACTGTTAGAAACACCTAGGCACTGATTTCAAATCCATGTCAGTCAATGAGAGTCCTGTTCACTTTCGTAGAATCATAGAATGGTTTAGGTTGGAGCGGACCTTGAAGATCCATCTAGTTCCAACCCCCCTGCCATGGGCAGGGACACCTCCCACCAGACTAGGTTGTTCGAAGCCCCATCCAGCCTGGCCTTGAACACCTCCAAGGGGTGGAGCTTCCACAGCTTCTCTGGGCAACCTGCGCCAGTGCCTCACCACCCTCAAAGTGAAATATTTCTTCCTAATATCTAATTTAAATCTCCCCTCTTCCAGTTTGAAGCCATTATGCCTCGTCTTATCGCTACATGCCCTGCTAAAAAGTCCCTCTTCAGCTTTCTTGTAGGCCCCCTTTGGGTACTGGAAGGCTGCTATAGGTGTCCCCAGAGCCTTCTTTTCTCCAGGCTGAATATCCCCAACTCTCTCAGCCTGTCTTCATAGGAGAGGTGCTCCAGTCCTCTGATCATCTTCATGGCCCTCCCCTGGACCTGCTTCAACAGGTCCTTGTCCTTCTTGTGCTGAGGGCCCCAGAGCTGGGTACAGTACTCCAGGTGGGGTCTCCCCAGAGTGGAGCAGAGGGGCAGAACCCCCCCCCCCTCGCCCTGCTGGCCACGCTGCTGAGGATGCAGCCCAGGATGTGGTTGGCTTTCTGGGCTGTGAGCGCACGTTGCCAGCTCATGTTGAGCTTCTCACCAACCAACACTCCCAAGTCCTTCTCCTCAGGGCTGCTCTCAATCCATTCTCCACCCAGCCTGGATTTGTGCTTGGGATTGCCACAACCCAGGTGCAGACTTCGGGTCTCTTGCTTACAGCGAAGACTGCTAATGCGCTCACTTCCATATACTGCCTCCACAAATGCACTTGTTGGCTGTGGGGGCAGCAGCTTGTGCTCTTACTCTTGTTGTAAGACTTTTGAATACTTCTAGACATGAACTTTAGGACAGCTTCTTTTTTGTCTTTATCCTTCCCTAAATCTGTACTGGCTGTGTCATACAAAGCAGAGGCTGGGAAAGTGGTGAGGTTGTCTTTTAATGGAATCCTGAAGCAATTATGGAGAGCAATTATATGCTTCTTATATCCCAAACTGACTCCCATCATAACTACAGAATCAGTGCAGAGGTCTGTTGCTGTTCATTGAGTTGTTATTCTTGGCTGCCTGAATGATAAACAGCTCTTGGGAATCTTTCCTTTACAATGAAGCCGCATTTGTTGTCGACTGCAAATGGAAAGGTTGCAAAGATGTCATATTCTGAAGATGTGACTGAAGCCTGGACCTTTCTTTTCTTCATATGTCTGTTCTCTTGTTGTTTTGTCACTGGCATATAAAAAGCCTACTCACAGAAGTGACATTTAAAGAATATGAAATAAAGCACTGAAGAGCCAGGAAATGCTAAAATAAAGGTTGTCTGTGCATTGTCAGTTTGCCCTTTTTTTTCTATATGTGGGTTTATAAAGTCCCTAAATAAATGGAGGGTAATGAAAAGGCAGGTTAGTGTTCTGTGCAAAGAAGACAAATGTTATCTTGGCATCCTAAGCCCGTCAGTATCCATTAATGGCCTTTCTAAGTAGGAACTCATTGAGACACTTCACTCTCTCCCCACTGTAATTGCAGACAGTAGAGGCAAAGGAGATTACCTCTGCTATCTGGAGGAGTTGACAGATCTCATACAGTAGCCTCTGTTTATTTTTTTTTATTCTCTTTGGGGGTTTTGGGGTGCAGGGACAGAGGGTTGGTTGGTTGGGGTTTTTTTTTTGACCACCGTAGCTGCAGCTTAGTGGACCAAATTGCCATTCAGCTATTTCATTAGTTTGTCTCGGCTTTTCTCCTTTAGTGGCTCTATGATCGTGTACTTTGAGATCGTGTCATACGCCTGTTAGCAAATACTGATTTTCAAGTTGGTCTTTAAAGATCAGTCTTCGTGAATTCCTGCAGCTTTGTAGGCAGAGGCATTTCTCCTAAATGAGCTGTGCTTCCTTTTACTTTCCTTCTGTGACAAGACAGAAAGTTGACTACTCCTACCACATCCCAGAAAAAAATCTTTCAGACAGGCTCCCCACGTTGCCTGCCTCTTATCATACCCACACTAACTTACTGTGCTCCATAAACTTGTGGGAAAGACTTTCCTCTTGTCATCAAACATCGAGTCTGTTTAACCTATTCCTCTGGGTCTCTGTGAATCTGTCTCTATCAGTGTTACTTCACCTTGTTGGGGCAAAATTAAAACAACCTCTCTTAGGTATACTTATATTATTAAGATACCTTAAAACTTCATCTCTGCTGCCATCTTGTTTCTTTTTTGTCCGTAACTCTGTGTGAGGAATTGCTGTAGTGGTAGATCCACAGGTGGTGGATCTGATCTGGTTTTATGTTTAACTCTTGAAATGTATATATTCTTTGGGTTTTCTACTTACTGTGTTTTTAGCACACTAGATATGGAAAGCCTGAAATATTTGCAAAACATTAATTAATGTGTTCACTTGCTATTTTTAGATGTGGACTTGGCAGCTATTATGGAACCATAGGAGGTTCGTATGCATACTTCAGTCCACAACTGAAAGCCAGAGAAAGATACATTCCTCCTGGAAAGAACTTTTATACTAATCCAGGAAAGAAAGGAACTGGATATGGGTAACTTCACAATATTGCTTCTTGCAGAGTATTTTATGAAATGTTTCTTGAGTTTTGAACACCTACATAATTAATTTTCTTTTTACAGTTATGCGAACCTTACCATAGGTGAACAATTTCCACATGAACCTGATGGGTATGAAGTAGAAAGAATAAATGCAAAGGTAAAAATATTTGTCTTTATGATGTATTAGTGTTCTGATCATTTATTACAATTTACCTGAACATTTTGTTCCCTGTGGTGTTTCCTTTAGTTTGAAATCACTAATGTTTATTTACAAGGTGGAGGAAGGAAAACAAATTAATGACCATCCTGTATAAAAAAACACTTAGGTATTGCTTGTTTATTATTTTTTTCTTTGAGACATCTGGCAGTATCGCACAGAAGTGCTACCATTCAGGATTTGACCTTCATTTTTTATTTGGAGACCTTAAGCTACAATGCAGTAATGGCCAAACAATGCCAATAGCAAAAACAATAATACTTCAGTGTTGTTGTCAGAAGAATGGGACCTCATTATCCTAGATGCTAAATTAAAAAATCTTGTTACTTTTTTCCATATAAATTCATAAATCTAAGCAAACTCATAAATTTGCTTGCACTGATTTTAGTTATCCTGTATATTTTCATCATATGTAGCGAAAAATAGCAGCAGGAGGACATTTTTTGGTCTAGGGTAAGAATGGGATTAGAAGAAACAATTCAGCTACCTGCAGTTGAGACAAATTCAGACTCAAAACTGAGCATCCAGCGCAGAAAATAAGAATAGAGAAAAGAGGGAGGAGGGATTGTTTCCACTGGATAGAAAAAAAAGGAATTTGCTCTGAGACATTAGCATGAATTGCCAGGTGATACTGTATTACTGGTGGTACATTTTATACTTGTCTTTAAATTGTTTGTAATGTATTAACCTGGTTTATTTTAAAATGGAATCTGGGAAGAATAGTCAATGTCTCCCATGGTACAAAACCAATTCCTAGAGAAGCTCAGCTTAGCAATGTGCTGAGAGTCTGGGAAACGTAGTGGCCAGGGTTCACAAGCGTGAGCAGCTGGGATGTATGCAGGCAGAATTTTCAAGCATGTATGTATGCACATGTGCCCAAGATAACAGGTCTACAATACTGCTGGACACATCTTAAATGCATAAGGCTTTTCCTGACATTTTTCTACCATACTTTTGCAGTGATTGTTGTGCTTCCTGGCCAATGGATCTATGTTCCATTATATATGGTGGGTATTTAAAATACTTCTGGCATCAAACAAGAGCAAATAAAGTTAGAGTGAATATTCTCCAAGACTAAATTTAATGCTTTCCATTTTTCTCTTAGAATAACATACAGTAAAAATCCTCAAGATTGTTTCTTTCAAAGTGTTTGTTTTACAGAAGGCGCAAGAGGAACATAAACGGTTGCTTAAAGGAGGGCCTTTCAAGTTAAATCTATATCCCCAGGAGTATTTTGACATGAATCCCTATTTCAATGACAAACCTTTGCCACCTGTGAAGAAACCACCTCCAGAGAAGCCAATTGCACCACCTTTCAAACCAAGTTCTCCTGCTAAAAAGGTTAGTTTGTCTTATAGCTACAGGAGACAAAAGATAAATATTCAGATATTTCCTGTTAAAAGCTTTGCTTATGGTACAGAAGATAGAGGTAAGTGTTTAGTTTTGCTATTCATTTCTTATTTTTCTTACTAAAGATACTGTTGTGGTTTGGGCGGAACTGGCCACTGTGCGAGTGACAGACACTCCCTCCACCTCTCAAAGAGAGAGCCCTTTGAGTTTAGAAGGAACTAAACTACTTTCATAAACCATTAATAATAAAATAAAAAGAAAATAATGAAATATATACAAAACCGTATCAAGCTCCTAGGATGACAGTCACGTCAGCTGGCACTGGGGAAGTCCCAGACTGGACTCAGTGACAGATGGGAACTGGATTCTGGATCTGGATTCAGGATCAGGACTGGGATGAAAGGCAGATGGACAGAGCCCTCCTCAGACATTGGCCATTGAAGAAAGAGGGTCGACCTTTTGATCCCTCAGCTTTTATGCTGAGCATGAGGCAGATGGGATGGAATACCCCGTTGGTCAGTTTTGGGTCACCTGTCCTGTCCGCTCCTCCCCGCAGGTGGGACCCCACTATGCTTTTCCGATTCCCACCCTCCAGCGGGGCAAATAACAAAGTGAGCTGCCTTTGGGGGTTAGAGCAACGAGTATAAGGAAGAGCCTTTCTGCATCCCATGCCTGGGCATCAGCTATAAACATAGGTCTTATCACTCTGGGAGTGAACAGTGTCTGCACAATATGCTGTTAATTTCAGTAGTTAGAAGAGGCCCAGCTAAGAAGTGAAGTTACTGAACAAAATTGGTTCTGTTTTACCTCAGACCGGGACAGATACGATTCCATTTACTTTGTTTTCTTAAAGTCTAAATGGATATTTTTCCATTCCGTAAAGCATTCCATCTTGATACATTTTTTTGAGATGAGATACTAAATTTATGCCATTCACCGTAGGCTAAACTTTAATTTCACTTTGACATAGGTTTAAGATACATAAATATCTCTCTCGTAAATGACTTCAGATACCTAATACAGTAACACCCCTTAATCTGTCCCTTTTCAGCTCTTCATTTTGGAGTTCTATTGTCAGTCATTTAATACTGTGCTCTGCTGACCACTATTTTCCTATTATTATGTCCTTCACCCTTGACTTATTTCACTGACGTTGATTCATCTGAGGAAGATGATGATAGCAAGGAAAATATAACTGTTCAGAAAGAGGCAGCAAAAATGCTTACACGTGAATAATTGTGTTAGGTGTTTGGCCTCATAGATCATAGAATGTTTTGGGTTAGAAGGGTCCTTAAATATCGTCTGGTTCCAACCCCCCTGCCATGGGCAGGGACACCTCCCACCAGCCCAGGTTGCTCAAAGCCCATCCAGCCTGGCCTTGAACACCTCCAGGGATGGGACAGCCACAGCTTCTCTGGGCAACCTGGGCCAGGGGCTCACCACCCGCCTAGTGAAAAATTTCTTCATGATATCTAATCTAAATCTCCCCTCTTCCAGTCTGAAGCCATTCCCCCTTGTTCTATCACTACATGCACTAAAAAGTCTCACTCCAGCTTTCTTATAGGCCCCCCTTCAGATACTGGAAAGCTGCTATAAGGTCTCCCCAGAGCCTTCTCTTCTCCAGGCTGAACAACCCCAACTCTCTCAGCATGTCAGATGAGGCAGCTGAGATCTTTCCGAAGGGAAATCTGTTCAGAAAAGTTAGCAGCTGGAAAGTCAGCATCTTGTCTGGTTGATGGTGCTGGTGGTCCTGCGCCAGGCTCCCCATCCTTCACCCCATATATTCTTTCTCCGTAAATTTAATTTTATGTGTACTTCCCAAGCTACTACACACTTTCCCTCTCTGCTATATAAATTCTTACTGGGAAAATTGCTTTAGTGTTGATTGAATTGCTTACTGCTGCACTTTTCAGGAATGCAGCCTCAGCAGACTGTGGGGTTTAGCTGTACTGGGGGATTGCAAAGAATTAATCAGGTCTCTGCATGGTTTTTATCTAGTACTAGTGGACATAATGTTTCAAGAAAAGCCAATGCAGTGTTCAATCCTGTATGTCAGAAAGCATATTGATAATAATCATAGAATCATAGAAGCGTCAGGTTGGAAGGGACCTTTAAGATCATCGAGTCCAAGCATTAATCTCACACTGCCAAAACCACCACTAAACCACGTCCCTCAGCACCACATCTTATAAATACCTCCAGGGATGATGATTCAACCACTTCCCTGGGCAGCCTGTTCCAATGCTTGACAACCCTTTAAATGAAGAAATTTTTCCTAATACCCAATCTAAACCTCCCCTGGTGCAACTTGAGGCCATTTCCTCTTGTCCTATCATCTGTTACTTGGGAGAAGAGGCTGACCCCCCCCTGGCTACCCCCTCCTTTCAGGTAGTTGTAGAGAGCGATAAGGTCTCTCCTCAGCCTTCTTTTCTCCAGGCTGAACAACTCCAGGTCCCTCAGCTGCTCCTCATCAGACGTGTGCTCCAGACCCCTCACCAGCTCTGTTGCCTTTCTCTGGACACGCTCCAGCACCTCAATGTCTTCCTTGTAGTGAGGGGCCCAAAACTGAACACAGTATTCGAGGTGGGGCCTCACCAGTGCTGAGTACAGGGGGACGGTCACTGCCCTAGTCCTGCTGGCCACACTATTCCTGACACAGGCCAGGATGCTGTTGGCCTTCTTGGCCACCTGGGCACACTGTTGGCTCATCTTCAGCCGGCTGTCACCAACACTCCCAGGTCCTTTTCTGCCGGGCGGCTTTCCAGCCACTCTCCACCAAGCCTGTAGCGCTGCGTGGGGTTGTTGTGACCCAAGTGCAGGACCCGGCAATTGGCCTTGTTGAACCTCCTACCATTGGCCTCGGCCCGTGGATCCAGCCTGTCCAGATCCCTCTGTAGGGCCTTCCTATCCTCCAGCAGATCAACACTGCCACCCAACTTGGTGTCATCTGCAAACTTACTGAGGGCACACTCAATCCCCTCGTCCAGATCATCGATAAAGATATTAAAGAGAACATGTCCCAGTACTGAGCCCTGAGGAATACCACTTGTGACTGGTCACCAACTGAATTTAACTCCATTCACCACCACTCTTTGGGCCCGGCCTTCCAGCCAGTTTTTTACCCAGCAAAGAGTACTCCTGTCCAAGCCGTGAGCAGCCAGTTTCTCCAGGAGAATGCTGTGGGAAACGATGTTGACGGCTTTACTAAAGTCCAGGTAAACAACATCCACAGCCTTTCCCTCATCCACTGAGTGGGTCACATTGTCATAGAAGGAGATCAGGTTAGTCACGCAGGTTGGCCTAAGCCCTGCTGTGTGTAACAATCCCTGCAACAGTACTGGACATGGAGGTGTACTAGTGACATGGGAATTCCTTTTTTTTTTGCCACAACATAGCTCATTTTAGCAAGTTATGTTTTTACTTTTTCTGTAACATTTTTAAGATCTTTTCCTCAAAATCCAGAATTATGGAGGAACATTTAAAACGAAGAATTAATCAAAATAATGACTAAAATTTGCCTTAAAGTTTCCACTGCAAATTTAAGGAATGTTTGTTTGTTTGTTTTATATGTGATGCAGTCTGTTATTTAGTATTATTACTTGCTTTTGCATGAAAAATATTTTAATTAACTCAATTATATTGTAGATTGGCACTTTGAAAAGTTCTTCTTTTTATCAGTCAGGGGGCATGAAAGGAGGCACATTTGATCCTTACCCAAGCCATTCCTCTGACCCTTATGTAATTAAAAAATCTGAGGCTGTTGCAACTAATAAAGAACGGAAGATTTTTCATCCTCCTGCTGGACCAAAAAGCAGACCCGTTAAAAGCATAATAACTTTAAATGTCACAAGGTAAGCTCCTTTAATTTGATTTCATGTTTCATGTATGCTGACTACCAAAAGTCATTAGCGCAGCTTTATGTTACTGTCTAAAATAATTGAATAAATGAAGGGAAAAATTATTAACAAAAGGATAAGAAATGTATAAGGAACTTGGCTTTCCAAATTTATTCCTACTCTCTTCTGTAAATTCAGGTTACTATATATCTATCACAGAGACTTTCAAAATCATGCTGTACAGATGTCACTGAAATATTGTTGGGTTTTATTCTTTTCTGACTTGATAAATGTAAAAAGACCATGAATGTTCCTGTTTAAAACAAAATCTGGTTTTGTTGTCCCTTGTTTATGGAATAAAATTGGCTCCCTCTGCTGGCAAACAGAATATTTAAACCTGTGAAGATTCTGGAACAATGGCACACAAGTTGGATTCCTAACTACAAACATGTACTGTGCAACGATAGAAGAGATTTATAGTACACAGTGCATGTGTATAGGTAGATAAGGATGTAATTCTTTACTTTTGGTCTTACTAAGCTATAACTCCTATATTTAAACAAATTTTCTGGTTTTGGCTGTGTTGTAATTCAAGCAGAAAAATCAAGACTGTTCTTCAGAGTTATTTAGAGAAGTCGCTTTCAAATGCAGACTTCTAAGACTGCATGTAAAAGAGTTAAGCATATTATTTTGCATACTCCATGTGTAACATGAAATATTTTAGAAATACTTGATTAAAATTTGAAAAACTATCTTAGAGAAATCTGCTTCATATTTGTGATTTGTCTTTTACATACCATATGTGAAGTCTAAGAAATACACCTCCCTTACTCACCCATTGCTGTTCTATTTACTTTATTTCACCATGTATCAGCATTTGGATAATCACTTTTTAAGTTGCAGGGATATTTTGAAGTTTTTATTTACACTGACAAGGCAGAACCAGAAGCTACATATTACTCCACATTGCTTTTCATTACTAATGGAAAGTAAGAAAGAATTGAAAGTAACTTTTTGATACACCAAAAAGCGTGGTAACTACCAACACCAGTGTAAGAAAGTACAACCTTCTATTTATGCAGTGGTGTTTTTAAACTAGTAAAAGGCAAAAAGAATGGTCTGAATAGCCTTCTTATTAGTGTAATTGTTTGTATTATTGTTTTATCAACAATTATTTATTCACGTTCCCAAATGAAATGTTTTTATTGGGAAAAACCCCTAAGTATATGAGAAGTAGGTTTCAAAATTGAAAGGGGGTGACTGATTGTGAGGTATCACTATGTGCTCACAAATACAGTTATCCTGGACTCATGAAAAATATTTGTAAAGAGAAAAATTTCACATATCCAACAGAAATTCCAAAGAGAGAAATCAAAACTAGTATTTCAAATTCTGCACTACTATTTCCCTGCAAAGAATTTTAAAGAGTGTATTTATTTTGGGTTCATTATTCCTAAGTCTAATAGAATGTGAACTGAATTTATTATAAGTATGAAGCTCATAGCTCATAGATTTTAAGAAATATAGTAAGATGTTTTTCAAGTCATCTGCTTCCCCACTGAATTACAATTCTTTATGTACTTTCTAATGGAGAGCTTATCTTCTGATGTTTGGACCATAATCCTGTAACTGGATTTGCTAGTGTAGATTCTTACTCTCATGCAGAGCTCTATTGAAATAAATTTGACTTCATGAGGATTCAAGTCATTAAATCTAATTACAGGACTGAGTGTACCACAGTATTTCATTGTTACAAAAACTCTTGTAATTTGTACAGTGATATTCTACAAAAGTCTAAAAAGTTTCTCTTCATTTACATTTCAGATCATTAAATGTAAAGAACTACAAGACTGCGCATCTGACATCTTATTAGGTACAAAAGTGAAATGATGGGTACATTTTAAGACTCTGCAAATTGTTGACAAAGCAAATAAAATGTGAAAAGTGGAATTCAAATATATAGGGTAATTCAATCTGTTTAATTATTGAGAATGCAATCTTTTGTTTCTAAATATAAAGCAATAATAAATAAAGCTAATTTATTTATTAAGTCCAAGGTTGCATTTTTATAGAAATGTTCATCTTATTGCTTAACTGGACTTTTGCAATGTACTTTCAGAAAACATACTTTCTAATGAGTAATTTGGGTTGCAGATTGACTATAAATTGCAGTGGAAGGAGGTGCCTATGTTTTAAAGTGAGTATCAGTGTATGTATTAACCAGGTTAGTCACATATGGCCCATAATGAAACTAAGGTCATTGCTTCCTGTTAACAGAATTACAACTTGTATTTTATTTCAACTATAATTTTGTGTAGGAACTGTCTTAGAAATATATAATTTTTAGTTTTGCTGACCTTTTCAAATTGACCAATGTCAAGGATTGTTGAAAACAAGACCACAAGTGGGCTGTTAGGAAGGGAGGAGTCATCTCTATTTCCCAGCATCTATTTACCGCTCTTCCTCAGCTTCCTGAGAACCACAAGTGCTGCCATATTCTCTGAGAGCAGCTTAATTTCACTTTGCGTACATGGAATGTTCCTAACAAATGTGTGGTCCCAAGGAGCTGACACCCAACGTTAGCTAGGGCCTCAGTATGCTCTTTTAATACAAATGGTAATTGTGTCCCTTGGCTTCTGTGATGGTGTGCTCTGTCCTCCCCCGCTTAAGCCATAACCAACAGAGGGGGTCCTGGTGGCTGCACCCAGCTTACATAGCCAAAGGCTGTCTGGAACAGGGACCCAGATGTCTCGCTGGTACGTAAATATGATTATAGGTCAATCGCTCTATAAATAGTGGACAGCTGTTGAGCTCTCCTGAACAGCAGTGGGTTGCACCCCAGGATCTCCCCTTGAGTAGGGACTGCTCTTAAGGTTACTCCTCGAGGTTGAGAGATTCCTTATCGTGTCAGGTACTCAGTAAGCGAATTGGGAATAAGCGCACTGAAACTTTGAAATCTTAGCTGAGTGACATAAAGGATTGATTGCGTGCATATAATCCTTTAGACATAAACCGTTGACCAAATCTGAGACTAGGATTGGATCCAGCCACACCTAGACTCCTCTGAGTAGGAGTTTAGAAAGTGAGGGGGGTCTTCTCTGGACTTCATGACTCCATGGGAGGGTCTCCTCGACATGTTTGACCCTGTCCTGTATACAGTAAATAATCAAGTGTACCTTGCCATCAAATCTTGTTAAGCCACTATCAAACTTTGTTAAATCACTGTCCTCAATCGAATATATTGTTGCTTCTCTCTTGCAAGCAAAGTGCATCACTCCATCTGTGATAAATTGGCATAGTCGACAGGATGGCAAGTAATAATCAGTGATTATTTATGGAGGCATGGAGTGAATCTGGCTCCCAACTTCTCAGAAGAATGGGCTCCTGGCAATTGGCATAATTGGAAAGCTGTTGAAGAGTGCCTAAAACTCGGGTCGCACAAAGGCAATGTTAAAACCACTGATTAGAGGAGCCCTGGGAATTTTTAAAGTTGCAAAATGATGAGATCAAGAAATATGCCTAACTCAATGAGGGACTAGGTGATAACTCTCAAGATACCCACAAGCAGCTCCCTACACGGGCAGAATTAACACGTGGCATTGTTAGCTACAGCCATGAAATGCGACAATGCACCAGCTGAAAAACAAAACCCGAAGCCCCGAAGACCACAAAGTTCAGCTCCTCCAGTGCCGGTCCCCGGAAAGGGAGACAACCCCTTCCTGCCCCTCAGGGATGAATTGCAGGGCGTGAAGCCAAAAACCGACTAGTGTCTGGAAGACAATTGGGCCTGCCTGTCTGGAAAGAGGAGGCTTACCAGTGGATAAGTGATGATGGCCCATACACTTTAATTCCAGTTGGTCCCCAAAGACAGTTGGTGAAGTTTTTAATATACATATGGGAGCACAAATTTCACTACTAAGACAGCAAGATGCCAAGAAGCTGGGCATGTGGTCTGCACGGCAAAGATTACAGGTGTGAACGGAGCGAGTGTTGTGCGCCGAACTGCCAAGGTCCATTTATGACTCCCGGGCGCGAAGTACATGTCAACTACTCACTTTGGAGCTGAAGATCATTGTGAAAATATTTAAAGTTTTTATGTTTTAAATGGCCGAACCTGGCACCCTCTGAAGGGCAGCGTATGGTCCTTCGGTTCAAACACCGAGCCCAGCCCCGGCAGAAATTGGGAGGCTTCAGTGCATGTGCTCTGTGCAGCCCCTGCACTCCCTCATTCAAAAATTACTAACGTACTGCAATATCCAATTTCTGCAGCAGCACGAAATGAAATTTCTGAAGTCATAGCTGATTTGGAGAAATGACAAGTTATTTTCAGAACCCACTCCCCATATAACTCACCTCCCTGGCTGGTTTGGAAACCAGATGGGAGGCGGCATTTAACTGTTGATTATCGGTGCCTAAATGCTAATACAGCCCTGCTAATGGCTGTTGCACCAAACCTTGCAAACTTCACAGCTGCTTTGCATGCAGCTGCACACCCATGGATGGTGGCGCTAGTTGTAAAAGATATGTACTTTATGGTTCCCTTGAAGGAGGAGGATAAAGAGAAGTTTGCTTTCATTTAGGAGGGAATACAGTGTACCTTTAACAGACTCCCATGGGGGTATAAACATTCACCCACAATTGCTTATGCCGCACTTGCTGAACTTTTACAGACAGTCGCACTTCCCTAAGGTGTGGAAGTGTACCAATATACAGATGATACTCTGATCGGAGGAGCTTCCCCTGAGATGGTGGGGGAAGCGGCACCAGCAGTATGGAAACTGCTAAATAAAACAGAAATTGGGATTCGACCCAGAAAATATCAGGGACCAAGTAAAGAAGTAAAATTTTTAGGTATTTGTTAGATAGCAGGCAGTGCAGTGATTCCTCCAGATACTGTAAGAAAAATTGAAGAGTTGCAAATGCCCCAGTCAAGGAAGGAGTTACAACAGTTAATGGGAACTTCAGGATATTGGAGGAAGCATGTGCCTGAATTTTCTGTCATTTCCCATCCATTACACTCACTCTTATGGAAAGGCAAACCCTGGGAGTGGAAATTAGAACATGAAGAGGCGGTCAAAACTCTAACTGAAGAATTAAGAACATGTCAGTCACTGGGACCAGCACACCTCTGCAACCCTATTACAGCTGAATGGAGTCTCACTGAACATGCTACTTACTGTAACCTGTTCCAGACTGGCCCTGATGGGCCAAAAAGACCTTTATTGTTTAACTCAACCGCACTTAAAGAAGCGGAACAATGATATTCTGAATGGGAAAAGGGACTTTTATTTTTAATCCAAGCAGTTAAGCAAGTTGATAAAATACATCAGGGACAACCTGTGCAAACTATAGGACCATTTAATTTACTAGAAGCAATCCTAAAGGGGACTGCTCCCCCAGAAGGAGTTGCACAAAACCCCCACTATCAGACAATGGTGTGCCAACCTAACAGCAGTTGCAGAAAATATGCAGTTAACCAAAGGGCACTCTAAGGTTTCCAAATTGCAGATGCCCATAAACACAGAACCTTTAGCATTACAACCACTTTTTAAACCTTCACCCATTCTGGATGCACCGCAGAAAACATTTGGTTTATGGATGCTTCAGGAAAAAGGGCAAACGGCAAATGGCAATATAAGGCCGTTGCATTAGGTATTACCACCAGCAAACAAGTAACAGAAGAAGGTGAAGGCAGTGCATGAGTAGGAGGAATTTGAGCAGTTGTTTTGGCAGCACAGAATGGAGCAAAAATCATATATGTAGACTCTTACACTGTGCGGGCAGTGCCACGTCAAAGGAAAACCTTGAATTGGGAAGTAAATGGATCCCCAGTTTGGAGAAACAGATTGGCAATTACAACATCTGTGGCAGCTTCTTGGCGGTACCTTGGACTGTGATGGTGGAATGGAGAACTTTCTTAAATGTCGTTACCCAGTTATCTGAGGTAAGGAGGACATTAGACATGACTTACCCTGTTTTCATAGTAACAGCTTCCCTACATCCTTACAGTACAGATACACCCAGTCGCCTTTATAACTGATTCCGACCACAATTTAATAGTTACAATCTGAAGCATCTTCATGGTTCTGCAAGCGTTAAATGCAATTAAATACCTGACCTTCTACTTGATTGCCCAAGTATTTACCATTTTAACGTCCTTATTGACTCTGGGTTTGCAATGCAAAATTGCGGCATAATACTTTTGCCTATCTCCAGTAACAAACCGCAACAAACCCTTTTGTATCTTTTAAACATTTTTTACAGGAAAAAGCATTAAGAACTAGATGTAGATCTTTAATGTAGTTTTTAGTCTTTCTACTATAACTATCAGTCACGATACAAAACCATGCTCTATTACATATACAGTCTTGTATTGTAAACCAGATAAATAATTATTAATTTGCTGCAATCTATCTGTATGAATTATTGGAAAAATAGGAAGAAATGGATTACTTTCATGTCTCTGACGAGATCATGCCCTTTACTGGTCAGGAGCTTGTACACCTAGTGTTGTATTAATAGGAAAGTGAAGTTAAATAATTACTTCATTATGGAAACACCAACAAATAATTACCTGGTTTTACTTTCATGGATTTATTTATTAAGGAGTTAAAAAGAAGTTCCTAAAAATATTGTCCTATTAGTGTTGTACAGACACTGCATACAGGCAGCTTCAACTTCACAAAATATTATATCTAGTATATTCAAGAAATTCTTCCTCTTCATGGTTCCTTGGCTGAGAAAATCTGAGTATTTGTGCAGTGATTATATCCAAGAGGATATAATCCCGGAAATCCTAGGGACAGAATTCTATCTCCTGTAAATTGTCACAGTTTCCTTAAATTTCTTTGGGTAACAATCTGCTTTTGTGAATCTGTGAAATTCAGCCAAGTATCAAAAAACCAGGCCATTCTTTTTAGAACATAAAAAAACCATGGAAATGACTGGACATCAGAGTTGTAAATGTTTTACAAAAGAAAACTGTTTATTACAATTTATTTGAAGCAATAGACTGTTGTAGATCATCAGGAATCGCCTGGAGAAGAAAAACAGCTATTAGGATACTGCAAAATTAGGCCCATACCTTGTGCATCAGATTCCACGGCTTTATACTTAGAGCAGAAATTTCTGTACAAATTCTGGTGGAATATTCAGAGTAACAGTTATCTTGTGTGGTATGAGTGCCATGGTACATGGTAACCAGGTTTCCTTTGCCACAGACTAGAGCTGTAGCTTGGCATCAGAGATAAATATAATCCTTATGCAAATGGCCACTTACCAATCAAGACTGGTACAGTTTACCTCTCCCAATGCTGTTTACCCATTAAGAGAATGTAAACAATTATTATAGCCTCCATTTCATTCAGTACTGGGCTTTGGAGCCGGCTCAAAACACCAAGTAAGTGTCTTAAATTAAGTCAGTATATTTCCAGCAGAGGAGAGAGGACTTAAGGAGGCTATAGTTTGTCTTTGATTGTTTTTGTCATCCCAGTTCCTGTGAAGTAAGGGCAAACTGGAGTTTACACGAAATACAGACAGAAAAAGTAGGACTTATGCAGCATTTCATAGGAGAGGGGCAAAATTTATTCCCTGTCCTCATTTCTCTCTGTTCTCTCCTTGACTGTCTGCCCTGACTCTCTCTATGCTTTGCATCGCATTCCATACCCACTGAAGATAATACAAATTAATTTGGGGAAGATCAGGTTACAGTTTTACCTGTGCAGAAGAGAGGCTGAGTTTTAATCATAATGGGTGGGAGGGAACAGTATATGTAATTATGGCTAAAGTTCTGCTACCTAGAAAAATCTCAGGGAGAAGATACTGTTATTTTTTTAAAGATCCAGAATACCCCTTGGATTATTTTCCAAAACCCACGTCACTCTCAAAACCCAAGGTCCAGCTAAAGAATAACTTGTTTGTAGGTAAAACTTGTTAAACGTACCAGAGATGCGTCACTTGCTGTGCAAGTCCTCAGAATGTTGCCCGAACTACATGGTGGAGTTTTCCTTTCTGGTATATTTTTATTTAGTATCTCACAGATTTTAGACTGGACCTGAAGAAGATTGAGACTTGTTATGGAAAACTTACGTGTAGAAATATTTTCATTTTCCAAAAATATCCTATTACTCAAGAAGTTCTCTCTTAGGAAGGACAGACCAGATGGAAGTGGCATGTAGGAATATGGAACTGTTTCTAACCCACGAAGTGTAAAGCTAAATGTCCTTCCAGCAGCAGTTATTTAGCTTTTCTATTAAAAAAAAAACCAAACCAACAGATAAAATGTTGGTAGAAAAATGTTCCTGAAAAGGTGGCTTAGTGTTTTGTGAAACATGGCGGTTTGCAACAATAGAAAAGGTTTTGCTGACAGTAACATCATGTGGAATTAACTTCTTTGAAAACAACAGATCTTCCTTGAGTTTACAGAGATGTAAATGAGAGAAAGATCTATTCCTTCCCTTTCTTTTTCCTAACTCAGTTTTGTTTATCCTTTCTTCTGCTCAGGTTTTATAAGAGTTTTTAGAACCCTCCAAAAAATACTGTGACCACAAATGAACAACAACCTAGAAGTGAGATTATCTTACCAGCTATTTTAAGGTGGACAGGTGATTAAATGTATACTTAATGTGCCCAACAGTCTAAGAATAGATCTTACTTAAAACACCTATGGCAGCATCTAAAACTGCAGCAGGAGGCTTTTGTATTTTAAGAGCATTTTGTGTTCTACTTTTACTGTGTTAATGTTCTCCAGAGTTTGTTGCCAAAATGTCTGAAATGGTTCCACCTGTTGCTGAAGGATTTAAAATGTGTCATATAAAAATCAGAAAATTGGTTAGTAGGTGTTTTTGTTGGTGGTGGTTTTTTAATTATTTTTTATTTTAAATATTGAGATGAGTTAGGACATTTTCTCAGTTGAAATTATGTTTCTTTTCTAGTCCCAAGATTGTTTTCACCCAGCCTGCATCAACAGGAGTTCATCAAATGCTTCTTTCGCCATTCAGTAGCCCTTTAAAAACATATTTGCAGTGTTGGAAGGGTGTCAGCATAGTTCTTCACAGAACGTTGCTCACGTTACAGAAAGCACTGTCACATCTGGCATTGCTTCGGATCTTTGCCTCTGCAGTGAGACCAAATGTACTTGTGTTAGAATTCATACTCCAGGTCCCAAAATCGTCCTTCTGGTTTAGACACTGGTGTACTGGTTGGACAACGTAAAAGCAACTTGGACTAGTTCTGGGATTAGTAAAGGGAACCCCTAGTATTTTGCATTAACAGAAGCTCTAATGACTTGGAAGTGCTTTAAAATAAATAGTGCAAATTCTTTATGTAGATCAAAGGATTTTTCTCTGAATTAACCAGTCTTAGGTCAGCAATTCAGCAGCTCAGTGAAAATCTCAGCTAAAAGAATGAGCATGTGCGTAGAGCAAAATTTGTCTAGTTTTCCATGCCTTCTGCCTTGGAAGAAAACTCCCCAAAACATACAAGAGGAAGAAAAGAGGCAGGCGGAGAAGTACTGTACGTCCTATACCCGAGTCATGCAACTCTACTGATATTAAAACCAACCCCCAAACATACTTTGGCAGTCATTCTTCAAGTGGAAGATGTAGTTTGCAAGTAACGTTGTTGATGTCAGAATACTTCAGCAAGTCTAATTTCTTACTGAAAAAAACAGTAAAGAGTGACAACTTCTCTTGTATGGTCCTAGCCCTGCGTACACTTAGAAGTCTACTGAAACAATCAAACAATCATGGTATTTGTATTCAGATTAACCACTTCACATTTGTTAAGCAATGTAAAAGAATCCAGCTTAGGGAAGTCTGTAAATATGGAGAATGAGCACTTCCCCCGAGCAACTCCTGAAATAAGGCAGCTGTAATCGGTAGCTAGCTTGGGCTGCTCCGGTGCAGGGCAGTTTGTCAGCAGTGTTTTGGCACTAGGCACATCCATATACTTAAATAAATGTGCCATGTGGAAGTTGTGCTAGGTAAGACTCTTTATGCCCAGTCATCCTGGTCCCTTCTGCAGTCAGAATCAAATCAGTTTACTTCCAGTGTTGTTTGTGGGTCAGTTGGATCTTCTGCTGCTCCTGTGTGATTATCTGCAAATGAAAATGATCTAGTTCCACCCCCCCCTGCCACAGGCAAGGACACCTCCCACCAGCCCAGGTTGCTCCAAGCCCCATCCAGCCTGGCCTTGAACACCTCCAGGGATGGGGCAGCCACAGCTTCTCTGGGCAACTTGGGCTAGTGCCTCACCACCTCCCAGTGAAAAATTTCTTCCAAATATCTAATCTAAATCTCCTCTCTTTCAGTTTAAAACTTTTACCCCTTATCAAATTGCTACACTCCCTGATCAAGAGTCCCTTCCCGTCTTTCCTGTAGCTCCTTTAGGTACTGGAAGGGGCTCTAAGGTCTCCCTGGAGCCTTCTCTTCTCCAGGCTGAACAACCCCAACTCTCTCAGCCTGTCCTCATAGCAGAGGTGCTCCAGCCCTTGGAGCATCTTCGTGGCCTCCTCTTGACCCTCTCCAACAGATCCACATCCTTCTTACGTTGGGGGCCCCAGAAAAAAAAAGGAGAGAGACATATCTGGAAACAGTCTGTTCTCATAATTTGCAGTATCAGATGCCAACCTGTCTTGAGACTGCACAGCTCAGGTCTTTGTAGCCCTATGGCTCTTCTTAGGGAAATGTGGGCTAAACATGAACAGCTGATCAAATTTGTCTGTGTCCCTAAGTATGATAGAAATGTTAGAATCAGCTACAGAGACAGCTGTCACCTCTTGGTTATTGTGAGAGGATGAGTGGACATGTTCCACAAACCTTTGAACAGGTGCAACGGAGGCAGGTTTATTAAAACATGCTGGCAGTAAGTGTACAAGTATGTGCGGCATTGGGATCTGGCAGGGTGATCACAGAGACAGAACGCGTTAAATATTTGGAGATGTCGGTTTGGTTCTCTAACTGAAGAGGCAATGTGTTAGTCAGAGCTACTGTCAGTTTACGTAACTTGACGTATTTCAGGGAGGTCTGAAGTATCAAGGGAAGAGTCATTTAAGATATAAATTCAAAAGAGGATTCTTCTATTACCTCTGTGGCAAACTTGCCCACTTTTATGTGTAGGAATCTGCATGAGTGTAACTATTATATTGTTCTACTCTACTAATCCATTTTGCCATGTATCCAGTATCCTGTTATTGGTGCTTAAGATATAAATTTAGACACAACATTTCTGTCTGACCTTGGAATTTGGGGAAAAAAGAGATTTTCCTACTTTCAGATTGTTATATTTTCTTTTGTATCATAGTGAGAACATGAGTTTGAGCCCTTTCAGCATTTAGGAGGAGGCGTTGTTCTCAGAAAATGTAATTGCCGTGAAGAGCTTTTTGGCAGACAGCAATGAGATCCCGTGCAGCACTGCAGTCTGAATGCCGCAAAGGTTTTGCTTTTTTCCATACATGCCAGAGTAGAACCGTGATTCATTTGATGGCTCGTTATTTGCCCAGGTGCTACCACTGTAAAGCGTATTTTACTTGACTTGTCCTTCTGCCTAGAGCAGGGCAGTAGTTGATACAGTTTTGCTAACAGACCTCAAAAGCTACATCTGTGTTTAGGTGTGACTTTCAAAGAACAGCCTGCATGTCACAGAGTCATTAGAATTCCACGCTTAATGAAATGCCTCACCTCGTTAGCATTTTTGTGGACCCGTAAGGAAAGACAGCGCCATATCTCAGTGCATCACTTCTGAAATGCTACTCTCTCATGCTCTGGCAAAGGTGAGGGTAGCTCTTGATTCAGGGAGGCAGGTTGTTAATAAGCAGTGAGCAGGAAGTATGTAGGAAAGGCAATTAACAGAGCTGTGTGGTGTGTGCCTTCACAGAGAAGCAGCTCATAACAAGTCGTAGTGAGAATGGAAAAGAATAGACGAATTATGAGTCAGGGAAGAAATAAGTGAACGTTTTTAGAATGATAATCCTGTATTAGGATCGAAGAATCTCCTGAAATCCCCGAGGTCGTGGAGTCATAAATTAATTTATACTTGAACAGAAGCGTAAAGAACTAGTCCTGTTAACACAGAGCAGGATCCTTACCCGATCTCTCATTTTTCCGTTTCATTTGAGCTTTGGGAAGAGAGAAATTGTTATGAGCCAGCCAGCAACTGGGGCAGCTGATAAAAGATCTTGCTGGTGTCTTGATGCATGACTAGTTTTTACACAGTTTACTCTGTGTGTTCTTTCTTTGTACTGAATGGTTATTTGTGTCTTTTTCTCTCTCTTGGTAACTCTTACAGCTTCTTTATTTCAACCTTCGCCCACCAAACTTACATAAAAAAAGCAAAAGAACAAAACGTTTATAAATTATCATGTCCTTTATCCTTCATATTGTGTCTTTTCCCTTCCATACTGTAATTGCCTTGTCTGCTTAGTCTGAATTTTAAACTGCGGGCTACCAATTATTTCTTATTCTCTATACAGTGGCTGATACAGTTGGGCCCTCTCTGTTTCTGAGTGTTCTTGTAATATAGGTTTTTCTTATAAATAACAAAATGAGATAAGGTGTAGAGTGGAAGAATCTCACTTTGAAACAATTATACTTTTCACCTCACACATCCTACTTGCGTATCATTTTTAATTGGCTTGCTTAAAGAGGTGCAATAGATCTAGAGCAGTGAACAGCAACTCTCTGTAAAAGTGGCTGTGGTTTGGAAGGTAGGGGTATTCTGGCAGTGAAAGTAAAGTGAAATTGAGGGAAAATGCAAGAGTAGAACAGCAGAAAGGGACTAAATTCTTGGAAAATATTAAAAAGTCAAAGTAAATGTGCCTTAGTTAATTGTCTCATAATTGTCAGTGTTAACCCACTCCCAACTTTCTTAAATGTGCAAGCTGTGGAAGTTCAAATGTTACAAGTCCAGTCTCCATTATTTGTGACACTGCCAATTAGAGACATTTCAGCCAGTCAGAAATGCGATTACTAAATAGATAGCATTCATTTATAATTAGTAGGTTGAATGAGTTCTATACACAAACTGAATAGTCACTACGTGGGTATTTTACCCGTAAGGGTATTTTACCCGTAAGTAGACCGAAAGACTGATTGTAATTTGTGCAATCATAAATTCTTTTTGAGATTTACTCTTTTCTGAAGAATAAATAATGAACTTTTAACTACTCCACAGTTTCTGTGTTTCTGGATTTGTCACTCCAACACAGCTGCAATTTTGTCAGCACGTGAACTGAATGAAACAATGTTTCTTTAAAGTTTTATTTTGGGCATCTGTCCTAGCCTGTGCCAAAGAGACCGTTTTTTCCAAGTAATATCCTATACAACCTCTCAAGACTTTCCTAAAAGCTTTACTGGTCTTTGGATCATGCCCTAGTGTGGGGAGAGGGAGGATTAGGTAGACTGAGTGTAACTAAAAACATTCACTCAGTATGCTAAAACAGAACTGTGCTTTACCATATATAGAAAAAAAATCCTTTGGGAACTTGGACATTGTGTAGGTAATAGTACTTATCGAGCCTGTGCTGTGGAGACAAAGATTTCAGTTGGTGGTACTGAACATATGCTGAAGACTTCTTCTATGCGTTTTATTTTAAGACTTCATTTATTAAGGAAAAAGGAGCAATATGCCCTTGAAAGTTTCTTGTTAACAATTTCAAAAGAAGCTATCTGAATAACTTTCTTGGATGAGAGGAGAAAAAAACAAACACAAAAGGGCAAATCTGCAGAGAAGGGTTCCCTTTAGAGAGGCTATTTGCTGGATATATGCCAATAAACATGTTTTATTTACCACCATTTTATTTATAAATATATGAACCCATTAGGTAAACAATAATCTTGTCCTTGTGAAAAAGTCCCCCTAAAACAGAATTTAAATCAAGTGCATGTATTTTCAATGCAAGTCAGATCTGTACCCAAGTGCACAGTTGTTTCCTTTTGTATGGTTTGTGAAATTTAAACCAAAATTCTTGAACTTTGGAACATCTGAAGCCGGGTCGAAATTCTGAGACTGGATGTATCTCTAGTTTTAAGTGGTCAGCAATTTAATTTCTGTTAGGAAATGTTTTCTCTATGAAGGGGGCAAGAAAAGCTGCAAGCTACGTCTGTGTCAGCAGGCAGCGGGGTGCAGAAGGAGCAGCTCAGTTGGTATGGAGGACCTGGCACCGACCTAATAGGTGTTTCAGGGAGGGGCTGGTTGGCTCCAGTTTGATTCCGTGGACTGAATTTCCATTAGTGGTTGGTGCAGTGCTCCCAGAGATCATCTTCTGGTTGAATTTCATCGCAAAGGAATCCACTTTGTGTGCCCTGAAGCTGTTGTGTAATGTAAACCAAAATGTAGGGTTTGCTTTCGATAGCGAACTTCTGACCTGAGCAAAAGTGTTAGTCTAATTCTTAAAGAGATGAAATGTGTTTGAAAAACTGAAAAAAGTTACTGAGTTGATGGAAACAACGTAATTTCTTTTTACTACTTTAGAGAACTTTTTCAGTTTCAAATTGTTGGCAACACTTCAGCATTACTTAAAAGACCAAAAGCATTTGTCGTGGAACAATTAAGACAAAAGCACCATCTAAATTAATCTGTGTATTTTCAGATGCAATTCTTGGCTTGCTCATTTGGAGAATTACAGTTCCGTATAAGTTTTTCACGTCTCCCAGAATGGCCCTGCTGTTTATGCAGCAGGAGCATAGCGAAGGAAAGCTTTTCACACCTGTTGCTCAACATCTGAAGAGTCGAGATAACAAGCATGTGAAGTCACACTTACTATCTTTCCCTCCATCTAAAAATAAATGCCATGGCTCTCTGCGGCTTGTAAAATATATATATATATATATATATATATATATAAAGTCTGGACACAGCTGAGAGGCACAGTAGCATTAAGCTGTCATGATTTACTGGCTATGGCATTCTTAAGCCAGAAGATAAATAAAGTGAATAGTTCTTGAGCTGGACGCTTTGTAAAGGATTTGTGCCAGGAGCCACTGACACCCTACTGAGATAAAGAATTCAACCTTGAGCGCGCGACAGACAGAATTGCTGGATCTTTCTTTCACATTTAAATCTCTATATTCAGTTCTCCCAGACTGAAGTAAGTAGGAGATTTCCTATTTCTCTCCTCTATCAGGATCAAGGATTTTAGAATCTGCATTAACTGAAAATCTTTGTTTCCTTTATGTTATATTGGTGTAAAGGTTGTTACGTAGGTCGGTACTTGCAATTAGATAGGCTTACTTTCTAATTCTATCAAAGTCATGTCCAACCTCAAACCTCTCAAAATAGCACCATGTGATGATGCAATACCATTGAACTTTCCCCAAAGTTTTGGCATCAGGTTGTGTTCTATGACTTTCTTTTAACCTAACAGTTCTTGTATTTATGTTCCTGAGAGTTTCCCCACATTTACAATTGGTACGTTTGGCCAGTTAAAGAGAGAGCGGTTTTGGGTCTTCAGTTTTGAAAGCACATGATCTCATTCAGTTTTAGAAAGCTATTTTTTCCCAGATTATATACTCAAATGCCTAATATAAAAATTGTGTTTCATTCTTGCCAGTGCTTTGATAAATCCAAAGCGTACTCTTCTGTCAGGCTGAAAATGCCAAACTTCTATTATTGTCAAGTCACTTGACACTCACAGTTTCTCATTTTTCATACCAGTTGAAGAGAAATACAGAATCTTTATCATATGTAGTAGATTTATTTTTACCTTCAGTTACTCCACAAGAAAAGAACATGAAGCAAATATTTTAAAACACTGGTGACATTTTAGGTTTGTATAAATAGAGACTATGTGCACTCCCGGTTTGAAAAGGATTTTCAGAGTTATTTAATGGGCTTTATCAGTGGAAAAATATAAATGCTGCACATAGCCTCCATGATACATGAGGAACAGAATTATGTTTTGCGCCCCAAAGTAATTCAGGAACTAACCTTTAAAAGGGTGCAACACTTTTTTAATGTCTGCTTTTGATACACGGACATAAATTATAAATGCAGTGACACACACATTTTTAAAACATTTAAATGCTGAAATAATACTTTAAGACATTTTGAAAAGGCATTAAATATGTGAACATTGTATTTGAAGCTTTGGAGCTCGTATGAATTTTAAAAACAAATTTAAAGTATGTATAGCTTCTTATTTTGATTCCATTTTTTCTTACATTTTAAGCATCTTATATTGTAGAATGGGAGAAATATATAAGATTGTTTGCCACTGAGTTGTTAATTTCTGCAAGTCTTGTGGACTTGATATAAAATTTTGTAGATTTTTCTACTTTAAAGCAGGTTCAAAATATGAATTTATGAATTGTGTTGATATTTTTTGAAAATGCTAAAGTTCGGTGTGTCAGTCAGGTGTGTGTACATAGCTGGCACCTACCTGAAAGCAATGTAGCTCTTAAAACATTTCAGAAATTGATTTAAAAACTGTATTCCTTCAGCCTTTTTTTTTTCCTTAGGACTTCACCAGGCTTTTTATAAAAGATCTTTCTTTGCATATTTTAATTAACATTTATTTTTAAAGTTTTAATTTACCAGCACTAAAGATATTATGATGACATCTCCCCATTTTTTCTCTTATGAAAATTGAAAGATGGAGATGCAAAAAACCAGCACCATTTTCTGCAGAAAGGTTTTAAATTTACTTTCATTCTCAGTTTGCAGTGAGTTCCTATTCAAGTGGGTGGTGGGTTTTTTTTTCCAGAAAACAATGTATGTGTGTGCATGCCTCAGAACAATTTTCTGCTAAGCGATGTGAAAGCTGATTTCATTGCAAATCACTAAAACAATGTAGAACTCCTGTTTTGCTCTTGCTGAACAGTCTTTATTATACTAGCCATTTTATTGTACGAATTGATATTTATTCCTTATCACAGTTGCTGCCTCAGCAAATTAAATCCATATAACCCCAAATTTGAAGCAAAGTAAGCAAAATCTATTTTTGGCATACAGTAATTGTAGTTGAATAATAGATGGTGGAAGCAGACATGAACAACTGCTTGTTTTGTGCTATCCATGTAAAATAGCCGCTTTTCTAATGATCTGTCAAGTTTCTACAGTTGTTGGGGCCCAGCCTGTAACACTTTGATGGCTTTGGTGTTTGCACAGATAATTTATGTTAAAAATAATGTCTTGATTACAGCACTTATGTGCGTGCTGTAGTAATCATGTAATACCTCAGCTGTTTCACTTTTTTTTTTTTTATTCCAGCACAGCTGTTTTAGTTTATACTTCATTGAGTTATATTGGCAACTTCAAAGATAATATTTTAGCAGAATTTTACTGGTGTAATAGGCTACTGCTGGCCAATAGGGACTTCCACCTCCCTCAGAATCCCGCAAGAAAAGGTTTAAAAGCTGCTACTTTGGAACCAGGCAGAAGTCCTGACACTTGTACTGCAGTTCTAAGCTGTTAATGGCTTTTTGTGTGCATGCATAGGTTCGTGTGTTAACGTAAGACTAGCATTTTGGGTAAACAGTAACTGCTTCGTATCCCTCCGGTGGCCTCATGCGAGCTCGGGCGTGAGCTTCACAGTATAGTTGGCCCTCCACAAAGAAGTAGCCTTTTTGTTTCAGGTTGAGGTTGCAGTCAGAGCACACAAAACATTCTGGGTGCCGGTATTTATCCCGTGCCTTCACCACTGTTCCTCTGTATGGAAATAATGAAAAGAAAAAACCCATGATTAATTCATAGTAAAGTGAGAAGAAGCCGCAGTATGACACAAAGTTCTAGGTAGTTAGCTTAAGGCTTTTAGGTTGTTCATCTGGTGGTTTTGCCAACTACTGTATAATTTAAGGTTGGAAGCTGAGTTTGAGTAAGCGACATAAAATGCCGTAGAGTTGATCACAATAGTTCATTGGAAAACTAGAGTTTGAGAAAACATGTTAGTTTGGTTACAACACAGAAAGTACAGTCTATCGACCTACCAAAATGGTGACAAAATGAATTTAAAACACCACATTTCTTTTCCTCAGTGACTGTGTTCTCTGAGCTTATCATTAGCTGTGTTCTTTGCTGAAGCTCGGGATGTCATTCAGCTAGAAATCTGCTAGTTTTAAAATAGGCCCGCGGAGCTTTCTGGATATTCCCGCTGGGCTGGGAGAAGGATGCTTTTACACTACCAAGAGACTTGCAAGAATTCACAGCCTGAGACAATGCAGCACAGATAACTGTTGGTTTCATTGTGTATGTGTTAATGATTGACTTGCGAAAGGTCCTGAGACATCTTAATTAAATGGCCCTTGGAAAGCATTGAGATGGTGTTTGAGGCCATGTGCTTGAACTAGACATTTCCAAAACTAAAAAGAAGCAACTTACAGAATCCCATTCCCGCACTTGTCACACAGAGGCACTTTCTGGACACCAGGCATGGCAGTAGGTATCTTTGTTACAGGCGCTTTCACACTCCTTGTACCCACAGGGCGTCCATCTGAGAACCAACACAATCCCGTTATGTACAGCCTAATATAAAAGCATCGGATGCAGTTAAATACTTTTCCTGTAAATACACTTCTGGATGTATTTACAGACTTTCACTTATCTTAACAAACAATGAAGTTTCTCTATACAAGTTTAGTGGGCCAGATTCCACCTCTTTAGAATCAGGAAAAATATTGTGTAGCTGTAACCAAAAATCAAGTACAAAAGTGATTTTGTATATAGTCTCGTAGGCATCAACTAATTTCCGACAGTAGGTCTTGGGTATAGCGGGAGAGGATTTGGCTTTAACATAGCAACATAACATAGTCAAGACCTATTGTTAGAAAGCTTCATATTTATATAACTAACCATACAACAAATTTGGAAAGATTAGTAACACGATATGAATAAAAAATTATAGCAAAATACAAGAAAATGCCAAGCAAACCCAAACAATGTTATATATAGACAATTAAATGTATTTATCCCTTGTCTGGTAAATATCGAGATACAAAAACTAACATTTTAATAATTTACCTTTTAGGTTAATTTTGGTTGTGTTTCATTCTTTACACTTACTGTAAATACAACAAACTTGCAGCCTTTAGTAATGTTATTTTCAAAACTTCGTCATTTGAAGGAAATACGACTGCATATTATATTGTCCTCTTCTATTTTTATTTAGAATGAAGAGGGGATGGGTGAAACTTATTTTAGGAGTTGGTTTACATTTCTCTCTTCCTGGATGTGGAAGACTGTTTACTTTCTTGGTGACAGGAGTATATGCAGCTTGTCCCAAAAGTTCTCTCACGTAAACCTTTTTGTCATTCTCTTAAAGTCAACTTTGTACATTAATGACCTCAGAATCTGAGAAGAGATTCTGAAAAATGTGCTTAAGACCCCCGTTTTATTCACACAGGAGATATTGCTGGCTGTGAAAGCAAAGGGGAAAAATGTTAGGAGGCCGGTGTGCTGTCTCCAAGATTCACAACAACTTGGGCTTTCAGAAATTCGTATAGCTCTGATCTCTCGTATTTTCATCTCAGATTGTCCTTTCCCCCAAACATTTCAAAATGCTTTGAACAGGTAGAATATGTCATTGTTAACCACCTTCCTCGGAGACTAAATTCTGGAGCACCTTAAAGGAGCCAGACTGGCGAGGCTGACTGGGCTCCTCCTGGTTGGCATGCAGCATCTTGTAGACATCGGACTGAGGCACCGAGTTGGGAGAGGGGTCACTGTATCACAGGGAGGAAGAGCAGATAAAGCAGTTTAACAAACATAACTTTAAAGCAATAACTTCACCAGGCACAGAATACGATTCAGGAAACCACCATAAAGACAATGTGTTTCTATGTCTACCGAAAGACCCTTTCTACCAGGTATATCACTTTATATAGTGATTGAGAGGGCTTTATATAGATCTAAAAAGTGCTGAAGAAAAATCTCTGTCCCATTGTTAAAAAAATAAATCTACAAACTCATGAAAGTATTTCCGTAATGACTGTTCTGGCTCTAACGGCGTTTGGAAGTCGGCCGGTACCTGTGTTTAACCTCAAAGCAGTTGCAGTCCTCTAATCAACTGCTGTGTCACTGGGTGCTCTTTCATACAGTATCCAGAAGTCGCATTTTCACAGCAGCTGGCCTCAAGAATGTTGTTAAAATCACAGCTTGTTATCTTTACGTAAGGTCAGCCAAAAGCTAAGCAAACAAATCTTTTGGAAGATTATCACGACGTGAAGGTGTTCTTACTTTTCTACGTTGGTTCGAGCGCTAGTTAATATTGTGATTATTTGGCTAAGATAATTGTTACTTTTTTAACTTATGGAGGTGACAAAAAAAGAATGAATTATGTATTGCATAGTAGGAAGCAATGTAAGGTAAACACTGATGAATGGAAATTCTATTTTTTAATTTAATTAGAACGGGACATGGCTTAATTTGTGTAATGCCGATTCTATGACAAAAATATAAGGTAAATTATTGCCCAAACAGCAGTTGATGGTTGAATTTCCAGTGACCTGTGAGCCAAAGATTTTACCAAGAATATTTCATGGTATTTTAAACTGTGCTGAGTGTTTTAAGTTGATCATGATCACTAACATCTTAAGTAGTTGAGAGGAAGAGTAGACAACTGTATGCACTGGCGGGAATTAGGCTGAATGTGTGGCATCTGTAAATTTCAAACTGCTGCTGGGACTAATTAGAAAAGTCCAAATTTACTTCGATAAAGTCTGTTATCTCACTGATACATACATAAATGTCCAGTTTAAATTTCCTATTGCAGCTGGCCTCCTGCTGTCCGATGAACCTTACGTAAGTTTCCACTGGAAATAAGCAACTAATTCCCCCTGGTATTTGGCCGGGTTTGCTTTATATGGTTTGGTTTAGTTCCCAGGGTAGCATCTAAGCAGCCACAGTAGGGCAGGGAGCCCTGTAGCTTATCTTAATTGTTCGCCTCTTCATCAAGCAACAGATTTCTCTGAGCTGTCTTTAAGCTGGTGAAGAAACTACCACTTTCTTCTCTTGTCACAAGCTTTTAATGAACAGAAGGAGCTTGGTTTTTACAGTTCTCACCAATGGCCAATTAAACCCTTGATTCTCTCCTCTTTACTAAAATATTCCTAAACATCAAACAAGTGACAATACAATTGCATACAGAAGGCAAGAATCCAGACACAAAGGTGTGAGAGAACATTTCGCAATGCATACATAATGAATACAACAACAAAAGAGAGATTTCAAACCTATGTGGAGAGTCTGTTCTCAAACTGGGAATGCCACAGGCATTTGTGAAATCTGGTTACTGTGGGCTTAATCCATCATTTCAGAATAAAGAAAAAGCAAATTTTTCTTTTCTTGTTCTCTAATTGTTGTGACGGAGGATGAATATTCACACAGTAGACTAACATCGCTCTTCATGAACTACAGTTTTCATTAAATAGGGTGAACTTAAATACTTCTATATAAATATGATTTTTATGGTTAGTAACAGCCCAATTCTGCAAAGTGCTGAAGAAGGCTCATTGGTGCCAGTGATTATTGCTTATTTAAAATATTAGTAATTAGCTTTAGTTTACACCATACATATTATGAATTATTAACTTAAGTACTGTTGTAAAACAGAGAAATGAGTTACTATTCTGCAGAAGTAAAAATAAAGCAACGTGAATGATGAATTGTCCCTTGAAAAAAATGAATAGTGCTTTAAAAATTGTTATTGTTTAATCATCTTTGTTATCCAGATACATAAGGTTCCCACCTGACTTCTAGTCATTGCAATGGATAAAATTCATAAGTCGGAGTTGGATTACTGGGCCTGCAAAGTCAATTCTGGCTCTTTTTTGGACGAGAGCTAGTTGTACTGAATGAGTTGTCCTGAATGGGAGTTAAATATCTAGACCACTATGAACATCTACAAGATTTCCTAGCCTTCATAACCTGAATTTTAATAGCTGAAATTAATTTGAGTTAATAATAGTGTTTTATTAATTACTAATAAGTTATTAAATTGTTTTTAAATAATAATAAATAGGTTTGAATTTTGGAGGGGGTCAGAATCTTGATTTGGAGTGGTCAGTCAGCTAATAGGCCAGGTAGTATCATCAGTTTTTATTTATCAGCTACAAATATAAGATTATTTCCTATGAAATACTTATTTGTAAATTAGAAAGACTCCTTCAATACTTTGGTATAAAAATTGTAATTTACTAATATTTCAATGGAAGTACTCAATGGCTTTAAATGTTTGCAGTTCTCTTTAACCCTTTTACCCGTTTTTGTAGAAACAGCGTGAATTGTTAAAGCTCATGATTTTTTGTTATATTCTAAATGTGTATATTCATAAAGATCCAAGATACTGCGCTAATTACCTTATTATGGGTGTTTCCCCCAGAGCTGTAGAAACTTGGCCTTGCAGTGTTTCCATGATATTGTCATCTGAGTACAACTGCATGGGGGTGTTAAACTGAGCGTGCACAATCTTGACACCGGGAAGCTCCATCTCCAAGGGAATGTTCGGGGCCATCTTAGACACCGCTTTCAGCTCGGTGGGGCAGATGGAGCTAACCGTGCTAATTGAAGAGGGGGTACTGCGTCCACTGCCACAGTCAATCCCTGAAGGAGTGCTGCATCCGCTGTGTTAATAGCCAGGTTACGGAAGAGTGTGCAAGGCATATCGGATTACAGAGAATAGAGACAAAAGTACAGGAATACGGTGGTGTTAACACGGCTGAAAAGCGTAAAGAGAACAGATACAGAAAAGCAAAAGTATAGAAAGTGGAGAAAAGCAAAAGTATGTGTATTCAAAGAAAAGTATTTTCCTATAAAAAGTATCAATGCCAGTTACAAATAGAGTCATAGAATTGTCTAGGTTGGAAGAGACCTTTAAGATCATCGAGTCCAACCATCAACCTGACACTGCCAAAACCATCACTACACCATGTCCCTCAGCACCACGTCTACCCGTCTCTTAAATGCCTCCAGGGACGGTGACTCCGCCACTTCCCTGGGCAGCCTGTTCCAATCTTTGATAACCCTTTCGATAAAGAACTTTTTCCTAATACCCAATCTAAATCTCCCCTGGTGCAACTTGAGGCTATTTCCTCTTGCCCTATCAAAAAAAAAAAAAGCGGTCCTTAAAACTCTGGCATGCATTTTCTTTAAAGATAGTGAAAATTCTTTGATAGATTGAATAATTCAGAACATAGTATTACTTTACATTTTTAATGCTAGCTTCAATTGAGGATTAATTAAACCTCCCTAAAATTCTTTGTTCTAGCTGAGTAATTCCGAACATCTACAAAAGCGTAGCATACGCAGATTATGTGAGTTGTCCATGTCAGCGACAGAGCCACCACCCGCAGTGCTGTGCTGGAATCCTGGACACATCGTTCCAGTCCCGTACCTCACACCCATCTTAGTCCACAGTGGAAGAGAGTACTATAAAGTAGTGTAAAATAAGGAATGTGACTTTTCCTAGATTTTTCTTTAAATTCTACAATAGGATATTTACTAATCTTGTAAAATTAGTTTAGCAATACATTTCTTTTTTTTTTTTTAAATATCTGTTGGACGTTTCAAAGAAGAAAAGATACTAAACCAGCCAGCATACTTTTGCATTTCTAAATGACACTGTTTCCAGGAGAATGCGAAGTGGTCCTTCACAAGAACAATGGATATGGATCCAGAGAATTGATTTTACATATAATTTTTACATAATTAAAAAGATGTACAGTTTTTTAGAAATATTAATGTTGCTTGATATTACTGAAATAAAGCTACTGCGCACCGATTTGACATCTCTGGAAAAGGATAAGTAAAATAATGTGAACGTTAGGCCCAAAGTCTTTTTCAGTGTTGCTATTTTGAGCACTTCAGTCTTTTCTCTATAGCACCTCGGAGGCTTTTCTTTGTTGTGGGATATTTCTTTGCTGTTGTTGTGTAACAGCACATACCCCGGGTGATCCACGGTCACTGGTTACCACCCATGTGATGTTCACAGCTCTGAGACGATAAATGCTTAATCTCTTTCCTCCAACCTGCATATCAGGGTTGTGGTTAGTTCCTTCCAAGAGGAATGATTCTCCATTTGCCTGGGAAAATACTCTATTTCCCAGTTTGATAGTACAGTACTCTGCCAAGTAGTCACTCTAGGGTGGAGAAGACCCCAAATTCTCTCTTTGATTTAGAGGGGAATTTGTGTAGGACCACTTTCTCGAAAATGTGAAGGGAAATATGTACTCTACCATCAAAGACATATCAAAAGAAAGCTAATTCCAGAAATTGTAGGCAAGCTTTAAAGCAAAAGTACAGTTCTGCATCATCACCTAGCACGAGCCAGCCAAAATATTCACACAGGAGCAACTTATAAATTTACAGTCTTTTCTTTTAGAAGAATCAAGACAAAGATCCTGCAGTAGAATAAGTTTTGTCAGTGCCCAGAGTGTTAGTAAATGGAAAGTAGCAGGAAAAGGGTAGAAAAAGCACAACTCTAGCTAGGAGCAGCCAAAGTAATGTAAAACCAGAATAAATTACAGGTATAAAGAAAAATATTAAATATAATTTCCACTAAGTTTTGCTAGAGTAAAGTCCAAAACTGTGGCTAATGTCCAATCTGTTAGCTCAACCCCACAGTCCAGAATCAGCTCTTCTTTTACTCAGGGTCCTATTTAGCCTCAGCTGTCTGTCCTACAGGGGTATTTACGGCCAAGGTGGCGGTTTGGCTTTTGCTGTGTTTAGCAGAGGGTATCTATCGAGACAACCGGATGAAAAAGTAGCAAACAGTGTGACAACCAGGGTTTTGCAGGTGTAACACTCCGCGACAGAGATTCTGCAGTTTGTAAACCCGGGCTTCTCCAGTGCTACAACACCCGACAGACCTTGCCTAACTAAATTTCTGAAACTTGTTGCATTGCTGCCAGGTCAGTTTTTGCAGTTTTTTTCCCCATCTGACATGATGGAAAATAGCCATTTACTTCAATGTTTTGGTGGAAAATATTGTATAATTGAGGTTTCTGAATTAGGAGATTAGGCCCTTGATACACTCATTTGAAGTGAGCCCGTGTGAACCTCATGAGGTTCAACAAAGCCAAGTGCAGGTCCGGCACCTGAGTCGGGGTGACCCCCGGTATCAATACAGGCTGAGGGATGGAGAGACTGAGAGCAGCCCTGCCGAGAGGGACTTGGGGCCAACTGGTGGGTGAAAAGCTGGACGTGAGCCGGCAATGTGCACTCGCAGCCCAGAAAGCCAACCCCATCCCGGGCTGCATCCCCAGCAGCGTGGCCAGCAGGGCGAGGGGGGGGGTTCTGCCCCTCTGCTCCGCTCTGGGGACACCCCCCTGCAGTGCTGCCTCCAGCTCTGGGGCACTCAGCACAAGTAGGAAATGGACCTGTTGGAGCGGCGCCAGAGGAGGGCCACAAAGATGCTCTGAGGGCTGGAGCCCTTCTGCTGTGAGGACAGGCTGAGAGAGTTGGGGTTGTTCAGCCTTCAATACCTAAAGGGGGCTTATAAGAAAGATGGGGACAAACTTTTTAGCAGGGTCTGTTGCAACAGAACAAGGGGTAATGGCTTTAAACTAAAAGAGGGACGATTTAGACTAGATATTAGGAAGAAATTATTTACGCTGAGGGTGGTGAAACAATGGCCCAGGTTGCCCAGAGACGTGGTAGATGCCCCATCCCTGGAAACACTCAAGGTCAGGTTAGACGGGGCTCTGAGCAACTTGATCTAGCGGGAGGTGTCCCTGCTCATTGCACGGGGGTTGGACAAGATGGCCTTCAAAGGTCCCTTTCAACCCAAACCATTCTGTGATTCTGTTCTATGATTTGAATCTACACAAATCCGATTAGGTACCTGTAAATGGTACCTAGTGGTCCAAAAGTCAGTTAAGGTACAGTATGTGGGTGGCGCCTACGGTTAAAGGCCGTGCATGCTTGCTAAGGGCTGTTTTGTCATTTATCCTGTATCGGCATCAACTGCAAGGAGAGACGGGCACCTTTTCTCCAGTGTCGCACTATTCTACATTGCTAGTTCTTGATCACAGAAGGATGGGAGCCTGTCCATCTTCTACGGTCCCCTCTTTATTACTCAGGTGGTCGAAAAATTTAGCATGTCTCATAAAACTGATAATCCATATGAGATTGTCCTTTGTGCACAGAAATCAGTTATCATCCTGTTTTTCTGGTCTAGTTTGCCAGACTTAAATGAGTATAATTGAAATTCAGGCATTTTAAACTTTCAGAATGAAATGCAGAAGACTAAGTCTATGGGTAAAAACTGTTACTGCTAGAAAGGAGAACGGGGAGCATCACAATCTGTTGCATCACTCAGGCACTTTGGGGCTTCCTTGCATTTTTAGCCATAGAGTTTGCAGTGGGTTTTCCCCTCTGTATTTAACAATATAAATAATAGTAAGTGAGGTATTTCATCCCCAGGTATGATAGAGGAATATTACACTAAAATGACGGAAGTAAATATGTAAGCTTTTTTGCATTGTAGAGCTTTACAGGTCTGTGGTATCAAATAGTCCCCCATTGTAGCTCTGCCTTAGGTTGCCTTCTGAATAGAGGGCTGCTGAAAAGCAAACATAAAATCTCTGGCCTAGGTGATATCTCATATAACTAGCTATCTTTTTTCTAGCTAGTTAACAAATTATATGTATTTGCATTTGGACAGAAGAATTTCTGAGGACCATCGTTTTCTAAGTGTACAATATCTGGTGCTACGCTGTAAACCGAATCAGGTTCATGAATAGTTCCCTCAGACTTGTATCCGTATAACTGAGATGGGAGTGTGGACCTGCTTTCTTGTGGAAATAGAAATTTGAATTTCAAGCCTGATCTCTGCAAGTCAACCATTTCACTTTTTTAAAAATTTCAGTGTTAGACTATATACTACTATAAGTAAACTTCAAATGCAGCAGTACGCTTTATTAATGTCAATGGTGAGTATCCATTAAAAAAATAACACCATGCATCCAAATCCAGCACAGCACTCAGAATTTTAACCTGCTTCGGCCTGAGACTATGAAAGGCTTGGGCCGAATATTATGCTTGTGTTCAAAGTAGTTCACATCCTGTAAAGAAAAGAGGGTTAAAATAACTTTCTTTGGCCTACAAATGTTTATTTCAAGTTAAAAAGTAGCTGACAAAGTTTTAAAATTGTCACCATGAAGTAACCGTGTTTAGTTTGTACATTCCTGGCACTGAAAATACAATCACACTCGTGTTTGGAAACATTCCGAGTAAAGCGCAGTTACAAGAGAGAAGGGTGGTAGGTAGTGGTGCAGCCCAAGAGAGAGGGCAAAATTTAGCTACCTGCAGCATTGCTACTACAGAGCGGAATGCGTAGTTTTCTGTGTTGGAAAAAAATTCCTTCATTTATCACCTTTTTTTTTTTTTTTGATAAACTCCTGATTATCAGAAAAGAAAAACAGCAAGAGCTGGACTTTTTAATTGAAAACAGAACAGATAGTAATGTACCACAAATGACCACGTATTATAAGTAAATACCGGTACTCACTTTTGCGATGAGTTAGGAATGAGACCCCTCAGCTGTCCATGAAGCGCGTCTTGAATATTGCCAGATGAATACAGCCCAATTGGAGAATTATAGGAGGAGCTCACTACCTGTCTTTTGTCATCAATATTTGCTGCTGCAACAAAAGGCTGGGCCCTTCTGTTGTGGGCTGTACCAATAGGCTTGAATTCCTGTACGTGATAGGCAGACAAAATACACAAAGCTACAATGCACACCAAAGCTGGTAATGGGTAAAACTGACAACATCAGTATGGTTAATCTCTGCATTTTTTACTTTTGCGACTTTGTTATGGTGCAAGCATGCTATATTTTTCCATGAATTTTCCACACGCTACTTAAGCCGTACACATTCAGAGACTATTATTTCCCCCGCCTCAGGGCAAAGGGAAGGCGTTCCACCTTTGTAAATAGCGTGCAAATTTAAGAAGAAATGGGAGGGATGAATATTATAGTAACCTGTTGTAGTGTTCTCTAGATTTTGCACTTTTTATTTTCTTTTTTTTTTTTTTTAGAAACATTCCATGTATAGTTCACTTAATTGCTTTGCTTTAGTGCTGATTTCTGCCTCCTGCTTTTTTGTCACATACTGATGGAGGGACTCGCAAAAGTACGAAGATTTTATTGTAAAAGTCTTGCCTAGAAAACACATAATTTTTAACACTTCTTTTAACTGAAATATCTTGAATGTACATCAGATTGAGGACATTCTTCCGAACTCATTCCATACTTTGAAGCATACCTATGCGTCAAAAACTGTGATGCCATATAAATTAAAGATTATGTGAAATCATCATAAATGAGTCGAACCCAGAAATGGGTAAATTGGAAATCATTCTGCCTATGTTTGTTTATTTCTGGAATAGGATTTTGTTTATTGTCGGCCCAGATAATTTCCTTCAGCTGTGGAATTCATAGGGATAAGATCTGGAAACAAAACCTCTGATGAGCTTCCAGGTAACTTACAAGGTGTAGTGATTGGCCAGGAACGATGAAGACTGTTGACTGTGTGAAAATTCACATATTTGTATTTTGCATATTTAGTACAGTCTCCTTTGGGCTCCTGTTATCTCAGGTGCATCCCTAATCCACAGAAATACAGATTTTGGAAAAAATAGTGCTGTCATCTGCTGAGGGTTTTTCTTCCCTTCTGTGCTAGTGGGGGAAGAGCGTTTGCTGCTGTAGTCCATCACCTTGTCCTGATGTCCTGCAGTGCTCTTTGGAGACAGTGCTGCAAGAACACTTGATCTTCCATCCATAAGGAATAAAAACCTCTTGTTCCTAGCAAACAGGTTTCTACAGTCTGAATTGGTGTCTTCTTTAGAGATTGGAACTTGCGATGTTAAGATAGCACAATTTTCATAGAAATCTTTGCCAGTTCTCCAATTTGGCTTTGTATTCCTAGTACACCGTCACACTCAAAAAGATCTGCAATACTATAGACCATTTCTGTATTTATGTTGCTACCCCACTGTGGCATATGACCTATAGACAGCTTAAGTTCTAATCCTGCTGAAAAAGATTTGTTTCAAATTGTTGAAGCTTGTATCTTAGGTACCAGAGCTTTTGGCTTAAGCACTGTGTACAGTTTACCCTGTCTGGTATTTGCTATCACATATTTTTAATGGTGACACACCCAAGATCAGTTGTGGTCTTTCACTTACGTCTTGCAAACTACACAAACTAGTCTCCTTGTTCTGCTAAATAAACTCTAAACCAAGTGGCTTCTTGATGCAGAAATGCCTTTTTTAGATTACCTTAGACATTAGGAATGCTAGAAAAAATTCCGGTTAGAACAAATACAACTTATTATCAAAAAAAAAAAAAAAGATATTAGATTACTCAAATCCACGGAATAAATCAAGATAATAGGAGCAGATTAGATAAGCATGGATACATTTTTGACACCTGTAGATTTTTATTCATTCCTCAGAGCATTGTTTCCTTTCTCAGACAACATCAAGTCTCTGTTCAAGGTTTTGGTGAATAATTTATACAAATTATGAAAACCTGAATGTGATTTGGCCTTTTTGTTTTTATTTAAAACAACAGTTTCAGAAATATATCCAGGAACAGACATAAAGAAAAGTCATGGATATATAGGATGTGCAACCAGAAAATGCAAAGAGTAAAAAGCAGTTTTATTAAATGAAAATGTTTAGCAGCATTGCACTGTAAGAGGCTACTGAAAGCAGCAATCGGATAAATGAGCACAAAGATTTTACTTGCAGTTCCTTGTTTCTGGCTGATAGAACTGGATTGCAATTAACAAAATGTATTAGTAAATGGAAATAGTCTACTAGTGTTTAGGATCACGTCTACTTAATGAAAGATATTAATGTTAAAGTATTTAAAATTGATTTAAATCCAGGTATGATACAAACCAAACAAAACCAACCGTGAGCATTGTAATTTCATCCCCTTTTTTTATTTCTTGTTGACAAATGAACAGCACAGAAGACATGTGGCACCACAGTAGCAAGTTTACAGTATAACAATTGTGAAATAAGTATTTGCAGTTAGTTAGACTTAAATTCCATTTTCTTTTAAACTCATCATTTCATATAAAATATCAGTGACAGAACATACAGCAGCAAAAATAGTCCAGCTCTTGTGTTTATTGGATCTCATTGAATCTGTGAAAAGTCCTCCTTTAGTTCAAAAGCTAAATGAGAACTGGAGGTTGTTGAAATTCCTAATCAGGAATATTTGAGAATTACGGTATTTCATTCCTTAATTTTTTGCTAGCCGACTGATGTCCTTTTTGCAGGTCTAACTGCATTTTGCACTGATGTAGGTATCAGGAATAGAAAGAATGTAGCCCCCAAAGTCTGTAGAAATGCATCCAACACGGACCATGTTCCTTGGGGATAATTGCTATGACGATACACAGATGTTTAAATTTTGGAGGTATCGTGTGACTAAAACCTTTATCTCTGAATGCTGTTATGGAAGAGGGGGTAGGTCCTCAAAACTAGACTAGCACATTATATTGTTTCAAAATTTGATTATAAGTGGTAATATATAGTGGACTATAAACTTACTTTTTAGAACGGTGGGTTTTTTGTGTTTTTTTTTGGTGTGGGTTTGTGGTTTTTTTTAGATTTTTATACTTATCTATGTGTGTAGTATATTTATATCTCTCAGGAATGTATAATGACTTGCATGGCCAAAAGCCTACTCACACTGAACAAAACATTCAAAGGCAAAGATAGATAGAAGCAAGAGAGAAAAGCCCAAATAAAAACAATTCAAGAAGTTGCGGTAATGGAAACAAATTCATTTTGGATGAGGTTAAAGGGATTGTAACTGAGAAAAAATTTACAGGTCATAGTATTGTTTACATTGACAATACAGCAGACGGATTTTAAAAATAATTTTATACGATATGGGTTTGCCATTTAGATTTTTTTATTTTCTCTTCCTAATTATATACTTTGAGAACCTTATGTTCTAAATTGCTTTTATACAGAATATGGTGTGATTGCATTAGTAATACTTCAATTAGTCTATTAGTTCCCATTTTTTATCCATCACGCTCTAGGTTGCTCCAGCCTACCGAAATTAGGTGGCTGCTTTTTATGTGGGAATGTGTAGCTTTCCAGAGCGGCTCTCAGCCACTTCTTGCTGTAAGCAGTTTACTAGAATTTTTGCCTCTGTTTCCTCTTCCCAGAGGAAGAAATAGCGAGAGCTTTCATTGTGCTATGACGATTGCCTCTTTCAATCTCCAAATGACTCTTTGGGGATGCTCAGCCTAATGCAAAAATTTGCTACGGTGTAAAGGTTCCTTGTCCCACAGCTGCAGGTAGGCACAGTATTTAGGTGTTTATCAGTTTTCACATGGCCATCTCCAAAGCATCTGTAGAATAGTTTTCGTTTGTTGAAGCTAAAGTAAGCATTCTTTGGCCAAATATTTGGCCAAATTGCTGAACAATTTAAAATATGTTTCACTTTCATTTATAATTAGTTTTTATTAGCTTGCAAATAGAAATTAGATACTTACTAAGAAGATTGTGTAAGTCTACATCTGTTTGTGTTATTGAGTTGGCTTATAATGTATTTTAAATTATTGGCTTCCCTTTGTGAAACTTAGTGAACTTTAAAGTGTCTGTCTGGCAAGAGTGAAAAAGATCTGACTGCATTTATAACATCTGTGGCCTTTTGAGTAATTTTAATTATTATATAAATGGAGGTATAGCACTCAAAGGTTTTCCATTTTTGCATACCAGTCCATGTGTACTGGCCTAAACCGCGACAACAGTACTTTTGGATAAAAGCGTTTTACAATTGAAGGAACACTATACTGCTTTTTGGATTTTTCTCCATCCATCTGAGCTTCAGTGCCTTTATTTATTGTTGGCCTTCAGCAAACTCTAACATGGCCTAAACAGCACAGGTTGTAGCTGTCTGATAATGTGCCAGCTGAGGTTAAAGAAACTTTGACATTGTTCTACTGGTATACACACTGCAGGGTCTCGTGTGTTGTGACTAAACATGCAGTAAAATTTAATTTAAAATTTCAGCAATTGTAGAAAAAAAGGCTTTTTTTTTTTTTTTTTTCCACAGGGTGATCAGAGTGATGGAAGTTCTTGCATGGAAGAATTTAATCTAAAATGTAAATCATCCCTAGAATGGTTTAGCAAAGTTGTTTACAAGCATTGCTACTTTTTCTGGAGTATATTATTTATTAAATATACTCAGTACTCCTGATTTTCCCAGGAAGGAAAGAGGCAGACATCCTAAAATCAAGAGCTTAGCTATTTAATCTAGGAGAAACAGTTTTTTTGATTGCCCAATGGAGACTGCTTTTCAATAGTCTGCCAAATACCATTTAGTGAAATCTTGTGATTTATTTTTAAGTAACTATCCTTTTTAGGAATGCAGCTTTCATGCAAAGGGATTACTCTGCTGTCATACATGCCTAGGTGGTTTTCTCTATGGCTTTTTTAGTGAATTTGTACCATTGCTATTTATTTTATGTATATCCTAGCAACTCCACAAAAATATGCATTTAAAATAGTTTTGCTTCTTCACTACACTATCTCCTGCTGCTGAAGAGGATGTGTTATTTCTGGTGAAGTTTGCTGTATCACTTAATGCAGGTTTTTAGATTGGAAAGAAGAGAGAGAACTGGAACGCTGAAAGGCTGTATTCGTTTGGGAGTTTCTCCATGAAAACAGAATTGGTGGAAATATTTATTGCACAGGATTTACTGCAATGGAATCTGCACTTACATTTTTCTGGGATAGCACAGAATAAATACTTTGACATACTTGCTTTGATCCTGGAAGGCCAGGATCAGCAGAATGCTCTTCCCCCCCCCCCCCCCCCCCCCCTTCTTGAGAGAAGAGCAAATGTTCATGTGGGTTAAAGAGGAATGACAAGGGAATAAAGCACTAGTTGTAGACGGTAGCTAGCTAATTAACAATATGGAGGCTTCAGCTCTTGTATTTGCGCAAGGGGCTGGCTGGGAATTTGGAGAGAGAGGAGGATTTCAATTGACTGGATTTGCTTGCTCAGGTACAAGGATCAAAACTTTGCTGGCCAGAAGCGGTGAATGGTTTGCTTATTGATCAGTACGGGGGTTTTGTACAAGTTTGTAACTTTCAGTTCTGCGGTGTCACATAAAAATGTACGAAAAAATGGATCTCTCTATTTAACTGACTGTTACATCACAATGCCTTTTATGATGTGATGAGTGTATTGCTTTGGTACTTGACATTTATTCCTGATTGAAGAACTTCCTCCTATGATGAAGAATCTCTAAAAAAGTTAAAGCAACTTAAACCATATCAGAATAAGAGGAGATATTTCCTTTCCATAATAAAACTATGGAGATATGTACAGTTTTAAAGAAAAATGAGAATGTGTTGTAGGTTGTTTATGTTTTGTTTCAGTTATAGCTGAAAAATCAAAAACATCCAGTCAGATAAAATGATGTTCATACATACCATAATTGCGATGGTTCGTATTAGCTTAAACTGGCAGATAATGGATGAAGTGCTATTCAGAGAATTTTAACCAGAGTGTAAAAAGGCAAATGGAAATAGTTAGGTCACTTTTAAGAATTCATACCTGTGGTTCAGCTTCCAAATTTATCTTGAAGGGATGTGCTTTGCCATCTTCTGAAACTTGAGGGGACCATAATTTAGTTCCTGTCCTAGAAAGAAAGAAAGGCAGAATTTAAATTACTTGAATTCCTAAAGAGTTGTATATGTCTCTGTAAAATACAATGCAGCTTGAAAATCTGCAGTTCATTCTATGCTTTTTTTAAATATTTTGCCATAAAAATACTTCAACGATATATAATGTGTACTATATGTAAACAATATGCAAAGTATTTACTTTTTTAAAACATACACATACTATGAACAATGGGAAATATTTTGTTAGTCGTTACCAAAGGCAAAGGGAAATTAGTGTTTTTCTGACATGAGCCTACGAAGGTTTTTACAGTTTTCTTTTTTTAATGGTTGATAAAAGGAATGTCGGGTCCTCAGAATATTTTGCACATATAAGTGAATATATTAGTAATAATCCTAAACCAGAACAATATAAATTTCTTTTTTTATGACCACAATATCCACGCAAAGCCTGCTTCTCAATGTGGGAGGGGTGCGGTCTAGGTACGCAAAGTGTAAGTGTGATTGTAAATAGAAGTTGCACAGATGATTCTTTCAGTCACTGAAGCAGAGGTAGCAAACATGCAAACACCCGTTACAATTCTGTCTTCACTGACAATGCAAAATTCGGCAGCTAATTGTAAAATAGTGTAATATGAATGTTGAATACTAATCTAGTACTTTTTGTTACATAAATGCAAATATTTATCATTTTTAAAATATGCATTTATTTCATAGGCACAATTACACTTATCATCTTTTGAAAATGACTTCCTAAGAGAGTTGCTAAATGGCATATCACAGAATGATTCTGTATCGATCTGTAACGGAACCTGCAATTAACTGCAGGAATTTTTTAGCTGGGGTATGTGCTCTGCTGATTAGACAACGCTCCTTCCAAAAAACAAAACAAAAAAAATCACCCTTCTGTATTTGGAAAGGAATATTGTGGTCAGCTGTAATAAAGTGCGGTGCCTCCTTGAGGGCCTCCGGTCAATCAGAGCTGACTGATAATTGGAGACAGCTGGAAGAGCACACGAGGTGGTTCTTATCAAAGGCTGAGCAAACTTAGGGGATGCAGGTTGTTTATTTTGGTGGCTTTAGTTGAGAGAAATGAATGCAAAAAGCTTCTGGACTCCTGCAGTAAGAGAGGTTTTTTTTTTAGTGTGTTTTTTTTTTTTTAACATTGCTTTGAGAATCCTGTATTTGGGTTAATACATCGTGACCAAAGAGTTTGGCTTTAAAGCCCCTCCTTTGTCACCCCTTATTAAAGTCTGATGTGATGTTGCTTTCCTTAACCGGGAGGATGTAGGATGTTATTGCAGGAGGCAATGATCAGCACCTGGGGCTGAGGGGGTGTTAGAGCAGAGAGGGAACCGAGCAAGTGACAACTAGCTGAAGGTTTTATTATTTCCCCAAAATATGAAGACCTGTTTGTTTACTGGCAGCAAATGTAGGACTTGTGGAGTCAGCAGAGGCAGTAGGTGGTACGGTTCACAGCTCAACAAATGTGGTGAGTAGCCTGGGGGAACTGTTCTCCTCGTGCCCATGAAGACACGTCCTGGGGAGTCTCGCCTGATCTGGAGTGGGTGAGGTAGGTGTGGGTGCTTGTCATTTTAAAGGTTTTGTGAAATTCTTAAAACTTCTTAAAATAGTTATGCTATGTAATAGTTGTACTGTATAATCAGTTGGTTGGGTAGTATCTTCTTTCAGAAGTAAACAGACGTGTACACATACCTCTCTATTTTCAAACAAAGCTGGTGTGCGGCTGCTTTAATTCTCTCCTGGGCATCGTTATGTGTCATGTTCTCTGTGCTTAGACCATCGATGGCTACAATAACATCACCAGGGCACAGGTTGGCAGCTGAAGCCTTGCCTCCAGGTGTAATCTGAAAAAAACCCAAAATGTAACTGTTTAAGCACCACGCATACCTGAAAATTGTTAAGAGAAAATAAGCTTCACCCTGATTCCCTATTTCCTATTGGGCTGGGGTGAGGAGGGAAGGGGCCTGTAAACAACTATGGGATTGCTTACAGAAAAAATGAGTTCTTAATTCTGCCACACCCTCTGTAGTTCTATTGCCAGATCACCATAAAAATGCTTTATTCACTGTGTGGGATTTAGGTCCCTTAGGTGCGCATTGCCATTTTAGGTGACCTCTGACCAAGAGAGCAACATGAAATGAATGGATATAGTGCATAAGCTTCTGGAACAGCAGAACAAAGGGGATGGGTTGATTCATCTGAAATAACACTAGGTGTTAATTTTAAGTAAGTGAATCCCAGTGTGAAGGACAAAAAATATAGTCTTACTTACATGGCACAGATCAGAGAACTGCTTTTGTATGAAGTAAAAAAGCTATTGGAGAAATTTTTTCTCACTATGGGTTCTGCTAGAGCCACAGCAAGTGCTATCTCAATTATTAAAAGTGATTAAGTGTTATGGATGACTGGAAAAAAAAAATGCTATGGAGACATTCTTCAATTCTGGTGTTTCCCAGTTTTCCAGCAAAGGAAGAGAGTAAAGCTGCCCAGTATAACTCCAGTTTGTTCTGAACTCCAGCTATGGTGAACCTGGCAGACTTGTTGCCTCTCAAGGTGACAGTATGAACTGTCAGCATAAAAGCCAAATAGAAATATTCTTTTTGATAAGTGCTGCACTGCATTAGTATTGAAACAATGGCAAAAATCAGCCCAATAGAACAATTCTCTCCTCTTTCCAGCTGTTCACATCTGTTAGGTGGGTCTGAATGCTCAAAGAAATTTGTTTTGTAGGGTTTTTTTTCTGCATTCCAGCATATAATCTTATTTTTGATTTCACTGCCACACACTGCAATGCATGAGCTACTATCAAGTCAGGCAAACTGCAAAGCTGCAGGCTTTTACCTGCTCACCCTCCAAAAGCACGGACTCGTATATTGTGTGCTTAACGAGGGCTAAGGTGCCCGAATAATCTGTCTGAGTATGAATCGAGGAAGTATGAAGACTCAGAAATTCTAAGTCTGGAGTCTTCAAAATTGTCTGATTCTCAAACTTCAGCAGCTGTAAAGTGTAAATGAACTACAATGAGACCACTTTACACTATTGTAATAAAACGGGGTCGATGTATGATCATGCTTCTCCCTTTAACCTGGAATGGCTCTGGATTTTGCTTAGCGCATTGTGAGCACAGGTAGAATGACAAACTGCAGCAGAAGTCCTAGTGTTTGCGTGTGACTATTGATACTCTCATACCCAAACTGGGCAAACCCAGCCATTCTGGGCTCCCTCTCGAGAGTGAGCTTGCTTAAATAACCCTTATATAGGTTACTTGTTAGATTATGCTTTTCACACGTCACAACAAATCATCCGCTGTGTCTGTGGCATACCTCAGCAATGTACTGAGATACTGATCCTGCCTTGTAAAGCAGCATATCCCCCTAGCACGGTACGTGCCCCTGCGGCTGTGCTGCTAGTAGGACTGAACCCGCTCTGTGTCGCTGGTAATAATGCGCAATCCCTTTGATTTTCTTAACACATTGTCACCAGCTGCAGTGATACCACTGTATGGTTGGATGGGGTTACCATCATTTGATGGGAGCAAGGAGGGAAAGGGGCAGGAGTCTGTATTTCCTATTCCTCGGATGAATTGATTATTGCCAGGCTTCTGGGACGTGTCTGTTGAGCCTGAACGCCTGGATGGGGGTGCTGAGCTCTACTTGCCTTCTGGGGTGCAGAACTACCTGCCCTTGTATAGTCCCTTCCCTCATCTGCTCTTCCCAGGTTTGATGGTAAGAGCTGGAGATCGGCTGCTGGGATGGGGTAGGAGGAATATGGTTGGGTGCCAGCTCTTCTCTCTCCTCAATATTTCGGATGGAAATCTTGACTGTTGCTTGTGGGGAAGGGGGGCAGAAAAAAGTACTGCAGCCTACGTTTTATAGAAAGGGACCAGGCTGTGCATTGCAAGATCGCACCATGTCACGGATATAATATTGATATTGTGGGTACCTCAATAATGTAAGCGACACTGTTTCTTAAGAAACTTATTAGGGATGCTTTAAATGTATATTGTGAACGCATAGAATCATATTATGACTGTAGTGTTTCTTGCTTGCTCACCCCTGCTTTGTGAGGTTGATCCTACTGATGCTTTGGGAAATTTTTTTTGCTATTCAGGACACGTTTGTGTGGCCTGCCTGTTGCTCCTGGATCCTACGTATCTCGGATTCAGATAAATACAAGGATGTGTTGAGCGTTCGGATGTTGTCAGAGACTAGATAACTATTTAGCCACGTGAGGGGCAAAGACTCCTATGCAACTTTGAAGAAAACGTTTCTGCATCTGTTAATAGACTTGTGAAGCTCATCATGGCACTCCATAAATATTTCAGGCTCTGTGCTTTCTGCAAACAGTTATGAATGTCTGCAGACAGAGTGGCTAAATATAAAATTGAGTTAATATAAATACTTGCATTGTGATCTGCAAAGATTTATATTAAAATAGAACTTAAACCTAGAGTTGATTTCACCATTCCCTCCAACCTCTGCAAGTTTTAATTGTTTCTGTAATGTTTTATTCAATATGACTTAAATTCTAGGATTGCATTCCTCTAAATGCTTAACCCAAAATGTTATCTTCTGGTCAGAATAAACAGAAAATATTCAGTTTCATTAAGGCTAGGGTTTTGATCAGTTTCATTGATGCAATTTCTTTGCATCTATGTAAAGTTGCAAGGATTTTGAGAAATGTTTTCATTAATTCTAGTTAATTTGTTGTTTCTGACCCTAATAGAATCTGAGTATGTCTATTTTTAGTCCCCTCCTGTTCTTCCCACCCTCCCAGTGATCATGGTCTGTGGTTTTAGCATTTGCTTGAAACAGTCAAGAGATTTGCCTTGTCTGGGAAATTGCAGATGGGTTTTGGGATGACATCTGTTCTTTAGACAGGTGGATGATGATCTCTTATGTTGTCTGTCTCTCTTGACAAGTCCTGGTAAAAGCTTTCTCTCGTTGAAGAAGGACTGTAGCCAACCAAACGTAACTCCTGTCCAATTATTTTATTCAAAATGTGTTTGAAACTAATTTTGATTTATTGTTTTATTTGCTAATAATTTTTTTCTTGTCAGGACAGTTAAGCCAAATGTGAATGGGCTGCTGGTGATATCCTTTATGAAAGGAACACCTTGGCCCCAAAACACAAGGCATATGAATCTTTTGAAATAGTCATTACTTCCTAAGGGGCACTACTTGAATACTTATTTAGGGACTCTTCTAACTGTATGCTGTGGCAAAAAAACCCATTCATTTTAAACAAATCTACCATTAATATTCTTGACTTTGAGCTGAGCAAACTTAAGCATGTCATTTTTCCCTATATATTTTATTTCATAGTTCTATTTGAAATGTGATTTTAAGCATTTCTGTATTATGCTAGAAACCAATGGCTTATGTCTTGTGAGGCATTTGGTAGGTGTGAGGCAATTGCAAAATCATCTATTCTTTAGAAAGTTACATTTATAGTAACATCCTTTGTTATTGCAGTTTTAAACTTCGTTGCACTTAATCTAAACACAAAGAAAATACAAACCAGACACTGCTAAAATATTTTTCATTAGAGATAATGGAAACTATTTTTCTTTTGGAGGCCCATAAAAGGCAATGAAGGCCCCAAAACATCCAGAGGCTTTTTTTTTTCCCTGTTTTTCTTTTTCATTCAATGGTTTTGTCTCCTGTTCCTCCAAAAGTTTTGCTATGTCCTATGAATACTTGTTATGAAGCTACATGCAATCAAATAATAACATTCCGGTTTACTTGTGTTTTCAAATAAGTAAAATCTTTTATGCTTGTATAAATCTGGAATAAGTGATTAAATGAAATTAATTTTTACTGGTACAATATGTGAAAGGTTAGTCCTTAAACTTTCTACAGATTCTTGCTTAGAAGCATATTGACTGCAAGGCATCACCAGTGGTATCCATCCTTCAAGGCTCTTGATGTTTATTTAATACCAGGCATAGTGGTTATATTGAGTCATAGTGCAGGGCTTTAAAAAAAAAACAAAGAAGAAAGCATTGGTCACTGGTGGATCAGCATTGGAGGCTGATGGAACACACACTCGGTGTGTCTGAGGTTCTGAAAAGCAGCAGCAAAAGTATAAGGAGGACTAATTCTAGCCTGATGTGCATTGTGCACAGTTTTCAAAATATGCAAAGTATCAAAATACAGATCCTGATTTTTGGGTGGATCTGTGCCTGTAGATGCAAGGCAGCTGACAGTGTTTTATATGCTCCATTCATCGAGTAACTTGTTTCTTAAAGAAATTTCAATTAATAGCTCAAAATCCATGAAAAAACGAAGGCTTGGAATCTTGCCCTTTATTGGGGAGGGGGGTGAAGTAAATTATCTGTTTCTAAATATGGCAGAAAACAGCAAAGAACTATCTCCTTCATATTCAGGACTGGATAACTTTCTAATAATTCACCAATTTAACGTTCACAAAGTTGAAAACATTTACATATGTAAAACCAGGTGCTGTTGCCTTTGCTGGCAATAACCAGGACCCAATTTAATTAAATGAGAGTCAGATTAATCTTGTAAAGTTGGTGCAGAGTTTGCAAAGCACAAACTTCCAGACGTGAGGAGCCGCTGCCAAGCAGCCTTCTGCCCCAGCGATCCCAGAGCCTAGTTGGGGAAAAAGATCAAAGTGGGGTCCAGCCTTTAGTAAGCTCAAAACTAATTTTCTCATCTGAATGCCTGGGGAAATCGTGCCAGAGTTTTTCTCCTGCCAAGGCACTTCAGTTCACTTCTTGAGGCGTAAGTAGAAATGCTGTTGAAGTCGCTTGGACCAATAAAGCGATTCCAGAAACATGTCCCATGAAAGCTGTAAAAACCGTTAGCGTTCAGCTGGTTCTCCTGGGAACTAGCAGCTACTGGCTGAGCTTTGCCTGCACCTCTGAACTCCGGGAAAGTAAATGGCAAAACTCTGCAATAACTAATAAATGCAATAAATAGAGAGGAAATGGAAAGAGTACGTACCCTGGTTATGATTAAGGGTTGATTAAAATCTATTCCTCCCGAGAGCCTGAATCCCCAGGGCGCCGGTCCGTGGAGAATAACGTTTTGAGGCATTCTGGACAGGTTTTTCTCAGTGACTGCTCTTTTCTTTTTTTTTTTTTTTTTTTTCTTTTCCTGAGGTCAGTGCGAGGAGCCGGGCTGCCGGAGGCAGGGGGCTGTCAGCAGAGCACCTGCCGGCCAGGGCAGCCGGCCTTGCGTCCCTCTTGGGAAGTTGTACTCATGCCCCAGCTGCGGCACGGGGCTTTATCCCTGCGCTCCCGCTGACGTCAGCCCGTCCCTCGGCTTCTCCACCCACGGAGGGGAGTATCAGACTCGGACACATAAAGCCTGAATGCTGGAAGGTTTACAACACATACAGCAGCTTTATCTGCTGCTTCAGCGACCCCTCAGCCCGACAATCAGTAAGTTTTGGGATGCAGTTTCTTAAAGCAACCCTCTTACTCATTTGATACCATCCTGATGACATTGCTGCTGCTTTTCAACACTACAAGGCGCTGCTCTGACTCTGCACGCCAGCCTGTTTCACGTAAACAGAAATATTAATAAGGAGATTTCCCTCTCAACCTCTCGTTTTACATCTGCCCCTCTGCTCCGCTCTGGGGAGACCCCACCTGCAGCGCTGCCTCCAGCTCTGGGGCCCCCAATGTAGAGAAGGACATGGACCTATTGGAGCAGGTCCAGAGGAGGCCACGAAAATGATCGGAGGGCTGGAGCCCCTCTGCTGTGAGGACAGGCTGAGACAGTTGGGGTTCTTCAGCCTGGAGAAGAGACAGCTCTGGGGAGACCTTAGAGCCCCTTCCAGTAAAGGGGCTACAGGAAAGCTGGGGAGGGCCTCGTTATCAGGGAGTGTAGTGATAGGACAAGGGGCAACGGTTTTAAGATGAAAGAGGGGAGATTTAGACTAGATGTTAGGAAGAAATTCCTGATTGAGAGGGTGGTGAGGCACTGGCCCAGGTTGCCCAGAGGAGCTGTGGCTGCCCCATCCCTGGAGGTGTTCAAGGTCAGGTTGAGCAACCTGGGCTGGTGGGAGGTGTCCCTGCCCATGGTAGGGGGGTGGAACTAGGTGATCTTTAAGGTCCCTTCCAAAAACCATTCTATGATCTTGTCTTATTTGTAATGTAATAGTTTATTGCACAAAAAAGTCCTTCCAGCCAGTTTCCTTCCAGTTTTTCAGCTATAGTCACTTGAGACCATAGCGTGTGCCTACTCTAATGGCTTGAAAAATCTTGACTGATGTCCTGTGTATTTCTCATACCGAGGAAGAGGAATGCAGTATTAGTTGGCGATGCTTCTCCTCTTTGTAGATATCTTAGCTTTTTTTAAGGTAGTTGCATATAACTTCTATTGTTTTTTTGGTGTTACTGAAGAAATAATTTGCATTCTTTTTGGTTTTCTTGCATCAGCTTGATCAGCTGTATTCTGACTTCAGCATCTCTTATTTTCTTCAAAAAGAGATGGAGAATTTTTCAGTGATGTACGTGTTCACTCACTTTCTTATCATAGTGTTACAGACTTCTCTTTATATGTGATATTACCAAAGTTAACATATGCAGAGGTAATGTTGTCTTTGCCTGAATGTTGGCCTGTTCTAGGATGTTATCTGCAGCTCATAGGGCAGCATGGCAGGTGTTTTTGGTGTGTGCTGTTTTTCCCCCCCCCCTCCCCCCCCCTTCCCCATGAGTGAACCTCAAGTCAGTGAGAGCTTGGAAAGAATAAAACCTGACGAGGATGTATATTTTGGTATAATAACAGTAGACATAACTTTTCTGCCTTGGAGGAAAGTTTCTGGTTGGTGTTTTTGTGGGTTTTGTGGTTTTGGTGGTGGTGTGGTGTTTTTGTGTACTTTTATTGTTTTTAGTTTTGGGTGGTTTGTGTTTGTGGTGGATCTTCCTTTCTTAGCCTGTTTCCTTTCTGTAGCCTGCTTAGAAGATTCTCTGACAAACAAGAAAGTAGTAAGTGAGATGGAAGAACAAAATGCAGGTTCAAAACCATTCATATAATGGGTAACTTGTTTATCTGTAGATTTCAATATAAAATTGGTTTCCACCTCCTATTCTGACTTACTGAATCCCCTTATCTGTGACTGCTGCTAATGTCTATATAGTTAAAGTCCTTCTCGGTAAGATATCCTGAGCTTTGGTGGTGTTTGGTTGTTTTTTGTGGGTTGTTTTTGGTTTGTTTTTTCGTTTTTAGTGCTGTGAAGTTTAGCCTCAGAATTTTTTTCTTGTGTTTGTCCTTTATTTGTGGCTTGCCAGTAGATAGTAGTGTTCGTTGTGGCTTTTTGTATTTGTGTTCTTGTCCAGAATATTTCAAAGACCTTCTCGACCTTCTCTATCATTAGAGTATATCTCACACCCTGATTGGAATAAAATAAATAGTAGTAAGTCTTTCAAATAAACTATCAGAAAACACATCTCTGTCACAAAGAGCTCGCAGTGTGACAGTTGTCATGAGCTTGTGGGGGCACAGCTTATATGAGGGACGTGAAGGAAAATGGGCACATTTAAAGAAATAAGGTAGGGCAGGTGTTTAGGTCGGGGGTACATCGATGTTGGTAGCTCAAATATTTTGTATGTTTTGAAGTTGAGGGGGAAAAAAACCTCTCTCACTGCTTGTGAGTTGTGTATATACTCTGATGTGTTGTGAGGTTGATTCAATATATGCCTTCAATATACCGAGGCTTCATGTGGTTCATCCTGCTGAATTGCATGGTGTGTTCAAGGTCAGAATTTATCACTAAATAGTACCTCAGTTTCTTCCTCCCTGATGTCTGTTTTGACTGAAAACACTCTTGTGTTTGGTACCCTTTCCCCCTGTCTTTTCCTAGTGAATCCTGTAACGTCTTTTGATTTGTAGCTGGGAATGCGTAGCATATTGGATGTATTAATTTAAAGAGTTCCTTCATGTTCAATTTGCATTTTCTTTTTCATTGAGTACTGGCAATCTCAAATACCGAATCCTTCAGTGCACTTCAGTAGAAAAGGATTCAGAAATCTAAGAATTTCTGTATCAGGCTCTGAGTTTCCGGTGTCAAAAATCATAATTGTATACTAACTTGCTTACTTGAGAGGTTTCTTCCAAATTAAGTTATCAATAACTTAGGTTTATTCCAAATTAATAACTTAGGTTTCTTCCAAATTAAGTTATTAATAACTTAAGTTATTGATTTATATCTTATGTTTTTCTATTTTTAAGAAATCTTCGTTGCTGAAAATAATTTGGGATTGTTTAAGTGTCTAAATATTGTTCATGTCCCTTTACTATACTGAGATCTGCTCCTATGTCCCTTCCAATCTTGTTAGATACATACAGGGGGAGGGCAGGCTTAACCTTTTCCTAGGCAGGTGATTGCTCTTAATTTCAGTGGAATTCATATGCTTATGTGAGACTGAGCTCTGGATCAAAGACTTTTATTTTCTGCCTGGTTTATGGAAGGGCATCTTGCTCTCCAACGTGCTGCTGTTCCGGACAGCAATTGCTCGATCCTGTTTTATTGATGTCTCATGGGTTGAGCTTTAAGTCTATGCACTCTTTTATTTTTTTTTTCCTTCTATAATTCTCAAATAAAAAAAAAAAAGGTGAATTGACACTTGTGACATAAGGCTGTTTTCTAGTTTCTTTTCAGTGACTGCTTTTAAGAAAATCCTTCACCCATTTGCTGAGTATGTGTACACTTTTTGTCTTATCTTCCTAAAGCCCTTCTTTTTTTTTTTCATACTGGACCACAATGACCAGCTGAGCTGGTTTAAAGCTAGAGCCTTTTATCCACTTAATAAAGGTATATTCCCATCAGTGAAGTAAGGGCTATTTTCTTTTCTTCTGTCTGGTTTTAATGCATCTTACATATAAGAATACTGTCTTGGGACAGGCTTCGCTAGATGTACTGAGCAGTTTCTAAATAAGCAACTCTTGAAATTAAAGATTCATTGTAATGAAACAATATGAAAATGAGTAAGATGAGTCTTCCAAGATAATGATAGTACAGATTTCAAACTACATACCTATGTACAGCTTTCTCTGCTCATCATTTTGGCTTTCATAGTAGTTCTAGCTATGAAAATCTGTTTTTGTAAATATGTATCAGTGTGAGATTTTAAGGTGTTTTTTTTTTTTCTTGTGCTGTTGAAGCTTCCATATAAGAAAAAACTTACTTTTAATAGATTTTTCTTGTTTTGTTGTACTATAGGATCGTTGGTGTAACAACTTTTCTTACCTGCCAATACAAATCCTCTGAATTTAATGGCTGTGCTATGAATTATGTATAACGTAGACTCCTCAGAATCATAATACAGTCTTTTAGTTTGTAGTATGGCTAAACATAATGTTTGAAGTAGGGTCTTTCTCTCTATGTTGGTATTTCGTTTTATTTTTGTGCCAAACATTATCTTTCTACCCAATGCAATCTGAAAGAGTAAAAGCACTCTTTCCATACACGGAAAAACTTCTTTATGGTGAGGGTGACAGAGCACTGGCACAGGCTGCCCAGGGAGGTTGTGGAGTCCCCTTCTCTGGAGAGTTTCAAGACCCGCCTGGATGCAGTCCTGAGTGATGTGCTCTGGGCAATCCTGCTTTGGCAGGGGAGTTGGGCTAGATGATCTCCAGAGGTCCCTTCCAACTCTGAAAATTCTGTGTGATTTTATTTTATTTTTCTTTACTGAACTGGGGGTGGGGAGGAAATTGTGTCAACTTTCTTCGTATCACTCAAGTTTTTGAGATTTGGAGGGTGGGGGCACAGATCAGGTACCAGAGTCGTAGCATGATGCACAAATTTGTCATTGCATACTGTGCCACCTCACTAGCTTTGGACAATCAAACTACTCTGTCCATGGCATGGCACCATTTTCTCCTGGTATTAGTGAAAGACACGCTTCCTAACTCGGGTCAGAATATTTTGGGATCATAGAATGGTTTAGGTTGGAAGGGACCTTGAAGATCATCGAGTTCCACCCCCCTGCTGTGGGCAGGGACACCTCCCACCAGCCCAGGTTGCTCAAAGCCCCATCCAGGCTGGCCTTGAACACCTCCAGGGATGGGGCAGCTACAGCTTCCCTGGGCAACCTGGGCCAGTGTGTCACCACCCTCAAAGTGAAAAACTTCTTCCTAATATCTAACTGAAATCTGTCTTCTTCCAGTTTGAAGCCATTCCCCCTCGTCCTATCACTAAATGCCCTTGTAAAAAGTCCCTCCCCAGCTTTCCCATAGGCCCCCTTTAGGTACTGGAAGGCCGCTATATGTTCTCCCCAGAGCCTTCTCTTCTCCAGACCGAACAACCCCAACTCTCTCAGCCTGTTCCCATAGCAGAGGGGCTCCAGCCCTCAGATCATCTTTGTGGCCCTCCTCGGGACCTGCTCCAACAGGTTCATGTCTTTCCTATTTTCCCTCACAGTATGTCCCTGCCTTGAAGGAAGGAAACATTTTCCTGACAGTTTGGCAGACTAAGAGTTGAAAAATAAGTAGCAAATGTTTAAAACCAATCTGTCCTTCTGTAAAAACTCATGGAGGGCTCTGCTGCAGGCTGCCAAACTAGAATCAAGCCTGGTAGAGGCAGAAACAAACCCCCCACCTCTTCAGAGAATGCATTTTAAGCCCTAAATTTCCTGTCGTCTTTCGGACCCTAGTTCCTGTCGTGATAAACTGTACTGGACTAGGTCATGGTCTGTGAAGTTTAGATGGCAACAGCCTGGGAGACTAAATGGAACTTGAAAATCACTTGCACATGTGGAACAGCCTGTACTTAAACTGGCCCTCCGGAGGTGAAAGGCCGGAGTATTCCCTACTGCACAGCCTGGTTTCTATGCCAAAACACATGGGTATACGGGAAATCTTTTTACAATAAATGCTACTTATTTTAAAACAATTTCCCAAAGCAATAAGATATGACTATTTACGTACAGTTTGAAGTTTTTCCTAATTGCACAGTCAGGGAGCAGGAATGGTTAATAACTGGGATCCCGGTGAACTTTGCCTATCAGAGGATGTCTGATAAATTCCGAGTACCCTTAGTTTTTCCTAGCAAAGGAGAAATCCTCTTTCCTTTTCCTAGTTGGTATGACAGGCAGCTCTGGTATTCTCGTGCATGTGACAAAGACAGGAGGAGTGGGGCTCTGGTACTGTACCCCTCTCCCAGGTGTTAGAAATTTCCAGGCTGGAAACACATATGAGGTGGAGAAGGACATTCCTACAACCCCTCCCCACCTACCCCAGCTTCTGGCTGTTTTGAAACTGCAATTTGGGTTAACTGTCCTCTCATTTTAAACTTTTCGCATAGCTCTTGTACTTTCCCTTGCTGTTTAGGTCCTAAATAGCAAACTGCAACTGATGAGCATCTTCTTAAATTTTCTGGCTGCAGGCTCAGGAAGCCAGGAATGTCCTGTCTTGTGTTTTCTCCCCCCCCCCGCTCTCTTCTCATTAATCTGTCAAGGGTGATAAATTTGTTCTGGGAATACTGCAGAAACTGCAGATTTCAACCGTCCTGCCTTCTCCAAGAAGCTTCCCACTTAGCAAGTGGGGAGTAGGTGTCTTAGAGCCTTTGAAAATCTATGTTAAGAATCTGATCTAAATTAATAACCAAATAAGTGGAAACTAATTTTTTTTACTGAAATGGTATATTTCAGAACTGTGTCATAAACTTCTAACCGAGTTGAAAGTAGATGTTGATATCTATTTAAAAAAACCCCTTTGTTTAATTACAGCTGTGCTTATTTTCATTTGAGTTTTCATCTTATCTGAAACTTGTGCAATGATTTTCTTGTCTTTTAATTTTCAAAAAATGTAAAGGAGGAGTCGGGGTCATAAATAAAATAACTAGTGTGTCAAAAAAGATCCAAAGAGCATATTGGATGGAACGAGTTGCTCAAGTCACATTGAGGCGTTGAGGCACTGTTCACCTTCATTTTGAAAACTCACATCTTTTTGTTTGCAAACTGACATATGCGTGTGTTGACTTTCCACCTGTCTTGCTAAGGTTCTGGTTAGTGCATTGGTTACCTGAAGTGTTGCCATAGTATTTCTGCTGTGCCTTTGCCTGTTTTACAGAGGTTAGATATTGTTGTGGCGAAGGAAGAGATCTTTTGTCCTTTATTGGTTTCCTGGTGAGCCTGGCGTAATGTCAGCTCATATTTTAATTATGATTCCTAGCCAAAAAGTAAGTTGCAAAGCACTGCTCAAATTTCATGTTTAATTGTGGCACTTCTCAAATTTCATGCTTTATTACTTTTATGAGAGTTGAATGTTTTCTGAGAGGATGTGTTTTCCTGTTGTGTATGGAAAAGGGTTTGCCCTTCTGTTCTGACAGCCCATGGAAGTTCTGATGGAGAATCTTAAAGCTGACTGTGAGGAAGGAGTTGTTTTTCTTTTCGGTTCATTCACTCATCAGTGGTTCTGCTCCCTTTAATAGCTACAGTCGAACATCACCTCCAAATTTGGCAAGTTGATGCCTTATTTGGTTTGAAGTTAAAGCCCATTTTGGCACTGGAAACGGCATAAGCTCATTCCAAAAGAGTAAAGTTGGAATGAAGTTAGCAAGGCTGTACGCCAGCAGATAAGTTCGGTATGCTTCATAAATTAATATGCTGACGCTTACAGGATTTTTTTAAACAATATAAGGTAGCTGTAAAACAACTCTGAATTGCTTGCCATTCAACATTACCCAACAAATAATGCATAGAAATTGTTACACTTATGAAATCTCTTTCACGATGCATATTATAGAGCAGCATTCAGGAAACTGTTAAAAGACTTCATTAGGTCTGTAACCTAATGAGCCATAATACAACTCTTCAGGCATCCAGCATTGCCTCTAAAGAAAGCAAAGTCTCATTTTGTATTTCTGTGATAACTAGTCCTATTTCTTGATGTCACCTGTGATTGTACGCATTTAGCCATCACTTCATTTTTTTTGCTACGCAGAAACTTTAACCTTTTCTTTTCTGGAGAAAGAATGGTACAGAATGCTGTGGTATGTCCTTGCTATGTTAGTTTATAGGAATACATGCTGGAATTGTAAAAGTGTGATCTTTAATGTGGAATGACTACAAGCCGTGCAGAAGTAGCCGCCTTCAAGATAAAAGGTAAGTTAAAGGAAAAGGAATGTTTGTGCGGAGATTACCTATGCTGCTACTGAAGAAAGAGCTGATTTTATTCAGTAGCACTTGAGTGACAAAGACTTCAGAGACTTTTGCAGAGTTCAAGACTTTAAGATCAGCTCCATAGTATAATTTGCGTGACTGGAGAAACCTGTCACGCAGGAGGTAGTAGCAATGCTACTTTAGGAAAAACTGCTTTTTGAAGAGATTAAGGTTTCTTCCAGTCATTACTGGATGATAAGAGAAAGCTTGTCTGTCTTGGACTGGTAAAACTGTCAGCTCAAGATTCTGTGTGTAGCGTAAACATGTCTCTCCCCATGGAAACACTTGTGTGCGTGTGTGTATGTTTTCTCCCTTCTTTTGGTTTATTTTTGTCAGTGAAAGTTTGTATCTGGAAAAAGATCTGAATTGAAGTGTCAGGAAAAGAACACTGATTTCTTGGTAAAGAAGAAAAGGCTCGTGCTTGTATGGTTGTGCTTTGTACTTTATTCCTGGCCTGAGTTTTTGCCTTCCTCTTGATGATCTTTAATGCAGATTTTTTTTTTTTTCTTTTCTTGTCAATAATTTTAAAATCATTATCCTACTTTTGACTTATTGAGAATGCCTTCCATTGTAAGTAAGAGATAATAAAAGTGGGAATGCTACTACTATCTACAAATTACTTTTACGGAAGACAGAAGTAAGGTAGGAGGCAAAGCTGCCCCTCCTGTCTGGGGCTTCTTCTGAACTTTCTCCCACATTTTATTCTAAGCAGTTCTTTTTAGTCCATGTCTTTATCCTCGTCTGTAAAGTAGTGCTTTTTAGGGCTCTTCAGATTTAGCAGAGCAAAGCGCTTATATACAACTGTACTCCAACAGCGTGAATGCCATCGAGAGTGTGTCCCTGGTGTTTCCCTTGGGCTTGCTGCAGGTTTTTGGAGGCACGTAGGCAACAGGAGACCATAAGGACCCAGAGTATGGTCCGTGGTGGCTTATTCTGTACCACTGAGGTTGACGGGTCTTTCCATTGACTGCTTTATGCGTGTTTGTGTGCATTTGTGTGTATGAGAGAAGGATACCTCTAGTAATACGTATTTACAATTGTTTTGTATTAGTCTACTGACCCGAAACCTCTCTCTGGGCAGCTTAGAAAGAAGGGGAAAAAAAAGAGTTTATTTTGCCTAAGGCCTGAAAGTATACATGGATATTTCTAAGTGCAGAGCAGTCCAGGGTTTCTCTAAAGCATGTGTCAAACTTTTAGATCGATACCTTGATCTATGTTGTGGTCTCCCAAGAGATGAGACTTCATACACAAACAAATGATGAGATCACATGTAGGGCCACAGCCGTTTGCAGCCCAAGTGCCAAACCTGAGTATTTTCCTCTAAGACCCAGGCATCAGAGTTTCTTTTAATATACAATTGTTGTCTTACGTTCCGTAAAGTGCTGTATTCAATATCTCTTTTTCTTTCACCTCGTGGCTTGGGTTTAGCATTTTAACAGCAGTTGCCATGGAAGAATTAGCCGTGTTTATTGGGTCATGACAAACGGCAACAGCTGAAAGACGAATATGGTATTCTGTTTTAAGTATAAGGTGGGCCCCGAGCCAGAGATCAGCAGCTTCAGAATGTAGCTAGCCACAAAGCTGGATCCCAGCGGTCCTGACGCACAGGGTAGTTACTCGGGCGTAACGCTTAAATTTAGCTTATACTTCAAGTATTTTCCTCGTTACAATTTTGATTTCTTTCTGCTTTTTAAAAGGACGCTGTCTGTTTCTCCACACCCATGAATTAGTTTCTTAAGAGCAAAGGAAACTACTAAATGGAAGTAAACAATTATGCATTGGATTTTTTGCTTGCCTTTGTCCAGTGAAGGTAGGAGTAAGTGCACAGGTTTGAGGAAAATCATTTGCAAAATCCAGCAGTATAGTGAGAAAGGATTCAACCACAGTGAGGACAAAACCAGCAGAAACTTAACTAAAACTTCTCAGTTTTATCGATGTGGATCTGAAATGGTTAATGTGAAAACTGTCCTGTGTACGTATGTACACAACAGCCTTAAAACTGGTGTTCTTACACCCACTACTGCTATACTCCAGCATGTGGGGAGTTAATATGATTCACAGCGTAGCTGGGAACTTCTGTTCTTGAAGTTTTCTAGTACTGTAGACATCCAGGCCAGAATCTGAGTGTAATCCCCTCCATGGCTTTTCAAAGGATAATCCTTTCTCTACAATGTGAAGACAGGTAAATCGTGGCATATACAGCTGGTGCTTTGAAATGTGAGTAAACCTCTCCCAACAAAAATCTTTCTGGAAATGAAGGTCTGGAAAATGTAACAATTCTTAACACCCCCTCCTGCCCAGGAAAACAAAACCAAAACAAATCCAAAAACTAAACCAACACAAAAAAAAAACCCAACCCCCTGAAAACAAACAGACAAGAAAATCAGAAATGCAAATAAAGGCACTCTGAAGGTTGAGTTTTTCTCTTGCCTGTCTATTACATTTTTAGCAATTTCTGTTTTGCGTTTTTCCACAGATTAAAGGTAACTTGCCAAAGTCACCTCTAGGTGAGGGAATGTCAGGATGTTTAAAGGCAAGACCTTCTAACCATACACCAGCCGTGCTGTGGGAGCTGTTAGCCAGCATACATTTTATGTCCTAATGCAGGAGACCTCTTCCATCTTTGGGGGAGAGGTGGAGTTTGGAAGACTAACAACCTGTATTTCTGAAACCCATGCTGTTTCTGTATCTGAGGTACAGGATATGCCTGTGACTATAAGTGATGCAATTTATTTTAATCTAGTGATTCCCCCTCTGCCCTCCCCGTATTAAAGCAGTGGTTAAGACCTTGAAGGACCAAGGACCTCTTAGCACGAGTGCTGGACAAATAGCTGCAGAAGGCTGATTCCTCTCTCGAAGCCTGCACTATTTATGGCCATGCAATGAAACAGATAAACAAAGGAAAAGTGTGTTGCAGAAAATGAAGAGGGTTTGGAGAGTAAGCAGTAGTTTCGTGATGCTACTGTTTTTCAGTGTTGTGTGCTACTGAAAAGTCAGCTTTCTGTAACAGCTTGAAAGCCAGCCATTCTGTAATTAAAGCTACGATGATCAGAAATTATTGTCCGATGCTGATGTAATTAAAGCTACGATGATCAGAAATTATTGTCCGATGCTGATGTAATTAAAGCTACGATGATCAGAAATTATTGTCCGATGCTGACGTAATTAAAGCTACGATGATCAGAAATTATTGTCCGATGCTGACATAGGTTTGGACCAGTTTCTTTCTCTGATCACTCTTGCTTAGATTTCGAGTTAAATGGTAGGTGCAAAAAGTTTGCATCCCTCTGTAGGGGTGTCCTTTGGAAATAGGTATGGATTGGTGGCTAGCAGAGGGTTTTTTTTTTTTTTTGGTGTGTCCTAGACCTTTCCTCGTGGTTTTGATGGCATATGGCTTTCATACTTTCTGCTTCAGATTGTGCGTAGTGCTGCTTTGTGCCTTGTACCTCGGAGTTGGCTGCAGGAGCAGATGAAGTGAATCTATAAATAGTTTCTAGAGCTTTTCTGTGGCATGTAAGTATTGCCCTCTACTACCTTGGGCGTACTGGACACATTCATTTGTTCTCTTTTATGGTTTAAGGAGGGAGGGGTTGGTTCTCACCTGTTCACATATTTCCAGTTACATGTGAAGAAACCCCCTATCTATAACAGATGAATCTATGGTCGTGTAAGAACAGCCTTTAGCGGGTCTTGAGCCAGCCAGTATTTGTACATGTTTCACGTTACAGTTTGGAGCGTTAAGCCGGGGAAGCATGAGTTGGGTCACGGCATGCTCGGGGTTTATCTTGCAAATCACAGCGACAGAAGCAGCACGATGACCCACTCGGAACGACATGTTCAGTCTCTTCGGCGCTCCCCATCTGCAGTGCTGGTTTCAGTTGTATGCTCAGCTCTGTGGCGAGGAAAGAAAAATAAACTTGATGTAAACAACGGAAGGTTTGGTTATTATTTTAATATGACAGTCCATTTCCTTGGTTCTTAAGTGGCACTTGCAGAAAGTCTTGAAATAAAATGCTTCCATTTTATTTTTATGTAAAAGGTCTTAAAAGGAACAGATCCTTTAAGATATTTAAATAGCAAACTACTGTTCAGATCAGTTTGAGCTATAGCTAAGCACTCGAAGTGGACCTGTGTGAATACAGGACCCTCTCTTGCAAAGCCAAATAGTGGCTTATGACAGAGAAGTGTGTCTCCTCCCTTCTTGGAGGGCAGTATCAAGAGTCGCTGTGTGTAACTCTGGTAATTCTTCACTGGTAGAAATAAATAATTACATTATTCTTGGGGTGTTTTGTTTTTTTTTTAAAGTGGTTTACCGATTTCTCTGATGGATGGAAAATGTAGGAGGATTACTTTGCTATGCGTGTATGCGGGTGATGAAATAATGGCTTCCAAGTTTGTTATTTGTGTTGGCAGCAAGAAACGTAAATTGTTGAGATGAGTATCTGTACTGAGGATAAACCTAGCAACGCATTGCTCGTTGTCAGTCAACACTTCCCCCCCCCCATCCCCCCCACCGTGTCACTTGTGATGTAATGCCATTCTGCTGAAGCGGAACCCTCTCTGCAGCCGATCTGTAATTAGATGTGACATCACTATACAAAGGCTGCCCAAAAAATTGCTACGGGATAGTTGTTATAGGTATTAGAGCTATTTTAGCAAGAATGCTTTTTACTTTCTGGTAATATAAAATAGCCTGTTAACACAGGACTTTGCTCCTTCTCTATGACTCTTGAAGAAATAGAAGTTAGATACCAGAAGGTGTAATTCTGTAATGCTTCATATATGGGATTGATGCAAATGAAACGGGAGCTGGGAGTTCTGGGTGCAGGTGCGCAGAGTGAATGACCAACCACCAGGATTACACTAAAAATTGTACCTGCAGGATTGTTCAGGCTCTTCCCTGGTTTCAGCACCCCACATTAACCTAGAAACTTTTGTTATTCTTTTTATGTTTCAGAGGTGACACAAAATACATGAATGAGAGCCTATATATCACCAGTATCACTTTCTTTGGCCTAGATAGTATCTGACTCGGGGTGGTGCAAGCGGGAATTCATTCATTCTTTTCTTTCCCTTTCAGTGGATTTCTGTCATATTCTGCGCAGATACGTGTAAAAATAGTCTTAATTTTGAAAGGAATGTGACTTCACTGTATTGATGGGAATAATAGATGCTATTTGGCAGGTTTTAGCTAGGATTTAGGTACTCAGAACTATCTGGCCATCGGGGGGAGGATAAAAGTAAAATGGCATTTTTTGCAAATAAATAGCATGGTGTGGCTTGATTGCCCATAGAGTTGCAGAAGAAAGCCTTATTAAATTCATCTTCCCTGCTCGCTGTGTATTGATGAGGTACCAATTTCTACGTGTTGGTCCAGCAAGTTCCTGCTCTGTAAAACGGGTGGATTCAGGTGTCGGTCTGATTGATATTTGCTGGATGTAATGAGGGGTTCTGCTGTATAAATGTATTTAAAAATTGAATTGTTGGTCCTTTCAATATGCTTTTGCAACCTTGGAGCCACGTGTGATTTGACTATAAGTTAATTTGCCAGTTAGTTTCATCTTCTCTACTACCTATCCGCTGCGCTGTGTAGCGGGAGCAGTTAAAGAAGTGGTTTCTGGTCTCTGCCTGCACTCATACTGTTCAATATAATAAAACCAAAACATTTGGTTGCTTCAGTGCTTCTCTCTTGTGCAATTTTCTTTTTAAGCGAAGGTAGACACTGTATTCCCAGCACGGTGGGGTCTGTTGACTTCAATGGAGTTCGCTGGTAACCGGAGCAAAGGCAGGGTCTCGCCACGTAACTATAAATGCTGTAAGGGAATATACTTAGCGATGACCTAAGGTCCTTCTAGAGTTACTGACTTCATGTTTCCAGCTTCCCATTGGCTCCTGCACCGCTTTTTCAAATGCACGGGAAGCACCTCGTGTTCCTATCCGGGTCTGTGCGACAGCGTTTAAAAGGCAACTAGTAAATACCAGGCATCGCGGGAGGACAACGTGCTTTGCTTTGGCGCGGGTGACAGAATGTCAAACCCGCTGGGGTGACCCTGTGCTCGGTTTGGGATACAGATCATCGCCCTGAGCTGCTCGCGCGTTGGCCTCCCTGCCTTGTTGCTGTCTTGTGGGGTTTCTTCTTTTAAGAGGCTATTGCCTCCACAGCAGAGGCACGGCTTGCTGCAGGGCAGCCAGTGGGGTCTGTTGGTTTTTTAGGGACACTCTGGTTACATTACCGATTTATCTCTGCAACAAACTTGATTTCATGTGGAATGATGTAGACTTTTCTTAGTCTGCTAACACAGCTGCCATATCATAGCTGTAAAAGAAAACCCAAACGGGAATCAAGATTTATGCTACATATCCAGACATGATAAAGGGAATTTAGGTTGATACATCATTTTCTAGAAAAAAATCCACGAATATCTGAGGCTTTTAATTGATTTGTTCTGGTCTCTTCCTAGATATTAAACTGGCTGACCTCTAATTCCCCGGGCCTCTTTTTCTCTGGCCTTTAGGACAAAGCACCGTGTAGCCCTGTGGGCTCTCCTTCATGAATGCACAGGGGAGTGTACAAGAATTATATAAAGAAGCTCAAAAACCCCTTTACACTGTTCCTTAAGTAGTGTAGGTGGGATTTCAGAGACTTAGCTGATGTGAATATATTTGGTTTACCTGGATATACCTTTAATATTTTGCTACTTTTGGACTAAAACATTAACATTACAGTTTTTCCTGAAGTGTCAATGACTTGCTATTCTTATTACGATGACCTAACTTTTCCCTTTTTCTCATCCCCTTTGCAATTAGCAAAGAGGATTCTATTTCATGTGGTTTTTTTTTATATTGGTGAGGCTACACCAACCAGTTGATGTTATTAGGATAGCTCTTACAGAAAAAGACCATTAAAGCACAGTACTGCCTACTTCTCACAGGTGTATGGCCAAAGTGCTTCAGTGATGTCCCAGAGCCCACACCGGGTTACCCAGCAAGCAGAAAGGACAATCCACACAGTGTTTGACTGCAATATGGTTATAATAATACTGGACGAGGGGTAACGGTTTTAAACTGAAAGAGGGCAGATTTAGATGAGCTATTAGGAAGAAATTCTTTACTGTGAGGGTGGTGAGGCACCGGCTCAGGTTGCCCAAAGAAGCTGTGGCTGCCCCATCCCTGGAGGTGTCCAAGGCCAGGCTGGACGGGGCTTTGAACAACCTGGGCTGGTGGGAGGTGTCCCCGTGTCCTGGTTTGAAGTAAAACAGAAGCAATTTTGTTCAGTAACTTCGCTTCTTAGCTGGGCCTCTTCGAACAACTGAAATTAACTGCTTATTGTGCAGACAGTGTCCACTCTCAGAGCGATAAGACCAATGTTTGTAGCTGATGCCCGGGCATGGGATGCAGAGAGGCTCTTGCTTATACTTATTGCTATAACCCCCAAGGCCAACCGACTTTATTTGCCTCGTTGGAGGGTCAGAAGCGGAAAAGCATAGTGGGGTCCCATCCGCAGGGAGGAGCGGACAGGACAGGTGACCCAAAACTGACCAACAGGGTATTCCATCCCATCTGCCTCATGCTCAGTATAAAAGCTGAGGGATCAAAGGGTCACTGGCTCTTCCTTCAATGGCCGACGTCTGAGGAGGACTCTGTTCATCTGCCTGTGATCCCGATCCTGAATGCAGATCCAGAATCCAGTTCCCATCCGTCACTGAGTCCAGTCTGGGACTGCCCCAGTGCCAGCCGGTGACGTGATTGTCATCTCGGGAGCTTGATATGGTTTTGTATATATTTTTCATTACTTCTTTTTATTTTATTATTAATATTTTATTAAAGTAGTTTAGTTCCTTCTAAACTTATAAGCCTCTTTTTCCTCCTCTGCCTCTCTCTTTGAAGGGGGGTAGAGGGGAGCATCTGTCGGTCCCATCTGGGGTCCCCCAGGTCCCCAGTAGTGGATTTCAGCCTAAACCACGACACCCCGCCCATGGCAGGGGGGTGGAACTTGATGGTCTTTAAGGTCTTTTCCAACCCAAACCCTTCTGTGGTTGTAGGGCTGCAAGAAGAGATGCGTGCGGTGGGTTTAACCTAACTTAGCACTGGAAAGGGCACATTTACCTCAGGGGGAATAGTGCTGACTAAATTAGGTCTTGTCCAAATAGAAAGCACTCCCAGCACTGACAGTATTTATACCAACAATGAGTTTATTTGCTGGTCTTAACAGCAGGCTCTGGTGTGAAGATGTTAACTTTGTCTCCAGGAAGGTTAAGCTACATACTTGTGTATGTGTTTTTTTTTTTTTTTTTTTTAAAGATGTGTTGGTAGTTTTGCTTTTTCCAAACATCAAAGACATTAGTATTCAGTTTTGCAGGCAGAGTCCCAAGTATAAGATACTCACCAAAAATCTGTATTTTCCTTAAATCTTGCTTCTATGCTGTCCCTTTACAGAGGAGTTCTTGTTTTGCTTTTGTTGAAGGCTTAGGGCATGGGAACTTTTGCCAGGTATAAAGGGTTTACCATTGTGCGTTTTACCTTTGGGTGTCTGGAGCGAAGGGTGGCTCTGGCACAGGAAAATCATCTCGGATTAGCACGGTCCATGCGGAAAGTCCATAAAGTTGCTTTTGCGTTCAAGCGTTTTAGGGATGACACTGAAGAGGACCAACTGAGAGCTGTGTGGGCAGTGCAAGTTGCTCATATGTACGTAACTGGTGTATGCTTGGTGGTGGGAAAAAATCTCTGTACAAGGCGAAACTGTTTGCATGTAGGCCTCGAAGAGTTAAGTGCTGTGAAACACTTAAGTTACGTGTATTTTTAGAAATGATGGGGGAAACAGTTGTGTAGTCCAAGCAAAATTTATTAGAAGTCTATTCAAGAAAAAAAACCACAGAGACCTTTTGCTTGTAGGAATTCAAAGTCAGTTACCTGAAAGCCAGGTATGAAAAACCTGTATTTTTTTTTTCTAAAATCAGATACAGAGTAGAAACAGTACTTTTTAAATATCACAGGCAACAGATATTTAAGTATTCAATCATAAATGGCATCAAAGATAGGTATTAATCTCACAGCAAAGCTGCATGCAGATCTAGTTTAAAATTGAAAGCCTTTGAATATAAAGCTTTTGCCATGAAATCTGCAATAATAAAGGTATGCTGCACAAAGATGTTTCTTTACCTTTGTCTTAATGACATTTCTCAGTAATAAAGACATATGTACATTTAGATTTGGCTGGTAAACCATATTTTAATTAATAAAATTTTGCATAAAATGCTATCTTACAGAATTGCACTATCCAGATGTGCTTATGGTAAATAGAGCAAGAAAAGAAAAATGCATTGAAATGTTCTGTATGTGAAGAGGGCAAAGATCAATTAAGGAACTTAATTTTTTTAAAATCAACAACCAAATGGCTCTGTACAAAAAAGCAAACATATGTACAAAATGCTACAGAGACTACATACATTTTGATAATTTCAATCCTTTACCCATGAGAAATGCGGTAGAAGCTTTTGCCATCTATAAGGTGCTGAAGAAACCAAATCTGAATTTTTGCTTTTATAAAGCCATAGTCATTAGCATCCTGTGCTTTAATTTCATTTGCTATTTATGCTTACCTTTGCTTATGGAAAATGTGTGTTTTCAAATACTTCAGGAAAAAAAAATAATCAAACAACCCACCTCTAAAATGTACCAGTTTTTTAATACTTGTGACTCTTTTTTTTTTTTTTTTTTCTGTACTAAATTCCTAAAAGGAACGTGTAACTCAGGTTTTGTTAACATACATGTGTGTATATATATAGTGAAGTAAATCAGTACATGATACTTGTGAATATTTTTTTCAGGTGGCTATGTTAGGAGAAAAAAAAAAAACCCCAAACAACCAAGGACCCTTTGCACTAACACTGTTTACTTCCTGCTTCTTAACATTCCTGATACGAAAACCACTAAACCCTCAAATTTCATGTTGCTTACTAGTACAACTCTCTGATTACAACCATTTAAGGTCAGACATCAGTAGCAGGTTATTATTGTCTATGCTTATATCATTGTCTGGCTCTTCATTAAATCCTCTTTCCTGAGGTTTTACGCCTCTTGCGCTTCTTGCCTTTTAACAGAAAACTACAGCTTTATTAGGGAAATAAAGAAAAAAGGTTTAACTAATACCATTGCACCCGTCCAGAACACTTGCAGTTCTTCCACTTTTTTTTCCACTACGCTTGCTTGAGATTTTACAATCACTGTGCATATGTTACAACATACAAGTGCAGGCAAAAAATCTACATTATAATTTGTCATACATTGTAAACCAGTACAATAGGCAAACCTGTGATACGGCAAAGTGAAAGCAACAAATGCTGCCAAGCTAATAAGAATGTGGAAACTCAAACAATTATATATTTTTTTTTAAATAGTAAACAGCAACTTCCCCCTGTCTTACGTGCATGCTGAAAAAAATCCCATCAAACTTCATGATAGTACCACAAATGTCCAAACCGAAACCAGTTTCTCCCCCTTCCCGCCCACCCCCATGGCAATTCATCCGTGTGCCTGTCATCAGGCTTCTCCTATATCGGGCTTTTTCCTATATCCTTCATATTTTCCTATGAAAAGACTTTAAAGCAGGGACTATTTAAACGTTGAAACGATTCCTCTTGGTTCAGAAAAGCTTAGTTATTCACACCGTGGTCGCTGCTGTAATACTGCTGGGACGGTTGGGCGGATGGGATGGGATGAGGATGGACTAGATGGCCTCTAGTTGAGACTGCAAGCAAGAAAACAGAAGGCCAGCGGAGCGTGTTTTCTAGCAGCTTTATGCAAATGTGTTGCAGAGATGCAGCATAAATAAGTAGAAAAAAAAAATTCACAGCCTCTTGACATAGTTTCCAGGGAAAGTACCAAAGAATTTGGTTCTTCTCGAGGTTCCTGAAATTAGAAGCAATAGATGAAAGATGGGAATAACAACAGGCAATCACTATGTAAGCACGGCCTTTAGATTTTCATGTTTAATATTGCACAAACAGAAATATCTACAGTTCTTTGTAACTTCAAAAAGTTACTCTGAATTTCACTTGTGAGTCATGCGTTTTAGAAAATTATAACCGCAAATTATAACTAAAATGTGGACTTGATACCTAGAAATAATTTAATGGCAACAACATCAAGTCTCTTTACATAATCTGAATTTTTGCAAAGTTGAGGACTAGTTGGATGATTAAGTTAGCCACCGTGTGCTTGAGGGTTTATGGAATGATTAAGCCGCCGTATCCAGGCCTAGTTATGAAATCTCTGTTTGTTCAGTAGTACTTGCTTCTCACAAGTAGTCAGTTCTGCAAACGTATTCATGCGAGTAAGTTTTACGTTACCTGGTCTTTATGAAGAGAGCAGTAATACACAGTGCATTTTGTGTCACATAAGAATGACAACAGTGCTGTACAACAACCTGGAGGCACGTGTCAATTTGCGTCCATCAATTCCAAAAGACACAAGTGAAAAATCACCCGCTCGTTTCAGTGGATTTTGGTTGGGATTTCTCCTGATAAAGCCAGGTTCAGGTTTGTTACACCAAATACCAAAAATCAATTTGTTTATAAGACACCAAGCAAAGAGGGCAGCAAAGCTCGGGGGGTAGGGGGGAGGCAACCAAATGGAAACATACCCACAAACCATCCATCATCACATTTTTCCATCACATCAATGACATCTCCCTCTCTGAGCTCCAATTCATCTTCGTTCCTAGGAGTATAGTTATATAGAGCCTGAAACCTTAAATAGGACAAATGATGCATTTTAAAAAGAAGTAAGAGTTCTTTGCACCTTTGCTGAAGTAAAGGAGCTGCTTTAAACATGAACTAATACATAACATTTCTTGCAAATATGGGGGGAAAGGGTTTATTTTGCCTGGTGGACTGCAGGGCTAGGTACTTAGAGTAGATAAATCAAACTTTATCGGAAAGGTGACTCGTTGGACACTAAAGACCGGGGACTCACGGCAAGCCCCATGGCTCCTCAACCAGTTGCTTTGAACACAGAATTCTATTATTATTATTATTTTTTAAGCATTATTTTATAGTTGAGTCACCAAAACGGAGGACTTGTAGAGGGCAGTCTGCAGATGCACTAGCCCATTACCGTTGCCCATTACCCGTTGAACCCAACGGGTTCAAGTTATGTCAGGGCAGGTTTAGATTGGATATTAGGAAGCATTTTTTCACTGAAAGGGTTATTAAACATTGGAATAGGCTGCCCAGAGAGGTGGTGGATTCACCATCCCTGGAGGTGTTTAAGAAAAGGGTAGATGAGGTGCTTAGGGACATGGTTGGAGTGGTGGTGTTTTTATCAGGGTAGGTTAATGGTTGGACTTGATGATCTTAAAGGTCCCTTCCAACCTCACTGATTCTATGATTCTATTAACCCCTTCCATGACCAGCACCTAAACCTCTTCCTCTGCCTTTAAGCTCCGGAGAGCTGTACCCTGTGCCGCCTCTGCCCCAGCGCAGCAACCTCACACGTGCCATAAGCATAAGCTTTGGCACTGTAGGAGCTCTGCACGTAACAGAGGCGCCTGCCTCTGCGGGGAAGGTGGAGGGTAATTGCTACTTGGAAACATACTGCCATAACCCCTTCCCTGGTTAAAACTGCCCCTGATTGATTTATATATATTCACATATTTATTTATTAGATATATGTTAAAAATTATATATATAAAAATATCTCTGAGAGTGAGGGAGAGGCTTGAATCATATCAGGGGACATAAGGATGGCAACTCGAGCAGTATTCAGATACTGACTTGTACCTCCCCTCCCAGCCGCGGGCTGCAGATTGAAGGATGTGTTGTGGATAAATGGAAAGAGGTATTATGAGACTACTAAACTGATTATCTTTTCATTCCTTCTCAGCTTTTAATTGAGTTTCTCGGAATTGAAAGAATGGCACTAAGCTCTGAATAGGGGGTACTGAAGGTGCTCGGGCTGAGAGCCCACGGGAAAATTGCTGCACGAGTCCCGCAGAGCCGGAATCTGCCTTTTATTCTCACAATCTGTGCCCCAGCTATGACTGACTGTGTGTAAAGGAGTGGGGTACAGCTGCAGAAATTGCACAAAGGGAATAGTTTTAATTTCAAAATATCGAAACAAGACATAATCATGTCCATTTTTCCCTCTCGACAACAGCCCACTGACTTTAAAACCTTAACGCCGTTACACTTCCCCCAATAAAACCAAAATAACTCCCCCTTTGATATGTTGGTACTGAATATTTCCATTAGCTCTGTATCATTCAGGCAAAGCTGCCATGGCTTAAATGAGATGTTTATTATTTCAGGAAAAAGTTCCTGCTCCTGAAAGTCCCATTTGAAAATGCTATTTACAGACTGGGACTACGCTTACTGTAACGATGGTCGTCTTGAGTAAACTACATATATTTTCCACATTGCTGATTTGGAGAAAAAGACACCGTTTCAAGACAAAAATGACTTTAACTTAATTTCTCCTTACTGGCAGTTATCCCTCCAAATCTGAAAAGTCTAATTTCATATTTTAATCACACTAACCAAATGGAACGGGACTGGTTATTTAAGTAATTATCTCTGGTAATTTGTTTAGCAGGAGTAAGAACGATCTGTGCAAAAAATTAAATAGCAATAACATTTTCTGTCATGCTTATCATTATTCCAGGAAAGCAGAGCTATGATGATATTTCAAAACTGATTAAATGCAGCTTCCAAAGGTAGAGGAGTTGCAGATGTAACGTGTTGTGAATAGGATTCAAGCCAAATACTTACTCAAATACAGTAACAAGAACTTTCCAATTAGCGCTCTTTGTAATTTAGAAATCTAATTTTAGTCATTTCCAGATAATCCATTTTAATAGGTCCTTTGTAGTCATTTCATTCTCTCTTTGCTAATGTAAGAATTTCTTAAATACATAAATGTACATAAAAATACTCTACTACCATTTACAACACTAACAGAATACATATTCGAGACGGAGAATGGTTGGTTGGCAATTTAAATGTGTTTTGATTTTTTCATTTTAGGAATAAGTAACTTTAGTTATGAATGACTTAAACTATATTGAACAAAATTAATTAGGTAATTATTGCTTACAAAACAGAGTTAGATGCTTCAGTACGCTCAACAATACCCGTAGGAGCTTGTGGTTTTAGTGAGATTGAAACCAAAACATCTAATTTTCATTATATGTTGTCTGTGGTGTAGTTATTTGGTAATTTTTTGCTCCTCTTCTCTTTTGCCATTTCTTAAAGTGACTACCAGGTAAATCTTTAAATATTTTTAGATGCTAAGCTTTAGTTACATTGAGGAGAATTCATCTAATGGGGCATACTCCAAAGTGCTCTGATGCTAGAGGAAGAATAGCTATTGCTTCCAGTGGTCACTGAAGCAGGACCCGAGTGCAAGACTGGGACACCACCACTACCCCCCCGTCCCCCCAAATAATAATTAAAAAAAAAAAAAAAAAACCCAACCAAAAATACCCCCAAACAAACCCGTACTGAACTTGCATTTTAACAATCAGCACTGAAATAGCCTTTCCCAAAGCTTTATCCCAAGGGCATACATTGCTTGTAAAAATAAGACTTGAGATCTAGGTTATTCTCCGGTTTTCAGAAAGGCTTTCTTGTCTTTAATTTTTAGATTGCACATGTAAATTACACCAAAAAGTGCGAGCCTGTGTTCCTGTGATCAACATTATCAAGTTGTTTCCGCCCCCTCCCTTCACATTCAGAACTGTTTCTGAATAATTTGTCAAGTTGGTAAAGCAGAAGAGTTGAATCAATATTAAATCTTTAATTGGCATTCTGCTGAGATGTAAACACGGAGAGAATAAGAAAAGTCATTATAAAATTATTATCCTTTTTCAGTATGAATGATGGAGAACTGTAAGTTGGCACGTCTGTCTGAGTTTGATGTAAATTAGACAACTATGGCTTTGCCCTCTGGGACCTTCTTGGATATCTTCCTACATCATGCGGTTATCTCTCAATTTCTGAAATCTCTTCATAATTGTCCTTGGCAGGCTAACAAATCATTTGAGAATGGGCTGGCTATTGCTTAAATGTTAGGGTTGGGTTTAGTAGACAAGAAGTATACTTACGGTTCCCCCCCACTGTGTATGTTTTCATGAGCAAGCACAGGGCGCTGTGGCTGAAATGAAATGATTTGAAATGTAATAAAGATTTATAGTTTAAGGACCAAACAGTTGGACAGGGGCACGATACAGAGTTGCTTAGGGGTTCGTATTCTACCTGGTGTAAAACAACATATCCCCCCCCCCCCCCCTTTTCCAACTCATAATAAATTCTTAAGAGAAGCAAAAGAATCTTGGCAGGTTTAGAGATCTGGTTTTTGGAGGACATAATAAAAACTAAAACAAAGCTGTGAACTTTATCAACAGTCCATTCTATTTATAGTGAAGTAGAAAGTTGGAAGGGAACCCTGCTGCCTCCTCACTGTGAAACAGAAATAGCATTAGAAAAATCAGATGAAACTGATGAACACTATACATTCCTTGGGTGAAGTATATTTTTAGATAAGCAGAAATAAAATCTCCTATATGTAATGGCAGAATTTAGAATATTCACAGACAAACAACATACCCGTTTACATTACACACACACAGAGTACTAACTTGGCAGGCGGAACATGCTATGCTTTAATTAATTCTGTTTCATCTCAAGGGGGAGCACAAAGCCATGCAGGCTGTTGGGAGGCATAGAGCACAAAGAATTTTCGAAAGAATGCATGTAATTGTGTGAAAATAACAATTAACGCTTTTACTTCAGAGGAAAAACTAGTTTGTATTTCCAGTGCAAAGCTTTATGAAAGGAATTATTTTCCTTCTTAATGGAGCATTACCCACCACTAATATACAATAAACCTGAACGCAATGGAAATGAGATATGTTAACCTCCTAAAGAAACCATATCCTGCTCAGGAAGACGTTGGCTTCTGCCCGTTAGAATCTGGCTGGGGCCAGAACCAGCGCAGGAGCAGCTGCTTGGGAGAGCTCTTGATGTGAGCAGCGATCGTATTCTCTGTTGACTGAGGATGATGCCCTGTGGTCACGCTGTAGAGACTGACAGGCTGATACAGGTCTGGGAACTGTATCTGTTTTGGGAGCGTGGGTATCAAACACAGCTCACAGCACTTTTCTTTCATGAATTGAGTAAATTGCAACCTGATCTTGAAGCCATGGGACTTGTCCTATTGCTCCATGGCTCTCCCTCTCCCAGGTTTGGCTATTTCGGTTTACTCTTGAAGATGACGTAGTGTTCCATGAGAGAAGGTCGTGGTAAACAACCCACAGCCTGATGATATCAATTGAATGTTAAAATGCACTATGGTTTTTTTTTCCTTTGTTTCCTGCCCCCCCCCCCCCCCCCCAACATCTCCAGATGAAATTGAAGTAGTTAAACTTCTTTTCATCATGTTGGTATGTGGACATGCAGAAAACACTGTGAATGTTCTCCACTTCATTTTTACAGTCTGTAGAGTATAATTTTAAAAAGATGCCTAAAGATGCAGGCAGGCAGATTACACAACTTTTATTCGTATTAATGACAGCTACGCGGGAAGAGGTTTTCAAAGTAAAGGAAAAAGAAATTGTTTATACTCTTTGACTGTTCTCTTCCTCGCTTAACTCTCCTCTGCCAGCGTAGAAGACAGATAATTTTTACTGAAGAATCCAACAATAAAGATTGCAAATTAGACAGTTCAGTTCTCAGTAAACCCCCTTCAGCAGTTGGCTTGTCGAGCAAGAAGAGACTATTCCACTGGGCAGACTGCTTGGTATTTGGATTGGAATCTGACCTTATTCTCTGCTAATCTTTCATCAGGTCTGTAAGTGAGCTGAATGCCAAAGATAGTCAGAGATGCAAGAGAACTCAACCGAGGTTACAGATTTTTCTTGGAAACAATAAAAGCCAGTGTCCTAAGCAATACTACAAATTATTTAATGCTTTGAACATATTCCAAGCCAGGGAGAAATTAGATAGGTCGGTGTTACCTATTTTTTGGTGCTTCAATGCTTTAAAATGTCTTATTGCTAGTTAACTACTGTAGAAACCCAATGATGAAAAAAATCGAGGTGAGTGAAGATTTGTCAACTCTATGTTATTGCTACAGAGATAGCAGATTCACCTTTGATGGAACTAGAATCTGGGAAAACTGGTGGGAAATAATCTGTGCTGTGTCTGAATAGGGGGGCCTTGGAGCTTACTCTCTATCGGAATGCATTCCTCAATAGTAGCCCAGCTGCCATCGAGAAACTTTTTGCCTGTTTTCTTTCCCTAAGCTCTCATTCCCACATACAGTGGCATTGGCTAGAATGGGGACCGTTGCAAGGTCTGGCTAATTGTGATTAAGAGACATTATGAAATGCATCACCCTATGGGTAGCCCTTGGTGCTTCGGATTTCTGGTTTCCAACTTACAGCTCAGTTCACTACACTGTCCTGTTTCCTGGGAAAAATTGTAGAGCCTAATCCCAAAACCACTAAAAAGTATGCAGTCAAGTCAGTGGTCCCAGGTGTACACCTGATGTTTGTGCATGATTCGTATCTGCTTGCATAGAGTAGTTCTGCATAGTCCTGAACATGCAAATCAGGTGTACAATTTGTGCTCTTGTGGTTTTGGAAATAAAGACATAAATGCACTAAACGTTGACCAATACGGTCCTCTCACTATATTGATTACCCACCGTTCAGTTGGAGTAACTCAAAAAATTAAAACAGGGCTTAATCCTTTTTTTCCTGGTCTTATTCCCAGTTGGACTTTCTTTGGGATGGTGTTGATCCGCTACTACAAGAATCCTGCCTTCCTATCATTGAAATTCAGTCTCTCTTCAGTAATGAAGAAAGCACTGTCCCTCATGCCTGGTAGCAAACAGAGGCCTGCCAAAAAGCCAAGACTTTGAAAAGTTCCAGAAACCTGCATATCTTTTTTTAAAATTTGAATTTTAAAAAGGGAGCCATCAGAAAGACGGTAACATATAATCACCAGCATGGAATACAGTTCATCCCGTTATTGCTTTTAAGAAACAAATGTTAAGAAACCAATGCAAAGAATAATTTAGTCCAAAACTAAAAGTAGAACAAAACCCATGAATTATCATTCCCATAGAGTTTAGGTGGTTATTTTGTTGGTTTTTTTTTTTTTTTTTTTCATAATTTAGATCACCTTTTTGAGAGAAACACATGCAAACTCTGAACAACCTAACTTTCTGGCTAGGTAAAATTGTTACGGCTGTGTTACTGTTGTACTATAAATATGAAAGGAAAGGCTAAAGAATATGACAGTCTGGAATAACAGGGCTTGGCTAAAGAGCACAGTACTGAGTGAACATACTAAAGCAGCAACAAAACAGTTTGAAAAGAAGGACATGGATTCAAAACCAAGAATTCAGCCTGTATATGTGCAATGAAGTATGAATTTTTGACTCTTAGAAGCTGTAATTTTAATAAACTAGAAATATTTTGAAATGGAGGAGTAATTTAGGGAAAAAACAGGCTAAATATAAAGAACTGTGGTCTCTTACATCTTGTAGCACTGGAAATACTATGCAGTACTGCAGAGACACAATACACTAATGGATTTATAAAATAAGTTTTGGCACACACAGACCTGTTGGCTTTACTCAGACATAGCACAGAAGCACAACAGGAAGAAAACACGGCGTACGGAGAGTGTTGAGACACTTGGGCAAAAGCAAAATACTGAAAGACTGGACACTGGGCTCCTTTTATCTATGGAAATGCTGTTCTTGCACACTGGGCGTCCAGTACCATACCCTGTGGGAATAGGTGGGACCTCGGACAGGTGAGCTGCAGTATCTCTTAGTCATCACTGGGCTACGAGGAGGTTTACCCATAACAAATAGCTCTCTCTTTAAATTAGCCTAGAAAAACCACAAACACTGTGTCAAGTGAGAGTTTAAAAATGAAGCATGGTGAGATTTTTGTTGCTTCATTCATACATGCAAACTGGACATGCTTTTCTTGATAACAAACCCCAACTGTGTTACAGGTGCAAACAACGGTACCATTAGTACACAGCATTTTCATCGTTGCCACTGTACCCTTTTTTCCAAGGGTTTGGTGCTCTGGCACGTGCCCTTACACATTAGAGTTAAAAGATTATTCACGCACAGTGGATGCAGTTGGAGTAAGAACAGTTATTGCAAGTGTACCCGCTGAAGTAACTCAGTTAATAACGCAGGAAAGCTCAACAGCGCAGGGCAGAAATACTATCTTGGAAATACCCACGCCAAACGTTGCAATTCCTTGCTGTTAAACACAACACAGACCTTCAAGTTGCATTTAGATAGCAAGTAAATACTTGTTGGAAAGTACTTCAATGAAAAATCCTTGTTTTGTTAACATCCCGAAAAATCAGCTGAATATTTGTCAGGATTCAGCTCTTAAGGGGTGTGTGTGCAGGAAATGTGAATTCTCAGGGGCAGGGGTGAGTCGGGGGGAACGCGAGAGGAGTGGAGTGCTGACATTGGAAACCTTTTCTTTGGTACTTGTGACTGTTTGCCAGTAGAATGTGGCAAGACAGAAGACCAGCCCCCTCTTATGAACTGAGAGGGTGAATAACCAAAAAAAAGGATACCAAGGGAGGCCAAGGAGGCAGGAAAAATCCCTATTTCTCCTTGGAAAGAGTTCTTCCTTCGGAGGACACATCTCTCCCACCAACATGGAGCAAAGTGATACTTCTACCCATGGCTCCTTGTATTCTACTGCTCAAATCTCCAATCGTGCTTTAGATTTAAGCCACATTCCAAATATATATACATACACGTATGTATGTATTTTTACATCAACAAAAATTACCGAAGTATCAGTATACCGTTTCAAGAACTCTCTGAAGAACCTCTCTTCACTTGTGGTATTTGAGTCCTGGAAATGTCTCATGTTCTTTCTGCTGTAGCAGTTGAGAGGAGACTTGGACACGGACAACATGTGCAAAGAGAAGAGGATAGGAACTGTCCTTCCTTCTCAAGTCCAGCCTGTAGACTAAGTAGCAAGAAACGATGACAGCCAAAACTTGGCTACGCTTGCTTTAATGCAACTCTCTATCCTGGCAATACAGTCAGTGTTGACTGCTGAAAAAAGTTTGTTTACCCTTGGGGGAAAGAAATCTTTATCTCATTTTGGAAATATCGTGCAAAAAAATCTGCTGTTGATAGGAGTGTATTTAATAATTTCAAGAATTTTCAAATAGGTAAGTCTATACTGATTAAGCTTATAAAAGAATCTGTTCCCTGGACTTAAAAAATAATCCCGACTTGAAATGGTTTGAAAACAATAATTAAGAGCTAGAACTCTGTACCAGCCCCCCAGCCCTCTAGTTCTCCTCAGTAGATAGGCTCTTGTGTCTGCAAGACGGAGACGTCTCCCTGGGTCACTTTGCGTCTTGCTCCCTGCCATGCCCAATGAAGAGCAGTACGCTGCCGAGGAGGTTCCCAGGAGCAGATCTTTTAACTCTCAGAACAGATATTCCCTCAATTTATTTTCAGCTGTGATTAAAATGCCTTGCTCAAACAAGGGCAAGGAATATTGAGGTCACCTAAAAAGAATTTCAGTGCAGATGAGGAATTTTCTGAATTTTGTTGATTAGGCAAAGCAAAAAGTACCATCAAAAGTACTGCACAACTGATAAATTATTCAAAGTTGCAGAAACGAATGCAATACTGTGTTTCACTCCTTCTTCAAAGCGAAACATCCCTAAGCCCACGTCAGATTCATGCCCTGGAGAGAACCCTTATGCCTCTTCCCTACTTCAGAAAAAAACAACAGATCTGGTGGACCTTAACACCTTAAGTCCATTATCTCTCGGTTTTCCATGAACACACATTGTAAGATGTGGTATATTTAAAAAAAAAATATTTTTTTTTGCCATAGAGGTAATGATCCCTTTTTTTAGGATAGTTTCGCAAACTTTTTAGATGACTCTTCCTCCTTTTTCATGAGCAAATGGACACTCTGGAAGTCAGAACTGGAAATTGACTGTGGGTCTGAACTGCACTAGGAATTGACTTTGTCTATCTAAAACAACTTCCCAGATGATTTCATTTTTCTGCCAGCGAACTGCAATGCTGACACAAAGTGTAGTCCTGAAGAGGGAATAACCTTTGTCCAGTCCTCGACTAACAGAACTGGGATTTAGAACATGACCCTGCGCCGTGGTGCTTTACTGTGATGTTTATGACTGTTCTCCCAGGCTTTGGACTGAAACTGAAAACGCTTTTAAACTAGAAATGTAACTTAGTTGCTGCGTACTTGAATGTGATTCTGTTTCTTTCAATTAAATAAGAGTTACTGATGTCCTGGTACGGACCTGAAATTGAGTTGAAGGCTTTCTGCTTTCCTGCCACTGCTCTCTCCTTAAGCTATTGCAATGTATCACAATGGTTATAGCTTCACCCTTGTGTTTCATTTGAAGAAGGCCTATCTTAATACTCCACGTGCTATGTTATTTAATATTAGTAAAGCAAACGATACATCTGAAAAGATCAAACACGGTGTTAGCCTTGCCGTTATTGAACATAGGTGAAGATTTGCAACTCGGTACTCAAGAGGTGCGGTTACCTTTACCTTTGGTGAGTCTTTCTCCTGCTGCTGTAGGGGCTTAGGAAGGGGAGGAGGGGAGGGAGAAGCAGTAGATGGGGATGTTGTAGGAAGAGAGCGAGAAGTTGGTGCCGCGGCAGAGTGAAATGGAAGGTTAGAAGAAAGGTGGGAAGGAGGAGCAGAGTCTCCCGCTGTTCCCGCAGAAAGCAGAACTGGCTTAAGCGTTTAAGAAAAATGAGAAGTAATTGTGCTAGAAAAGCAGCTGTAAAGGACATAAAATGCTCAAGAAGGAGTCACGTAACTAACCTGAACAGTTAGAAATGTGATGCTAATTTTATTATTAGTCTACTTTTCTGGAAGAAATTCTTCCCTCAGAAATTAAAACAAGTTGCCATTTGTGGCTGTGGATTTCACCTCTATTCTTATGGTTCTCTCCTGTGTTTTTCAGGTTAAGTAGGGGTAGAGGCAGCTTGCAAAATCCTTCTAATTAACTAGTTTTACATTTGGCCTAAAACATATTGTCCTAACTATCTGGTTTGCATGCGCCAGCCAAAGCAACTGCCTGAACAGTCTGTTGAAATAAGTGCTGGACAGAAGGAATCTGTTCTAAAACTTTGCTCAGAAACCACACAAACGCCGCAGCCATATTGTGGCACTTAATGGCCGGCAGACATTTGGGATAGTCCCGTGTTGCGCTGTCCCAAAGAGGAACTGGGGAGGGCTTTAGGGGGAAGCATTTGTTTAACTGCCAAACATAAATCTGATCTGTTATTATTAGTCACATTCTCGTAACAGAGTCTACTATAAATACATGGGCCGGTGGAGTGACACGTGCGAAGCGCAAACCGCTGAGCCTCTGCAGGAGGCATGTCGCTCCCTCTGAAGGCTCCTGACAGCGTTGCCTCGCTGGGGCCTCTGGCTCAAAAACATAATGGGCCAGTGAGGAAAGTGCTTCACTGGCTTTTCGCGTCAGAAGCTCGATGGCAGCTAACAAGGACAGAGGGGGAAGGACCAGCAGAGCTGATACACCACAGAACTTACCGTGGTGTACTTCTGAGAAGGGACTGTCCCCTAACACTGGCAATTTTTATCCAATGCAATAGTATAAATCTGTGTGCACAAATTAAAATACCTTATCAATATTCGGTGAAGTGCATCCTTCATAACATACCATGGAGTCTCCTCCACTTGTTATTGGGAATTCTAAATTGTCATGTCCCAGATCCTCCTCTATATAGAGTCTTGTCAGTTCTTCTGTTGTGTCTTGTGCTCCTTCGTAGAAATCTGATTCTGGAGCCTTTGCCTCATCCCCTATATGAACTGACAGATCTGCAACAGAGTTTTCCTCTTCGTTTTCAGCAGTTGCAGCTAACGCTCTGGAGCCGGAGCCACCTTCATGTGGTGAAGGGATGTTACTGATAGCGCCAACATGTTCACCTTCTCCTGTAGCGTCTGCCAAGTCTCTAGGTACTTCGATAACCAGAGAGTCAAGTATACCTCTCAAGTCTTTATCTTTTCCTGGGTTGGTATTGTTACTGGTATGCTTACATACTATGTCATGCGATGAGCTGGCTGAAGATGAGACAGAGGGAGGTACAAGAAAGGACAGGGGAAGGGCTGTAGAAGAGCTGAGAGAGACCTCTGTACTTGGAATAAAGTGATCGTCCTTAACTCGGTGAATGCTATTACCCGGGGAGATTGCTACAGATTGGGATGTTGTTAGTGCCAAAGAATCGAGTTCTTCTAAGTCACAAAGAAAACTGTCTGGAAATGGTGGTGGAGGTAAGGTGCACGCGCTTGAAGGTGACAAACCAACAGTCCTTGAAAAGTGGTCACTAGTGGCAGCGTGGAGAATCTTTTGATCAATGTGAGACCAAGAGGAGGAAAGGTGTCTGGAAAGTGGGGACAGCGCTTGGGAAGGCAACTTCAAAAACAGAAAAACATGGGAATTTAAGTAAATAAATAAGCATGACAGAGAACTAGGATATGAGTAGACTGGACAAGAGAAAAGCCTGTGCCATCATCTGGATTATAGGGTATCATTTCAGTGAGCACGGGGGTCTGAAATCATTACTACATGAATCGGAACAGCAGGAAAGACATTTGAAAAATGAAACTGTATCAGGTTCTGGCTTGGGGCTTAAATGTCAAACATGAAGACAGATCTGAATCATTACATTCATGAAGGCGACCTGCATTTGATCTGCTAAACTTATGTTACTTATGGCGCTCTGACAGTGAGCCTGTCACAGGTTATTAAATCATACAATTAATATTAATGTATTTTTCCCCGAACCATTACTGTTATTTTGAGAACAGCATTTTCAGAAGTACACTTCAGGTGTCATTGAGTATTTCTTTAAAACTATAGCAACTGAGGTGATTTCTAATTATCCTAATGTTAATACCTCTACTTTTTCTCAGTACTTCCGAGGAAATGTTTAAGAAACATCTTTAATACATTGCATACTTTTATTAAGGCATGAGCGGCTACAGAATGCATTTTATTTTTTTTTAAACAACCCTATTAGTTCAAAGTGACACCAACATTTGTGAAAGGCAGGCAGTCAACAATGCTTTTAAAATAGTGAGAGCACAGTACACAGCAGTATATTTTGAGTACCGTTACACAATATTGATTGAAGTATCCTTCTGGTAAAAGAAACGTCCTTTTGTAAGAATGAGAGACTGGTGAGTCATACGTACACAGCATCAGTAGATATCCATTGCTTCAGTAAATACTGAAAATGTATTTTTGTTACTAGGAATCCTCAAAATTAAAACTGAATGAAAAATATTTTGATCTCATTGCTAGAATTATCCAGAATAATTAGATGTACATCTCTTTAAGTTATCCGGACTACTTTAGACTTTAAATATTACTCTAGAAGAGTAAAATAGTTTCAAAAGGCTAAATTAATGTCGCAGCATAGGAAGGTTAATTTACTTACCTTCTGCGTGAGTTTTCTTGAGGCAAATAGCTGTATTTTACAGTTAGACAAACCCTTGTTACAGAGTCTTCTGTACCAAAGTAAACAGTATAGACTGATACAATGCAGTCTGCTAAAACAGAGCTGGGCTGTTACAAGCAATACTCAATCTCTTCCCCTCGTCTTTCCCCTTGAACAAGGGCTTACAACCTGTGCTTTTAAGGTTAGTAATACTACCGAGGAGATATTGCCGTTTTTAGGTTCCGGTGGCTACAGGCTGCACTAGAGCTGAAGATATCGATGGTCTAGGCCAAGTTAAGGAGAGTAAAGCTTGCTCCCGACTTGTATTGCTTATTTATTTCTAGTGCCATTAGGCCAGAGGAGTTTAGCCCAACTGTTCTAGCAACAGGGAGCGATACGTGCTAAAAAGCTCCAAAGGCATAGGAAAAGTGGTATCAGTAATTGCGATAAACTCCAGAACACCTTCATGACTGGTAAAGTCCTTCTAGGTAGTCAGGAACAACATGTCTTCTTAAACGGTATTGCCGTTTCTGAATGCAGTTGAATTCAAAAACAAGACGTCTGTTTGAGAGGGTCAGTAGAGGCTTGGGTTTTTGTTTTTTTTTTTTTTTTTTTTTTGACTTATGCTTGAATCAGATGGTTGCAAAAGTTTTCTGTGTTACAAGGAAGGCTTCTTCCACTTCCCTCCCTACAGAAGTAATTTAATAATAACTAACTTAATAGTGGCAGGACAGTTTTATAATCTGAATGTAAATGGTCTGAAGCATCACCTGTGCCCAGCAAGGGGTTACACAGACACCAGCTTTAGCCGCAGGATGCCTTAGAGACAAACCTTCCCCATCGAAAACGGGGAGAGGGGCACCTCCAAATACAGAGAGGCAGCTCCGTAATATGGAGCGTATAAGTTGCCTCATACTCTTGACTTGCCTTCAGGAACCTCTGGATTCCTGTAATAATAAGGGGTCTTATCTTATCAATACCTCAGTCTGCAGCTACAGAATTTGACGCTACTTCAATTCAACAGTTCGGTTGGAATGGAAGAGAGGAGCTAGTTCTCTGTTGTGACACCTTCTGCAAAACCAGCCACGACCTGTTCTAGCAACTATCCCAAACCCGCTAATACTGCTTAGTTGTAAGCAGTATTTTCAGAGGCCACCGCTGTCTGTAAGTGGCATCTTTTGGTAGCTGTCCTCAAAGCTGCAAATAAACGTGGAACTTATCTCAAAGCTGAAGCATCTAAATGAGCACGAGTATGCAAGTATATGAAAGTGGAAAAGGGGGCAAACCCAACAGAAACAGACAGAGTAATCTCTAGCAGGATAAGAAGTTTATAATGACACACAAAACCCACCGCCCCTGCTGAAGAGATAAACAACAAAGGTAAAGAGGAAGATTTAGAAAAGTTTCCATCTTGAGTGTTCAAAATCATCGATAATACATTAATGTTAATCACAGTTTCCAAACAGAAACTTTCTTAGTTTCTATCATTGCCAAAGGGGTTATGTTCCCCACACAGGTGACTGTGAAATCTCAGGAGTGAATGATAAACCGGAATACAGGAATCTTTCTGCAACATCGTCTAGTATGGTTTGTGGTGGTTATATAGACTAAGAAGCAAAAGAATTCAGAACCTACAACAGACAACTGTTGTGAAAAATTCCAACTCTGAAGGTCTGGATCCAAGCTCGTTGACAATGCGATACATTTGCCTCACTACTAAATGAAACAATACTGTCACTGTTGTCATACCCCTCGAAAGAACCTATCGTACCAACAGCCTCCTTATAGAGAGTGAATGGCAAAAGGAGGAGGGTTATAGTACAAATCATTCCTTAGCTGTTCTCCTTTACTTTGAAAGTCACAGAAGTGGTCTTGGCAAGCCGTGTCCCCACACAAACTGCTCTCTCTTGCCCTTTGCGGGCCTATGGGCCTGCAGGCTTTTAGGATAGCTGTTATGGGAATGTCTTCACACTGCACTATGAAAAGTCTGATAGACATATCCTTAATGCTCCAATTCTGTCTAAGACTCTCAAATAAATTTTGTTCTGTCAGCTTGATTTTTCTGCCCAAATTTTGCCTGGCCCTACTCTCAATAATGTAATTAGCTAATGAAGAAAAGAGCAAAAATCCTGGCAGAATGTAAGACACACACTTGGCTGTTAAAATACTTAAAAAAAAAGTTAGTAATGCAATTCTACCTATGCAGGAAAGAAAATGACGTGTACTTAATGCATAGATTATGTATTATCTTATGTTAACAAAAAAAATTACAAGTCCTTCGAAACCCACTCTAGGGGTGATAGCAAAGAGAAAAAAATCCTTACCTTAGTTGAACTTAAATGGTGTATTCTGTCACTAGAATAGCTTTGGGGTATCGGAGGATCGGGGTAGTCATCAAGACTTTTTGATGCATTCTTTTTGATGACTTCTACATAGGAAACAGGGAAGATGCCTTGTCTGTTGGTTCCTGGTATTTTACCTTCATACCAGTTTTGATCAACTCGCTTCAGAAGAATTACTCTGTCTCCCTGAAATGCATTATGAAAATGAGTTATCAGCAGATACACTGCAAGTTAATTTTTTGAATAGCAGATACTATTTCAGCACACAGTATTATTTTCCCTGCAGTGCTGTTTCCCATTGGTCTCCACTTTGACACTTCTCCCATTTACAATAACCGCGTATGCAACTACCATTCCAGCCAAACTGGGGGCTAGTCACGGACTGGAAATGCTAATCTTTTATCAGAGGGGAATCTCGTGTAGTCTCCTACTCTTGGTTGGGGGATTAACATTTAAACTTTTCTTTGTAACACAACCTGGTTTAATCGTTGGCCAAAGTACTAGCTAACAGCCTAACTGTGATATGCAAAGTGACTGCTATGCCCATTTTTCCTTAAAAGTGATAAAAGTTAAACGATGAAATCCATGCAAGTGCTTCATTATCAGTAAAACTGAAGTAAGTGAAAGTGAAAAAATGAGTTCAGGGGAAAGATGAGAGAAAGAAGTGCTTTTCCTGTGTAAAAAAGATGTGCAGTTGCTCACTTGCTATTTTTAGAGAGCTTAGCAACTGAAATCGAAAATACCAACTTTCTATTCAAACTTTTCTCTGTAGTGAAACTTCATGAGCTACCGCCTCTGCTGTTTTACATGATGTGCTTTTTTACCACGTGTCTTTCTGTAATAAATCCTTCCCTATTAGTTTTACATTCTCTTGGATTTCTGTAATTTTGTTTCTGTAGTGGATTTGTGGAGTACCCTAAAATTATCTTTAGTGGGATGGAACAAAAGAAAACCAGTGCAAGTTAACTTTTAAAAACAAACCCAAACCGGGCTGTCGAGATTACAACCATGGCAATAAGCACAAAAGAGAATCTGAAAAAGAAATAAATTGTCAAACTACCCCCAACGCTTTCTTAAGTTCCTATTCCTGATTTTCTTTTAGACCTCTTTGACGTTTACCAATGTCAAATGAATGGAAAAACGCCCGTTATCTTCAGTTGTGCTGGATGAGGCTTTAGGTCAGCATCTAAAACTGTATCTTTACTCTTATTTAAAAAAAAAAACCCAAACCACTGAATAACTTCTATGAACTCTAATTCTTAAAAAAAGAGAGAGAACTACTTTCTAGGGGATAAAAAGTATATACTACTTACAACTAACTATGTAACGCCTACAATAATAATGCTTCTCTATCGTGGTAATATTCCAGTGTCTCAGAAACCTCAGAAATTAAACATTTCTTTTGCTCATGTGCAATAAAGCATAACCACCGGGATGTACATAGAAAAGATAAAAGAATATTATAAAAAGCAGACTGTTATTAAATGAAATATTTGGAAGAACTGCTACATTCACAAAAATATCTCTGAGCTTTTTTTCTGTTTTCTATTCTCTGTATTCTTCTATTTCTTCTATATTAAACCCCTTACCATGATAACTGTGACATCAAGAAATAATTATTTAAAAAAGCAATGGATAATTGAAGTCAAAACTAGAAATTTAGGTGGGCAGTTAGCCGTTGTTTGCATATGCTAATTTACCCCAATCCAGCTTACATGCGCAACATATTTAAACTATTTGCAGGTAGCTGTGAAAGACTGCAAGCCAACGAGCTGCTATGTTAGTAGTTTCCTACCATTGCATTGCTTTGTGCATCGCGAATAGTGAATGCAGAGCGCACCAAAGCACGGTATGTACCTATACATTAATTCTGTGCAGCAGTAGACTCTATAATGGTATTTTGATAAAGATAAACTGTACCTTTCTAAGCGATAACTCCACATTTGTGTCTGCGCTGAAGTTGTATTTGGCAATAGCTTCTCCAATCTCTCCGATCTGTGCAGGGGGAGGTGGCCTGGCAGGCTGTGCTTTTTCTGGGGGAGAAAGTTTCTAAGGAAAAAGAAAAAAACCTCAGATTTTCATCATTCCCATGCAGTGTGCGGACCCATTACACAAACTAATTCAAGGAATTAAAACAGAACAAACCTCGACATAGGAAATTGGGAATATTCCAACTCTTCCATGGTGCTCACCCTCATACCAGTTTTGATCAATTTTCCTGAGGATATAGACAGTATCTCCTTTCTTAAAGGACAGCTCTCTGGAACAAATTTATTTAGATCAGAAGATCACACCTTTACATTTAACTCTTCTAACTGCATAGTTTCTGAGATCTTTACAGTTCGGAACTGCAACAGAATGTAGCGACCAAACATTTGAAGGAAAAGTCTCACAGCTGTGGCACATTTACCAGTTGATTATACCATATAAAATAAAACAATTCCCATTTATGAATCCCGGGTCCTATCTGTAAATGACATGTAAATCACATTTACACTGTGATTCCAAGGCAGTATTGCTACTTATCACCACAGCACTTAGGATAGGGTCTGCATAAAAGTATGATGTCTTCTGGATCACCTGTTTAGATGATGATTTTATGACAGACATCTCGGGGGTATTTGACAGTATTTTAAGCACTGTACCTTGCGGAACCTAAACACAATTCACTACAAACAAAGAGCGTTCTGTGGGTGACCCTCAGGACCTGTGCTCTAGAAGGCTGAAGATGCACAGCCATTCGTGTGTTCAAACGAATGCAATGGAGAATATAATAATTTAAGACATTTCTATTACTAAATAACTTCTCACAGTTTGCTAATGCAGAGACTACCGTGACAGCAAGCGGGGTCCTCTGCTTCCACGGCATTTGCCTTTGAAACCGGCTAGAACAGCAGTTAGCCGCCACAAGCGCTAGAAGGAGTTTTCTTGAATTATGAATTCTTAAACGAACAAAAGTCTGGTACTTACTTAGAAGTCTGAGCTTTAAAGTCATATACAGCTCTAGCTGGCAGTTTCTGAAAAACAGGCGAAGGGATTAATACATTCAGGTAGTATTACTACATATGGTAAACGTGTTTCAGCTTTTAAAAAGATGACCAGGATCCAAAAAGAAAAGGACATGTGCCTTACGGGGGTTCTTTTAGTAATAGGCAATTAAATACATAGCTTCCTTTCTTAAGGCAGTTGGGTGTTTGGGACTTAGTGTTTTAAAAATAGAAATAGCAGCTAAATTTTAATACAGACTAATTTGCAATTTTAGGTTTATGAGGACTACAAAAGTAAAAAAAAAGTTATCTGAATGCCAATTTGACTCATAGGCAACTAGACATGTAGGCACAATGGAAGTGCACATGCTTAATATTCTCTAATACTTTAGATGCATCTGTTAAACTTGTTATTTTTAGGCTAATTTCAACTGCAAATAATGCATCACATTTTATATATGTATATAGAAAGGAAAAACTACTCTGAGAGCTGGAAAAGGTTGGGAATATTTTAAATTTCTATAATCCCATTCATAGTCTGAAGAAAAACTGAGAAACACTGGAGGACTGGAAGTGATCTCCCGAATCATCTGTGTAGCTCTCTTGCTATCACAGGCAATCACATCATATCGTTCCTTTCATGTATTTATCAAGTTGTACCGCCAAGTATCTGTAAACTCAAGATTGTTTCAGAAATAAAACTGCAAACCATCCCTACCTCTGCTCACCTGTGTGGCTGACACCTATACTGTCACCGTTTTCAAAGCCGTGCTGAAAACACGAACTGTGATCTGACCCAGGAGCCTCACTCATCTCGTGTCTGCCCCGGGTGGACAACCAGCGCTAGGTGCTTCAGAGGGAGGTGCAAGAAGTGATCAGCAGTATCCCGTGAGGATATTTGGCAAAGCCATTTAGACTTTCTCTGCAAGTACTTGCGCACGTGAGATCGCCACATTTTAAAAAAATCTCTCTCTGGGATATACTGGTGACAAGAATGAGCTGATTACACTACTTCTGAGAGGTGCTGTTTGTGATGATGTAAGGGTGTATGTCTTTTTATAAGAGGAATAAAAAGGGACACTTGTAACTTCTGCGTTTTACCTTTCTTCCAGGCCAGATGTTCTCAACTGGGTTCTCGCTCTTCTTGTCATCTAAAGGCTAGCAAATTTAGCCTACCTACAGCACTGTCTTTGCTATAATAAAAAAGGCCCCAAAGTTATTACAGGGATCCTGTCAACTTGCGTTTCGCAATACTAATGCAATTTTCCATTACAGCTCTTGAAATAAGATGGCCTAAATATAAAAGCATTTTTCTGTTCTCTGCTGCTGTTAAAAACAGTCTTTTAGACAGGAGGGGAGATCTATATCTTCAACTGTAGCTAAGACCTTTTCACTCTTTCCTGATTTTGGTACAGCTGGTGCTGTAACCACTAAAGCAAGTAACTGAAGAAGGGGGATAACATTAAAAGAACAGTGGAGCTGATTAAATACAAAACACTTTAAAATGTACAAAACATACTGGAAATAGAGGAGCCTTTCTTCTTTCCTCTTTTTAAATTACAGCGCTCTTAAGAATGGCTTGTAGCCTAAGTACTTTACATCTTTTCAAATTGAAAGATGACCTTCGATGTCACAGAATTCTGCAAAAGGAAGACACAATATGGCTCCTGGAAGTTTTTTAACCTTTATTTTGTAGTGAGCTGCCTTATTTTGAAATCAGACTCTTAATCGAACTGTGGCAATATAACCATGCCAGCGGGGTGCAAGTGGATCTGAATTCAGATCCTCTACCCGGTTCTAGCCTGTACCACCATTTAACAAGGTAGATGGCCCAGAGCAAAAACTTAAATATTAGCAATTAAAATATGGTAATCTCTGATGCTGCCATTATTTTGTGCAATATTTTAATAAAAATCAATGGAAAATGTTAACAATCTATGGTCTTTAGATGTTGGTTAATATAAATCTAGTTACTTTATGATTGAATAAAATCCCCGAAGCCTGTTTGGAGAGTGTTTATAGTTCTAGATCTGGACAACTTAAGATAGTGAATGAGATACTCCTTTTTTTTTGTGTATTTTTTTCAGTGATAGTTTGTGTTACTTTAAAGGTTGTATGCCTGCTTCCATTTCCTCTTCCACAGCATTAATATAAGCAATCAGCATATACTTACAGTCACCAACTGTTACAGACATTACAGATCGCTTTTAGGATAAGTGGTTTTGCCTATCATACAGCGGGTTTTTTGCTTTTTCTAAACAAAAATAATGGTGAAATACAGATGTTCTTTGTATCAGTTTTGAAACTACTGGGGTAGTTTCTTTGTGTAACGCTCCGGTTCTCAAAAGAACCTTTCCCCAGTCACATCTGCTATTCTTCTCTGTCCCGAACGCCCACTCCGGTCAACTTTGACAGAGCCTATCAATGACTAGTAAACTTATGTCCATATCTATTTAAACAAAGATAGAAGATGTAGATAATCTGACAAGGCTTTATATGCTTTTAATTTCTTGAAGTACCAATCTCCTTAATGGAAAAGGAGGATGCTGTCCCATCTGATACGATGAGAAATTACTGTTCCTTTGGTCTATATCATTAGTGTCTTAAAGCCAACACAAATCTTGTCTCAGATTTGTCACCAATTTTCCATATGGATATTGCTGCATTATTTATTGTTGTTTCACTACCTCTTTGTCCGTAGTTCCTCTTCTCTCCCTTGGAGTACATCGTCCCACATCAGTGAAAGCAGAAGAATAGCTTCCAGGAGACTCCTGGTCTACTGAAAACAGAAATTATGTGAAACTATGGTAAATTAAACAAAGCCATTCAAATCTGTGATGCTGCTTGGTTTCATTTAGGGGGATGAAGAGGTATTGAAATCTATTATTTTACTTTTAATAGAAAGAAAAGCACAGGATACGATGGCTAAAGTGCACCTTTAAAGAAAAAGAAGATACTGACTCTCAAGCAAAGACAAAAGCTGTCCGCTGGTCCACAGCAGAAGAACATATGATAAAGGATCGAGAGAGCAAAATTATGCCTCACTGTACGAAGGGGTGCAACCCTACTGGACCAAATGGAAAATGGAAGACATGACAGCAGTACCGGGACTTCATCAGGTTGCAATAAACTGTTTCGGAATGCCAACAATATAAACACATAATTACATGCACAAAACATGATTTAAGCATGCTTCAATGAGAAAATAATGAACAAAAATGGTTTCCTCCTAAGTGATCTAAGATGCATTTCTACTTTACCACGGGCACTTGTTAGGCAGCACAAGGGAATTTAAAAGGATGTTATTTCATAAAAACAACTCCGTTTTAAGAGATGGAGTACAAATCATTACTCACCAATCTATGTGGCAGATTTTCTCTAAAGCACAGTTTAGCAATGTTTATTACAGGATAGCACATTATAGGCTGGTTCATACATCTTTCCATGTTTTAATAAAAATCAAATCAAAATCCTACATTCTTTATAGCTCTGCAAGTTGCCAATGTGAAATGAAAATATAACGGAATTATTTCAGACTGGAGGATGACATGAACTGCCTCTTGACTTCTGAGATTTACTATTTTAGCCTCCTACTGCCACAGTGACACCTGCCAGTGGAGACATATGACTGATGTGTGTCTTCCTTTGACTTCATTCACACGTACATTTCTAAGAAAGTACACGTAGAAAAAAAAGGTGTAAATGATCTCCAGTGGGGTGTTGGCTAATCTATTGATAAAGACAGTGGAGGCAGAAAAAGATATAATTGTATTATTTATGTCATTGGTGGCATCACCAACAAGTGTATCACAGTCCCAATTCTGGACAGCTTTCCTGATATGGCACGTGTCTGTGAATGAGGATGTATGCTCACTGCATAAACCTAAAGATATAATGCCTCCAAACACATCTATTGATTTTTCTTTATACTGTAGCAGAAAGAGAAGGACGTGGGAGGGAAGGATTTAAAACGCAGCAGCTTTATGAAGAACCATTTCTGTTATTTCTACACAGCTCCTTATGCAGGCAATATTGGTAGTTCTCGGTGTTTTTTGCTATGACCTTGGGGTCTCTGTGTGGATGGGGGCTGTAAGAGGCACACACAGATCCAACAAAACACGAACCTTCATTAGAAGTAGAGCTCAGCCATGACTGCTGCTGATGGAAGTCAATGGAACATTCTGCCGTACTAATTCTCCACGCTACTTTAAGGATATTCATGTTGACAGAGCATACCGCTTTCCTCATGCCAGGCTCCTTCGTAGCTGCAGAAGCTATTAGGAATCCATGTTTACTCTGCACTGTGGATTTCCTTATTTTCAAGGACTGGAAAATTCTCATTTAGCAACTGCGATATGCGACCAGCGCAATGTCCAACAACTTCAGTCTCATCGCGTCGTGCTGCCTGCCAGAGTTAATCATGATCAGGCCTCAGGTATGACTAATTCAATTCTGAACTGCATTTTGTAGCTGTTTTTTTACCAAATTCTCTGTTCTCAATATGTCTTTTTTAACTAGTTATGAAGAGATGGTAACAGCTTCAACTCTGATGTAGTGCTGAAGGACATGGTTTAGTGGTAACTCGGCAGCGTTAGGTTAACGGTTGGACTTGATGATCTTAAAGATGTCTTCCAACCATAACGATTCTATGATTCTTGAAATACATATTTACTAGTGTGGTACTTGCAAAAATTCCAGAAAAAGTTGTGAGATTAAAGATAAGTAAGATGAGTCTAATCAAATATTGCATAATTGATATATTAAGGACATTTTTTCTTACATCCATTTGTGATTTCAATAATAGCTTTGTAATGTCATTAAATTCTCAAGGATGCTCTGTCAGAGGACTGTATGTCTAGAAGCAGAATTGTTTAACCCAGAAACGTTACCATTTAAAAAGAGAAATAAACGACAGACTTGCCAAAAACTTTAATCTAAATCATCTGGGATACACCTTTCTGCATTCCCGCTATGAATCTAGTTTGCTTCTTTTAATATTGAAAGGTTAAACTTTAAAAATGTTTTAAGCACAGGCAATTTTTTTTTTTGAGAAAAAGAGAAGCAGAGCAATGAACAACTGAAAGTAAAGTAGTAACTTTAAAACCAGATCACTGTCAAGACAGACGTTTTAAAAAGTTAGTGACCCTGACAGTTTCATTCAAGTTTTGATTATGGTGAATCCTTCTAAGAGGATAGGATAGTTCTCAATTTCTCTTCATGATATATGAATGTTCTATGAGAAGAACTAGTTTTGCTGCCACAGAAATTGGCAATTGTATTGTTTGAACAGTGGAAATGGAAACTTCCTAAAATGACCTTAAGGTCTATTCACAAAAAGTAATATAAAGCAGTGGAATTAGTGTATTTTCATAAGAAAACAGAACCAACTTTCTATGCTACTGACGGAATTAACAGCATTTTTATCACTTCCATGTAACAAAACTACACAGTACAACATGTTTTAGCTGCAGGTTGTTTTTTTCAAAATAATAAAGGAAGGGTTGTCTGCACATTGTTTTTTGTTTGACCACCATCTTACGATGCAGGCATTCACTTTCTGTAAGGTCTTTTGGAGAAAAAACCCACATTGCTTAATTTAATAACACCGTTGTAATTTATAGCACTAAGAATCTATTCGTTGAAATACACCGTTACTCCAGTTGTCCAGATTACTTTGTGAATAGACAGCAAATTTATCTATCCTCACCACCTATGCAAAAATGACATCCTTCATTAAGAATTTTGTGGGATGAAAGCTTCTTATAGACGACACAAATAAAAATGGAATGAGAAAGGGCGGGAAATACAGGGAGTAAGGTTGGATAAGTGAACCACAAGGACAGAGGAAGAAAGGTAATCCACCTTGGAAACACAGTGCACTATCATTGTTGTTAGTTGCGTCCATGTCTGGAAAAGAGGCACTAAGAGGTAATCTTCCACAATCATTCTGGTACAGTGGGCAATGGATAGCACCATCTTGAGGCAGTGGATGAAAAGGCTGGTGCATGGGACTCTTTTTCAGAGCTTTGAGAGATGAATTCCTTTCTGGAATGTCTGGAAGCAGCTCAGTAATAAGTCTGTGTAATATACTGTTGTCGGGCAAGCTTCCCCTTCTTTTTTCAGCTTTGATTTGGTCACAGATGTCTTTAAGTGCAGAATCTAGTGCTTCAAATACCGACGACTTGCATTTTTTCTTTTCAGTTTGTTTTTTAGGAGCTGCACTTTTTTTCCTCCGGAAAGGCACTGGGCTGACTAGGAATGCTATCTTAGAGAGGCCAGATTCTGCTTCCTGTCTCCTCGGATCTTCAGCGGTTTCTTGTTTAGCCCTTTCGTGTTTTAGCATGGTGGTGAAGCGGGTGTAGGATGCTGGGCATCGCCCTTTGCAGGAGCTGATGAGATGCCGGTGGTGGTGGTGGTGGTGGTGGTGGTGATGGCCTGAGCCGTAAAAGCTTTCGGATGACGTGAAGGAAAAGTGGTCAAAGTCACTTTCACTACAAAAGGATGAACCCTCTATCTGGATAAAGTCACTGAGGTCCGAAACCACTCCATCTTGATCGCTGTCTGAAAAATCCATATGCGATCGTTGTGGCTCATCACTGGTCACTTCAATATGAATTGGCACCAGGGTTTTAGACTTGTAGCTCCGTTGTACCTGAGAGGGATGTCTGCCTTGGTTTTCTTCTTCCAGCAAGGATTCGATAGAAAATCGCCTCTTTGGACATAAGCCGTTTTTAGGAGGCTGTAGTGTAACGGTTGACAACATTTCATCGCCTAGGTTCGGCATTGATTTTGACTTCTGAATTAATTTTTCAAATTCAGATATTCTGGTTGGTACCATGTCTCGGGGCACCTCTTCAGTAGAAGACTCTCTCCAGCCTTGAAGAATACCTTTGTGCTGTTCTTTTTCATACTGCAGTATTCTGGACTTCACAGAACAAATCACCTCAGAATTCATCAAGTCCTTGCGATTGATGCGGTGCATCTTTTTGTACATTTTTAGGAAACCTGGGGCATCATGCGCAGATCTGTGACGAACTCTTGACCTACTACTACCACGGCCCTCAGGAACATATGGGGAGGCCCAGTTCATTGAGCAAACTTCTTTGGAGTCCTCCTCACACAACAGAGAGCCCATGCTTTCAGACTTGGCCTGCGCATCGGGAAAGCTATCGCGATCATCTGTTAACAGATCATCACAGCTACGAGATTTCCTCTTTGGAGAAGCAGTTTCTTCTGTGCTGCTCCAGACTTCTGCATTTTGACGAGTCATTTGCCAGCCATTCTTGTAGCTGATGGCCCTTCTTGAATCGTTTGGAACAGCTAAATGTTGTCTGTAAGTGCTACAGTAATCTAATTCATTTGAGGTGTTGTGGTTGTGCACTGAATAACTTAAAAGGGATGGATATACTTTGCTAATATCCCCACCTTTATAATCCACAGAGCAGCATGGTAAAAAAGAGACATTGCCAGAAATTAAAAGATTCAGAAAGTTGGAATTAACATCAGTATTAGAGAGACTAGAAAAGAGACAGCAATTAACGCATCTATCAACTTAGGTCAGCACATAGGTTGCTACAGCCTGGGGAAGCAGAGCTAATAATTAAGTTATTTTCCAGCTGTAAAAACGTACTCATGATAATTTGAACATCAAAAAGAATTCCTTATGATTTATGGAGATGTTACCCCTCTCCACAACCCCCCGCCAAAGTAACGTAAGAAAACAAGCATTAATGTCGATTTGGAAGCAGGTCAACAGACAATAAAAGCTGCAAAGAATTTAAAGATGAAGCCAAACAACGAATCCAGACTTCACTCAAATGTTGACTTTTCCACCTGAGCATTCTGAAAGCAGCTGTTCAGAATTTTTGAGCTGAGTAATGCTCGGAGAGTTCACAACAACTGCATATCCTTAAGTAATTAAAGATAAATCTTTATATAAGGTCAAATGGGAAATTTCTCCCAGTTGGTGACAGGTAGCATAGGTGGCCCACTCTTCCCCTGTGTGATAGCACTGAAGGGAGTGGTGTTTTCTACAGCTTCTGGAGGGCAGAACAAGGCAGCCGAGGAACTGCTACACAGGTGTAAAGGAAGATGTATCAGTTTACTGAGTCTAACCAGCATGTAGAAGAAACACGCTGACTTCCATAGCTTGACTTCCATAACAAAGCCTGAGTTTTCAAGCAAGTTTTACGACATATTTTTAGGCGCGTGCTAGATCTAGTAGTAACTATGAGACACGTTTGGAACTGCGGTCTCTCATACTTGCACTGAACTTTCAAAAATGGTCTCAAGTGGCAACATTCAGTTCAGGATCCATGCTTCAAAACAGCTCAATCTGCTTTCTAGAAGAACAATTTGAATCTGGATCAGAAACTGAAACACTTGAGTTCAAAATCCATGCTGATCAAAGAGCTTATAATGTGCTGCTGCTTTAACAGAATGGTTAATTCCAAGAAAAATTAACATCCTAGTAGGTTTCGTAATGCTGGTAGAGAACAGAGTGACACAGCTAGGTCACCTTCCAAAAGTTATTAATTAGCTGTGGTAGATGTTCTGAAGGGAAGGATTTTCCAACACAGGAATTGTTTAAGTCTTGATACGGGCTCATTATTGGTGGTGTAGTCAAAGGTAAATGCAGATAAATGGAATTTACCAACTTTCCAGTACCTGGCCTGGTACACCAAATGGGTGAGTTTACCCACTTTTTAAATTACCACCATAACACCGGTTTTTAACTACATTTGCTTTTCTGTCACTTCACTCTTAATATTGCTCACTGCTTTTCTTTGTGTGATGCGTTCTGTTGCAGCCAGGATATTACATTCTTTTCAGTGGGAATTGACTTTTACGAAGGTTTATGCAGTCCCTAATAGAGGTATAGGCTGATTAGAAAGTATAGCTACAAAATACAGCAATTAAATGGATAATAATAACTTAATATTACTTCCATCACGTTTTACTGGAGACCTTTTGTCTTGCTAAAAAACACCACCGAAAACCCCAAACCCAACCCCAACAATTGATTCAATTATCTCTTTTCTGGAGAGACACAGAGAACAGTGATGTAACGGCAAGTAACTTGGAAAATAAGCTAATTAGATTGCATATGCTGTACTAAATACTTCAAGGATTTACAAAATCAAGAATCAGATTATGGATGTTTGCTTGATTAAATTAGGTCCTGATAACTGACAAGGTCTAACATATCAGCTATCGATTGGAAAGGTCTACTATTCTGGAAACACATCTTTAATCTTGAACGCTACTTGTCTTGATTTACTTTCTGTATATTCTGTAAATAGTTTTAAAATCACAATAATCTAATGAAAGTAGTGGAATTAATAAAAGTTTATGGGTTTCTCTATAGTGGTACAAATCATAGTCTTCATTTAGTCAAGTCTGTGTTGTTAAAATAAGCAGTTGAAACTGGAAAACCCTTGTTACAAATGCAGCTTTTCAGCTTCAACTTACACATTTTAAGAATTACAGATGTAAGAATACAGAAGTTAGTTGCCCAACAGCAAACTGTTGCTTCATATGAGTAGACCTCCCAGATCTCCGCACTGAGCAAGAGCGGACAGTTGCGTTTACTAGCAAGGGACTGTACAACGCACCCTCGGTAGCCTTCTGCTGGCAAATACGCTCTTCCTCTTACCTTTCGCTCTTGATGGAGACGAAGGAGACGAGCTAGTTAAAGGCTTTCTAAGGGTGGAATATGGGCCTTGCATATCTGTACGGCCCAGGGTAGGCCTGTTTGCGTTCTGATCGCTGTGCGCCCTCTGATGACTTACAGCAGGTTCCGACTTCCGTCTTTTTCGGTAGTCACTCGCCGTACTTGCAGAACTACAGAAATAAGCAGTATTAGCAGCGGTCTAATTCCAAGATCAGAATTCAGGAATTTAAAAAGTAAGCTCTTAAGTATACCAGCGGTTTATAGATTAAACAATGCCAGAACAAATGCATCAAAAACACGTAAAGGGGAGAAGCACTGGTCTCGGACATCTGACAGCATATTTCACAGAGAAAAGCTGAATTTCTTTTTCACCCGATTGCTTTAAAATTCTAGATAAAATTGCTGTGTCATTTTCCTGATGCATTATTTGAAATAAATGCATCAAGTTTTTTTTTAGACTACTTTTTGGTACTAGAAGTTCAGTGCGAAGATAGGGAAAGAGACCGAGACCAGACGCGGTAGCACCCTTAGGGACACAGCAGGGAAAGCGCTGCAGGCAGTATGGTCGAATGATGGAGCGCTGCAGTTGAGGCAGCAGCTCAGGGATGTCAGTGGGAAGACCCAGAACACAGCACGGCTTATTTTGAACGTAAACAGTAAGTCCGTGTAAGACAAAAGTAAGGTTTACACTTCAGTATCAAAATACAAACAGCCTCCCCGTGCATCTCTCTATTTCCTCACAAGAGAAACAGAACAGCTCACAAGGTGGAAGTTAAAATCTGACTCTTGCCAACATCTGCTGGCTTCAGGTCACAGAGAAAACCCTCAGGCTGTATAATCTGCGTCTATGAAATCCTATATTGTATTTCTTACCTAGAGGGCCTGTCCAGGCCTCTGTCTGTTGAATAGTGATGATACAAGGAAGCCTGTAAAAACAAATATATGAATCTGTTACATGTCTGTATTTGAAAAAGGGGTGACAGTTTCTCCTTATCATGTTCAATTATGCTTTGTTACTCTGTGACAAATCCTATAAAAACAGGCTATGATGATTACCATCCTGGGCACTCCAACACAGACATGAGAATAATTACACAGTTTTTAAAAAGCATCACTAGGTTTTACTTCATGTTCTACTTCAGTAATGTTTTTTTCTTTTAAAGCACTACTAAATAATGATCCAAAGTCATGCTCCTTTATTCTTTTCAAAAACAGATACAGAACAGCTGAAACAAACTTTTACTATAAAAACATAAAAATCTGAAAATAATTTCTTCATGCGCAAGTGAGGTCTGCAGAGCTTCTCATCTCTCCCAATTACTCACCAAAATCCCACAATCACTTATAGCCAGAAACTTTTGTAACTCCCATGATGTTTGTGGCCAGTTGTCGACCACCTTATATACCTGGTGAGAACAGTTCTTATCACAGAACATTAGTCGTTGCTTATGGGGTTGTGGAATTAACTACTGCATGAACCCTGGAAGATGGAATAGAGTACTGCTCCATAATTTTATTATTAATACAAAGTCAACCTTAAATGACTGCTAATTATAAATAAATCATAGAATCATAGAATGGTTTAGGTTGGAAAGGACCTTGAAGATCATCGAGTTCCAACCCCCCTGCTGTAGGCAGGGACACCTCCCCCCAGCCCAGGTTGCCCAAGGCCACGTCCAGCCTGGCCTTGAACACCTCCAGGGATGGGGCCTCAACAACCTCTCTGGGCAACTTGTTCCAGTGCTGCACCACCCTCAAAGTGAAAAACTTCTTCCTAATGTTTAACCTGAACCTGTCCTCTTCCAGTTTAAAGCCATTCCCCCTCGTCCTATCGCTACATGCCCGAGTAAAAAGTCCTTCCCCAGCTCTCCTGTAGGCCCCCTTTAGGGACTGGAAGGCTGCAGTAAGATCTCCCCGGAGCCTTCTCTTCTCCAGGCTGAAGCCCCAACTCGCTCAGCCTCTCCTCAGAGGAGAGGTGCTCCAGCCCTCGCATCATCCTCGTGGCTCTCCTCTGGACACGCTCCAGCAGGTCCATGTCCTTCTTCTGTTGGGGACTCCAGAGCTGGATGCAGTACTCCAGGTGGGGTCTCACGAGAGTGGAGTAGAGGGGCAGAATCACCTCCTTTGACCTGTTGGCCACACTTCTTTTGATGCAGCCCAGGATATGGTTGGCCTTCTGGGCTGCGATCGCACATTGCCGGCTCATGTTGAGCTTCTCGTCAATCAGCACCCCCAGGTCCTTCTCCTTAGGGCTGCTCTCCAGAAATTCCTCGCTGAGCCTGTATTTGTGCTTGGGATTGCCCCGACCCAGATGTAGGACCTTGCACTTGGCCTTGTTGAACTGCATAAGATTGGCTTGGGCCCACCTCTCCAGCCTGTCCAGGCCCCTCTGGATGGCATCCCTCCCCTCCAGCGCGTCTACCTCACCAAACAGCTTGGTGTCATCGGCAAACTTGCTGAGGGTGCAGTTGACCCCACTGTCCATGTCGCCAACAAAGATGTTGAACAGTACAGGACCCAGTACTGACCCCTAAGGAACACCACTTGTCACTGCTCTCCACTTGGACATCGAGCCGTTGACCGCAACTCTTTGAGTGTGACTGTCCAGCCAGTTCTTTATCCACCGAGTGGTCCGTTTGTCAAATCCATGTCTCAATTTAGAGACCAGGATATGGTGTGGGACGGCGTCAAACGCTTTGCACAAATCCAAGTAGATGACATCAGTTGGTCTTCCCTTGTCCACTGCCACCGTAACCCCTTCATAGAAGGCCACCAAATTTGTCGGGCATGACTTGCCCTCATTTCATACATTTCAAGCCTGCAGTAATAACCAGGTAATATTACAATTCTGGTAACTCGGTATGAATCTAGAACAAACTGCATGGTCCCTGGCGTATTCCTTCATGGGTACAAAGCAGCGTGGTTCAAAGGTTAAACTTGTTTAAATTCCTGGCGTGTCATTTCAGAGCTAACCCGATGGACTGGAAATAGAACTATCATATAGCTTTGTAAGCTGCAGGAACTATTCTTCTGTCTATAGAAGCCTTCTAGACTTTTTTCTGTATGGAAAAATCTTTACAGACTTTTCTCTGTACAGAAGGACTGCAGAAGAAATAGCACTCATGGCCTTTTTAAGCGCTTTTTTTGTTAGGTATTCTTTTTTTCCCATGATTCGAATTGCAAGTTAATGAATAGGACTTCACCCAGATTTGTAATCTGATACTTACAAATACTTCTAGAGGGTACCTATAGTCTAAGAATATTTGGGAACAGATTTCATGAGACACTGCATTTTAAATGACATTCTACAGGAACTGTTGAAACTACTTTTACAGGTGGAGCACTATAAAGGCAATACAATTTTTCAGTTAGAGCCCATTTGTCACTAGACTTTGTTATTTAAGAAGACCTGCGTCGCATAGGAAGTGGACATTAACTGAAGTTTTGATTTCTGGTTTATACTGAAATTATACTGGGAGGTGGGGAGAACTTCGCAAACATGCTACAATATCTATCAAATGTTATCTAAAACTTGAGCTAAGATTGTTCTCATTTTCTCAGCAATTTTTAACTGTAGTTTAATTTAAATCACATTAAAAATCAGGTAAAAAAACTCTCAGGCTTTTGGTAAGAATGGCAGCTGAGATGTAAACAGTTAAAGGATGTTAATAATTCAAAGTTAATTTCCAGAGAAAATAAGGCCTCTATAACTTATTTAAGGCGATCTCCGCATAGGGTTTCAAAATGTTTGTTTTTTCTAAACAGAAATTTCTTTGCTTTATCGACAAGTACTCATGTATTTCTTCTGTGTTTCTACGTATTACTACTATTATTCTCACTGTTAAATACTATTACGTTCATAAGCTCCAGTTTGGATCAGAATAACCTGCTGTATAAATGCAAAGGTAGAATCCCTCCTCCCGTGTGATTACAAATCTGAGATAAGTGACCTGTAAGGAATATGCTCACTGCAAAAATCAGTAACACAAACCTGACCACTAGAAATGGCAGAATTAGGCTCCTGATACTTCTCTCAAGTCCTACTTAGCTTAACTTGTAAGACACTGTGGCAGAACTACCTCTACCATGGATTTCTGTTAGACTAAGCACTGTGAATACGAGCTGTATCCTGTTAGTGTTTGTGCACAGCTCTTGCTCCTCTTGTTTTCAACAGACGTGTCAAAGGCAACAGATTTTGAAAACAACATTGGGTTGTAACGTTGGCAAACAGGGTTACGGCAACTCTGATGTTTCACCAAGAGACAGCTTAGGAACTGGCCTGGAATTGAAGGAATTTAGTTCTTGGCCTATTTCAAGGCTTCTTGGTGATCTTTGACCGTTCAACATGGCATTTTTTCATCCCACCAACCCTCAGAGCATTACATTATGGGGGAATTCCCAAAGTGAGCACGAGTTTAGGAAAAAAGGAAACCCGAGGTTTTGGTTATAACGACTTCTCTGTCTTCTTCCAATTTATTTTGAAATGAAATAGACTACTGGACTAAATCATGAAATCATGTCGATCGTACCACTTCATTGTTTTAGTAATTGGTGTGCTTAAACTTGCTAGTCTGTGCACCTCTTCAGAATGGAAGCAATGCAAGACTCAGGTAATACCTTTAACTAAGAGTCCTGTGCTCTAAAAGTGATGTGTCTTTGCGAGATTTTAAGGTCTCTTTTTTAATATTCTGTCACCACATTAGAGGCACAGCTGAGGCCATTTCTCTGCTGCTGCTGAAATTCTCACCTGATGGATACTGTTAAATTGTTCCTGTCAGGGCTCAATTAGACCAAGACTTCTGAAACTGCTTCCAAAACCCAAATGTGATTCTATTGTAATGCGCTACATTGGTCTGTTTCACAAATATTTTGTTTCATAATAGAATTGGAAACCAAAAGAATAAATGTCCTCTTTTTCTCATCCTTATTCTTCCACTGCTGCACTGCATCATGGATTTTCAGGTTGTGGAAACTGATGCTCAAGTTCTGGTAACCTACAACTCTACTCCAGTGACTTAATGCTATGGATAAAAGAGGACAGCTAGAAATAAAAGCTCCAAAAATTACCTTAGTGCTATGCTAAAAAAAAGGGTTACTTGTCATGCAGTCATTTTCAGCTCACCCAATACAGCCTCTAGACCCATTAGAGGAGACATGATATCTCCTCTATTCATCTGCATATCATTTACATTAGCGAATGATACACATGTAACCCACAGTGTGTGCACTACAGTAGGAAGGAGAAAGTGGCATTAAAAAAGTCATCAATGGCAATACGCCCACCTGATAGGAATTGCTATTGCGTTTATTCTTTCTAACTCAACATGTCCTCAAGCAACACTCATCTGCAATTTGCAGCCTGCGGATGAGAGACCATCACACCACCTGGGAATTAAGCAAGGTGAGGTAGTGGGAGGCAGCCCACGTTCTCAAGGTACAGGGAAGAGGCCATCGGTGATGTCAGGCGGACGGCGCTCTCAGTGGGGCAGGTCTGCTCTAGCAACAGCCTGTTGGAAGAAGACTACCAATATTACTGATCACATGCCCAGCTTCTCCCAGTGGTTCCATCAGTGAAGGTTTGCCTCACTCCCATACAACGATGTATTCCTTCCCCAGGTGGACTTCTGTGCAGTGGTGCTCCACATATGCTTTTCTCCCATGAGGGGAGAGTACACAAGACTGTGGAATTCAATCAAATTTTAGCACAGCATCTGATTTTTATTTGCTAAATTTACCAACGCCAACCTATTTTTCTACAAGTGAATGTGAAATTATTTCTTACAAGTTTCATTTTCCTAGCAAAACATAGATTTCAAGGTTTGTTTGTTTGTTGTTTTTTTTTTTTTTTTAATCATCTGTTGTTACATTGTTCTTAGGTGATAAACAAACTTATTTATGATGTGTTAAAATAACAACTGATTTGTGGATTTGAATGTGGAGAACAGAAACAGGTAATTGTTGACCGCAGTATGTTCAGTGCTGTAACCTAGCTCATAAAGTCAATGGAGTTAAACATTAGAGAGAAGAGGTACTGTGAAACACACCCATACAATCTGCTCTAGGAAAGGAGTAAAGGGTCAAATCTCCTTTCCAAAGGCATCTTAAATAGAAGCCTGTGTTTTGGAGCCGGTTCTGTTATGGAGGTGTGGAGGAGATTATCAGATATTCTCAGACAGAGCATAAACCTGCTATTAGCACTCAGGATATCATTCCTATTTTATTTCTCAATATTTGGGATGCGTATGGGGCTCAGGACAAGTGCATTACTGTGAGCCTATTCTGTCTACAGCAAGTGACATGGTATTTGTTTTTTAAAATACATTCTGAAGAAGGTAGTTATTCCTTAGTCTTTACTGTTCATACAGTTCATATTTTCAAGTTTTTCCTTTACATCCTCTGAAAGCTGCAAACTACTTTATGATAATTCTCCCATCACTATCCAACTTCAATGATTTTAAGATACGTATCTAATATTATGAGGTCTGTCCGCAACAAGGCCATAGAAGCCAGCAGCAGAGTTGCTCACACCAACAGCTGGTGTAATCACGCTTCCCCTCGCATTTCTACACAGCGGAGCGAAGCAAAGGTCTCAGATCTGGGTGCTTCCCTACACTACCCACAAAACACACGCTGAGCCTGTCTGGAAAACGTCAAGAGTCTTATTTCAAAACTGGGCAGAACTATCAACCTCGTCTTTGTTGATCAGTCCCCACCACAGTCCGGTACCAGCAGAGGACGGGAACTCACAGGTGACCTCCGTTAGAACTGTTGCATGAGGCAACACAAACACGGCAGATCAATTGTCATCGTGGGTTTTTTTGGGGCAGATCCCAACCCCTTCCATTAGAGCCTGGACCGAGACCACATGATGGCCAGGAGGCAGTGATTACATTCCACCGCTTGTAATGGCTCCAGGGCTATACAGCCCACCATGTAAATGCCAAGGGCGCTGCCGATCCCCATTGCCTCCTATGGAAGGGAACTTGGAAATCACACAACTGAAGGCAAACCATAGAGAACGTCTTTATCCACAGCATTCTCCAGGCCATAAATAGTGTGTTAGTGATCAGCCTAAGACAGCAAGAAGTGTGTGTCATGCCAAATTTGGCTGCTGGGTTACCATATGGCTTTTGCTTTCCGTCCTTTAAGATACTCTTATCACTTTGAACGTAACTTGCCCTTCTGCCCTTTCTTTGATGCCTCCCTTTGAAGTTTTTTCTATATGAAAAATACTGTATGTTACACATTGTACAATCCTAATTTTTACTACAGGCATACTTTATTATATATAGGCTGCATGGAGGTCATCCCTTCTACCCCCAGGTAAAGCCGCAGTGATACGGCACACCGGGAACGGTGAAAGCAAACAGTGGATATGTTTTTTTTACTGCCAAGAGTGGGTACCGCTGTTTGTAGCTGTCCTATCAGCTCTCGGGCATTTACTGACCCGTGATCCCTCCAAGCCACTTCCCGGTGGCCCGACAGAACACATCTCCCCCACTGCCCCATCTCCAAAGCTAATTAGGCAACTTCCAGAATATTCCACACTGCCCTATACGGATAAAGGCTGCCTGACAAAAATATTTCAATATTGGAGACAACCACCTCAAACTACCAAATACTTGTTGAATACTTTGATTTGGTTCTACTCCAAAAAACCCCAGATATATATTTACAATTAAGCCAACGTTTTAGCTGTTTTCATGCATCAAGACTTTAATGGTGACTGAAAATGAAGTTAGGAAAAGCAGGCAAAAGTTGTAAAAAACAAACAGGCTTGTTTGCATGCTGGTTCTAATACTTTATCAAGATATTTTGAAATATTTCCCCCCCTGGAAGAATATTTAATTTGCTGTAGTTTTTGAACACGATTTGTCATATTCAAAGATTTTAAAAGTTGCAAAATAAAAGGTAAATGTCTTTGTAAACTAAACAAAGAGAAAACCGGTCTGAATAGCCGTTTTACCCAGACCTACTGAACACAAACAATCCTGCTAGGGGCTTTTAAATTGTCTTCTCCGATATATGGCGAACTCTCAGTTATTAGCGAAGGCCTAGAAGCTTACTGTCTCAGAGAACTGGACCATATTTCACAATCATGAACTTTGTCCAGATTTATAGAGCTTAAACCCAAACCAGAGTAACTCGCAAACAATTAACAATTTGAGGCCACGATTTGCATTTGATTTTTGGAGAGAATACGAAAGATGAGAGTGAATCACGAATATCAATGAGGTAAAGCCACCATATGAAGTAAAGTTGTCGTTACAGGATTCACTGACTTTTGCCCTAACACTCTAAAAATGGGGAGGGAGGGGAGAAGGAATGAAAGCCTGAATCTCTCCCACTCAGAGCAGGGCGATGACAGCCCACTACCTGATCTCGATGCCTTTTATTTGGAGGAAATGACAGTGACTGCCAATCCTACAGTTATAAAATTAAAACAGAATTATTAATTGCTGCAGTTCCTGATTAGCAACCTTAGTCATAAATAATTGGAGAAACGACAGCTTAGCCACAAAGGCTTTCACTTGACATATAGAATTTGCAGTCAGGTATTTTAATTAAAAGATACTACTGTGTTGATGTATTCATGGTGTCTGAAAGCAATGAATGCACTTGCCCAACTCTGAAGAAGTGGGAATTTGTCAATGAGTTAGAAATGTATGGGCTGTTGTGTAATTCTGAGTGTTAATCTCTGAGAAGCTTTGGGGATAAGGACTCACAGTTCCTAGGATAATAAGATCAACATCCAAATGCACTAGTGATCTGGAAAGATATGAAGACGAGATACAATGATTGTGAATTAGCAACGCCTCATAGCTATCAGACGGAAACCACTAAATTTTAACAAACTTAAGACATAAATGGCGAGCACTACAACCCTTCTTCCCGAGAGAATCATCCGAACAAGAATCATTCATTTACCTCATTGGAAACACCAGAAGAACTGTCTTGAACATAGTCCAAAAGCTTTTTAGGTGGCTGCATCATAAAAGCAGAAGTGTAGAGATGGAATGGAGTAGAATCAATGGCAGCAAGGAGTGAAACATGTGGAGAAGGTGACACAGTTAGAAACTAAGTGTTGACAACATCAGATACAGAGTGACACATATGGGTAGAATGGAAGGAAGAATGCGTTACAATACTTTTTAAATTATAAGCATCTTAAATGTTAGTAACTGTAGGCAGTAAAATTTGCAAGTGAATGGTGGAATCAATACTGGCAGTTTTCAACACTGATAAGACAGAAGAGCGTAAAGCATCACAGTTATGTTCTGCTGGGGACATCTCAATATACTTTATCTTATAGGAGACACTATTCTCAGGTTATCATTATCAGTTAAATATTGTTGACATATAATTCATCAGAAGAATGTATCATCTGGACTGTTTCTGCCCACCTAGAGGGAGGAATGACAAAACAGCTTGAATGGCAAGATAAAAGGAGATAAAAGGTAATCAGTCAAAATGTGATACATTATAGAGCACTGGACAACAAAGTAAACCCAGATATATTTAACTTTTTTTTTTTTCAGGTATTCAATGAGTATTTTTTTGAAGTGTTATGATTAAAAAATTAGGGTTTTAAAAGAATGTATGTGGTTTGCTTTCTCTTCTGCTCTCACCAAAGTAGCTGGGAGTTCGATTTTGGCTTGTGGCTAGCTACCAAAAGGGACTCGGGTACCTGCTTCCCCGAGCGCCCTCCAGAGCCCTCTGGCAAGTGCTCAGGCTCCCCATGGAGCACACTGAGGGGGGCTCCAGCAAATTGCTAGCTAACAGGGAAAGATCAGAATGGGAATGTTTTAAATCCTGATACTCAAGCTCAAATGCCATGTCTATTTGGGATTTTCCTCAAGCTGCCCAGGATCCTGGGGAGCTATGAGGACACTTAACCAGACCGAGGGAATGTGTGGGTTATATATATGCATATATATTCCCTTCTTTTTCTGAGGGGATTTGAACTCACAGCTTCCACCCGTCTGGAAAGTATTCTAACCCTGTGTTAGACATTCTTCTGGGATGAAGACATTTGTTATCCTTTTCCCTAAAGATGTTAAGAGCGTGCAGGAAAGAATCTGAGCTCCATGAAGCTAAAGGGGGGGTGTGCAAAAGCAAGGGCAGGTGCATCTCCAGTCTAGTTGTTAAGGCAAAGAGGAAGTGAAACCAAGTTCTCAGTCTTGTTTGGAGGACAACGTTACGGTTTTATCCTTGTATAAAATATATAAACAGCCTTTGGTGCTTACGTCTAACGTAGCCTGCGGTACCTGCAGAAGAACTGGGAGCGCCTAGGCAACCAAAGGTGAAAAACAGGTATCGCTGACGTTTAGGTGTTTCAACCAAAGGGAGCTTTTCAGTTTACAATTTTAAACGTAAATGCTTGCAGTAGGACTAAGGTAGCATCTGTTTGCCCGAGTCCTTTTGTTTTTTTTTTTGGATCTGGCTATTTCTGAAAATTGGAGCAGAACTGAAGTGTGTTTGTTCAAGCAGGTGTCCAGTTTGAAAACAGAGTAAACCTCTATCTCTGTGTTCAGGTGCAAAATATGTATTCGGTATGTATGCATGTAAGAGAGGAAAAAAAGGAAAAAAATCTCAGTATTTACTGCCATAATCAATTTGTATATGGTTGCGTGCATTTAAATTTAGACACATTCCTTCAAGTAAAATACATGATTCGCAACTTAGCATCCGTAATGCAAACTGATGTGTTTTTCAAAAATAATCCAGCCAGATGTGAAAGATTTAGGTAGACTAGTAAACATCCCTGTTTAACGCACAGTTTGTCTTGTTCCTAAATATATACACACTACTATTTGTCTAACATGCAGTCGGTATTAAAGCTATTAAAGCCACTACTCTGGCAAGTTAAGGGTCCACTTGAAAAATAAGTTATGTGCATGAGACTACTTTATTGACCTTTCTCATAAAAAGAATCATATTAACTGTACTGGCATATGTTTGCTGAATTGGTAATTTATAAATTCCTCATTGTAAAAATATTTTTCCTAATGTTTAAATATTAATATTCTGTCCTCACTTACCGGACATCCAAACTGCAGTTCTGAAAAGAATTTATACCATGGTTCGTTTTCTAAATCTATGTCATCTGGGTTTATGCGATCAGTCTGGAGCAGTTGTGAAGGAAAAGGGAAGGAAAAGGCACACACTGAGCAAGGTGCTAGAAATGCCGTGTCACTTTATCAACAAACACACACAAACACAAAACAAATATGGGGAAAGGGATGGAATAAAATCAAAGAATGAAGACAGTATTTAAGAGAATATTCTCGTTCAAGAGCTGTCATTGACTGGTAGCTTTAACGCTTTTCTTTTTGTTGCTGTTCTTCCAATGATTGGAAGATGTTAAGTGTTTCAAAATTACTCTTTTAAAGCTAAGAAAGCTCTTTGACCACTTCTGTAAACATCCCTTCATTACTTAAGTAACTTTAATGCTACTAAAGATTCCTTGCTAAGAAGATTGCCATCTTCTTGCATAGGCAAGAAATTGCCCGGCAGCAATAAAGACATAATTTTGTCAGTATTGCTTTTGGTCATTCCTTGTGTTCTCACAATGCATGCTAATTCTGGATCTTGCTCTCTTGAAGCAAGCGCTGAGCAGAGATAAGGAATGTGCATCATGCAGGCATGAGTATATTAAAAAGCCACTTCAGCGTACAAAATGGAACGGGTATATTTTAAGTCCTATAGTCAAAAAATGGGGAAGAAAAAATTATGCATTCCATAATATCTGTTTTAGCCGTATTTTGTAATGCTTTATCTCCCGGTCTTGCTGACATAATGAAGCATTTTTTTCCACAGTGAAATACATTGTTGTCATCTGAAAATTCTCACAGCAAAGGGATAAAGTAGCAATTGAAGATAGCATTAAGAAAATTTTTCAATGAACAAAAGAATAATTCACCGATTTATTCAAGTAGCATGAAAACATGACAGTGCAAAACAGTAGAGCTCCCAATGGGATATCTTATCAACTGTAAACTTGGCTGCGTTAATTATTTTCTAAATAGCTCCAGTTCCTTTGTAGGATCTGGTGCAAGCTGTCATGCAGCACAGCACTACTCTGAACTGTTGGCTTGAAGATCTCTGAAACAGAGAAAGCCTCTTCTTAATGATATTTCTGATTTTAAAATTTGGTCCTCCGCAACTGTAATTACCAGAACTTAAACACTAATTACGGTGTGACCTAGAAAGCACTCCTCAAAGAAGAAGACAGGGTCCGGCATAAAGAATGATACTGGTGATTAAGCACGTAACGCTTTTGCCTCCGGAGTCACGCTGTCGCCAATAGACCTGAGCAATCACATACAGCTATTTCTGTTTTCTGCAAGAGATAACACCCTACTCTTCACCATTTCAGGTAATTAAACATCTTACAGCACTTTTCTTGCTGCCTTTGATGTTACTGGAACAGACTTCCAACTTTGCTCTATTGACAGGTCAACAACCCTTTTGAACTACCTTGGTCCTCACTTGTCTATGAGCTGTTCACGCAATATCTGGACACCAACTGTTGTTTTACAGATTTATCTTCACAACGGCCCTTTCAAGTAAGGGAAGTATTATTCCTGGGACCAGAGTGGGAAGTGAATACGAGTGATGAAAACCTTGCCCGTGCTCCGTAGCCTGGTTAGGAGCGAAGCTGCTCTGGAGTTTTGCCCCTACATTTCCACCATCCACAGGCATAATTCAGCACTACTGATGACAATTGTTTCAACTCGGCTGTACATACCCAAGTCTTTAGTAGAAAACCACCACTGAAATTAGTTTCATGAACTTACCAGTAAAGATTTGTGACCTTCATAGCGACTATAATTGATTTAAGAAAAAACAGGATTGTCTTCTACAGAGAGATGAAAGCATGAGGGCAAAAATCAAATTCACAATGCAGAAGATAAATTCATTATATATCAACTTGATTACCATTACAGAGAATGCTTGGCATATTCAGAGTTTTTTGTTTACCTTAAAAAAAAAAAAATCCACAATTTAGATCCGGATAATCTGAGAAGGCAGTACTAAACAATTGCTTTTCTGTTATTTCTCCAAACTAAGTTACTGACTGTTGAAATATTTAGAGCATGTTTCCACTTTTATATTACACCAATGAATTCATTTTCATGGACAATTGGGTGCACCTACATAAAGTAAATAAATCAATCCCATGAAATGCATATGGGGTGGAAATTGCAGAGCTGTCAGCCCTACAAAACCATTGATGGACCAACTGGTGTCCCTTCTTGCAGGGAGCCAGAACGCACCATCAGACCAGCTGGGCTTCCACCCAGCTAGCCAAGGAGGTAAAAATGAGAATGGTAGCTGGCTCCTCTTTTGTCTTCAAACACTCTTGCAATTAGTTGAAAGTTTAAACCCCCCTGCATTTCCACTTGTAAAAAACCCGCTAGAAATAATGTATTTTATGTAGTTTATAAGTGTTGGAGTTCTCACCCTGTAGTAGTGTGCAAATAAAATGAGAGCATAAGTAAGTATGTAAACTCCATGTACCCCAGTCCTACTTTTATTTACAGCTTGACCCACAGAGGGCAGCAAACAAAAAGAAACCAAGCACGAAAGTTTGCAAATTCGCTGCTGCCTGGCAGTCCCAGGGAGGACTGCATTCCCTGCGCTCCCGAGATCAATACACAGGCAATTGATTTCCCTTGGCTTTCAGCTTCAGTTTTGCTGATGGACCTTTTTCTATTATCTCCTCTTCTAAGAGACGTCAAATGAACAAATCATTTTGGCTTAAAAAACCGATCTTGGCTTGGTCTTACAAAGTATCTCCCAAACTGTTTGAACAGAGAATAAAAGCTGTAAGAAGGCAAATTCCCTTTTTATGACTTGTCAGTCAAACCAAGTCACGTTCTTATACTCTTAAACTTAATCTAGTCATTTAGCAACATTTTCATTACTTGTTGAAAATATACTACTAAAGACCAGTAATTATCTTCACTCTTTTTGCCATTTGCATCAGATGGTCAATGCAGCACTGTATCAATATACTCAAGTATAAAAGAACACCCATTTAAAAAAATACATCTCTGGTGTTGCCTGCAGCTTTGCCTGTGCTTGATTGGATATACACAGGTAGACACTCACAGGTAATAATCAAAATTGTGCATTTAAACTGGTGGGTTAAATGGTTCTTATACAATCTGCATGGTCAAATTAATATTTTGCATTTGCAAGTTCAGACGCCATACTGAAGCCTCTTTGGAACAATGGACTGAGATGTTTGTCATCTGTTTGGCTTTGGCATTTTATCAGATCTAAAGAAGTTTGCTTTTTCTTTTCCTTTTTCCTTTTTTCTTTTTTATGCCTACATTTAAATAGCCGTCTGCTGTGGTTTAGGCTACCATCATAGCTCCAAGTCCGTTACCAGATTGACTTAGTCTCTCCATATCTTTACAAGGAGACATATTTCTTAATGTCATATCAAAACATACCTATATGTGGAATTCCTGATTTCATTTTAAAACATGCTGAGAATTTTTTTTCAGTTGACAACATGTTCCTCAAGTAACTCAACTTACACCAAACCCACATTCTGATGACCCGCTTGAGATGTCAAAGGTGATCAAACTTGCATATTCTAAAGAAAACTTCAATTTTTCCACTACAGTAAAAATAAAACAAAACACCAACAAACAACAGATGTACATTATGGTGCAAGCCCAGTCTATTTCTGCTATTTGATAAAACAGTAATGTTTTTTAATTTATTCTGATCATGATATCCTCTTGCATATAAACTCAGTAGAATTTGTTTACTGAACATGTATAAAAAAATCTAGAACTAAAATTTAACCTGACAATTTTATCTGACTAGCACGTGCACTCTCATGTTTAGACTAAAATATCTGCTAAAAATAAAAATCTACTGCCTGTCCCAATTTTTCAGTCTTTCTTAACAGTTACACCGCTAGATTTTTCCTTACTTGCTTTACTGCAGAAATCGAGAAAAGTACATGTATGGAGGAAGTACTTCACATATACAAGATTGAAGCTAGTAAAGAATAAAAATTTAACTTCATATCCATATGAATAGGATTAAATTATCACCCTGAAATTTACTTATTCATTGAAAGCAAACATCCAGTTTAGGAAAGAAATCCATGGTTCAGATGATATTAGAGAAAAAGAAGAGAGATACAATTACATTGCAGGCATTGGAAATGGAAACATTCCTCAGACCAACTTATGTAGCACCTTAAAAAATGGGAATATTTTACGGGCTTATTGAAATGGGAAAAAAAGCAGCTGCCACATCGTTGCTTGGCAGACTACTCAACAGCTTAATGTCACTTACTTGTAGTTGTAATCTCAAAGCACCAACCCAAGCCCCCCTTTTTTGTTGATGTTTTCTACCCTTACACATCCAAATTACAGAAGAAAAAACATTAATTTCCTGTTTCATGACAGAAGGCTGCTACACGATACTGCAGCTTGAAATTACACTCATCTTTTTATATCCATAACAAAGATAATAATCTATGCCTAGCCAATCTAACCACGTAATGTGTATTACTAGGTCATTTTTTCAGGTTTATTATTTCTTACATTCTTCTGATCTACTGAATGAGAATCTGCTGAATAATATTTCCCACGAAATGTTAGTTTTACATTGAATCTCATTTTATTACACGCTTCCCACGTTTCTAATTTCCACATTAATCACAACTGATTCCAATGTTGTATCTAAGTCAATAATGGGAACGTTGATCTTTTAAACCTCCTCTGTCCTGTTCAGTATCATAAAAGGTAGTCATAAATATCTTTTTTTCTTTTTTCTTCAGATCATTTTGCCATCAAAACTGCAATTCTGTAGACACGGAAATGATTTAATTTCAGCAAAAAAAATAAAGACTTGGAGTGTTGGAGAACTCCCTTTGACTTTTTTGGTTTTAGCAAAACCGATAAAGTAAGGATTTCTAGTTCAGGTGTTATAAATGTCCATCTTTTACAATATTAATAAACTATTTATTTTTATATTCCATATTTTCATTAGTATTTTCTTTCAGAATCATCGGAACAATTTTTCAGACATTAAAAATCAAATCTTTAGAGATTATCAAGATGAAAGACTTAACTCATGCAATACTGACACCACTGAGAATTGGGAGTTTTCATCTGCCTTTGGAACTAATACAATGATTATAGACGTTAGCTTTTTGTAGAGACACAGAAAAATCTCTTGACCTACTCTGCTGACCATCACTTAACAAGTCATGAGTTGTACTTTCCATATGCCATTCAGTGAACACAAGGATAGCAAATGAAACCAAGTCTTTTTCTTTTGGTAACACGGTCCAAATAAAGCTGAACATCATCTTTATCGACAGCAGAAATTCCACACTGATAATACTGGGCTAGCTTACTCCAACTATTTTTATACCGGTTAATAACGTTGCACTAGTGTCAGCATAAGTTTCAGCTCTTGTATTCTGCATTCATTCCTCTTATCCAATCTTTTACAGCTCTGAATTATAAATAAACAAAAAATCTCTCCATTCTGCCCATGAATATTATTTCCTCAGCTTTTTCAATTTATTCTACAAAGAGAGGTTTCCTTGTATTTACATCAGCTAAATCTAAACTTCTAGTCTAAGTTTTAGATGATAAAAGTGTGGCCGTGCCCTTGCCAGATGCTGCTCGGTAAGTCCAATGTGACTAAGGCTTTTCTGCATGAAAATATTTTAAGGACCAAGCAAAGCTCAAAGTCCAACCTCTTGACTGAGAACAAAAATAAAATGCATAAGCAAGTTAAAGAAAAAAGGTTCAGGAACAGTGAGCAAAGCTTACTTTTTTCTCATTTCATTAGTTTGCTAAAATTGAAAACTTGTATCTATGGTCATCGACATCAGCACTGCAATTCCTATATGAATTTTTTTTTCACATTACATTAGCAGAAAATGTAATTTATTAGAAAAGTGAGCCCATTCTTGAAGCATTACTGTAATTTTATTATTTTTAACTTGAATCTGCTGTTATTCTTTGGCATTGGGAAGGCTGGTAAATGGCCTCAGCGTGTACAATGCAGCCATGGCAATCAAAAAAGTGCTCAGAATAAATGCCATCACCTTTTAAATAAAAGTATTTGCTAAGTTCAGCTTCACAATAACTACTAAATCCCATTTAATTATATTGATTTACTAGCAGTTCACCTAGAAATGCCAATTTCCTCTTTGAAAAATGCATCAGTTCCGCAAGAACTTAATTTCACAGAAACACAGCTTAGTATTTTCTAGCTAACAAAAATTATATTCCCGCAAAAACCACTAAAACACAAGGGAAAGGTGCTTAGTACAGCCTTTTCACACTGTTGACACACCACATATTCTGGAATTCAATTATTTGCTTAATTTATTTTAAATAAGTAAAATAAATTACGTGAACAAGCATGTAATACAGTAATACAGAAGCAAATAATAATCCAGTATTGATTACATAAACCCCTTCTTTAAAACCGGACTCCCTCAACCATTTCAACCTCAAAGTAAAAGCCCAAGACAAGAAAATATTGCCATTGATACACAAGAGTTTTCCTGAAATAAGAAAGTACTGAGACAGCATAAAGGTAATTTAAAAAGGCTCAGAGAACGTGTCTTTCAGGAAATGAAAATTACTGTTAATGGTCATTTTGCATGCATTAAGCGTAGCTTTACCAGACATGCTTTTGAAAAAAATCCACGACTGCGATCGTTATTCAGAAAGCAGGAATAAAGACTTCTAATTACACGTTAGTGTACTCTCAGTAATCACAGAGTAATTGCGGCTGGAAAGGACCTCCAGAGGTCACCTAGTCCAACCTCCTGCTGAAAGCAGGTCTAATCAGATCAGGTTGCTCAGGGCCGTGTGCAGGTGAGTCTTGGCCACCTCCAGAAATGGAGATTCCAGAAACTCTCTGGGCAACCTGGACCAGTATTTGACCAAAATCTCCTTAAGGGTACAATTAGGCATATCCTGAAAACACAAGTAGTTTATTTTTATGCATTCATTAATCAGCTATTATACGTGCTGTTAATACTACTGAAAATGAGTGCTGGAGACACATGCCAATTAGAAGAAGCAGTTGCCATTAATTCACAGTTTTGCTCATCATCCATTAGGTTTGCAAAGTGGTGGTTTGATTTCTTGGAAATACCAGAAGATCTAAGTTTAGCAAAGAAGGCAAACTCACATTTTCAACACAATCATCAGAAAAGAGCAAAAACAAATTGCTGCAAAATCACATTTGAAAAAGGACCTTCAGTATTCATCTAAGTAGTTATAATCAGTAGTAAACAATAAAAAGATGACCTCTCACCAAACCTCTTTACTGTATTAGCCATGTCACTCGTGTGTCTTACCGGTCTTTCATGTTCAAGGATTGATGACTTTCCCGGCTCGTATTCAAAAATACTTCTTGGTTCAGAACGGAACTTGCGGGTATCTACCTTTCTGTCAGGGGGATCCCAGTCATTTCTAAATAACAAACATGAGCAATTGAGTTAATTTACTATCATTGCCATCTGCTTTACAGGTCTCTGAGAGAGAAACACACAGATACAAATGAACTTCAGCATAGCTTCTCTTTCCAGATCTCAGTTGTGAAACGTCTGGCCTGGCACACCAATGTTTTAACCACTGTATCACCTTAACCATGGAGTGCACCCTCAGCAAGTTTGCAGAAGACACCAAGCTGAGTGGTGAGGTTGACATACTTGATGGATGGGATGCCATCCAGAGGGACCTGGACAGGCTGGAGAAGTGGGCCCATGTGAACCTCATGAGGTTCAATAAGGCTAAGTGCAGGGTCCTGCACCCGGGTTTGGGCAACCCCCAGTATAAATACAGGCTGGGGGATGGAGAGACTGAGAGCAGCCCTGCTGAGAGGGACTTGGGGGTACTGGTGGATGAGAAGCTCAACATAAGCTGGCAATGTGCACTCACAGCCCAGAAAGCCAACCCCATCCCGGGCTGCATCCCCAGCAGCGTGGCCAGCAGGGCGAGGGAGGGGATTCTGCACCTCTGCTCCACTCTGGGGAGACCCCACCTGCAGTGCTGCCTCCAGCTCTGGGGTCCCAACGCAAGAAGGACATGGACCTGTTGGAGGAGGTCCAGAGGAGGCCACAAAGATGATCAGAGGGCTGGAGCCCCTCTGCTGTGAGGACAGGCTGAGAGAGTTGGGGTTGTTCAGCCTGGAGAAGTCTCCAGAAGACCTTATTGTGGCCTTTCAGTACCTAAGGCTTATAAGAAAGCTGGGGAGGGATGCTTTATCAGGGCCTGTAGTGATAGGACAAGTGGTAATGGCTTTAAACTAAAAGAGGGAAGACTCAAACTAGTTATCAGGAAGAAATTTTTTACACTGAGGGTGGTGAAACCCTGGCCCAGGTTGTGCAGAGAGGTTGTAGATGTTCCACCCCTGGAAACATTCCAGGTCAGGTTGGACGTGGCTCTGAGCAACCTGATCTAGTTGGAGATGTCCCTACTCATGGCAGGGGGGTTGGACTAGATGGCCTTTAAAGTCTCCTTCCAACCCAAACTATTCTATGATTCTATGATTAACCTGTTCACAGCAGGTATATTCAGTACAACAGGAAAAATACTTGGGATGTCCAGCCTACGTGATTGCTCACTCTTTTGTGAACTGGTAGACTTCCCTGATATATTGTGTCAAAATACCATGACATGCCTTCTCAAATTGCAAATTTCCTATACTTGTTTCATGCACTATACTAATATAGGCAAGTGGTAGACAGTTTTGTCATCACACAATATGATAGTAAGTCCGTACTGAAAAAGTTACAGAATTTTCTGAGAAAAAAAAAATAAGGAATTTTTTAAAAGACAGTGTGAAAATCGAATAGATGCTCCTTATCCTGATCTGTAGTAGAACTGCTCCTGAATGTCCTTGTAAGCAGTATCCTGTTCCCACTTAAATTTGAATAGATAAACAAGAACAAGAATTCGGCAGTTGATGTTGGGACAGTAATTTAGCCATTTTCTCTCCAATTATAAATTTGCTGTCAATTTAATAGCGCTATGCAAAGAATAAAAAGTAACCCCACTAACTCTATTTTTCAGTAATCTACCGTGTTATATCAATAGCTTCCTACACATTTTGGGAGGATAGTTAGCTAGTTACATCACAGTGAGAGTTACCTTTCCATGGAAGTTTTCGTAGTCATTACTCACATTGCATTTAGAAAAGTGTAGCTCATACATCTTCTTATTTATCTCTGTGTAAAATGCCCCACCGGGAACTCAAAGAACGGGGGAAAGGAAAGGGGAAACCCTATTCAGCTATTGCCTGTATTTACAACAAGAAAGAGCATACACGGATTAAACTCTGTCAGCCCTATCTGCCTTTCTGATGTGACTCGGTTTGATGTGACCTGACATCATAAGGCACACGTCACATGCCTTAAAAGAAAAGTCTACGGAGTAACTTTTGTTTACACTATGTTTGTGAGCGCAATTTCTGGCACACAGACACCTCTGTTTATAAAATGCCCTACATTTCAAGGGAAGTAGTTCTACGTGGCTGTATCGTTTATTTTCACTGAGGAAAAAATTAAGTTCAGAGCAGAAAAGGTTGTGGTTTTTGAGAACGAACAGGAAAATGGAAAGGTTCTGATCAAGTTGCATCATCCTGCAAGTCACTGAAGAAGAAAAGATGCTGCTGAGATTCTGATTCACGCTCAGTTCACTTAATTTACAACGTTTAGCCCGTAATCCCTAATGGACTATGTTAATGCAAACCGTATCTTGCCTCCCAGCCATAAAACTGCGATACACATGGACCTAAGCCTCTTATGTGAGATTTTAAATACTCAGGCTTTATAGGCAATTAAAAAAAAAGAATCTCCCAATGGCAGGAAAAGATTGACAAGCTGTAGCTGTCGGCAGCAGGCAAAGCATAACTAACGTGGCATCCCCTGGCCTGGAGAACACAGATTTCCATTGCCTGTCTTATCATGCGGGAGATTAAAAGGAGAGGCTAAACAACCAAATTCAGCGCTGAAGCAGTTATTTCCAAGCTTGACAAAAGGAACTGTAACAGGCCTCAGTTTCTGTGACCGAGGCATTTGGCCTAGCACAGGATGATGACTCAGAACTTCAGAGATCAAAGCTAAGCAGATCCACGTTTTGGTGCCTTTGCAAACAAAATCTACACTTCCGTATGACAGGCTAAGAAAATTCAAACCTTTGGTAGCCCAACTCTAACCCCTGGCATTTCCTCTTGACAGCCTGCCCTCAACAACAGGAGCAACCAAAATCAGTAACCATCGAGAAATCTCATTTTCCTCTGCAATACGTGTATTTGCTGGATTGCCTTCTGGATTGCCGCTACCTATAAATTTTTCAAAAAGCCATAGTCATGGTCTTAATTTTAAACACTTAGTATGCTCTTTTCTCTTAATATTTTATGCAAACTGCAAATTACTTGAAACTGCTCATTATAATTCAAATTCTACATATAAAAATGTTTACAATGTCCAAGCTGACAAAATGGGCAAATTCTGCTTTGTTACTTGAGCGTAACCGAGAGAGGTTGGATTGTAGCCACAAATGGATTAAAAAATGACCCTTTTAATGTATAAAATACATACGTAGATACACATACACACAAAAATGTGTAATAACATAATATTATATTAACATGTAGTGTTCACGAATGTAAACACTAAAAGAAAAAGCTTTGTGCTTGATGTAGTAGCTACAGATATGCTTGAAGAGTCTTTGCGCTTTGCATGTTTTTATCAGAATGATAAGCGTTTCCTTCCTGAGTTATTAGGTAGTAACATTTTCCAGGCTGGACTCTAACCACTGGGATCTCATTTTGTGGAACAAGTTTGAAGCTGGAAAACCATGAGAAAACCGAAATGCCCCTTTAATCTGTAAACACCTTCTTGGTCAACCAAAACGGAGAGGGAGATTTAAAAAATGGGGATATAAAGCACTTTTGAGCTCTGGGGAAACGTGGGTTGACAGCTACACTCTTACCGTTTTGCTGTTCCCTGAATTTCAATTTACAACATCGTTTAGATCCTTTCTCTTTGCTACTGGATACCATAAATGGCCTTTCCTACTCAGACATTATTCGAGACAGCTGCCAGAGCATGGACTGTTCTGAAACACGAGTAGCACAATCCTGCTTATGAGAATGAAATTCTTAAATGCTCATGGTGGTATCACTTCTTAAGAACAAGCGCTTCTTTAGCACATTGAAGAAATGGCAGGACCATGCATGATGCTCACACTGCTGATGAAGATCGCCCCTCAACACCTCACTGTCCCTTGAACAAAGCCCTTAAAGTCATATTATTCTATAGCTGCTATTTTATCCTTTGTGATATCCTGTAATTGGACTACTGTATGTACGAAGAACACTTTTTGAAAATACGTTAACTTACTTTTCTGGTGTAGACCTTTCCCTCAGACGATGTGGTGGGACCGGAGGTGGCACATGTGGAGGTGGTAAAGGGGATGAGACCTTAAAGGCATCGGAGCTACTGTCAGAAGCGCTTTTAGACAATGGTCTGTACGTCTGCGTCTTTGCAGCTGGGTGTGCCTGAGCAGAGAAGGACGGACTGTAGCTACCTAACATAAAACAAAAGCAGAAATAGTCACAACTTCAGCATGAGTTTTAATAAAACACAACACGGAACGCTACAAGAACCCACCGTTACCCAATAAAGCTGCAAGGTTACAAAAATGTGCAAATGCATTTTTAAATGCTGTGTAATACGTAGCTCATTGGAATATTTTGTGTATATTTCTATACAAAAATACAAACACGGAGATAAAGTGTAGTATAGTTAAAATAAATTAACGATTAATTAACGACTGGGGGGGAGAAGTTAATGGCTGTATGTATCCATCAGAGCTGTTAATGATAGCCTGTTAGTAATCCCCAGGCTTGTCCTGCCTCTCACTGCTTCCATGTTCAGAAGGAAGAGAAGTGGCTGGAAACGCACATTGATTTTAATTGTTTTAATAATTGCTGTTAGTCTAGGACAACTAGGCAATAGCATCTCTTGAAAGGGATCACAAGAGTCCAAACAGGTCTCAAACAACTGACCCACAACAAATGCTCTCAACAGCACACAAAAAGGCAGCATGAGAGCATGTCAAATGCAGCAAACGCTGAAATGGAAGAATTTTGAATGGCACTTTTGCACAAGGCACTATGGGGTTTTTTTTTTTGCCCATGTACTCTTTCACACTGTCACTTTTGTTCTTTTAAATAATCTTACCACATTGCATAATCTTCTGAAAGAGACAACAATTACATATCTATTAGATGAATATGTCTTTCTTGCAGCTAAATAACATCACCACCAGTGCCTATTGCAAAAATGAACAAGATCATAAACCAGTCATCTTTATTAGCCACTCTTATTGCATATTTTTAAAAGGTGTTTTCAGTACAACCTTTTTGTCTTCCCATCTATGTAATTAGCATTTGTACTTTCACACTTTACATTTTGATAAGGAAAGGCTGCGCTTCTCACAATCACCAGTGAAACGAAACGCTACGTAATCAGAAACGACAGTGCTACAATATAGCCCATCTGCAGCAGGAGACCCACAGCTGCAATTCATTTCTGTGGTAAGAATGAAACCAAAATTAAACTTTGTTTCATTTGGGAAAAAAGGCATGAAAAAACACCAACTGAGATCAAGCAAGACAATAAAAAGTGTTTATGTAAGCATCATAAAAGCAAGCATGAATAGTTAACTACCCCTGTTACTTGCTGACATTAACAAAAGACTCATTTGGAAGTGAGGGAATAATTCCTACCAGTACCGTATGCATATGCAGTATTATACATGTCTGTGTCGTCATCTACAAAAAGAAATACACGTGTTACAGCAGTGCAATTCGTGCCAGTTTATCACAGCAATGCAGCTTTGGTTTTGCAAATACAAACAGAAGACTGGCAGGCAATCAAGTGCTGTATTTCTTTTCCTCATCTCATAGGTGTTTTCTGAAGACTCTCTTTTCCCATTATACTTACCATAGGCTATTTTTACCACCTTATCGGTAAAATGGTATCTTCTTGGCATGTCACCCATATTGTGTACTTACTGGTTAGCACCAAAATTGCAAATTACAGCTTTTTGTCTGGTCTTCTCTCTTCCCCAAGCTCAAGTTCTTCCTTTTGTCAGCTCTCCTCTACTAGAGACTATGAATAAGTTGTTCCTATCACAAAATATCTACTATGTGACTAGTGTTCAAAACAGATCTTGTAAGCCAAACCTTTCCTGCTTACATTTTTTATTCTCCCACTAATTCCGTATGACCACACCGAAGGCGAGCTCTAGCTCAGGCAAATAAAGCCTCCTCCCTTCCGGAGGCGTAACGAACATAACTGCCGGTTAGACCGTTTCTTAACATCCTCGGTGACAATCGTGATACAGGATGTTAACCCTAATGCTAGTAATGTCACCAAAGCTCCATTTCAGCAAAACCAAATAAGACATTCTATCAAAAAAATGCAATTCAGACAGAAAATGTATCCTCGAAACAGCCTGTTAACGAGCCCATGCTGTTCTAACACATGAACTCTCCAGAAGACAGCCGGTACGGTAGGAGATTTAGAGTGGCCAATATCTCATCTTTTAAACAGGAGATGAGGATCACTTCACTGAGCTCCCCAGCGACATGGAATCATACTGGTTGCACACCTATTCTAATCACTTCAATTTTTATTTAGTTTTAGTAATAAAATAAACCCAGTAGAAATTTCCAGCCTTTAGCAGAGGAAAATACCTCTCTCTGCAGTAAAATCTATCATCAAATTTACCCATTTGATTTGATTCATTATCTGACACTTAGTGAACACTTATATTTTCACATAGTGGATGATCAAAATGCAGAAAAGCGCATTTTTTCATACCACTGAGAACCAGCCAGCCAAGACAAAAGCATACGTACCGGGCTTATGAACCATATGGATTTGCTTGAACATTGTCTTGTACCAATCCTTCGGCCTGTCGACTGTCTAAACAAAATACAGTTTTTAACAATTAACAAAAAAAAACCCCAAAAAACCTGTGTGTACAGATCTGATCAGACATTTAATGTTATTCTGGACACAAAGACTATTATGTTTTGCCCCCTATTTAATATAATAATTTTCATAGCATCTATTTCAAATAGTGTATTTATGTTTTTCATCTCGGAATTCCTGTAACAAGTTCTGGAAGACACTGAAGACTGAGTCAGTTTTGGACTCTGATCTCGGAGGGTAGAACGGTTAGGAATGGAGGAACTAGTGCCAGATCAAGAGTTTATCTACTATATTTGACAAGGGTGAATGCTAGATACTTTACAGGAAAATACAAACACCTCAGCAATTACAAGCATGTAAGAAGAGCTTCTTTTGAACTCCTGGCAATTTCCAACTCAAATTATCTTCAAAATGTAATTGTTAAATAATGCAGTAAAACTTTGGAAAAGAGAAATAAGAGAAGAGAAAAGAATTAAGACAACAATATCTTTAAGAGTTAATGTTTGGATTGAAAACAAACAATATATCCTTTTATCAATTTCAAATCCCCTTTCCAGGCAATTGAATTTTAACTTATTTTTCTATTTTAAGAGAAGTGAATAAAATACACCTTTCAATAACCACTCATTAAATTACATTTATCCTTACCTTTGTATACTAAGCAATCCCAAAGTTCCTAACCTCTCCTCCTATCAACATTTGTTCGTGCTTCTAATTATTTTTATCTCTTACTCTTCCGCATTTTCTCTTTTGCTGCAATTTTCTTTGAGATATGACGATAATATTTCAGAAAAGGAGATAGCACAAATGCAAACATGCTTTCAGTATTGTTATTATTATTATTAGGTCCTAAAATCCTACTTGTTCCACTGTAGTCAGAAAAGTGAAAGTTTCAATGCAGATGTACAAAATTATCGTCAAACCTCATGGTGCACAGGGATAATTCAAAAGACCCCTCTTGATGTGCCTTATCTTGCATCAGCCAATGCTAAACCTGCCATCACCCTGCCCTCTCCTCTTTACCATGAAAAGTGAAAAACCACAAGTTCTTCTCAACAAAATAACTGACAGATCTGAGTGTGTTCACCCGGCTCCATGCCATCTTGAGTGAATCACGCTTTTGCCCTAAGTACTTGTTACAGTTACTGTACATAATTAATCTGTTTTGTTAACAATGGTGAGCTCTTACTATATGGGACTAAGCAGAAAACGCTCCCGTATTTCGAGGAATCAATATGAGTTCTCACAAAATTGCTACTAAATGACATTTAAAAAAAAAGAATTGTTTAAAAGAAGAGCTCAGAGTCATCAGAAGAACTTGGCAATCTGCTGGGGAAGAAAGAAATTTAAGCAGCCGGTTATGCTTTTTACCCAGACCTGCTTGCAAGAGATGAAGGAGATCCAGTTTCCTATCAGATCAGGTCCCTTCCCCCACCTACCAACATTCCTGACTTCTGCCGAAGCGAAGGCACTCAGAAGCAGATTTGGACCATTTTAACAGTTTCCCTAAAGGTACTAAACATCTATACTAGTGGAACTCTGGTAAGAATAATTTAGCTGGATTTGAAACAAGTATGCTGTTTGGTGCTCCAAGATCATGTATGTTCAAAAGTTTACAAGGAAGTCCAGAAGGTCTGAAGGGATTCATGCCGATGGGCATAACCTCCATGGTTGCTCCTCATTTCCCACAGCACTACAAACCTGGAATGGTCCCATGATACCACAACTGCCTTTCTGGTTGTATTAAGCCAAGAAGAGTCTTCCAACAGAGCTCGAATCAGTGATACGCGCATAGATTGCAAATAGTGCATAAGTATTACTGCTATGACCCTAACGTTTGTCAAGGGACAAAGATGCTCAGACACCTCTTTGCGGGATCCTCCTTATCAGTCAGGTCCTCCACAAACCAAGAGAAGGCTTCCACATAGAGATCAGGCGTGGAGAAGCTCCCATGTGACCAGAGAAGGTCTCCCAACATCTTTCTGGACATTTGAATGTTTTTCTCTCATCATCACTCCCTCAACCCCCACCCTGGGGTTTAAAGCCTCAGCCAATAATTTGGCTTTACGTTATAAGCCACATAGGATTAGTTAATGAATAGAATAAATTAATTTTAAAATAAATTTTCTCAATTTATATTCACTAATCCCACATACCAACATTTGTTGGAGGAATTATCAGTATTGACAATGCACCAAGCCATTCAGATGCCATCCTGCTTTGCATACATTACAGTTGTTGCAATTAAATGTTGGAACATGGTATCATCATATGTGAATGAACAATCAGCCAAATAGCGTGAAAAGAACATAAGTATCTGCAGTTTGTACTCAGAAAAGTCCATAATCATTGCAGTATTTTAATAATCCATCAGAAAGTATGCAATAAAAGGAGGCATTTATGACTTTCAGGGGACCTTCTGTGGTGTTTTTCTAGCTGAACTATTACATCACGAAGTACGGAAAAGAAATCTGCTGGGACTTGATTTTTTTTTTTTTCATTCTTAGAAAATAGAGGCCTTTTCAGTCTACAGATTAATTTTGCTAGTTAGACACGAAGCAATCATTTTGGATAGTCTAAACCAGTGCAGTCATACTGTTTTCCATGAATCTGCTTTTCTCCTTTCCCAGAACCCTGTTGGTGATAAACTCTGATGGTGCCGTTTGACTGAATGCTTTCCTGAGTGAACAGCATTTTACCCTCTCTTTTCCAAAGACTTCATTTTTAATGCCTTGGAATGTCACCATCTTTGGGGCAGGGCTTGGCATGGTGGCAGAACTTAACAATGATCTGAATTTTCAGGCTTTGGACTTGTACTTCCCAGCACTGGCAGGAGCTCAAGTGGTATGGAGGGAACACCCTAACATGGGATGGAAGTTCTGAGAGATGGGAAAGCTTTATAGGAACCCTTCCCCTCCCAGCAGCTTTGGACAGAGAGTTTGCAGGAATAGGAGGAGAACATCGCTCTGCTTTCCCTGCCTAAACTGCCGTCACAAAGCATGTTCTGAGAGGAAAGACAGCCTTGGAGGAGATAACCACAGCTTGAAAAATCTCTCTGCTCCTAAAAGCAGACCAAATCTGGAATAAAGATACTCCTAAGTTGTTATTTACAAGCTTACCTTTGAGTAGCACAGTGTTTCAGAACACGGAGTATACGTTGCCTATCACCCGTGAATCTGCATTTACTGCTTTTTTGACAGACTGTTGCCATTTTCATAAAGATGGAAGAATACAAAACTTTTAAATTTTGCACGCAACGATAAACTCAACTAATCTGAAAACTTCTTTCTCCCTCCAGATGGAGTGAGGGAGAACTTTCTGGGAGAAGATGCCTATTTGGATGGCTCACTGACCTTGGAGAAAGAGCGAGTGATATATCCTACCTCCTACTATTCACGGGAAATGCAGTTATAGCACTTTTGCATGATTCTGCATAGTACTGCACTTCTGAGAGGTGCCAAGGTGCAGCACATTTGAGTCTTTGGCTGACAACTGTATCACCTTTGTTCTTACACGACTGGGGTACACAGGGCTCAAATATACTCGTGTACATTTAAAATGTAATCTCAGATCAATAACTTGAAAACAATCTCACTGCCAGCTACATCCTAAGGAAGCAGAATAAGGTCACAAAGTGGCACACGAGACACACTCACACACACGTTAGCATAATCTTTCAACTCATATCTCACCGTGAGAACCATTTCTACAATACTAAGTTTACAAGCTATATTTTTGAAATTAAAACATAACAAAAACCAGAGCAAATGCAGCTGAAAAATGTCCTAATCCAAATTACATGATGGTTTTAGGTGAAAATCTGAGACACACAGACCATACGATCCAGAAGTTAAATATAGGTTGGCAGACTGCCAACTCTGTTAAGCCCACTTGAGGGGGATTTCTGTTATAATTTGTATAACTGATATGTACCCTATTAGATCAATCTGCTATTAAAAAAAAAAAAAAAAACAAACGAAGATAATTGTTTTATCCTGTATAAAGCAGAGGGATATATTTACTTAAAAAGAGGGTAGGAAGCTAGAGCATTGTTGCATAGAAATTTCTTCATTTTTAAAAGATTCTGATCGTATTACTTTTCATGCCAGAAATACAGCAAGAAATGCCAGAGTTGCCCCCCATTCTTATCAAAATTGTCCCCTCGTCTTACCACTTATTCTGAATTTTTCCTACAGCTTTTCTCCATCAATTCCCGATTTCCTCCCCCCCCTAATTTTTTCAATCCACTGAAGCAGTTCTTGGCAATACAACCCAGCCCCGTAGGTCAGCAGCGGCAGAGAGGACACATCCAACAGCTGCTAGAACCTTGCACCTCACAAAGACTTCACCTGCAAGGGCTCTGCCGCTTTCATCCTGGCTCCCACTCTTCTTACTCTTTCTCCGTCTAGCACAGCACTTCTTCTCCGGCTGGGAAGGCCAGTAAGAAATCCCTTTCCAGACCCAGTGCAGCTGTCACTGTGCTCTCTGGAGCAGCCAGAAGAGGCTGCCCTGACAGCGGAGTGGAAAGAATGCTTCAGCATAGCGCAAACAAAACTCTTCAGTTCGACATCCTGGGACCACTCAAGCAGGGACTAGTGGCAGACGATCAAAACCGGGGCTAGCCACAATGAAAGGGCTGCCACGCTGTTCGTTTGCATGTCACTCAAGGGCACAGTGATTATATATTGCACTTCCACGAAAATGCTAGTCGCTTACAAGATTATCAGAACAAAACTATTCGTTTCTGCACTACCCCGATGACATGAGAACCATTGCCTCCAAAAATGCAGAAGCGCAAGTTTTTTACATATAGACACACATATCTATATATGTATACTCGCATGCACACATCTATATAATATGTATAAACCTTATTTTAGAAATAACGAAAGAAATGCAATTACTGCTTATCTCCAAAAGGCAAGAGCTACAACAGAAGCAAGAAACAGACACAAAGTTTTGGCTACTTCTAATTAAAACTAGAAACATGAGGTAGCTCAATTATGCTCCCATCAGCATTCTCCCTTTCCGTCAACACACAATATTATATTCATGAGCTCGCTGATTACGCACACTGTATTCCACATTATATAAGACTAGAAGAATGTGAAAACCCCATTACCAACAATCAGTTCATTGTATGAGTTCATACACAGATTCCCCAGAATTTCCTACCGTTCTAATTGCTGTAGGGATTCCAGATTCATCTACCGGGCCAATCCCTGCATAATGCGGAGCTTTAATGACTGTAATTTTTTTTTCTTCTTCTGAGGACCTACAGATTGGTATTGTACTGGTGGTGCTGCTGCTGCCAACACTCTGAACATGCTGGGAGTACGTCTCTGTGGACTCTGTAAAGATAACATGACAGAATACTGTATAACAATAGAATAACCATGCTTGGCAGTTATAACACGCTTCCCCGTTTTCACTATGCTGTACAAAGACTGACAACAATCTTAGCCACATACATATACAGCACTTAAAAAAAAAATAATCATCTTAGCTGGGGCTTTGCCCTACTTAATGTTACATTAACAGAATTATAAACTTATTTAAGGACCAGACAGGCTATTCAACTCAGACCATCTTAGATTAGAGGGCTTTTTTCACAGCATCTTGCTCACAAAAAAAAAGAAAAAAAAGAACCCAAAGCCCACAAAATCTATCGAGAAATAGCAGCGGAGGTTTTTTTTTTCCTATAAATCAAACTCTCGCACCTTTCCTATCCATTCCTTGAAACTAGTGATATAATTTCAAAACTTCTCCCCCCTGCCCAAGTCTGGCAAACTACAGAAAATTGCTGTTCTGTAAGCATAGCAACAAGATTCCAAACAGCCCTCCATAAAGACTTAGGTGATATGTGTTTAGAAACATTAAGTTTTGCTGCATGAATATTTTTAAAAAACAGATTCTGACATACAAGTTTCGTCCCTTAAAGGTACGTTGGTATGTTTAAGTGCCTCTACATATAATCCACAAAAATGGACCTCATTAACTTGACATCTGCAGAACAATCTGATATCCACCTATGATATTTAGGTGAACTGTGCAGGCTGCAGTTCTTCCTTCATAATTAACGAAATCAAAACGGCACTATTACCTTTTCCCTCTAAAATAGAGTCATTTATTTAAGAAAAACCACCTAGTTGCTGGAACTTGTCATGCGAAAATTTGTACTGCTGCAGATGATGCACTTCTCTCCTGTATGCAGGAAAAAGAGCCCGACTCCTTCAGGCCGCACGTTTCAGTGAATTAGTGGGCTGCTATGACAAAGCATCTTTTTTTTTTTTGCAAGAGCAGGTACAGTGCTTGTGAGACATTTCCACTGCAGGAAAAATGAATGTAGGGAGCAAAAATAAATATTCTAACATTACTGGTGAAGATTACAATTGCCTTTCGTGTGACGTTTACATCCGTTGATTCTTCTGAAGCAAAATATTTGAATTGTACTATAAATCAACAAAAGGAGCTCTGGCGACTGAAAGCTCCAATTTCAATTGGAATACTTCTGCCCACTCCCAGTGCAGAGACCTGGATTTGGTGTGGCTGTTTCAGCTGTTTACTCAAGTCTGAAATCCTGTAAATAATCCAGCGCTACACATATATGGCGAGGGGCAACTCTGCGTGGCAAATGTCTGAATATTTGGGCCTTCTTCCCAAAATGCATGATAAATTTAGAAAACATTTTGGATTTGATCCTTCATTCTTCAAACCGAGGCCATCAGTGGGATTTTTACAGAAGCAAGGAGAATTAAATCAGGTTGTGATTGCGGAACACAGAATTTCAGCAGCATACAAGAGTAAAAGTCCTGGGACAGCACTTCATTTACTTCTGGTGTATCCAAACCAGAAATGATAGTCCTTTCGATCAGCCAACTGGAAGCAATCAAAGAATCTAGAATTCTGGAATTTGGAGAAACCCATGTATACAGGTTTTGTACTTATCGCTATGATAGGGATAGCAGCATTTGTCTGAGCTGTAAGTCTCAGAGCGACTCATTTCCCTGCATGCACAACAAAAAAGTAAACTCCAGGATCCCATTCAAATTATTTTGCACGTATAGTCTTATCTGAATATGCAAAACACCGGTACAAAAAGCAGCAAGCAAACGACTGTTCTGGGTAAACTGGATTATACTGCCAAAGCACCTTTCTAAGGCTGACCGTGGATTTTTTAAAAAATATTAACAATACCCGACAAAAAATACATAAGCAAATTATAGAGTGACATGGCTTTAAGTGTTTAAGAGCCCAGAGCTCCTCCCTTTGTTGGCAGTATTTCTGCTGTAGATTATGGAAGTTGTGGGGACAACCAATGTACGACGTTGGCTTTTGGTCTCTTAAAGAAGGCAAAATCTGAAGGTGCTATTTTGATATATGCTCTTTCCTCCGTAAAGGTAGCAGAAAGGTGACAAGAGCTCACCTTCACACACATAAGTAAGAAAACTTAACGGTAACTCCAGTTCAGGGTCGCTACTATATCTGACAATAAATGCCATTATTTTTTTGCATTTACTTCCCAAGGTAGATGAATAGACAATACCTTCATTATGGGCGTGAAGCACTCTGCAATTGTTTGCAGTCTTTGCCACATGAATTGGAATACGTTGCGTAATGTATAAAGCAAACATTCTGTGTGAGGCTTACCCATCATCCTGCCATGCTGCATGATAACAATGTTGGAATTGAGCGAAGCTGGTGGAGGGTAAGCTGAAGAAGGGGAAAAAGGCCTTTGGAAGTGACTCACTGGGCTGGCAGCAGTGCCAGAGTTCCCATTCACTGTGATCTGAGCCTGAGAGAAACAAAACAATATCCCATTAAACTACAGACAAAGCCCTCCGACCGCCATCCCAAACAGAGTGATGCAAGACTGACTGTCACCCACACAACAATTACCAGTTGTCAGGTACCCAGCCGTAAAGGCATCTGCGTTCACTGAAATACAAAACTCATCACAAGGGGAGCAGAATGTGTTCCTCATATACCTTATACCTCCCCCCTCCTCTCCTTCTGTGTGCTGAAGTCATGGGAAGGTGACAGAAAGACCACGGTCAAGGCAAGGGAGATGGCACAAACGAGGTCTGGCAGCAATGCAAAATGAAGATGGCAGTAAAAGTTCCCCTTGAGCCACGAAGGCTGCCTGCCACATATCACTCACTCCAAGAGACATATTCCCTTAATGCACGTGCTCAGGCCCCATTGATATTTAAGGCAGACTGAAGGGAAAAGTGTCATTAAGAATAGCTAAAGAGTGAGCCAAAGCTGCTTTAAAAAATGGAAGCCAGCTGGAGTGCCCGTGGGATGCTGATATGTAATCTATCACAATAAAAATAAATAGCACTGATAAAAAAAACCCCACAGCACAAAATCCAATACATAAAATGGGAAAGATGAGTAAACCGGCAGTAGAGCAGCATCACAAGCCATTTAGGCTTTAGTCACAAGAGGTACTTCTGAACCAACCTGCTTTCCTGCCCCCAGGTTTAGAATCTGGGCTGTAGCACTGTCATGGGGAGCACTGCAAGGACCAAAACAGAGCTATCGAGAAAGCATTGAATGAAATGAGAGTGTCGCGAATATTTCAGCAGAAAAGGGAGGGAAGCTCTCTGTAACACCTCTTTTAATGCAGAACTCTGCTTTAAATCTGAACAAAATCAGAAGTGCTACAAACACGGAACTAAAGCATGCTGTAAATGTAAAACGAGACTATCCGAAGCAGCAAAGCATAAGTAAAAAATGTATTAAAAGGCATATGTTTTTTACATTAAAAATGAAATGGGTCACAACCTCTTCTATACATTTGTATTGTGGAGAATACTGATTTGATTTGACATTTTTAACATCTCGGCCTCCAATAGCTAAGAGAGCAAAACAAATCCTGGCTCCTATGCAGACATCACGTCCTAGGTGCGTTCAGGGGGTTCTCATTTTAAGGATGTCTGTTTTCAGAACAGAGGTGAAAAGTTTTTGTTGTGGTGATGCCTCCGTTAAAATGTTTGTGTTTAATTTAGTTTCCTCTCGTAATAAAGTCAAGAACCAAAATATAAACTAAGTTGGCGGTTCTCACACCATCCTCCCCTCCGGAAGAACCTGGAGCTGTAGGGATACAAAAGCTATATGAGCTTTAAGATAGCATTTCGAGAGGTGTGATGCCATGTTTTCAGATGAGGTTCCTAGATGAGGCCAGCCAGCTCTACCCTGCTTCAGGGGTTCATCCATTCTCTCTTCCTGCATATTGTCTTTTGGGAAAAGCTTGTTTCTAGGGAAGGCAGGGTGCAACTGTGTCCAGAACCTTACATCTTCTCACTCATTTACTATGGCTTTTGTTTCTCTGAAGAGAGGAGCAGAACTAGCGTGAGTTCTTTGTAGACTGGAAACCTACTCCAGTTTTAGAGGGGATATCAGCTCTGCTATAATTTCTCAGTTCCTAATGACTTTCTCTTTGAGGAAAAGTTTCCGTGAAGGTGGCTATTGCATTCATTTATCTGACACATCTTGCACCGGTGAGAGGGTTAGCTATAAAAAATAGTTTTGTGAAGTTTCAAGTTCCAAGGGCCCTTCCTGCCCTTGGCATCATTCGGGAGCTATTGACGTTTCAATCTGACAATGCGATGCTTTGGTTGCAGGTGAGAGAGTTTGTTCCCAGATTTTACAAGGAAGTAAAATCTTTAAGATGCCTATTCATGAATTAGACCTTTCACTTTCCCAGGTAATCTCCTTTGGGGGAAAATAAGATGATACAGAAAATAACTATTTCACCAAATGCACCTATTTCCCAGGTAACTGGGAAGATAATCCTCATCTCTTTCATGCTGCTCATTTCCCTAGGCCCCTCCATTTATTTTTTCTCCAATATACTGTACCTGTGCTCCACTGCTAGCAGAGCCACCTACTCCTACTGCTAAGTAATCAAACCCTTGTAAGGATTCCTCCTAGGTACCAAGTTTAAGCTTCCTTTAATTCGCTTGAGCATCAGAAAGAGCAGCTCTTTGGACTTCTGAATCAGAGCAGAGCATCTACTCGGGACTGGAGTTGCTTTCTCACTTTCTGCTGAGGCAGGCAGCAAAGGGAAAGAGGTCCCATCACGGATGTCTGAGCAGTTTTGTGCAACAATGCTGCCCAGCACACCCCCGGCCTCAAGACACTGAATTAGGCTAAAATACTCAGGATCAAGTCTTGAAGCTCGAGATAGTCTCAAAACTCGGGAAAAGGCAAAAATTTAATGTGTACTTGCATTTCCAAGTTTCCATTAGATTCCACAATTTTAAACTACATAAACAAAAAGAACCCATGAAAACTACTTTATAAGGCAAATGTTCATAACTGGAATAGAATCAGAAAAAATAGCTTCCAAAACCAGCTGTTCTCTGATTTTAAGTCCAATTCTAAGCATAAGCCCAAATAAGAATTACAACTCTCATACTTCAGGTTTTCAAAGAAGCAGTAATCTGGGACTAAAAGTATGGCCAATTAACCACAGTTTTATGTTCAGCTCTGCTTTTTGCCTGCAATGTTTTACAAGTTTGTTGATTCAGCTCTTCCTGATGCTGTTTCTTCTTCTCAGAAGATCTGCTGTAAAACCTTTTTTGCCTAAGCTCTCATTAAGGACCTCAAGAATAAACAAACATCCCCAACGTGCACATACTGCCTTTGGAAGCGTGGTTCCGCCTTATGCGGGCACAGTGCGCATGGTACAATCCTATATTACTTTTGTTGTTCTCTCAGCGGTTTTCATCTACAGAACCAAGAGGAGTCTCCTTCGAGAATGATGGTTACAGGAGTAGAGCCACCAGCAGCCCATGTGTGTGTGCCACCAGCTTCCCCATCACTTTCTCGTGTCAGGGACAGGTTTATAGTCATCTGGCCCTCCTCTACAGAGGATGGGAGATGAAGAATTTTCTGCACTGCAGAGGTGGGTCTTGCCAGCAGTTTAATTTCTGTGCGGCTCTCGGGACCGTTTGAGGATTTTCGTCCTTTGGTGGGAGACTCATCCTTTCTCTTTGTCCATCAGTGGTGAACAACTGTTATGCTCACCCCTTCCATGTCTAAGAGAGAGCGCGGTGGTCAGACCTGACCACAACATATCCCTCTGCAGGGAGATCACCCAAAAAAGGAAAGAAGGAAGGACTGTTCACTTTAGCTTACAAAAATGGTGCTCTAAGAAAAGAAATGCAGTTAGCTGATTATTTTAGAAGTAGGTTAGCAGAAAATATACACGTTCCATGCTTCCCATAGCTAGTGAAAGGTCATGTAGTGATTGTGCCTTACTTACACGTACCAGCCTACATTGATTACGGTATCTTTGGTAACAACTACTGGGCTGTACGCAGACTCACAGTACTGACTCTTTAAAAAAAAAAGACAACAGGTTTCAGAGCTGTGTTACAAGAGTTAGGAATGACAGCTTTTACATGCCTGTTATTAATATTATTTTTCTTAACAGCGTCCAGAGCACTGACAACAGATCATTGACTTTCCAGGTGACTACGTGCAAGTTTGGGCTCAAAATATTTTTTAGAAAATATACATAAAACTCTAAAAATATATGCAGTTTGTTCTTTCCAGGCTTGAAAACTATAGCATGCTGAAGTATTTGTACACAGTTTGAACACTGTTGTGACCCAGTAAAACTTCAGTCTCAGAACATTTCTCTGCTTTGTAATTCGGCAATGAATCGCTCAATTTAAATGAAGGCTTTGTTCTGACTCATTTTAATCATGCAGATAATCTCAAAAGAAACCAGAAGTGATCGGGATTTGACCCAAATTCCACACCGTCTTTCTACCCATACGTGAGTGTACTAAGGCACAGAAAAGTGAATGTATGTATAAAATACGTGATTGCATGCTGGTTTGTTCCTTGACTTAACCAAGAGAAAAGTACCAGGACACCTGGGTACCACAAGATTATTTGAGAAGTTCACTCCTGTAAGAAACTGTGCTTAGGAGAGGAAAAGGTTAGTTAGACGGAAAAAAACAGTTTCGTGCAGTCAGTGGTCACAGCTGGGGGAAAAAACTGTGTTAAATATCGCCAACATTTATTATGAATTTTCAAGTTACATTATTGAAATCTGAACCTCGGTATAAACCAAAAATGATAGCCCAGAGGCTGCAAACTCCAAAAACCTGTACGTTGCTGACAATATTTTAAACAGATATCTTCAAACACTGCAGACCACTTGCTTTTAATGCATTTGGAACAGATATTCATTGAATTTATTTTCATTTATTTTAAGCAAAGTGTTTGATAGACCTTAGCTGACCATACGACTGTGTAACAACTCGTAATCATTTCCCTATTACCAAATCTGCTACGCCAGAGTTTTTTTTTAAACAACTGTTGCAAAACATACTGTCAAACTGCGAACACAGAAAACTACTAACGGAATACTTGTCCGTGCAAGGGGGTAACAGACAAGCCTGAATTCTTTTCCCCTTTGACAACCTGTTTGAACAAAACGGAGGAGGAAAAAAGGAAGCATAATTACATGAGAAGTGGCAGCAGTGTTGGTTAAGGTGGTGCCATCTGACACAGCAGACATCTGGCTCAAGGTTGGGGAAGGTGTTTCAGAGCAGTCAGTGGTATCATAGCTACAAGTCTGCAGCTCATCTAGAATGGCCGTGGAGGACTCACTCACTGTGCGGGAGGAGCACTCGCTCATGGCAGAATCTGTGCTTACAGAGGCCGTTTCGTTCCTGTGGATAACGCTTTCAGAAGCTAGGTATGGGCATTGGTAAGAAAATTGTGAAAGGGCTGGGGTTTTATAAAAGCGTGAAGGCAAAAAATCATCAAGCGTTGGCAAAGAATATGGTACTAGATGGGTGGCACTGTCTGGTGAGAAAGAGGTTCTGTTAACTGGTACCACAGGAGGAGGAAGAGGCAGTGGAGAAGCTTCTGTTGCTGTTTGTCTGTGTGTCTGTGAAGCATTTACCTCCATCACAGGGGCAGTTACTTTCTGGTTTCCAAGCTGAGATTTGAGGAAAAAAAAAAATAAGAAAAGAAACAGATTACCAAATGAATAAAAAACTTTTCCCTTTGCCTCTTGCTGTGTGTAGGAGAATTACAAAAGCGTAAGTTTTTCAGCAGCCCAAGGAAGTTCACATTCACATGGATTAGGAAATAAATCAACCACGCTCTATATTAAAGTAGGAAAACATGAAAGAAATGAATGCATCAAATACCAGTGGAAGCAATGCCAGAAACCATAGTGTGCTGGGGATGAATATTCATAATGTACTGCATCTATTAATGATCTCAGTTGTGCATCGAGAAGGTTCACACTCTTTTATACTTTCCGTAACTACGAGGCTAGAGAATGTCATGTTCGTTTTGTTTGTAAAAGGAAAAAAGGATCTGCAAGTCTGATCTCTGTAAAGGTTGCTCTCTCTTTTGTCAAAGGACAGGTATCATTTTGAAATTAACTGTACTGCATATTGTATATTTTGAAATCAACTGTAACGTATAATGTATATCCTGCCAGATGGGCAGGACTGCAAGCTCAATGGAAACACCAATATTGAACGTTCGTGTGATCTGCAAGCAATGGGTTGCGGACTTCTTTGCCTCTTTTAACGGAATACATCTTCTCCACTGCCTCTCTGACAAAAACCTTTAGATGATCTTAGAATTTCCAAGCACCCTGGAAGCACCCTGTCAGCCTACTGGGTAAGGTGTACGCATAGGAGCATTTTCAACATTAGAGGACACAAGGATTGTTAGGGTAACTGGTATAAATCTGAGCAACAACAAAGATTGGGAGCACAAGAACAGGACAGGGATGACTTGTACTGAAACAAAACAAAGTAGTTGTTTGGCTTCAGCATAATTCCTTAAAAGTATAAGGGAACATCCTCATGGTAGCGCTGCTGAAAACTGCCACACAATGCATAAGCTTTATGTTCTGTTATTTCAAATCAGACACAGGACACCGGGTTTAAACTAGTCCCCAAACTGGCTTTGTGCATCTGCAGCTTCCTTTTGAATTAAAGATACATGAAAACCATGTTGACATCCAATCTTTGTTAAACAGCTGCACAAATCCTTCTATACTGCTTATTAGCCACGAGCTTTCAATCAATTCCTGAAATACGACAAAATACTGCCTATTTCAGCACTAATGGTTTCACTTTTGATAGGCCTGAGGAACTCTGGAATAGCTGCAGGGGAAGAGGTAGGTAAATAGAGGACAGGAAGATACCATATGCAGTAATTACTACTTAAAAAAGCAACATTTGCTCATCGATATCACATAGTTACCAATAATATTATGGTTATTTCCTATGCTCGGAATAGGCAGACGTCTTTAACTGTAATCGTTCAAAAAATGTTTCAAGCCATCAGATTAAAATGCCATTTTGGCATTTTAATCCAAAATCTGAAAATATCTTCTAAAGCCCTTATGGAAGACTTGGAACACAACCCAGCTTGTGCTACTTACGAGAGGTCACTGGGGGTCCAGTTCCATAATTCTTGCTTGAGATCAACTAGAATTTACACAAATAACCTTACTAAGGTCAATGGGACTATCCCTATGAATGAGCATTTCAGAAAAGAATGTTAAGCACGTGAACAGATATCCACCACTTGGTCCAAATGATTCGAAAGAACTCTTTGGCATTACTGGACCTCTGGGGTACATAAAAATAGCCAGCAGATGCTGTTAAAATCTGCAGTTAAGACAGTGAAGAAACTTAATCAAACACCTCGAAATCCAAATCTTATTCACAGCAATGTTTCAAATCTACAATTGGAAAAACCCGAACCTTTCCATAGAGTAAATCTGAAGAGATTACTTCTTAATCAGAAAATCAATAATTGAGTAAAAAGAGTTATGATTTTTAGAGCTAAATAAATTGCCAGTGGAAACTTCAAAAGAGCAACGGAATACTACTAAACTAATTTCATGAAAAGCAATCATATGCAGATGTGAAACAGCCAGTTATACAGCATAATATATCAGGGGCTTAAGATATGGGGATTTACACACACATATAAGAAACAGTAATTTCACCTCACAGATACATAAAGGAAAGACAGAATCATCATTCACGATGAATTTCATCATTCATGTCATAATTCAAGATCTCCAGCAAAAGACGTGAACCAGGAGATCATAATGCAATTTTGAGGCAGAGCCAATACGAAGTTCTGAAGTCCTTGAGACCAGATAACCTCTCAGCATCCCCAGAAGAAAAGTTACACGACTGAGCCAAAATATGCATATTGATCTCTCAATTGTTAAAATAACAGGAAACGCTGAAGACTTGAGAAACCTAGTAAGACTTCTGGCTTTGAACTGAGAAGACTGTCTGCATGCTTAAGAAAAGAAGGGACGGACAACACAAGAACAGATATTCAGGGTGCATCCAGAGAGCTAGTAAATTGAGTTCTTAAAGAATTAAATTCATTGTGTTTGGCAAATAATAGCCGATTTCACCAAGCCCAATTCTTAAAAAGGATATGAAGTTATCATTCTTACAACGTGGGTAGAAGGAATGCAGCAATTCTAGGTACTAATTCCCAACATGAAGTTTCTCAGCTTTGTAGAGTAAAACTTGGATATTCTGCCTGGTTCTAGAATTTTGTCACAGGTACAATCATCACTCTGGGAAAGAGTGGCTGACATGGTGATTTAAAATAGCATTATTTTTGAAAACTGATTACATCATTTAAAAAAAAATGGAGTGCGGGTAAACTCTAAATAGAATTGTTTGGCTACTACCAATCCATATTTTTTATCACTATGAAAAATGTAAGCAGGACAAGGCTGAATGCATTCAGTGTGCTTCAGATTAGGTTTGTTATGGTTATAGCACAACAAACACTAGCAGAAGTCAGGTGGATTAAATGCCAAACAAGTACTTAATCAATTAGAATGATGAAAAACTAGTTAGACTACATAACTATCGTGGGTTGTGGAGCAACGCTTGAGAGAGAGAGATAAATGTCATCGCAGTCTTGAAGTGAATTGAAGGTCTCAAGCGCAGCTTTCTGCAGGTCCTTAGAAACGTTCACCTTCCATGAAATACTAAAATGTGGGGCCTGAAGAATACAGTTGCTACCCAATTCGCATGAAATAGATGCGCAACCCTAGTATGGGTTTCAAAACCCGTCATCTATCATTTTAATGCAAGATCTGTGGGCAGTGGTGTGACATTACTAATGACACCAAAGTGCTGGCCTTGCTTCAACAGTCAAGACGCAGATAAGGAGACTCAAAGATAAGTGAATCAACTCATTTTGTTAATACATAGCAGAGTTTAGTAGTCAACAATCAAATTGCACCCATACGCTTACACAAATGGGTAAAAATACCTCTATTTTTCATTGTTAAAAGATGATGCCAAAATCTCCAAACTGATGCTCCAAGTGATATTCCTATGCTCATTTTTACTACATACCTCTCTTATTCTAAACTCGCTATAAGGAGTTGGAATTCAGCCCTTGTGCAAAACCACACTAGTGATACAGAACTTAAAATGAAAATTATGCGCTCGATTTTCTTTGCTTGCCATCTGTCCCCGGCACATCGAAACCTGTCTTCTCATCAACCCTCTACATCACTCAACGTATTGTCACTACCTAACAGTAATGTATTACATAAACCGATTCAGAAACAGGTTTTTGAATTCCAGGCTTATTTTCCTTGATTCACTTGTCTACAGCTATAAGGATGGCAAAAGAAACAGTTTCATGAACATCTAGTACAGTACTTTTTATTCCTCCAGGACACCAGGACTACACCAAGTGTTCACTCATCATGGAATTCAAACAAACAGGATGAATGTTTTGCATCCTCAGTTTTAGACAGTGGTATCTAGAAGTAGAGGACACCTATCAACCCATGAACAAAATGAACATAAAAATATCAGGTGTTTATTTCAGAAGGTGCAGCTCAGAATTCTTCATCAGTTTAGAACTTTTTCTTATATGAAATTTGGACAACAGAATTTACCTCCATCACTCTTGTATTAAAAAATGCTAATTTCTCTGTCGAAATAGTTCAGGTTATTTCTCCCGGATCTGCAGGAGGGTAAAGAGCAGCAGCATCTCTCCAGACTGTAATAATGTAAACTAACTAATACTAAGCAACTTGAATGCTTCTCTTTTCATATACACTTTTAAGGGGGTTAACCTTTCTCTGAGTAGGAGTGTTTACAAAATGTCACTTGGTGAGTCATACCACACTTCTGCTTGCACCTCAAGTTTCAGCAGATAAGCTCTGAAATGAAGCGCAAATAGGAGCCCAAACATAACAAGATACATTAAAAAATACTGTGAAACTGTTGTGCACGAACTTGGACCACACAAGCTCTCTCAGCTGTATTTTTCCATACCTTGTGACATAATAGAGTTGTACATGTTCCCTACACACATAGATACCCACCCATACACAGTATTTCTCCATTCACCACCTCTTAAGAAGCGGTGATTAGCCAATCTTACCTCATTCTCCTCCACATACAGAAACCCAGACGCAGAGGGAGAGTTGTTTCTAAATGTATTTGGTTTCTGAGAGTTTCTGTGGCAGCTTTGAACACTGCTGTTGGGCCTAACCTACACCCTGAGACTATCCCTAGAGGATATAGTCTAACGTAACCACCTATGATCTGTGTGTACAAAAGTATTTTAACTGGTGTACAAAGCCCTGTAGAGCTTGCAAATCTAAAACAATTTTTAAAATGAAATTACTGTCATGCACAGTGTACTGAAAGTTACTTTGTCTATGTGGGAGAAACTGTAAACTTTGCAAATACCATGAGATATAGCGCTAAAGGAGATCATAATTTTTATCATTAGTTAAAACAGTTCCAAGATATCAACCAGAACTGAGTCAGAAAAGAAATCTTTTTAAGACATACAGCTGTAGCGTTTATTTCTAACCGTAGCCCATGGCATCTTGGCTTTGGCACCTCACCTGATGAAGAACTTTACACCACCTCACATGCTGCTTTGTACTCTATTTTTAGGTACGTATTTTAACCCAGAGATAGCAAAACCCACCAGCTCCACACTTGACTGTGATGCCAGATACACCTCTTCATACTAATGCTCAGAACTGATTTCAAAGTTGAACACCAGGGAGGATGTCAGCTGAATTTTGCAGGCAAGAGATCAATAAATGGATGCAGTTTGAAAAGTTGGCTACATTCCTTAATGGTCCCCATGATCAACCGAAATTTTTATCATTTTATTCAAAGAAACCCAGTTGCCAAATTTCTGATCATTCTTCCCACACACTGAAACCAAGGAGAAGGCAGAAAAATAAGTGTAGAATTGCCAAACAAGTCAAAGCTACTTTTCTGACTTTTGCCAGCTCATAGTGAAACTAAAACAGATTCTAAAATAAAAAGAAATTGCAAAGTGTGTTTTGACTTTTAAAATTCAAAAAAAAAAGGTAGCTAGAAGTTAAATTATTTTTAGTCATTCTTATTAGAGTTAATATTTTGGATCGTAAAAAAGGTATTTCACCTAATTCTTGTTAGCCGTCATAAAACTGCTTTCTGTTTGACAGACACTTTGATTTTTCTGAGCATATATAATGCATCATACTGCTAACAGGCTGAACAACTATTTTTAAGTGAAAAGAAAACATAGACACATAAGTTGTATTGGCCACACCTACACGTGTTCTACTGTCTGACCATATCCCTGGATACTGGTTCTTCCCAAAGAGAAACTTGTTTTACTTAAAAAATTCTAAATTTTTTGTAGCCTAATAGAAGGGTTTAAGATGATAGTTTAGTTTCTAATCTCGAGAAGGACAAATGCAATTAATTCTTCTGTGCTCCCATTTCTTGAGGGACTGCATTCACAAAGAGCGTTGCAAACTGTTGCCATATAATTTCACAAAGCTTTGTTCAGATCAAAATTTTTACTTGGGAGTTGAAGGGGGGAATTGACACATTACAACTTGTAAAGCTATCCTGCAGCTGATGCAGATACTTGTTGCTTCCAGAGTAAAGACCTGGTGGAACTCTGAAAGAACCACAGTCTGAGCGAGCAGATGTGTTATTACTATTGACAACAGGGCTGTTAACGGACTTTAAGTTTGCAAGACTGTGCTGTATTTACTTCAGAATAGCCCCACCGATTGTAGCAAAACTAGATGAACACATATACGCCATGATGGGATCCTCGCTCAGACAAAGCTTTAAGGCAGTTACGCCTAGACCTATAGCAATCCCTACCTCCAACTGATGGGCTTTCAAACTCAAATAAGCCGGTATATTGCTAGATATACTAGAATAATTAACTTTTAAAACAGAAAAATCTCAATCTCTCCTTTTGCCTTGTCTGTACTCGCTGCTGCTTTATTACTCCCAGGCTTATTTTATTTGACTCAGCAACTTTCTGAATGGTGATCAACTCTGCTCAGACTCCTCTGGTCCTATACTGTGTGCTTAACGCTCCCATTTCTCCTAGGTGAGATCAGCATAGTTAACAATGAATTTTCATCTCAGTAGGCATAGTGTCTATATAGGGGAAACAGAGGGACTTAAAAGTTCTGTGCCTTGTGATGCTTCATGTAGAGGTGGTTGACAAAAGATTTTATCAACCCGTTTTCTTTAAAAAGTGCTATTGCACAGGACACGTAGGAGACAGCAGTGACTAGTCTTGCAGAAAGCACCGACTGAGAAAATAGATTTTTTGGTGGGCCTAGCAAACTGGCAGAGCTGCATTTGTAGAAACTCCCCAACCCAACCCTTTTCTACGTATACTTGATCCTTCTAGCACCTATGGCAGCATAACGCTTTAATCATAGAATCGTTATGGCTGGAAAAGACCTTTAAGATTGTCAAGTCCAACTGTTGCCTAACTCTACCAGGCATAATGCAACCCCCTCTAGGAAAAGCCACTTAAGCAGATGCATCCCCTACAATTCACTAATTTCCTACAGTGCATTTGCACTCCATAAAGTGCACACAGAGGAACAAAGAAGTCTACCTTCCTGCTCAGCTGGGTTAATTTTTTTTTAATAACTTTACATTTTTTTTGCAATACCCTTCCAAAAACTTCAGGTTTTGTTCAGTTCTGTTTCGATCCACGTGACAGGTAGTTTTACCCAGAAAACACAAGATCTAACTTTGATAATGTAAGTATAACTAAACAGAGGGTTATTAAGTGATTCATGAATGATCTAAAATAAAAAATGGAAAAATTAAATATACCACATGGCATTCTGCAGCCTGTGAAGAAGGAAGAACTGTAGACTTTTGTCCCAAATCCTTTGAAGCCATCTTTGAAGTGTCTGGAGAAACACTAGGTGGATGTTCTTGGATTTCAGGCTCTGCTTTACTGTCAGGGATGGGAGCTATCTGAATGGAAAGAGATGCTGTGTGTTTCTCAGGCACGGGGTTACAGGCAGGTGAGACAGGCCTTTGTGGAAATACTGGCACTTCAACAGGCTTCAGCTGTTGCTGGGTATGACAACGAATGCTACTCGCTGGGTCGCGTGTCCGGGTTAATTTCAGGGTAGATACCCTACGTTTTTGAGACTGTTGCCTTTGGCCTTGATGGAGAGTAGTACTAATACCGGCTACCGTGCTTGTGCCTGCACTGGAGACGGAGGTCAGTGGTTTAGTGATTTTTTGTGCATAGGACACACTCGTGTTAGATATTTGAGAAGACATTGTCTTCTGGACAGACTCCTCGTTAGTGTAATAGGCAGTATCTGTGGGAAGGTGTTTAGCTGGACCAGTTGTTACTGCCTGGAGATTAATTTCGTTCTTGTGATTAGTAACTCTTGCTTTCCGAAAACTTTCTTTTCTAGGGGGTGGCAGAGGTGCCTTATTTGCCAAAAGCATCCACACACAGCAAAATAACATTGAAGAAGAAACAGAAAGAAAGTAAATGTTAGCAGGAGATACATCTCAGTTTGACTTTTATCTTTAAATAAAGGAACTAGCAACTTAAGGGGCTTCGTCCCAACATTGCTCAATTCAACAGACGATTGAATTGGTCAGGTTCCCACCACCTTTTACTGTGCAGGGCTGTACAGCTTGTGTTTAGAAAGCCAGATGTTCCATTTGCTCAGAGTAAACTGGGATCAGAAGGGAGCCCACAACAGTCCATTTTCTTTTAAAAAAAACAATTATTACACTGAATAAGAATTATTCCTGTGAAATTGTTCACATATGTAAGTAATTTCCAAAATGTACTCCACGATCTTACATAACAAGCTATTATTCACAGGTAACGCACATATATGAAACACATAGAGCCTCTTAAACCTTTAAATTAAAACAGCAATAGAGACGTTGTTATGTTGATCTTTTTTTGGACAGATAAATATGTTTCCAAGTTAAGCGTTGAGTTTTTTTAATATGCTCTAATTATACTGTCCTGCAAAAATGGCAGAAACACTGTCTACCTTATAATTAATAAACCTTTATCCTCAGATATTATTTTGATGACCGATGCATTTCTCCGAGTGTAAAATATTAATAAATACTCTTTGAAGTCTGGGAACATGCCTAGAAAGCTTTTATTTGTGTATGACCTACTTTCATTTAAGCTGGCTGTCTTGTTCATTGAAAGCAATTTCTGGTAATTAACCTGGAGGCATGCATCCTGTGTGGAGAATACTTTATCTATGCAGTAAACCAGTTTGTAATGACCCATATGAACAGGTGATTCAACTACCTGGAAGACATCGGGAAAATGTTCCACAGAGGTATCCCATCTATATATGCTATCCCCCAAGAATAACCCCCACACCAATGCCACAGCATGAAACCTGGTGTGTTCAGTTTTACCTGAGTTGGTGATTTCTTATCCTGTAGATTTGGCCGCACGCTCCTAAAACCTTTTGCTGTAAGAGATGAACAGCTAGCATCTCCATTCAGTGCCTCTCTACTTCCATCATTGTAAGATCTCCAAGCTTTTGTAAGGAAAAAAGAATCAAAGCGTTTTTTTTTTTGTTTTTTTTTTTTTTTTTTTTTTGTGATTAGTAGATCTGTATATTGCTCTCATCACAGCAACCCAGCCATTAAACACACTGTGGAAAAGTTTAGCTACTACACAACTGACGTTGCCGCTGTTATCCCCATGGAAGTTATTAGAACAGGGCTAAAGCTGCCACTTTACACAATATGGATCTTTAAAGTTTAGAAAACTCAAGCGTTGACAACACTGCTGGTAGCAGTTTGATACCTCCCCACGGCTTTCATACAGACTACGGGTTTTAACCGTGGGAATCCTTTTGAGACACTGGTGCTTCAGCCCCTATATAAAGCAGGCTGAAGTACTTCCACAGATTCAGTTCTTGAACTTCACAGCTGCATCAGATTTTGAAAAACACCCCAGGTCATGTCAAGTTAGTTGGTCATGGCAGTTTCACCAAATTTCACCACAATACCTGATTTGTTGTTCCACTAATGTATCTTATTTCCAAATCTGAATGACACCTCGATTTTTCAAGGAACCAACTAACCATGGTTTGGCTCTGTCCTCAGAGCTGGAAAGCCCTCAAGGGATTGTCCAAACATAGAGGGGGATACTATCCTGCTTCAACAAGTTACAGGTTTGAAGCCAAAATATTGTAAGAGGCTGGGAAAAGTAACACATTAGTGAGCAGGCTGCTAAGTGGGGTGGGCAGAACTTGCAATTCTGAGTAAGGGACTAAAAATGAAATTGCAAGTGCCACTGAAGCTAAAGGTGGCAAATTAGCAGCCTGTATTCTCCCACACAATTCATTTTCTGACAACATATACTGTGTTACAGGAAATACTGCTTTCAAACGAGACCTGAATTTGAGGTCTTAACCATTTGCAATTATTATTACAATTTCAGTGGTGCTCTCCTTAAAGAATGCGGATGTACAGAGTAATGAAATCAAATAAATGGAAGATCGTTATAATTCATCCACTTACATGGTATTACACTGATGCATGAATAACACAGTGTTTTATTTACCTGAATCCGGAGACTGAGAATCAGACCCTGAAAAAGAAACATCCAATATTAATCCCTGTTAGAAAAAAAAAAGATGATGACACTACTTGAAAAATATGTAGGAAACTTTTTGTTCAGTTACCTAATTCCTTCCTGTTTCCTAAGCACACCTCAGAATATTAGACCATAAGTAACTGTGCAACACTTATTCCACAAGATCTACAGAAGGTTATAGTGTGCTGAGTTACTGTTAATTAATCACTGCTATATCAGACAGCCAATAATAAACAAACATTTGCTGTGGTTGGGTTTTTTCCCAGTGAATACTGCGATATATTACCATCTAAAATCTAGGTATCAAAAGAAATAACATTCCTTGAAGATGAGCTAGAAAGGTTTAATTCAACCTCAAGAAAGATGCCTAGAGATTCTGTCAGGATTTTCTCTCCCCCTTCACACCAGAATGTGTGATGCTTTCTTCATCACTTCAAAGCAAAACACAGAAACTGATACATACAGACTGCCAGCACAGAACAGATTCGAAATTCTGGTGATGTTTTGGCTTACTTGTAGATGTATTAGTGATTTTTCTCCTAAAGAAACTAAAATTACATCTCTGAAGAAATTTAAAATATTTTTGATGTACAATAATTATAGTACTAAGAGTGCTCCTTATCACCAACTTTAAGTGCAACAAAGCAAGACATTAAGAGGCTTGTATTGCATGCTTAAATGATAAAAAGTTGTGAGAAGGGTTGCTAAGAAATAAGAACCCAATGTTTTCTTAAATTTACATACACGCAATAATCCCAACAGCCCTGCCACTACCCTTACAAAGAGCAGCAACCAAATTTTTAATTTGCTTCATAAATTTTCACAATTCTTATTCCTGGAGATTAGTCTTATATTTGAAAAGACCTACAAAACAAAGACTTCATCTCGCAATTATTTTCTGGCTCATTCTTTATTCAGCTTCCTGTATTATGCTTGTTTGGTGTGAACGCCGCATGTTCAGACTGGTGTGAATTAGTCTACGCCACTCAAGATTCTTTACTGATTTATACTTACAGCTAATTAATTCACCAGTGAACCTGAGCAGCCGATACCCATTACGATTTAATTTTGCAAAACCAGACACAAGTATTGCCAAGAAGCAGTTCTGCCTGTCTACTGAATATTCTGCATGTTTTTATTGTTTTAAACATTTTTAGGAAAACATGCTTGATAAGTGATTTTTTTAAAGCTAATCTGGCTTCTGACGACCATTTTGCAACAGCATTCAGATTCTTTACCTTTGAGACGCGTTTTTAAAGCAAGTTGCAGTAAACTGTTTAATAAACAAAAGCTACTTTTCATGCTATGTTATCTTGAAACAAAAGGGGACATGAGACCTAAAATATGCATCAAAGGCAAAATTTATTTATAAATAACTGATTTTTCCTAAGTCTTCCTATTATTATTATTTTTTTTTTTTCATTCATGACTACTCAACATAGGCAGAGAGAAACTAAGGCTACTTTTTAAAGAGCATTGTAGAAGTAACAGACCTGTCAGTGGAATACAAAATAGGGTTACCCTCGTCCTCCTTGCAGAGTAATATTGCAGGAATGCATAACACTACAGAGAAGCCATTCGGGAGGAGCAGCTCCCCGGTTAGCAGATATACCTGAGGCCAATAGGTTTGGAGAACTCTGAACTCTCTTCACGGCTGTTAATGTGACAGACATGGCAGCACGTTTGCGAGCACACCCACCGCTATCTGGAAGCACAAAACAATACAGACAGCAGCCCCAGACAAAGGGAGCAAGCACATGCAACGTATCACCGGGTGAGATACGCCAAACGTACATGAAAATAAGCGTGCAGTTAGGGCACCGCTGCAGGAACGTGGTCAATTTGCAAGTTTTGCAGATTAGCAGAATACATAAAATTTCACAAGCTTGAAACAACAATAAACCTCACAGAAAATAAGTAAAGAAAGCAATGTTTAACACTTAATCTGCTAGGGAAATATATACATTCTGTTACCTGAAAGACTGCTTAATTATAATCAGTAAAAACAAACAAGTAATCAAGATGAAGGATTAAGCATTCCAGAGTAATATTAATCAATAATCCGCACTGTAAAATCATTTCATTGTCTGCATTAGAAAGACACCATTCATAAACTAAGCTTATGTTTGATCAGCTGACAAAGTGCTTTTGTTCAGTCTTTTGGAACCTTTAGGCTCAAGAAACAAAACTACTGAGGATGGCACAATTTTTTTGTTATTTAGGTGGAACATCCTTGTTCCCTCCCCTCTCTTCTTTTTTATCTAATGGAACCCAATAACATCCCAAGGGAACGACTAGAAATCTAAAATCACTCCCCGGACAACCAGGAATGGAAAAACCCCTTTCTTCTGGAGCTTGCATGACTCCTTTCTTTTCTTACTCTCTGCTCCTCTCTCACTTGGAGCTGTCGTTCTGCTTTATAAATACTTCGTTATTATTAGAAGGTAGCTTTCCCACAGTTAGCTTTTTAGCAACTCTATCACAGCGGTAAAAGCAAGTGAATAAATATTCTTCCTGATTATATTTAACCAGAATACTTTTCTGCTGTTCAATATAATAATTATTCCAATTTTCATATTTGATACTACTGAAATTTCATACAGAGCCCCACTGAAGTCAAGAAGAACCACGACTACGACAGAGGCCCTAAGGGTTTCTATATCTGTGTCCTATGACAGGGAGGTTTACACAGTTATACTTATGGAAGACCTGCAACCTATTAGTAGAAAGTATTTCCTATGATGGCAGTAATTTGAGCCACAGAGACATCTTTAAACCACGTCTGCAAGAGAAGTGAGCTCCTGGTATTTCTTTGCTCATTCCGATATTCCCCCGAAATAGCAGAGCCCTCTGGCCACAGGTCTTGCAGGATACGCGTTGAAGAGTTGTTAACGTTGGCAAACATCAGAGCCACTGCCCCAGGTGTAAGCGGTTCCGAAGACTTATTGCCAATTCCAAGCCTCGAGGCAAAAGGCCAAATGACTTCAGTCAGCAACAGTCGAAAGCAATACATTACCCGCAATTAATTATTGGTGGCGTACACGTGAAACAAAGACAATGGCTATCAAACCTGCACGCTTGTTTCAGTTCGCTTACATAAATATAGAATGGCAATGGTAATTAAAATCACATTTTCCATTCTTGTATTCCCTCCCCAACACACAGCAGAAGTAATTCCAAGGAGATTTGATGATGTGTTGATAGCGAGGTTCTGTTCTTATCTGAATATTGGCAGACCTCGACAGCATGCTTTATTTGATTAATACAAGCTAACAGGCAAACAATATTGTTATACTGTCACATCTTTTATTCAAACAAAGCAATGCTTTCTTTGTATTTTTTCAAGAGCTACCTTCCTGAATTTCAGGACAGAGAAACTGAAATGGGACGACAGGAAGAGAATGAGAAAACTGACTGCAAATATTCCATCATTGTAACTTCAGGAAATTCTGCTCCAAATTAATTTTTAGTGTAGCTGAACTGATTCAGATTTTTATACTCAGTGGACCCATTATCTCACAAAGTACTTGACATGGCTTCATACAAGATAGCTAAAACAGATGTTGTAATGGCTATATAGATATATGCATACAACATTTACCCTTATATAGAGAAGCCCATACACAAGTCTGTACCTGCAATAACATTCTCAGTATCTGTACAAAAGAATGAGTCAATTAGCATTCAGTTAAGACATAACCTCACAAATATACCATATTGAGTTGTGCAAAATTCCTAGTAAAATATGAATGTGTGTAGGCAAGCACATATTTATGCACGATGGACTCCATCTCCCCATCTTTGTTCAAGCCAGGCTCCCGTTAAGTCAAGGGCATTGTGTCTGAATGAAGATCAGAAGAATCTACACGCTGCCTCAAAAAGAGACATTTTTCAAACTGCTTCCCTTATCTGCACGGCCTTACACAGCGGAACTTCAAGAGGCTTATTTATTCCAGCCTGTATTCCTTTTTCATAGCTCCATCAAATTCCCGGCAAATACTGACTATATTCACCCAGATTCCTGAAGTACCAAAAAGCTCTAAGTCTAGAGAACAGAGAATTCAAAAACAGTACGGGGAGGCTGAATTAATGATCATCTGCTCATTTCACTTGCAAGCTATAAGCAATTAATATTGCACGGCTGTTACTCAAGGAACAAATGCGGATATGTGAAACGATCTATACAAAATGTATGCATATATAAAAAGATGAAACGTGTGCAAATATGCATACACACAGAGAGAATTCTCTACGCTTTTAACATGACAAATTCTTCAGGAGTGAGAGTCCTGTCTTCCCAGGTATTGTTTTAACATTGAAGCAAAGGATCTGAATCAGCTGTCTGCAGAAGGTGAGGTTGGGCAATAATTCACGATCAAAACAGCTGCCTCAAATGCAAGTCCAGCTCAAATCAAGACTTATCACGGTTGGTGCCGAAATATTCTTTTGCAAGCCCTACATACTCCCATTAGATCAGGGAAAGACAACTAAGCATCCTTAGCAGGTACTGCAGAAAATGAAGAAGAAAGAGGAGGAAAGGATTATCTGGTGAGACATACTTCTGGCAGTATCTTGCAGAGCAAGGGCCATATAGGGACGAACCCCCGAATGCTCGGATCAGTGCTGCAGACTTACCTTTGAAGAGAGAAAGAGACAACCAATGACTGGAAAAGACAGGCGAGGTGGTGGCTTGCCCTCCAGCTAGGAGGATGTGCGTATGTGTGTAAGTATCCTAACGCTCTCCATGGCGGTGCTCTGGATGCTCTCTTCTCTTCTCCTTGTTAGCTCACCATTCAGCTCCTCTCCCTTTGCCACCCTCCCCTCCTTCAATTTTTCAATTCAGCCTTTTTTCCGTTCCTCATCTTTCCTCACTTCTTTCTCTCTCCATCCCTTAATTCTGCTTCTCTCCACAAATACGTACTTTAACCCTTTCCCGCTATGTCCACCATCCCAACAACTGCTCCCACCACAACAGACAGCATCACCCTGAGCAAGCTGCACCTCTGTTTGACAAACAGTCTGTTGGTCAGGTCCTGCTCCAAAGCAGAATGGAGCCAATTCAAAACACCACCACTTTCATTTAGGAACATGGGGTGTTCTGGTGTTTTTTTTTTTCTTTCTTTTTTTTTTGTGTTTATTTGTTTGGGTTTTTTTCTTTTTTCTTTTTTAAAGACTTTCAGAGAATCAGTAAAAGCAGTGGCACAGACCAAGCTGGCAAAGATGAAAGGATGGTGACCTTTTGTGAAGAGGTGAGAGAGAGCAGCCGGGGCAGGAAATTTTTAATAAGTTCTTACAGCTCAAAGAAAAGAAAATTGGCACCCAAAAATAATGTTTGCTGATCATTACTCTATCCACTGTACTCATGAACAGTATCACTCTCCCCTTTGTCTGCTCAGTGAATTCAAGTTTAAAAGTCTTTAGACCAGGGATTCTTACTCCCTATTTGCCTTCTGAGGCAAATACATGGTGTTGGATCCACCAGTCCGAGCCAGATGAAGGTGCTGACTTTCTGTTTCCCCAGGTCCAACCAGCAGTGAGTCTGGAGATGTCCCCCCAGCAGACACATGCACAAGAGCACACGTATACACCCCATACATACGTGGCTGGCCACGCAGATGACAGATGCTCAGAGCACTCAAACTAACACTGACTGCACAATGGCCTTATCAGCGTCTGGCTGAGCAGGACAAAGGTCCACTAGTGAGAATATACAGGCACACACGTACAAGGTGGATCCTTCCAGCAGCTGGGCTCAGATACTGAGCCTGCCATTCATTCCATGCCTGGTCCCCAGGGCTGAGGCTCTCCTGGGATGGTCCTGGGAGGAACCTGGACAAGGGAGGCTCTTGTGCCTCCCTACGTTCCTTGGGAGTCCTTGTTTTGGGTTTTTGCCTGCCCTTGCGCTCCTCGAGACTTGTGGAGATGGGCCTTTGATGGCTCCTGTGATGGGCCTGGGAGTATCCTGGCAAGACAGGCTGTTACTTGGGCAGAGGAACTTCCATCACGTAACCCACCACTGACTACACAGATGAACCTACTATTATTTGGTTCTTTGATGTTGCTAAGTTACAACAAATAATGATTAAAGAAGTAAATTTTTTGCAGAGCACCTGAAGTACTCAAGCCCACCTAATTTGCTTTAGTGATCTAAAAGTGGCTTCACAGTCTATTCAGGAACTCTGCAGGGACCCAAGATTTTCTATTCTTGTCTCCCAGATAAAATGTGATTAGTGCATGTGATGACTTCCAGCAATAATTTTAACAAACACAAAATATTTGCAGTCTTCCAGAACTGCATACTTTTTCACTCTTGGCTGCTCTTCATGTGCTTCATCTCCTGCAAATAGCTAACTTGTTTAATAATTTTAAAATCAGATGCATTTACCAAGAATTATCTGTGTGAAACACAGCCAAAATATTTATGGATGGACACTAAGAATCTGGTTTAGCCTATTAACTTGTATCCATTCATTATTCCTCAATGCAATTACCTCTCCCCCAAGATGCACATATATAGTATGAGCAATAAGCACATTTATCCTGTGTTTTAATCTGAGTGAGCTTCATGGGCAGCTCAGGTTTTCCGTGACTTAGTTTCTCAAAATGTCTCACCAAGTTAATGATGCTCTTCAAATCTGTGAAGTACTTGAAGACTTGTTGATGAAAACCCCTATATATAGTTTAAAATATTACTCTGTTGAGGATTGCTTAGTCTGGGTTTAAATAGGAACGCATCCCGTTAGAATACTATTTTTAAATTATGATAGCATTTGAACACCAAAAGGAACTATGACCCAAAGTACCTCTGGTCCTTCTGAAAACCTCCCCTAGATGTTACATCTATTTCTTTGCTTTTGCAAACATGTTTCATTGCCTTATGCTGTTGAACATTCCTTCCTAACATGTGGTACAGAATTAACATCAAATGCTAAAAAATCCCTCCCATATATGGTAGAGTATTGAAAACCAAAGCTCTTCAAAACATTTTCTCTGTAGACAAAAATATCTTCTGCAGGGTTCGCTGAGACAGGCTGCCAAGTCTGCAGCCACAGGGAACGCTGGATTAGAGGAGCCCACTCTGAAGAGTAGATTTACTTTTCCTTTTTAAAGCTGCATACAGGCTAGCTTTGCCACTTCAGCAGTTACTGGCATCAAACTAGAGTGCTTATTTATCTGTAGAAGTAATTAATGAAATGCATATTTTTAGAACAAACTAGTGGCAAATCACTAGCATCTGATAACTTCCAATTGTGTCATGCACAAATTCCTGTTATAAAGCAATGAAATATATATAAAAAAATAAAAGAGCCGCACCACTCATTTTATGTTCAAAGACAACAGGGTGTAAAAAAAAAAAAAAAAAAAAAAAAAGAGAGAGAGAGAAAGGAGGAACCAGCTAGACCAGAACATCATGCCGAACAGCTTCCACCCCAGTCATTCTCTTCCTTAGTGAAAGTGGTGCTTTATCAACAGATAGGTGCAAGATGTTCACTTTTACACCCTACTCACTGAATTTTATTCTTTTTTTTTTACAGTCAGGAAACACTCTACATCAACAGAATCGATAGGGAATACCACATTTTTTGTCAATACCTCCTTTCAGTGCTGCTGGTAACATGCGCATTAATATCAAGTGTACGCAAGATGAAAAATATTTTCACTGTGTAAGTGCAGAGTAGATTAAAGCTCAGCTGACAATCATGATATCCTTAGGTAACTGGAAAGGATTTCAGGTGCATTCAGGTTTTTTAAATCAGTTTTCAAGGCTCCTTTGTGATCAGAAGACTACCGATCCCCAATAGAAGTCATTTAGTCACATGGATTACTTAAATCTTACATCCATTTCTCTTGAGAATGTCTAGCTTACATGAAAAATCAGTACAACACAGAACAAAGTCATAGTTTGGAGCTGCAGTAGCACAAACTGGCAATTTACTGCTCTGAATCTATCCAAATTTTTCAAAGTAGAAGCTACAAAATGACATCTATCATATGATTTTAACTCATACAACTGCAATGCACAGTGTAATCACAGTCAAATGTATGAAATTACAGTTCCATTAAGCAACTAGTATGTCAGTACTACCTTAATTATACAGACTGACGTGTTTAGGAAAGACGTCCTCACTAAAAATGCAAGAGGATAGGGCAAATTTCAAACAGTATTTCCATGAATGAAGAACACACCACCCTGGTTAGCATCTGTAAAAATTAAGAACAACCAAAACTTTGGGGGGAAAAAACCCACAAACGCAACTGAGAATTTTAAATTGTCCTGCTTATTTTTAAAAATGTAGTGGTTTCAAGTAAGACAATAGATTTCAACTTTGTATTAAAAGATCTGTCCAAGAACCTGGTCCTACTGCGTTCCAGTCATTGAGGTAACAGGAAGCCAGGAAGGCTGATTAATCCAGTGCTCCAGGTCATGGCAGCCTATAGCACGGAAAAGCTAATCCTTTCGATTTAGAGCATGCTGCTGAAACCCCCAAACTAACTTCAAAGGTAGTTCAGGTCCTCAGGTCCCGTCTAACCCATTTTCCTTATTTCAAGTTGCCATAGTGCAGCCCTACGGTCAATGCTAAAACCAACTGGTTTGGAAAGGATGGGGATGTCTATCCATGCGCCACAGTTAAATCTGCGAACCAGGCTGTTCACCTACGGAGCGTAAAGAGTTGACTGCAACTGAAAATTTACACCTGACACGAGTGAGGCCAGGATTTCACCAGCCTCCTTTCGAGAAGTTTATTCCCACTTCCAGCAAGACCAGCAGCACTATCTATTGACTTCCATGATTCAGGAGCAAACGTTAGCACGTTGTCACAGATCATAAGTTTCTACAGAGTACTTCATTTGGTCAATACATCTATCACAGCAACTTGAGAGAAAATACAAATCCGTCCAAATACAAAATAGTTATCCTCATCTGATTATGCAAGTGTAGCTAATAATAGAAGGTAGTATTTTTATGGCCCTTAATTTAAGGAAAGTAGGGAATGAAAACAAAGCATTTTCAAAGCACGTGCATTTTCATAGGAAAATGTGATGCTTTACCACCACTTTTTTTACCTCATATTACATTTTACATAAAACATACACATACAAAACTGATACTTACAACTTAAGCACAGAAAGCTAAACATGCATATATACTTCACATATCCATATATATCCATACATAGAAAAGTATGTATGTAAATTTTATATATATGGAATACAAATGCACATAAGCAGACATACTGGTAAGATATCTTGCTTAATTTGAGTTCAGCACCAACTAAACTACAATTTGTTCATGAAAATTTAAGCAAATTTGGGACCTTCTCTGCTCACTAAACAACACGTAAGAGTAAAGAAAAATCTCACAGAAGCAGCATACCTGTGTTCATTTTGACACTGGAGGATTTGCTATAAAAGTCTTCAGATTTCCTGCAGAAAATAAAACGATCTATTAATTTGCACAAGACAAGAACGTGTGGTACAAAATGGCAGCAGGACTTCTCGGAGGGGTGGAGAATCCCTGTGATACAAATGACAGTCCTATTTTAACACAGCTTTAATTAAATTGGTACTGCTTGTCCTTCCAAAGTTAAAGATGAGATGTCGCTTCCATTATAAGCTACTCTGTTTTCTAGGGTTTCGTATCTCTGTTGTAAACATTTGCTCTGGGATAAAACACTACTGATTGGCTTTTGGTCTCAAAACTCTAAACTAAAAATCACTGCCATACAGGAATGGGGAAATATTTTTAAAGGCTGCTCATAAGCTTTATTCACTCCTTTGTGCAAACAGAAAGTTATGAAGAGTAGGTCTCAGAATATTTTTTTAAGCAGCCAAAGTTACCAGCTCTTTTTCAACGGTTTGTAAGCAGGAGATGGGGCTGTTTTCATCCAGTGATTTAATGTGTCTCTACAAACGTCACTGACACTCATAATGTTGCGGACTGTATTGCCATGCACAGAATTAGGACACATGTTGTGGCATCCACAGGAATCCATTTCAAAACTCCCAATGGAGTCAATAGATAGGGAATCACATCACTGTACATCAACGTGCTATTTAAATGTAATAATTGGCACCAAAATCATGTCAAATGCAGACAAAGGTTTAATCTCTTCCGTTAGATATCCCGGGTCTATACAGTACTTACAAACAAACAAATAGTAAAACCCCACAAAACCAAACTACAGCTGTAGAAAAAGCATGACATCCTACATTAACAGGCGACTTTAACCTACTGATGGTATGCCGTAGGACAAACTGGATGATATTTCCCATCTACTGCCAGCGTTGTCACAGCTTTGTCTTACGATCAGGAGCTTTAATACCTCTTCTATTCGCACTCTTTTAGAGATATGAAGATATATGCAGAAAAGGTTGGCATGCTGCGTACCGGCCAATCTCAGCTGTATCGTTACGTATATGCTGCCCGCTATAATTTACTTTACTGATTGGGCAGAGACACTGGAAGTCAAAATACTGAGGGCTAAAAAAAGTCATTCTCCCTCTGAACTGTTCCCACATCAAGTTCAGGATAAAACAACGGGAAAAATCAGCATTTTTAATGCAATATAGCATCAAAGCATAAATTTAAAATATAAACTGTCCAACTACGCTGCAGTAAGTTGGAAGGTATGCACGAGGGACCCTTGTTGATAATGGGATACTCAAGATACCGATTAATACAAGTAAACAGAATATCGAAACAGACTTCCAGCTCAACTCAACAGGAACCCTGAATTAACTGTACCTCTGAGGGAACACACATATTGCTGTATTCTCTTGTGTTCATACCAAGGCCAGATTCTCCACTGCTTGAAAAACCTACTGTTTTTCAGAAATTATCTGAACTCTGTTGCCATTATTCAGGCAGTTTTGTGACAAAAAAGATGCACGTTGAACTTTTTGAGAACTACAAAAACAGATACGTGGCAGTGAATAAAGCTTTATTACATTCTTTTTACGCTGCAACTACCGGCAAACTACCTCTGAGAATTTCTAAAAGATCTTTTAAAAATTAAGGCAAATTCTATTTTATTCATTCTTTCATAAACTGTCTTTGACTGAAATTTCGGATTTCCATACCAGCTACGGAATATTCTTAAAACCTCAAATTCCTGCAGTGTTTCCAGGCTGCTAGAGGAGACACCGTTTTCAAGTCTTCTTTTAGCTTGGAACTGAATCACTGACGGTACCGCACGCAAGCTACGAAATGCAACATGATATTTATTTTCAGACCCAACAAGTACAGAACTCTTGGAACATTGCAGAGCCAAAATGACTTCTAGCAGGTGGCTTCGATGTATTTACATAAAGCGTGCTTAACTCTTGCTCAAGTTTTAACAGACAACGCTCAATTTTAGCTCTACGGCTTTGTCCTCCCGAGAGTTTTTCTATCTGAACAGCTTCGGCTGCATTGCTGACACTCAGCAAGGGACCGCATACAAATCACTAACATTTCCACATTAATCTCATTTTGCTGAGGAACAAATTAGTCTTGCATCCCTGACAAATAGGCATGCAAATAAGGCAATATAAATCGCACTCATGCAAACAGTAAGCCTTGCATTTAATACTGAAATTACTTGGAATTCTCTGCTTCAACGGAGATGAAGTAGCTTTCAAATACTTAATGATACTGGCAGTAGGATCCAAACGAATGCAATGAACGTAACAGCCATACGCCTGAAAGCGTTTTATTCAGAGTTGTTTCAAGCAGTCTTTAAGATCCTTACTTCAAGAAGGGGGGTGGGAGAGGAAGAGGGGAGCAAAGGGCTTTGTTTGCTTTGTCCTTCTGTTCCTACTTCAGTGCCTCCTGAAAACTGTTCTTTGTGAATGGGTTTGCGAGTAGCTCTAATACAGACCCCTGGCAGAGGCGAGATGAATGTTCCGCTGGAAGCATCAAACACTCTTCACTGCCAAAAAGGTGCCCAATGATCAGCTAAGATACTCAGCTCCTCCAAAGCCAACGCTGTGACGGAAGGAATGCCCGTAATTATTGCGCAGATGCAAAGCGCTACTGGAAGGCGTGAGTTTACAAAATCAGAGACTGCTTGAGCCACCTAGATCGGGCAGGTTTTCTACTAAGCTCCCACCTGATCTGACATGCTGAGGTAAAAGAACACCAAGTTTAACCACAGTAGCGTGCCCAACTTTCGCAGAGGGAGATGCAGGATTAATCTTCAGGGCGTTCTTCTACAGTTGGCTTCATCTGACAGAGGTAACACAGTAGGAACTCAATGACCGCGTGAATGCACACAAATGGGTCGGTCAGGTTGAATACAGTTGCAGTTACCATTGCTAGAGTTTCACTAAATACGGAATATATATTCCTGTGTTACTTCTTGAGAACTCCCTATATTTCTTGATAATGCTACAAAGATTACCTCAGCTCAGCAAGACTTTGCACGGAGAGAGGCTACTGAAAAGCCTTGTGGGAATCTCATCGACACCTGCTCTACATTCTCCAAGAGACCCTGATAGCTAGTTGTGATCGCTTCTTCTGTTCCAGATAAATCCTGAAGTGTGGGGTGCTGCAGGGAGCCATGCTGTCACCCCTTCTGTTCCACATTGATATGGAGCTATAAAAAGGGATAGTGAGAAGTCAAGAAAGGTTTCCCCACCCTCAGTTTATTCATGAATACAAGATGTGTGTCTTTACTGTTAGAGGTTTAGTTCCACTATTGATCAGATGTTAGAGCACCTACAGCCATAAGGTAGGAGCTCTAACATCCAACCAAACATACACCAAATCAATGTCAGTGCTCTGTGAATCAAAGCCTAAATGAGTAGTAACATGGTATTACCTGCTTGCACCTCAAAGAATGAAGTTAATCATTGTTAATAACCATAATCCATAACTATCTAAGGATAGAGACCATCAGAAGTTAGAATATCCTTTCCATGTAAAATTCTGGACAGAACTGAGAGGTAAAGGAAAGGAGATTTTTTTTTTCCTTTTGAAGTACATAGAGAAACTAAAAAAATTATCATTACATCTTTATTAATAACAATGTATTGCAAATTCCTAAATGCCACATAGGAGTATCAGATCAAAGGCATCCAAGCTCATGGATAACTTTGGGGGTCTTTCTGCCTCCTGCTCTGTAGCCGTGGAGTCTAAGACCCCCTTGAAATCCCAAGGCTTGCTAAGCTGCATAGCTAACCTGGGAGCAAACTCCAGAATGCCAGTTGCCTGCTTGCTTACAGAGGTTTTGAAAGGCTCTTGAAGAACAAGCTACCTTGTCTGATATGTTTTGAATCAGAACATACAGATTCTATTGCTGTTGCAAAACAAGCTGGCAGTTTCCATATAGATTGTGTCTGAAGATATTTTTGACCATTCTACTTAATATAGTCAGAGTATGAAAGAGGATCAAAGAGAAAGCAATTGTTATTACAACCCTCCTTCCCACCAGCCGCAGCCCCTACAGTTGTATTACAGGCATTCACTGTGCTGAGTATTGTAGGGTAAATTGTGAGTTTGATTGAATTGAATTGTTTTTCCCCAAGGTATTCAAGACAACTTTTATAAGGAGACAGAGATCAACCAGACGGTGTTAATGGACGACTGAACTTTTTCAACAGATTCTAAGTTACCTGTTAGAGGCTCCTTGCCATTTCACAAAATACATTACAAAAAGTAGGTTTAAAATGAAATATTCTGATACCGTATTTCTATTCATTTTAAAGCTAATTCTAGTATGTGCTCTTTATAGTTACCATCCTTTATAATGAATTCTACCCCAAGGACCTTCAGTGAGAGGAGCAATTGGCTTGCAATACAGAGTGCAGATGGATCAACAGCAGGATAGATGTGTGTGATCCGGAAAATGATAGATTTTCATTTTCTTAGGTAGACAGCAGTGCCCAGATATTTGGAGAGGACAGGAGCTTTCCAGATTTGCGTGAGGAGTGTCAGACTTGCATCAATGTTTGCCAGTTTCACAGTTTGAGCTAGAGACAGTAATCTACTTGAAAAAATATCTGCAAAATTAAGGAGCCAAATCAGCCTGTGATTTTACTCCAAGGATTGTTTATTCAGTTAGTTCAAACATGGCAGGTGATCCACAAACACGTATTTATTACCAGGCAGGATTTTATATTTGCATGTGGTAGGAAATTCTTTTAACCCAAATCATTAAGAGTCTGGAGAGCATTCCCGATCTCTGCAACACACTTTATATGCCAACTCATACATTCAGTGAAGGGGAGAAAAAAAAGTATGACACATTAGTTCTGGAAAATAGCAAAGCTGACTATTTTATTTCTCTCAGTATTTAAAAGAAAAATGATGTTTAGCTGTAGCAGGATGCCTATGGCAATGGGAAAGCAATGAGAGCTTGACAGACCGCAAAATGTTTAGATTGTGGCAACAGCGACCCATATGAAGAAATAACTGCCAAAGCTTCCTTGGGGGCAGAGGTCTCTCCAGCTGAGCCCCTAAGCAGAAGGAAGGCATATATGCAGGTGTATTGTTCATATGAAAAAAACATTTGGTGGAGCACAGGTAGATGGTGCTTACAGTAAAAAAATTAAGAAGGTTGCATGTCTTAATTTCATTAACACGCAACAACAAGACAACAAAATGGCAGGGAGCCTGCACTAAGATCCAACCCAGCAAGGCATACACTCAGCATACGCTTAAGCATATGCTTTATGTAGGCCCCAAAGACCTATTTCTATGTTTAATGTTAAACATAAGCATAAATACTGTTTGCCCCAGATCACATTGCCTCACCCAATAAGGACCTGAATACTCCAGTTCTAATTGAAGTGTTTTCAGATAGACAATCAAAGAAAAAAAACACAGGCAGACAACTGCCATGATAGTTTCTGTAATTTTAACTTTTAAATTCTGTTGACAGGATTGTGAAGACATCCTCATGTTAAGTGCAGTGTCATTGTACACGTGTTACTTAGGCACATCATCTGCAAATGCACTGATAAGGTCATTAAAAAATTGCAATGCCTGAATAATTTGTACATGGCCATAAACTACTGCTGGAATGCAATAGATATGTCACATCGTAGTCAGCAGCAGTAAGTGCATGATCAGGGAAACCTGTCCATACAAAAGCTCTGTTTAGTGGATGATCCGGGGAGACACAAAATGCTTGGAGTCATGTCTAGGCTGCAAAGAGCGTGAGTTGGTTTGACTGACTGGGAGAGGATGAGGAGATCTGTGTTTGCAGAGATTCTTCCAGAGGTAGGAGGGGGATGAGTAGGTACCCTGCTACAGCTGTCGAGAAATTTTGATTATAAGTGATAATTCTAGTAGAAAACAGGTGATTTCTGAGCAGTGTGGAAAGGCGGCAGCAGAACAGGCATGGAAGCATCCAGCTCTGGAGTCCCCAACAGAAGAAGGACATGGACCTGCTGGAGCGTGTCCAGAGGAGAGCCACGAGGATGATCCGAGGGCTGGAGCACCTCTCCTATGAGGAGAGCCTGAAAGAGTTGGGGCTGTTCAGCCTGGAGAAGAGAAGGCTCCGGGGAGATCTTATTGCGGCCTTCCAGTACCTAAAGGGGGCCTACAGGAGAGCTGGGGAAGGACTTTTTACTAGGGCATATAGCGATAGGATGACAGGGAATGGCTTTAAACTGGAAGAGGGCAGGTTCAGATTGAACATTAGGAAGAAGTTTTTCACTTTGAGGGTGGTAAGGCACTGGCACAGGTTGCCCAGAGAGGCTGTTGAGGCCCCATCCCTGGAGGTGTTCAAGGCCAGGCTGGAGGTGACCTTGGGCAACCTGGTCTAGTGGGAGGTGTCCCTGCCTATGGCAGGGGGGTTGGAAGGTGATGATCTTCAAGGTCCTTTCCAACCTAAACCATTCTACAGTTCTATGATAAGTTGAATTTATGATTTTTGTTGTGTTTGCCAAGTTGTAATTAGGAATAAAAATTTGAAGATATTGCAACTGCCTACAATATTACTAACAAAGTTAGATGGATACCTAACTTACGACATATCAGACACATAAGCCTACTTTCCTTTGCAAATAACAATACCAACATTGTTATTCAAGATCTTGTCTTGAAAAATCACAAGCAGTTCTAGTTCCCATAAGCAAGAGTTCAAAGAACATCAGGTACAGGAGAATCCATCACAGGAGCCCATCGCTGATCATTCTCTATAAACACATCAAGGGATTGGACATAACTGGAGGAAGTAAAGGAACAATGCTGGCACAAGAACTACTATTAAGAATTAATTTTATCTTAGATGCAAGTTGAAAATCACAAGGTAGTTTCTATTCATGACAGTCATTAAGGTCTGGAGCGCTTTTACCAGGAGTGCTGTGGTCAAACTTTGGAGCCTGAACTTGACCAGTGGCTGTCTGATGACAGCGGAATAAATCTGTTGACACAGGAACTTCTTTCCAGACCTTGGACTCTTTTCCTAATGTCATCTTCCTGAGAATACTATAAATGCAAGATTAAGAGAAACTGATATTACCTCCTTTTTTCCCTCTGTTTCTTCATGAAACAGAAAATTAACTAAAAATCTGAGGAGAGAGAAAAGCAAAGACATGTTTCGAAGCTGAAGGTTCCTTACAGCAATCTTTGTTATTGCATACAGCATCAGTAGAAAAAGCTCAAACACTTGTATTTAAATTGCTATCAACTTAAAAGTAAGTCTCTCCAGAGAAAAAACTTGAAGCTTAAAAATTCAGCATGATTTTTACGAGATATGTATTCTTTTGACTAGCTATGTACTGAAAAACAAACTTAAGTCAAACTTCTGCTCTTAGTTCTAAATAGGTACTTGCTGTCATCTCAAAATACCTCTCAGACGCTTCAATACCAGAACATTTTCCAAAAATGTAACTGCAAGTATAAGAGCATACCAAGAAAGCTGTTTAAGCTGACAACATTCTGTACATTTTACTGGTTATTTTTACAGCTGCAAAAGGAAGGAGGAGGACAAACTGCTGCTTTTATATTCTGCAACTCCTTAAAGCTCTACCATTAGAGAAACATTTATTAATAATTCCAGTCATGCTTATGGTGTTTGTGATTTTTTTCCATGATTTTTATTGCTTAAATATAAAGAAAAAAAAAAAGTCCCATTAACTGCTGACTGCAATTCGCATTTCTTACCCTTTTGTCCAAGAACCTACTACTGTTTTTAATAATATAAAATTGTAAATTTCTAGCTTTTACTGGCGATTATTTTCGTTCCCTGCTTTTGGCTTCCTGCTTTGCTGTTGTTTTACAGGAACTGCGCTTGTTCAAATCAACTCATTCTGTAGGCTGGAAATAATTTAAGATTACTGTATGAGAGCTTGTCCCTGACCTAGATATGCAGTAGATTAGTGTCCACAGACATAATTACAAAAACCCCCACCTTCAAGACAGAGTGCGTAAAATGCATTACACATCTTCTCAGTCCTTCTGAAAGTTCCCTTGTCGGGCAAACTTAGATGTTCCAGGTGGAGAAACGAGCCCCTGGCAGGTAGCCAGAGCCCATCCAGGAGATGGATGCTGGTGGCATGCATTTCCATATTACTTCACTTTGGGATGGGCAGCAAGGCAGTTCTGCTCTGGCACAGATGCTCAGGGAGAGATTTCAGCATCTGGAACCCCAGAAGATGACGGTGTTCATTGTGTCCGCTAGCTTAGTACTCCGGTATACACAACCTGCCCAGTTTTCTCCTTAGTGGAACAGGGAACTAGGCAGCACTAGCAATAACTCCAGCTTTCCACATCACTCTTTGGAAATGTAGAAAGTAGCGACAGAAAAGCAGCCTGATTAGGAAGTGCCAATTGTCGCACCATGATGAAGTATGTATCTTTTAGTAAATACAATATTCAGCATTGGTACCCAGAATTCACCTTACTGTCAATCTTTTAGACATTCTTTGAAATTTTACCCCATATTTTTATTTCCCACAAGACCCAAATGGAATAGGCATTATCCAACTATTTCTCCATCTTTCTCAAGACATGAGCTACAAGTATCATTACAGCTACGTTCCTGAGAAATACATCATTTGAGGGTTAAATTTGGGTTCTTTAGCCTTCAGTAACCACCAAAGACATTAGGAACGTAAGCCAGATTTAGTTTCATCACTTATTTCCAGAACTTTGCAAATTACTGGTCACTTAAATACTTTGAGTATTAGGAAATTTTCCACGTTTATACAGTATGACAAACAATGCATTCCTGCTCCTTTCTACTAGATATTTGAGACTAAACATGCATAAATCTTCACCTAAATAGAATTCCTTCCAATAGTTTGGTTTTTTCTCATGTGTCAGTACCACTCCCAATAGAATCAGTGGGAACAGCGTTCATTCATGAAAGAAAAATCCTGTTCTGTTCCCTTCCAGTGGTTTTCTCTTAAATGCAAAAATATGCTTCCCTGAACTACAGTGAGGTCACGTTACATCTAGCTAACGGAGTCACCCCAATGCGTGGGGTGACACATGGCTCCTTAATATATATTCTTAGTAAGTACGCTGAAGCAGCAGTATTTGGTTTTGAACTTTTTGTAACATGCTCATAAAGACAAAAAGAATACCTATAACTTCAAATATTAACTAAGAAAATATTCACTGGAACATTTTAATCCTTATTATTTTCTGAGGTAGAAATTTGATGGAATGACACAGGGAACATTTCAGTACTTAAACAATCAGCTTTGCAAGCTTGCATCTGCATCTTTTGCTGATATTATATTTTGCCCTTTCCCAAGGGGCACAATCACCAATTTTCATTGCAAACAGCTTCACTCCCCTCCTCCATAAAATACACATCAAAATAACCTAACTTCTACTGTTTACAACACTAGTACGCGCACTGTACTGTCACCTGGTTTCATACCTAATGAAGTCCAACATTCCTCAATGTTATATACAACAAAAAAGCTACAATTATTCCTAATATAAATAGCCAAAGAACTACTAACCATTATAATTGGGAGCACAATTAAGTTCATGTAATTAAGCACTGTTAATATTAGCTACCTGTACCTGCTAACTGAATTTCAAAAGTTCTACAGGTTTGGTTAGTTTTTAAAAATTGCATGCTTATCTTTGTCTCTTCCCCTCAATTCTTAATTGTGCATCAGCACATTTAAGATTTCTGCTACTGAGCAAGTCAGAAACAGTATAACATTAAAACTCACAAAGGTTACGCAGAGTAGTATAGGAAAAAATAGGAGAGAAGGCATACAAAAAGGCTCAATCTTCACAGAAATGTAGGGGGAAAACAAATAATTTTCAAATTGGGGAAAAAAACAATAGTATTCGACAGAAACAGCTGGAAAGAGAAAAAGCAAGCACATGAAAAACCTGAATGACACTGCCTGCTATCTGAGGGGCTGACAAATGACTCAAAGGCAAATGCGAATCTACAAAGCACCTCGGAACACACTTAAGAACACGAAGGAAAAAATGTAACAGTTCTTTTCCATAAGCCTTTCAAGCAATTGCACCTTGAAATTATATTAAATTGCCAATGCATTTTATTAAAATGTATTGCAGATTTCCATTACTGACAGCCAGTTATCTGGCAATTTTAATTCCAAAGTAGACTGCTCTAGCATTCTTGGTTCTGATCATGAAGCAGGAGTCACTGAAATAACCTGGAAATCTTGAGGATCTTGAAAAAAAAATAAATCAGGCTTTGAAAAGGAAATGGAATCTGCCTATACAGCGGGAGAGCGACTATCAGGCCCTTGGCTGATGGTTATCAAATACTGGTGCTGAAAACCACTCACGGGAAAAGGTCCCATCTTCTCAGAACTGTCCAATGAACCACTAAGCCAAAAGATCAGGAAAACAAAGGATATTTATGTTCCCATTTGCTGCAAGTTAATACCTGTTTGTGGAGGGGGTTTCACGAAATGGGTGCACTATTAAACCTATTAAACTTACGCCATTCTCATGGCTTCACATGCCAATCAAATCTACTCTATACCTAAAAGAATCAGCATTGGCCTCGCTTATTTTTATGAATTTTAACCCCGTCCCTGTCATTTTAACTTGTCAGTGACATTTCAAGGACAGAACTGAACTATTTTTTCATGCTGTCTTACGTGCTCCGAGGCTTCTTTAGGCCAGGTGCCATATGGTATAGCAGCTTATCCCCTGTAAGACGGCATTAACCTGTGTTTCCTACACCTGGCTCTGCCATTGATTTTCGACTGATCATTTCACCTTTGTAGGTTCAGCTTTCTCTTACCCTCCTTTGTCGCTTTTGGAGAGGGACAGTCTCTGCTCAGCTCTTTCCACAGACATACCAGGACGGGACCCCAGTCTCTGCTAAGACGTAGCCTTTCCTCAGTGGCTGGAGGCTGCTTTGTACTAATACCAATAAACATCGATTCCTCATATCTCAGTTCTTTTACTTTTACTTTTTCTTTTTTCTTTTTCTTTTACTCAGTTCTGTTACTTTTTCATTTTAGATTACAAACTCTTGGGAAAGAAGACTAATTTAGATCTGTCTCTGTATGCCTATAGAGTAATGGGATGCTGGTCCTTGATTACAGGTCCTTATGTACTGTGACAGCATATATAATGAGGCAGAGTAAAAAATACCATAGCAAACAATGTTCAAAAAATACTATAGCAAACAAAGATCAGCCAAACCAAGAGACACCGTTTAACCAGAGAACATACGTTCCAAATATTTGCAATGGTAGTCAAGAAAATAACAAAGAAAACTAGTAAATTACAGACAGATTTTTTCAAAAATGTTGATTAAATCCAAAGGAAATGTCAGAATTTTCAATATACCTGCCCACCATTTGGATCACTGGATAAACAGCAGCTGCTAAGAATATCAGCTGCTAAGAGAAGACATTAACAAGCTGGTAATAAAAATCACTGCAAAATTCCACAACCACAAAACTGTGCCAACTTTTATTGTTTATAACAAAGTTTTATTTCAATTTTTTAAACTAGTATTTCCCAAGATTATTACTATTACAATTATTTAGATAAGAATTCTTCTAACCATTACCTATACAGTATATGGGTTCTGCTATAGAAATTGTTATCCATATAACCATACAACTGTTATCTATTAGGATTTATAAAGATTGTATTTTCTGCCTGCAAGTAGCATTCAATTCTGTAAGAGCCAAATTTACAATTACCAGATTTTACTTTAGTAATCAGAGGACTGATTTCCCCTCTCTCAGTTTTCTTAAGGAATTACAGATAATATATTCTTACTGATGGGGTAGAATACTACATCATTTGGTTAGATATGTTAATCACTAATCATGCTATTTCATTACCCCTTGCTCAGTTCACACTTTCATATGCATTTATTGGAACATATTACTCCAATATCTGATTTTCCAGTTTGGGGATAAAGCATTACCATGTGACTCTCACTCTTGTTATTCTTCCTGCTCCTAAACTAGAAAGAAATCAGTCAACACAGTGGTTCAGCATTCCAGACAGTGAAGGTCAGAGACAAGATCATCCTTTATCAACACAACACTGCTTCTTCTCAGTTCTGATTGTATAATAACGGTAAGTTGAATAATAGCTAAATCTGTGAGCCATATCATATATTCATAATAACATCAAGAACATTTAAATGGAATTATCATTCAGCTCAAGGAGGACATAACTGCACTGACCACACACATTCTGCAAAATTAAAAGACTTGTCTCTAAGGAATACTTGGGCTTTTTTGGGGGTGTTTTTTTTTTTTTTTTTAGAACCTAGTATAACCCTAAGTATTTCTTACTGAGAAAATATGCTCAGGGAAAAGACAGACAGAAAGTGCCTACGCATGTACATACATACCCACGTGCCCATATCTTCCACATGCAACCTCCACATACATCTAACCTTTAATAAACTATAATTAAAGAATTGTAATGGTGTCACATAAAACTTTTGATGGCTTAAAAAACCCCCCCGCAATTAATTTGCCTGTGTACAGAAAGAATGATGTTCTTCCAGTAAGGAGCTATGCCATGTTCGTCCATTATCCAGAATGTGGCCTTGACCCTTATTTATAACTGTTAGCTTTCCGTGCTCTTCTCCAATAAAGCACAACGCCCACTGCCACAGGAGCCAGGCAGCAGGGCACACACTAGCACGAGTATTCACTCTCCTACTTCATTCCCTAGTACCAGCACAAACTGGGTCAGCAAATGGAAGAAGGATCCTGAAGTGTCTACAACTGGCTCCATTCCTTACCCAAACCTACTCCCGCATCCCATGAGGAGATCCAGCTTGTGCTCTAGATGAGTCCATGGATTCATTGGCATTTCACAGAATCATAGAATGGTTAGTTGGAAGGGACCTTAAACATCACTGAGTTCCACCCTCTCTGCCATGGGCAGGGACACCTCCCACCAGCCCAGGTTGCTCAAAGTCCCATCCAGCCTGGCCTTGAACACCTCCAGGGATGGGGCAGCCACAGCTTCTCTGGGCAACCTGCGCCAGGGGCTCACCACCCTCACAGTAAAGAATTTCTTCCTAATACTTAATCTAAATCTCCACTCTTTCAGTTTAAAACCGTTCTTCCACATCCTATCGCTACACTCCCTGATCAAGAGTCCCTCCCCAGCTTTCCCGTAGCCCCTTTAGGTACTGGAAGGGGCTCTAAGGTCTCCCCGGAGCCTTCTCTTCTCCAGGCTGAACAACCCCAACTCTCTCAGCCTGTCCTCACAGCAGAGGGGCTCCAGCCCTTGGAGCATCTTCATGGCCCTCCTCTGGACTCACTCCTACCCACAGTCTTCACACCGCTGATGTATCTCTTTCTCATGTCCCCTTCTAGATTTTCTTTCCTTCTGAAAGGAAGGAGAAATACTGGAGTCTTATTCTCTGGCACCACAGGGACACCTGCATCACTTTTCTAGAGTCACCAGACGAATCTCTGCCTGTTCAGCTAAGGGAGTTAGGCAGCCACAGTAAGCTTTCTGTGCCCAGCCCCAGACTCCCTCCTAGCCAGTCTTACCTTTGTCTGTTTAACTCACTTAAATCCCAGTTTTCCTCCCACCACCCTCCAAACCAAACTCCTCCTTCCCCTGCCAGAGGCAATTTGTCACAGTCTACCGCTCTTATTCCCGCAGTCATCGAGCGAGGCAGCCTTTTCCTCTGCAAAGATCAGTCTACAGTGGGTCTGAAAGAATAGTCAGCACCATCACCTTATTTTCAGCTTGCTCTAGCATTCGTTGCAGTAGCGACTACATGAATAGTCCCACTCATTCCCTATACTTCTCCCGGCACTCAGAAGCAGTCAAGTACTCGATTCTAGTTTTCCCTTCACGTGCAATGGTAATGGATCATCTTTTGGACAGATCATCAGTCTGCTTTTGCCAAATCTCTACCAAGTACCTGTAAACAGATTTTGCAGCAGCGCGCAATTTTTATAACAGGAGGTAAAAGTCACATTCCTAACAAAGCTGTTTTAAAGTCTACACCGGTATTCCACTCACCGAGCCCTAACGTTGCTGAACTATAGGTGACCAGTATTTTTAATGTGAACAAAATGATGACATTGTAGAATCATGACCTCTCGCTTTTGACAAGAAACTTGAAACAAGATCTTAAAACAGGAAATGCTGAATGACTTCATTCATAATAGGTACTATGAGTCCACTCCAGCTAGGTTAGAGAGTTCAATAATGCAGTTCTAAACAAAACGCTTGAATATTTTGAAGTTTTAAGACAAGGTTTGTTTCATTAGTATCCTGATATGTTGCCTGTTTTGCTTTCTAAATCACCTAGTGAAATTTTGCCAAGTATATGTCCCCAGGAGTGCAGACACCGATAGGAATCCTTAATTGCCTGAGTGGGTTCAGTACTGGTCCCAAATGAAATGTTACTTGGAGGTTATCAGATTAGCTTAACCGTACCTGCAGCAGTTCCAACGCTGCCACAAGTGCTATTCAGGGCTCATTGTTCTGCGCCGTAAGCGTCACTCAACTAATTCACGGCGTGCTAGCACACGAGATGGGATCTGTTTCATGAAAATGTGTAGATCAGTTACATGCCTTGCTGTAATACCAGCTATTCAACCTCATCAAGTGCAGTGTGAATAACAAAAAGAGGATAGATGACATAATGGAGCATCACAGAGTATTTTCCTTCATGAACTACCCCTCAGTTTACTTAATGTAATTATGAAAATTATGTTCTCGGCTTAATCTGGTGTATGTAATATTTTAATGCTATTTTTACAGCATTAGGCTTTTTTATTATTTTTTTTTTTATTGGCAACAGTAAGCGCCATTCCCTCAGCAGATGTTCTCAGTTCCCACACACTTAATTATAGTTTTATAACTACAGTCACCTACCATACAGTGCACTGCAGTGTGTCATTTTAAAAGCCACTGTTACTTGCTCATTAAATTCCTCTACTACTTGGAGCACAAGTGACTTCAACTGTATGTCACCCACACTCTCGTGACAAGGACACATGTATTTCACATGAATGTGTACAAGCGAACATGGTGGCACACTGATTTCGTTTAGGAATGTTCAGAAAAAGAAAATATCATTAAGGTAAATGACATTGCATGATTTGAATAAATATACTGGTTGTTAAGTGGCATAACAAGTTACAGTAATTTTTCCTCTGAAGAGCTATTTCAATTAGCTTGAAAAATGGAAACTTAACTGCAAAAAAAAAATCTCATTATCATCAGACTAGAGAGACTGAAAAAGATGGGTAAGTTTGTTACCTTTCTGTTGCTTTCACCCCCAACCGTATGAAAATCCGAAATTTTAACCAGGATTCAGACCTTCCTTGTACTGATCAGTGATGGGAACAGTGTCTGCTTCAATACTGTCATGACAGCCTGTCACATCCTTTCAGCTTAGCCGTAAGGAAAATCATGAGATTTTTGTCAGGCATAATTGTCAGGGTGCTCTGGCAGTTCTCAGTTTGCACAGCAGCTTTCTGGGGTGCTTCCCAGTACTCCAAAATTACAAAGGCTCTGACGCTGAAGCAGCAGCCCAGCCACCCTCACAACGGAGTACAGCATCTTTAGTTACCGTTTCCAGATTTTTCTGCAGACAGAAGAGTAATGCCAAGATCTGCAGAGATAATTCATAAATTTTTTATTAGCTTGCAAATGGTGGTCCTAAATAGGAGACTGGTAAATCTTTAAACATTTTTTTTTAAAATTATGAGGTTTTAGGCATGAAAATACGGTAACTGGGGACCTCAGCAGTAAGTTCTACTTCTGCTTTTTTATGATTTTTATATTTAATAGTCTGGCTTATAGCAACATTATTTAGGACTTTGTTATTCCAAAAATACATTTTTTAGCTTTATTTGCATTTAAAAATGCACATGAAACAGTAAGACAGATCTGTATGACAGATGGATAGAGAAGTAAGCTTCTCCTTTATTAATGGACCAAATCAATCACTCAACATTTAAAGGACCAACATTAAACCAGATCAGAGGAATTTAGAGTAACTTAAGTTATCGATACCTAAACTTTCTGAAGGAAAGGGAAGAGTGTTTAAAACCACACTGTACTTACTTCTAAAAATACATCTTTTTCCTCCAGTAAAGAAATTATGCTAACTAGTCTTGAAGTTTCCCAAAGTCATGAAATGGCTATCTGTGAAAAGCTGTCAAATCAATAAAGTTAATGAACTGAACACACAATTGCTTTTTCATTCCTTACACCAGTCGCTGGTGCTGCTTACTAAACACAGTATACAAGAACCCAGAAACCTAAAAAAAAGGAGTTTTTAAAATGTAAAAATCTATTTGAATATCTCCACAAAGCTGTCACCTTACAATTAGTCCCAGGTGATGTAAATACTTCATCTGAAGATCAGTAGCATTTGAGGTACTAAGATGTTCTTTCCCGTATTTAAATAAAACTGAATCAGAGCACTCTGAACCCAAAACCAAGCTAATTCTGAAAGTCCATGCAAAAGCAAAGCACAGTATGTCAGAATCAAGTTGCTTTTGAAAGGAAATTTTTTACCAAGACAGATTAATGTTCTGCTTTCTTTTTCAAATAATTAAAAATGAACTCATCTACTTTTTGAGAAACTAGCAGTTTTAGAGAATAAATGATCTGTATTATCGCTGATGCATGTCTAGTTGTTTCTTCCTATTCTTTCTGAAATTCTCTACTTCCCTTTTTTCAGTGCTATAATCCTCTTTGTGCTCAGTTTTCACCGATGCCTCTAACCCCACTCTGTCTCACTTTCCTGACACCTTATCCTCATTTCTGAAGACTGACCTCAGATAATTTTTCTCCTCTCCACTTGCTCTAAGTACCATCAGTGGCAGGAGTTCAGCAGTTCCTAAATAAGGTCCTTTCATCTCAAAGCTGTGGCTGTGAACATCTCAGTGCTTTCTGGTATTTTGGCTATAATTTCATCCCATTCTGCCCTACCCCTTGGAAGCCTCCCTCTCTTACTCAAAATCCCTTTCTTAAGCACCACCTCTGTTGCTAAAGAATGGATGCTTCTTGTTTGTCAGATTATTTCTAATGAAAACTATGTGTATCTCTCTCGTAAAGTTGATGAGGCCAGAATTACCATCCAAAACTGTTTTATAGAAAAATGCTGTTTTATAGAAAAATTATTGTAAAAAAGAGTAGCAATTCTGGAATCTGTTTTTGTGCATAAGTTGCAAAATTGTTGAGAGGTCCTGTTTTGACCCTTTTTTTTGGTTTGATTTTTAAGCTACTCTAAGCTTTTATTTAGAAATGTTAGTTTACAGCAAATTGTCTCAGAAGAGCAAGACAAACTAAGTGTTTGAAAAAAAACTATCTTAACCTGCTCTTTCCATTCACAGAAATTCGACATCGACATTCAGGTTTTGGCTTGCTGAGGAAGTCAGCAAGACTTCCTGAAGTTTCAAAACAACTCCTGTAAAGCAAGGTAACAATTTCCCATGGAACTTTACTCGGCTTTGCAGCTTTGCCCTGTGATTCACCTCGATTTAAATACAGATACAGCAACAGTCCCGTGCCTTCAAGCGTGTTTTAATGTGCGGCATTAGTTACCTTGAAGAAACCACAAGGCAAACACCAGATTTATGTGAAGATAAGCTTGGTATTTCTCTCCTACCCACTTCTGCTCTATACCTCTTATTTATAATAATTTCCACCTCCTTGAAACCAGCTGCTTTAAATTGGGTTTTATGTTCATACTTAATTTTTAAGGACCATGTACACTGCTTCCACCTATGGTATATAGTTTTGAATTTGGTATTTTTCTGATATAGCACAGTAATCTAATTTAACTCATTAGTTGCTTGGGGAAGGGATGTTTCCTTTCTATGCATTTTCTGACTAATTTGTAAGTGTCTGTCACACTGTTTTTCAGCGTAATTATTTTATTATTTCTTACTAAAGAGACAGGCGTGCCCACTACTTCAAAGAATAATGCAAAACTGACTGTCTCAACACAACCACTACAATGAAAGAAGTTCAAGAGTAAATCATTCTTGCTAGAAATTTTTATATGATATGGTAAGCCACAAAACAGTGAGCATTCTGAAAACCAACACTGTCACTCTGAATTAAAGAAGAAAAAAAGAGGGGAAAACATGCATTCTTGGTTTGCTTTGACAACTTCCATCATGTTTGATCCATTAGTCATCTTGTAAAAGCAAACAACACTGCTTCATAAAATTCTTACTGTGGTGTAAAGCCTCAGTATTTTAAAACATTTATTCCATCTTATTAAAGACATTAGAATATGCATCAGAGAAAGAGAATAATACTTCCATCTTTTGCAATTGTTCAAAAACTTATTATGGTGGTAAAGAAATCTACTCTGCAACCAAATATATATATTGTCAAACTTTTGTGTTATACACAAACATTTTGTGTCCTAAATTGGACCACAGATGTGTAAAAATATGAAAAGTGGGTAAAAGCTGAGCAGAGGATAATAATTTATTCCAAATTTACGTAAACTATAAGTACACATTTGAAAATGAAACCATCACCAGCTATTAAAAATGACTGTCCAGATGCAAAACCTGCTACAAGAAGCTCCTAAGTTACTGGTAATTGGAAGTTCAGGGGAAATAATGGGGAAAGGATCACTTCAACCCTGTCTTATGCCTACCTAAAATGCTCGCTTCTAGACAGTCACAGACATGGTGTGTGATTAGATGGAATTGAGCCAAAGCACCAGTATTCTCGTTCTGCACACATTGATGCATTGTGGCTGCCCCATCCCTGGAGGTGTTCAAGGCCAGGCTGGATGGGACTTGGAGCAACCTGGTCTAGTGGGAGGTGTCCCTGCCCATGGCAGGGAGGGTGGAACTCGGTGATCTTTAAGGTCCCTTCCAACTCTAGCCATTCTATGATTCTGTGATGCTTGTTTGGAGTTACATCCTACACCTTCCTCACAACAAAAAGGCTGGAAAATTTGGCATTTCCATTTCACCCTTCAGCATTCTAAGATGGAAGCAACCATTGCACTGCAGCGACAGCAGATGATGAATTTGGTTTTATGCTTTTATTGGGGTGGGGGAAAGGGTGCCTTTGGAAGTCTAAGTTTTCGAGTCTTTCTCAGTGGTCTCCCCCTTTGTGTTTCCATTTTAAACGTCTCTTGATCCTAGGTGAAATACAGCTGCAGGACAGATCCCCTTGATAGTCTCACGTTTTGACTCAATAGACACAATTGACTCAATTGACACAATTGACTCACATAGCTTCAGCAAAAGGATCATGCATATTGAATACACGCGTATTGCCCTTGAAAAGATGCAGCAGAGAACCTGAGAAACTTAGGATTCTCTCCTTTGTAGCAAGTAAATGAAGGCAACAACAGCCAAGACTACCTAGAACCTATGATAATGTGAAGCAGGCACTCTCAAGAATGACCGCTCCATAAAATGCTCTCCAGTGATCAGGTTAGCAAATTTACTGTACATCCTCAGCTTTCAGAAAGTGAACCAGTCAGTCAATCAATTAAAAAAACAAACAAAACAAAACAAAGGGCACAAAATCAAGTTTTACATAAATTGTTTTAATGAAAACAGTCTTTATGTAAACAACCCCTTCCCCTTCCTAACGCTAACATTTATTTGGCACCAGTTCAAGATGTTTGGATTTATTATTCATTCTCCCAGTAAGAAAGCCTGAAATTCTCACAACAAAAGTCCCATTCAGGAACACTCCATTGCTAGACACAGTAGTAGATGTGGTTCCACCCCTTGCGGATGTCTAAGGAAAGCCATAAGCTGGATCTGTGCTCTAGTGCAGGACTGCTCTGTACTGTGTTCAGCGGAGTGACATCAGCATAAACAACAAGTCGAGTGGAAGATAAGGCCTTACGAATATATCATCGGTGAATTACTAACTAAGGCCATGCCATCAAATAAACACTGAATTTTTTATGAAGTGCACAAACTCTAAACCAGCAGATGCTTCTGGATATTAAGCGAAGCAGAACTGTAGGTTTCTGCTCCCTTGTGCCCTTGGCACTCCTGTTTTATATTGACCATCCTACTGTCTCTCATGGCCTCAGTACTGGCAGGCAAACGCAATTCCTCCTTCTGCTCCATCCAGCGCCTTTAGAGACTGGATGATTTGCTTCAGTTCAGTAGATTTTAGAAGTACCGATACCAGGTGAAGCTATGAACAAGTTAACGAACAAGACAGACACAAATATATACCTCAGTCACATCCTTCATCACAATTAAGCGGCTGCAGAAGTCAGCTGTTATGTACCCCGTTTCTAGTGACTATCAGGCAAACCTCTTATAAATGCCTGCACTTGGACAAAAGCTGCCCATGCATGCTTAAAAACCCCTTGATTTCCATAAGCATATAGAACTAAACGCTGCATGTTAGATTCCTCCAAGGAGAAGCCTTGCGCTTAGTGTAAGCATGCAGCACCGAGTCCTCTATTTTTCTGCTAAAAAAGTAAGGAAACTGTGCTTGAACTGGATGGCCTCAAAGGTTTTGCACAAGCGTAGTGTATCAGCCTCATTCAAAAGGCTTAAATGCTTAAATGAATTGGGAGTAAAATGTGAGGCATCAGAGTTAATAAATTCCTATTTGGATAACATTAAGAGAGAGTCCCACCCCAAACTAAAATGAACCATTTTCTTTCATACTCCTATAAATTTTTTTCTTTGTCCTCTTGTAACAGCTCTTGTCTCTGTCTTCTACTCTTAGACATACTGAAGAATGCAAATACTTCCTGCTATTTCCTCAGCTGTTATGAACCAGTACAGTCCAACTGAGGTCAATGGTCCCCCCTTTACTCTAGTTTCGGATCCAACCCCTTAATCATCGCGCATTCATTAAAAAAATGTTTTGGACAAAAAAGCCCTGTGTAAATAGACATTACATGCCATAGAATTTCTTTCACCACTTATGACACTGAAAATAATCCAGGCTTTCTTGGGTTTGGTGTTTTTTTGTTGTTGTTGTTTTTTTTTTTTTTTTTTTTTTAATTTAAGCCTTAAGAGACTACAGAAATACAAACTACTCCTACTCATTAATAAGTCACTGACGAGTACCCACTGAACTACATGGCTACATGTAATGTTCTTGGGTAAATCACTATTTGTAGTGGCCCGTCAACATTAATGGAGAACAATATATATTGTTGTATTACCATATAGCAAATAGGAGCTCATAGAATAACTATTATGATACAAAGTTCTACAATTCTGCCTATAGAGAGCAGATACAGGATGTATGTGCTGTATTTTGAATGCTGCTGTACGAGGACTTGCTTGCAGAAGCACCACAAAGTAGATGCAAGCTGTTCACTGGCTCTAAAATAATTTGTGGATTTTGCAATTTCAGCTAATTCCCAATTTTGGTTTGTGATAAATACCCTTATAAGAAGGGACCAGCATTTATCTTGAATTCTCATACACAGAGCATGCTCAGTGACTCAATACAAGTTCTATATTCATTTTTATGCAAAAGTCTCCAAAGTATCGCTTTATGAAATTCAAGTGAACTCTGTCAACAATGCTGCAACTATCAGAAAGCAATTTTGTCACCTTTTTTCCCCTGTGCATCAATTAAATTTGTGGCATAGTTTACAAGAACAAAGTACATTGTACACACCAATGATTATCAAATCCATGCAAATTACTTACGCTGGTTTAATTTTTTCCCATTACAGAAGTACTATTTCCATACTGCCAAGTGTATCTAACGGTTTCCCAGCTTCACAACACGAACACAGCCTGATTCTGAGGCAAAGCATTTTTGTTTGTGCTATCTCAAAGCAACAAAACCTGTCACTCTTTTTTCTCCACTAAATATATAATTCCACAATTAAGAGTTTACATTCTAAAAGATGAAACAATGTCATTTTAAACTTAAAGCGGTGAGCATGAGTAAGGCTCCCACATTGCTGCTCTTCATCAACTTCTGTGCTCTTAAAACCTAACCAGAGCAGCTTATTTTAAGAACCTGACCTGTACTTTTAATACACAAATTCATGCTTTTTAAGAGCTAACCATTATCAGCATATCTATAAATTTGAACCAGGTCTTGAGGACTTCACTGGTATATACATTATTTTACTGAAGTGACCAAGATTGATCTTCTCACCTGTCACATAAACATCACGACACGCGCAAGTAAACAGCACTTCCCCCCCCAAGCGTTGTTCCAAGACATGGGCGGATGAAGAACCCCCCTCCACTGATCTCAATCTCTTATCCGTGAGAATTTGTCTACTACACAGGAGCCGATAAGCTATTTAAGAAAGTTGCTATGTCAAAAAGCCTTATAACATCTACCAAGCTAGACGACTCCAAGAAACTTGAGATGTAGAGAGTCACAGACAAGCAGTCCTACCTTTGCCAAAACGATACTTTTGAAAATTTTCTTACAAAAACTTACGCACCACAGGCCTTTGCGTTTGTAATTCATCCCCACAGTGGCGAGAAGGTTATCAAACCAGTTGCTTCTCTCTCCAAGAATGCTAGGCGAACGCAAACCTAAAGTATTGTGACCTGCCTCACTCCCAATGCCTCTCAGCTAACTATGTTTAGCGACTATTTCATTTCACACGGTTTTGCATGCATGACTCATACACGAAGAGGATGGGCATTAACACCGATAAGTCACCCTGTTTCCAGCCACGACTATTTGGCTGCTGCAGAACGTTTTGCAAGCCGCCGTCCCCACACGGAGCAGATTTCCTTGAAGTACGACAGCAGGAAACAAATCTGGGTGTAGCTGGACAGGCGCTCATTGTTTTGAGCTTCCACTAGATGCAGAGTTAGCGAGTCGTTCGGAGGTCAGAGCCGTCCCAGAGTCCCGCCAGCTGAGCCGTGCTACTCCGTTGCGTGTTTGATTCATCTCTGCAGCTCTTGTAGCTGTTTCCAGGCAGACAGACATGGGAAGTGTTTAATACCAGAGCAGGCAGGCAGTGGTTTTATAAGAGTCATTTTCTTTGCCTTGCTTTTGATGAGACTTTTTAAAAGGCGTTTGAGAGGAGCCTGGAAAATTCTTCCCAGGGGAAAAAAAAGTGGTAATTTTGAGACACGAACTAACTCACAGTAGCCGCAAGGGACAACGTGGAGCACACACTAATGAACTTTTCACTGTATTAATTTAGACTGCTAAGGCTTCCTTTAAACAAATCACCTAATAAAGGATCTCAGAGTGAACTAACCATATGGTTTTAGGTACTGGACTGCACCTTAGGGTACCTGGACCCATTTCTCAACGTGAGAACAAAGAATCACTATGGACTCTGGCAAACTGGAATTTTGTTAAATGTATGAAACCAAATACTCTGCAAGGGAGCAAGAAAAAATGCTTGCCAGAAATTTTGTATTGAACTTTCTGGAATTTTATGTACTTTTGGCACAAAAAGGCAGGTTACCAGTCTTAAAAGTTTGGCTCTTTATTCAAAAATAAACATTCCTTGAAACTAAGTGCAGCTGGGTTTTATGGATCATTAGGCATCTTGGCAATAGTACCAAACAAATTCAAGTTCACGGAGGTCACCAGACTTGGGAAGTTGCTATTACATTGGAGGGACCCCTCAAATGCTGGAGGAATAGGCTGATATGAACCTCATGAAATTCAACACAGAATCCTGCACCAGGGATGAAATAACTCCATGCAGCATGTCCTCCATCTGGGAACCATGGTGGACATCAAGCTGAACATAAGTTGGCTGCATACTTTTAGAGCAATGAGGGGTACCTGCATATGAGCTACATGAGCAAGAGCATCACAAGCAGGCCAAGAGAGGCGGTCATTTCCCTCGTATCATGTCCTGGTGAGGCCACACCTGCAGTACTCCATCTATTTTTGACCACCCCAGTAGTCAATGGATACTGAAAAATGAGCGAGTCCAGGGGAGCCTGGACTAACAGGCTCAGGGCATGGAGCACACAACACGTGCAGAAAGGCTGAGGGAGCGGTGGATGTTCAGCCTGGAAAAGAGAAAGCCTAGGGGATCTAACTGCTGTCTTTAATCACTTAAAGAAGAGCTAGAAGGAACACAAGAGCCAGATTTCTTCTTGGAAAGGCCAGTGAAAGGACAAGGTGAAACAGACATTGCAATACAGGGGATTATGAACCTTGTGCTTGGAAAAGTGAGCTTCACAAGAGAAGTGAAGCAGGGGAATGGGGCCAGCCAGGCAGTCTCCAGCCCTAGGGATAGTCAAAGCTCAGTCACACGAAGTCTTGTGCAACCAGATCCAACTTCAAGATTAGCCATGCTTTGTGCAGGAGATTAAACTACATGATCTCCAGAGGTACCGCATGAGCTAATTTATTCTGTGATTGATACGATTCTCTTCACGGTTCTAGTGAAATATGCTACTACTGTTGGGTGTTTCACCTTTTATTAAGACATTGAGTCCAAACAGAATTTAACCTTATTAAATACACAGAAGGAAGCCCATTAAAATACAATGATGAAATATTTTTGCTGTTTTTCTTACCTTAATTTTATATGCATGATTATAAGAACATCAGCAAGTACCCCTGCTCTAAGTGTATAGGTCAGTTTAATTATACTTCAGCTCTCTTCACAGAGAAAAACCTTTTGAAAAAAACCTTGACTCCCCTAGCCATTAAGTGAACTTAACTGACATCTTCTGAGTAGTCTTTTGAAATCATGGGAATTGGGGAGATCTGGAAAGTTCCAGAGCTTCAGGTTCCAATAGCATTACTCCGCATATCAAGAGAAAATATGCAGCGTTAAAAGCAAGGGTGGCTCTTTTGCTTTGTATTAAAAAAAAACCAACCAACCAACCAAACAAACAAACAAAAAACCCAAAAGAAAGAAAAAAGGTGGCAGGAGAGGAGGGAGTGGCATAAAATGACCTCAGCTTTAGAATATAACTTCCAAGTTTCATCTACAATAAACTGTACTGGGATCTGTTTATAGTATGTTGACACAAAATTTTAATATGCATAAGCTCATTTTTGGCATGAGCTTAAGTCTACTGTAGATGGTGATTTTTTTTTTCGTTAGAGCTGTTTTTGCATTAACCAACAAAAGTTCCTACCAACATGTCCATGAAAAATCACGATGCAAAATAATCAAAATCTATGATTACATACTATCTTTTTGATAAATGATTACTGGCCTCTGCCACTGTATACAATCCTACCTGGACTAATCGGAGCATTATAGGAATTTTAGTATTCCAGCCTTTCTGACAGAAGGCCATACAGACATATCCTGTCAGAGTAAATTCAGAAAGATTCCCATTCTCCCCTGTAAAGGTAAACAAATACATTGGCTTACACAGTGTGAAATAGCTTTTAAACTCACGATCAACAGCTATAGCTAATTTATTACCTGCCAAAGCTCCCACATTGTGTAAACAGCTCACAGTGCAGGCAGTAACACAGGCAAATGGCCAGGGATATAACAACTGTCCTAGCTAGCTTTTCACTATACATTTTCACTGGGCATTTGTGACAAAAGGAGCTTCGCTGATTTTTGACAGTGACTATTTTCTCAATGTATTTATGTAAGTAGCAAAAAACTGAAAAAAATCAAATCCACCCACAAATTGGTAGCTGAAAACAGATGCAAGACTTGAGTCAAGGCAAAACATGACTACAAGACAGGCCTGAAGTTCTCTTCATGTCAGCGAACACATCTAAAGCACTTCCTAATTACGAAGCTAATTTTGTCTGTTTTTGCCTGTTTTTAATGGGTAGGAAGTCACATTTTTTCAACCTGCTAAAACAACGCTTCAATTAAGGTTAAGGGAAGACTAAACACATCGCAAGTTATCACGTATATTTGAAAGCAGCAAAGACAGAAATAGGTAGTTTAACTATTTTTCCTTTTTCTCAGTAGAACTGTCAAATGCTTTAACTCACAATTCCTTTACCCACCAGCTGGGATCAGTTTGCTCATTGATGTCTGACCTAATTTGTATTTTTTTTCATGGGACCTATTTGCAGCCGTATGTTCAGCCTTTACATTTGCATCCTTCTCTTGTGACTAAGGTTCTCTCTTTCCTAAGAGAGAAAAAAATTAACATCCAAAGGCCATCCCAAATCTTCCTGACATCTCTATTTTTACATCTATACCTAGCTATCTAAAAGTTGGTGGGAAAGGCAATTACTGCAAGGAACTGCATTCCAAGATGTTAAAATGATAGATACATATATTAATTTGTGTCTTATAATTCAGAGTTACACAAGTACCTGCCTGGGATTTTCAAAAGCTCATACACAGTGACATGAAGGATAGACACCTTTTGAACATCCCATTGTGTGGCTATCTGCACCTTTAGGTAATTACATATCTTGAAATAGTAGTCCCTGTGCATTTATTGCATTTCAGAAGAAACTTTTGTGAAACCTGAAATATAACACCGGATACCATCAGTAATTCTCCAAAGTTTTATTCTGTTCTTGGGCTGTCTTCTGAATTGGTCTCCCTAACAAGCAGGAACCCGCACTTGACAAATGCGCACCGATACCTGTGCAGGGCTGTGCGTGCGGCTGAAAGCATCCGCTGTTGGCCATTCCCTCTGCAAGGACCAGGACCTCCAAAGTCCAGAGACTGTCTTTCTGATTCCCCAACTTTAAAAGGCAGCCCAAGGGGAACAGTACTATGACTGTACCTTGCCATTCTTGTACTGGCCAGAGACAGGAGAATCACATGTCTTTGCTAGATCCAACTTGCAACAGCTATTTGGCTGAGAACCCATACAACACCACTTCACATGTATGTCATTTTTCTCTTCCAGTCCTTACTAAACCTTGAGAAGCAAGTTTAGTTTCCAACCTACAATTCTGCTGAATGTACTTTGAGATCCATTGTTGTTCCTTAATCTGGAGGTGCTTTCCCCCGCAAAAAATAAAAGCTATTATTTCAGTAAGCATGCTACACATGCAGCAGAAAGGCTATATGTTAAGAGCCAAAACTTATTTCACACCATTCTCTCCATTGCCATTACCATCTCACAACCACGCAAGGCTTATAGCAGAACATTTTCACCTGTGCTCACTATCTTTCTCTCATTCCCTTCATAACCAAGCTACAGCTAAGTCTTTACATTTCTTCCTTCATTATGCTGACCAAGAATAATAGATTATTTCAACATTCTCATAAGCAGCCTGTACCCCCTACACTGAGCCTCTCTGACTTTCCTGAAATTCACTATTCTTCTTTCGGTCCTATCTAAATTTCATGGTAAAAGTACCCGAGTAATCACTCCTTTGGTTGCATTCCAATTCTGATGGAAAAATGTGCAAACTCCTCTTTAACTATTTATCTAGTTCTACTAACTCACACTGATGTTACCAGTCACAGTGATGACAACATTTTAGTCCATTTAACAGCCTCTTTCACAGTGACTGATGTTTTGCCTGTGCTGTTTTGTTTTGGTTTTTCCCCACCTAACGCAACCCAGCTGTGTTTTCCGAGCAGCCCCCATTGAGGGGCATACCAGAGTGGACAGTGTTCTCGCACAGCTGAGCCCAATAAGGTTCTGGGGGAGAACTGAGATGCCCAGAAATCTTATCTTAAGAAAAAAGAATGTTTGGAACCTCCTGGTACTGGTGACACATGCCTGGGACTGTAGTTATTAACTAACCAGATGTAGGTCTAACATAGTGCAATTGAAAATATGAAATAATGTCAGTATATACCAAACATTCAGGTCTACCAGGATCATAGATCATAAAGCACATCATAAAACTATAAGCAAAGCGCCTCTGTTTTGAATTTTTTACAGTTCCACTGTCACTGCCAGCATGATTAGTTCTACTACCCAGGAAAAAGAACTTTTTTTTCTATTTTCAGCCTTTTTAGATCTAGCTCTCAGCCCCTAATTAAAAACAAGAAAAAATTTAGGAAGGCTTTTTAGAAAGGCCTTGTGCTATGCAATTATCTTTTTAATGGAAAATTTTCAGCAGGGATCCCTTGTCCTTGGACTAGTCCTGCGAGTACTACAAATGCCTACTAATACCATGCATGTCTAATTAGATGACCGTGGGTCCTATTCAGAAAGATCCCCAGCCTGCATATGTGCAAATCGCTTTTTGTATACAAACAATTGTTTCATGAGATTCATTAAACCCTTTCATTAAAAATCTTTTCATCCTGCATGTACTAAGAGGAAACGTTCAGATCATACTCGAGAAAGGTATATCAGAAAGCCGCAGTCCCATGCAATTCTAAAAGTACGCAAAAGAAAAAGCAAGGGAGCATGTTTTGCATTTTTACTTTCTCATGAAAGAAGAGATTAAGTCAATACAGAGGAAGGCCACATGGCACCAGAAGCAAGATTAGTAGCCATGCTAAGATACGTATGCTTACTATTTTATAATTCGCTTTTCTTCCCAGAGTAAATACTGAATCACAGAAAAGGTATTAAATTCCAAGTACTATAGAACGTTACGTGACTGTCTCAAATAATGGAATAATTTAGAACTACTATAGCAATTTCCAGAATTTTTTGTTCCATGGCATACAATCACTTCACCAGACATTTTCCATAAGCAAGCATCAGCCAAGCAATACAATGCTTTTTGACACGCCGGCCAAAGAGAGGTAAGCTGAAGGGAAAGGCAGCAAGACTGGACTGCATCCCCAGCAGCGTGGCCAGCAGCTGAGGGAGGGGATTCTGCCCCTCTGCTCCACTCTGGGGAGACCCCACCTGCAGTGCTGCCTCCAGCTCGGGGGCCCTCCGCACAGGAAAGACACGGACCTGTTGGAGGAGGTCCACAGGAGGCCACGAAGATGCTCTGAGGGCTGGAGCCCCTCTGCTGTGAGGACAGGCTGAGAGAGTTGGGGTTGCTTGGCCTGCAGAAGAGAAGGCTCCAGGGAGACCTTATAGCCCCTTCCAGTACCTGAAGGAGGCCTATGGGAAAGATGGGGAAGGAGTCTTTATCAGGGCCTGTTGCAAAAGGACAAGGGGCAGAGTCTTTAAACCAAGAGAGGGAAGATTTAGACTAGATATTAGGAAGAAAAATTTTATGCTGAGGGTGGTGAAACACCATCCAAGGTTGCGCAGAGAGGTGGTAGATTCCCCATCACTGGAAAGACCCAAGGTCAGGTTGGATGGGGCTCTGAGCAACCTGCTCTAGTTGGAGATGTCCCGGATCATCACAGGGGGGTTGGACTAGATGGCCTTTAAAGGTCCCTTCTGACCCAAACCACTCAGTCTATAAGACACTGTCCCTGCCTTGTTCCGGCCCGCATGGCTCAGGCAGCACAGTCCCAGGCAGATTATCTCCTCCCAAAGACACGGCAGCCTCAGCTGATCTTAGCGCTCTGACTACAGTCATCTTCACTGAAAATCCACCCTCCCCTAATAGGATATGTAGGCAAAGAGGGTACTCAAGAGCTGGATAATAGAAAAGCCTGAAGGAAGTTTCCTCTGCTGTCTTAAGACAGGTGAGGCTGTTGCACATCTTGTAAGCCATTTCTGAAAGAAACTTTGATTTCCACAATAAACTTTGATTTCCACAGGTTCTCAAAAGACGACACTGTAGCTTCAAGGTTTTTTTACTATGTCATGCTGCTCTGTTACATTATGATGCCACAACATTACAGTAACCCCACAGCACTGAGGCCGCATCTGTTCTGAAGCAACAGCGACAGAGTTCTGTCTCGGGCTTTGCTCTCTTAACTCCGTAAGGCATCTTGTGGTCCCACTGCCAATTGTTCGGATACAATATGTGGAATTTGCACACAGAATAAGGCGGCCAAGGGCGAGCTTTGCTCCCAAAGTGGTAAATAGAATCAGCAGCCTAAGAACTGCCTACTTAACGATTGTAGCCCGATTAAAAAAGCTTAGTGTGAAATAAGAACAATTGCTCCATGTGACAACAGTTTGCTAACATGACACAATCTGCAAGAAGTTGAGAAATTAAGAAAATCATGGTGAAGAAAAACTACTGCCTTCAGATAATTTTTCTTCTATTGGTTAATTTCTATCGATTTATTCCCCTGTTACAGACATTGCTATGGTGTATGTAGTAGACACGGATACTGCGCATCCTGTGGAGGAATTCAGTTTTCTGATTCAAATTTCTGAAGTTGTACTACTGGCTAATACCAGACCTGTAGCAGGTTTTCACTCTTAGCTTTCTCATTAAAAATATTAGAGCTCTGATTCAAAGTCTTTAATACACGCTCATAAAACCCATGGTCTTATGTGAGATATAAGTACATGCTTTTCTGTATAAGGATGGGATTATTCCCAAGCTAAAAGTAAGCATGCACTGTAGAAAACTGCTAGATTTAGGCCTAAGGAAAAAACCTCCTGTTAAACAGATTTCCAGCACTGATTTTGCATATTAGAAAGCAGACATTTTCTTCTTGCACACAGTTAACTGAGCACAGCTAACTTATCTTAAAAGCAGCCTAAACAATTTTTTGGCTACTGTAGGAACTGGAAAAGCAGCTTTAACTCTGCAGTTTTGCAGTGGAGCAAGTTCAGGGATATTTTTATACTTTCTGCTTTGTCAAGCATTTTATACACACTATTTCTTTTCTTTAATTCATTCCAAAAATGTCCACTCCAAATATTTTTTCCATATCTAGCCACAAGATGTTGTTTCTTTTCTAAGAATAAACAATATTTCAGTTTACAAAAACGTCAGTCAAAGTCCTTGACGTGAACATATCTTTATATAGAAAAAGCATCCAAAGCCGCCTTGTCTGGTATGCGGTTACAGAGGGGTAGCTCTATTAGGTGGGAACCTCTAAAGTCATTTTTCCCTACATACCTGATTGGTCATACTTACAGAAATTCCTAGCAGAAGCCACAAGATTATTTTCCCTTAGCTTCTTTTTTCCTGTTCATGTTAAGTGAGAACTCATTTATACCTCTGACCCCTAATATACTGAATATGGTTGCTTATGCAAAAGAATCCTGTTGATACCATGTTAAATTTGCATTTCCAGCTGGAGTCAGAGGATTCAGCCGTCAGAATATTAAAAGTAGTATCACCACATGAGGTAGGGGGAAGGCGCTTGCAAATTAGCTGTCAAGTTGAATAAAAAGAATAATAACTTATGAAGCTGGCAGTTACCATTTGATACTGCACTACCAACCATGCCTTAGGGTAAAGATTAAATTATGTTAATATTGAAAAACTATTTGCATCTATTGCAAAATAGAAGCAATTAAAAAACTATAACAAGCCTAATGTACCTCTGAATTCAGAATGGTGCGACAGCCTTCCTCTCAGAGTAATAAAAATGTTATGCATTAGGAAGTTAGTAATTTATTTCAATGCTATTAAATATTTGGCACATGGCACAGCCTAATAAATGCTTTCTAAAGCCAGCCATCGTGCATATTGTGCGTTATTTATGTATTTATAGCTATTCTCTGCTGACAAACAAACTCCTACTAGTAGTTTTAGAAGTGAAGCATTTAACATACACAAGAAAATAAAGGAAAATTATCCAAATACTATGTAGACTCTTTTATTAGTCTATTTTTGCCCAAAGGCTCTCAAACATAAAACCCTATGCTACTGGTTTGCATGATTCTGCCTCATTTCTGTCTTTATAAAGTACATTAAAGGTTGTATTTATGATAATAGGAAAAGAAGACAGCAGATGTAGACAAGGGTGCCTGGCTCATTTGAAGAGCTGACAAAAAAATCATTTTCTTCAGACCCTCCACCCCCCTTATTTCACACACAAAGTATATGCAATACCAAGAAACCTGCAACATCAATGACAAGATGACAAAACCTCAGTGCTGAACAGGGATGGCTCGCTAAAATTTATTATTCTCTGCCTTTGATAAATTCCAAATGCCAGATTTTGTTGATACATTCACTTTTATCCAGCTTCTTAATTTGTCATTCCTATCTTACATACAGGAATTGCTCATCATACATTTAAATGCCATGCTCTATAGACACCTAACTGTATGCTGACTGTTATTTCAAATTAAAAAAAATGTTAGCAGTATACATTTCATGAGACGTGTGAGCATCCTGATGGCTGCAAGAAAAGACACCCCACCCCCTTTACCCTCCACAACGGGTTAAGTAACAACATGTATAAAATATAGATGATGAAAAACTCAAGCCCTTGAGAAAACAAGATGACGGCATCATGTGCAGCATATAGTATTTGTAGGTACAATGCGCATAACACAGCTCGTTCTGTATATTTAGTATTTTTGTATCACATACAAGTATTTCACTAGCTACTCAAAGAAGAGAAATCAAAACAGAAAGGATTGTTCATTAAAAAAAGGAAAAATACTTATCCATAAAGCTAAGAATTGGACAATTTCTTGTGCATCACCTTTTGAAACTATGGGGGGGTGGCTTGAGCTTTTATATATCTTCTTTTGGTACTGCTTTCTACAACTGATCAATGTCATGAATATCAGATATGCTTGCAAGAGAAACCAAGGGGAATGAATACAGAGACCACTGAAAAACTCTTGCTAAATAAAATGAAATTCAGAACACAACAGCCAACAAGAGTAAGCAGACAAGTATTTGACCAAACTTTTACTAATAGTAACAGAGATACAGTGCTGTCTGTTAATGAGACAGAGCACACACACATAAATTCTCTTTAACAAGAGATGTATGTGTGAGTGCCAACACCTGCTATCCAATTTCTTGCAGAATTCCCAGGGAGGCCAAGCACGTAAGTACAGAAACAACAGAACTGGGATACAACCTTTAGACTGGGATTCCAAGCCACTTGAAGAACCCAAACATACAATAAACGTACTGCTGAGTTCAGCGTATCCAGCTTTCTAAGTGTATGCTTGCACCATGCAATTGCCGTGGCACAGAAACCTCATGCTGGCGTCACTCCAAACTCCCAAGTTTCTAAAGCGTACTACAGCACAAAAGATAACTTAATCCTAAAAGTAGCATAGCTCCAACATTTTACCCAAGCACACCTAACCAGCTCAGGTATGGTGCCACGTTTATGCGTTTTCTGTTCTAGAACTAGCACAATTGCACACTGCTTCTTCAGGTATTGGAATCCTTATTGCATATACAGTCTTCTTCCATAGGCCCTTAAGGAATTTCAGAAATTTCAAGCTCACTGTCCCATTTAGGTTCCATATAGAAGACAGCAGAGGCTGGATTTCTATACTGAAGTAAGTTATGGCAGCAGCAACTTGGACCCTGGCTCTGTAACATTTTGGAAGCAGTTTGGCCTATGTCATACAAGGAAGAGTGTCCCTGTACCCAAAACAGTCAGAGCAGCCTAAAAGGAAAAGCATGCAAATGCATCACCGCTAAACTGTAGTGCTCCTTTTTCTCTTTATTTACATTTTTTGTTAAGGCTAAAGATGCAGATGTTCAATGTCTTGCCAAATTCTTTACTAAGATTGGAGAATCAAAGGCAAAGCTATGAGTTTGGACAAGTGCTTTCAAAACAAACACAATCTGCAGCTCACCCATCTTCTTGCACTGCTTGACTTTTTGAAGCCAGAGAAAATTATGCATCTCCCTGAATGCAGCAGAAACACCAAAACGTGTGGGAATGTAAACATGGATGATTCCATGGATTCATAACAGTGAGATTTCATCTTAGGGTTTTGAATTTGGACTCCTTAAAAAGTATAAATGAAACTAGTTTGTGTTTAAAACTATATGCAGTATTCAGTGGAGTTAACTATATTGAGGTTCAACAAGGCCAAGTGCCGGGTCCTGCACTTGGGTCACACAACCCCACGCAGCGCTACAGGCCTGGGGAAGAGTGGCTGGAAAGCTGCCCGGCAGAAAAAGAGCTGGGGGTGTTGCTGACAGCCGGCTGGAGATGAGCCAGCAGTGTGCCCAGGTGGCCAAGAAGGCCAACAGCACCCTGGCCTGTGTCAGGAATAGTGTGGCCAGCAGGACTAGGGCTGTGATTGTCCTCCTGTACTCAGCACTGGTGGGGCCCCACCTTGAATACTGTGTTCAGTTTTGGATCCCTCAGCGCAAGAAAGACATTGAGGTGTTGGACCGTGTCCAGAGAAGGGCAACAAAGCTGGTGAGTGGTCTGGAACACATGTCTGATGAGGAGCAGCTGAGGGACCTGGGGGTGTTCAGCCTGGAGAAAAGGAGGCTGAGGGGAGACCTTATCACCCTCTACAACTACATGAAAGGAGGGTGTAGACAGGTGGGGGTCAGTCTCTTCTTCCAAGTAACAAGTGATAGGATAAGAGGAAATAGCCTCAAGTAACGCCAGGGGAGGCTTAGATTGGATATTAGGAAAAAATTTCTTCATTGAAAGGGTTGTCAGGCATTGGAGCAGGCTGCCCAGGGAAGTGGTGGAGTCACCATCCCTGGAGGTATTTAAAAGATGGGTAGACGTGGTGCTGAGGGACGTGGTTTACTGGTGGAATTGGCAGTGTTAGGTTAGCAGTTGGACTCAATGATCTTAAAGGTCTTTTCCAATCAAAATGATTCTATGATCCTATATGACTACAGCATCTACATGTACCCTGCAACTCTAAGTACATAAAACATTTATACACATTGTCCAAGGGAAACGTGCATACAAGTATTATTATAAATCTATATGCAGCATACCAACGTCAGACTTGCCTGAAAGACCAGGACCATGGTCATGATTTACCTATTACAATGTATGTGGTATTTTTATTCAGAAGATAAAGCCGTGTGTAGCATAATATTGGAGAAAAGAAAATAAACCTCTCCAATTGCCTTAGGGAAGTATCTGGATCCAACTATGATGTTTCAATACTTTGACAGCACAGAATGAGTTAACATGTCACATATCTTCCAGACTAGGGACAACACGGAATCACTAACACTTGACGGCTCCCACCCAGGTGAGAGCAATCAAATCTCCCAGGATGGTTAGGTTAGGATTAAACTCTCTTCTGCCTCTAAACTGCACAGAGACAAAAGTGGTGAAAAACGTCAAAGCAACAGGTCACCTAGTGAATTGGTGAGAAGTGTAACTGAGAATCACTTTCAGTTGCTTTTTTAGGAAAAAAGATCTCAGAAAAAGGAGGAGGAGTAAAAAGTTTGCTAAAGAGTGAAAGAAATCACAAATTGGAAAAGGGGGAAACCAGACAACAAACCTTATCTAAGATAAAAAGAAGACTGAGCAAGGAGCTGATTAAGAGGTCTGCAGACATTTTGGCCAGATTTCTTGGGCCAGCTCTGCACCCTATTGAGACCAGGAAACATTTAAGAGCGTATTTATCCTCACATAATGGGATGTAAGTAGTCTAATAAGAGCTCTGCTGCTGTAGCACTCTCCAGTAAAGCAACAGAAGTCTACATGTGCTCAACAGCTATCCCTGAGAGCTCCTCAAATGCATCCAGTTGGGCAAAAGAGATAAAGCCAATGTTTACCAAGAAAAAGCACTGATCTAAAGCTTCCAGCCAGAAGGCAGTGAGGAGTAACACACTTAAAACAGCACCAAAAACCACAGATGTGACCTATTATTGTAACAAACTCCAAGATCTCAACTAGCAGCACAGCTAAGGTCAAAATACACATTCAATTCTGAAATGGAGACAAGAAACACATGGAGAAAGATTTCACTTCTGGATTTTTTTTTTTTTTTTGACTTATCTACTAGTTTGAAAAGGAGATTAAGAATCAAAATCATTGACACAAACTAAAGGAAAGCATGTAAACGAGACAAGTTTTTAAAAAAGTCTATTGTCGTTAACTTCTTGACCTATATAAGTTTTGACTGCTAAGAATTTAAAGTTAATTCAGCTATAAACAGTACAGTGGTGTCAAGAATTTTGTTTAAAAGGACATATTTCCATCACAATTAATGTATTACCCTGTCATTCCAGGAACAGCGGTATACTTAAAAAGAGCAATATATTCTATTTCAAAACTATCCGTGTGATTTGCAAAAGTATCTCAGAACTAAACTTGTAAAAATACTGTTTCAAACAGTTTAAAATTTTTACGAGTCTGCAATTTCACATGAAAAACAGAAATGAAAAGTTAATGCACTACTCCAGAGTTGTTCCCATTGTTTATTGTAAGTTATGAACAAAACTATGACAGATACAAGCCTCAATTTTTAACATCAAAGTTGCTCTTTTCCCCCAAATTTGAAGCCACCTCCTCTGAGGTGGCCAGGAAGTTATCCCACAAAGGTAAAAGGCATTTCAATTGACATGTATCTTGCCAGAATCAAGTTTTACTAAAATATCTAGCCTATGATTGCGTCTATTCACTTGAAAGGATTGTCCGATCATCTCAATTTTTACATAAACTTGCTAACAAAGGGTATTTTGTACAGTAGCAAATGGCAATGTATAGTTTACCTGGACATTTTAAGAGCAGTAAGTCACTTTACTCTTTGGCTTTTATTTCTCTTTGTGTTTGGGAACATATTGTCTCTGTGACTATACAGGATTACAAACTGTAGTCATTTCCTATCGACTAGCTCATTGTGTAGCTCAAAGCATGTCAAGGTCATATTTTTATGCCAAGCCCTAGCTATAGCCCCGAAGGTAGCACGCAGTGCTTCATTAGCCACATTGTGTTGTACAGGATATTACTAATACCTAATTGAAGAATCTGCTTTAAACCAATGCGGTATCTGAGATACTTTTTCTGGAATACACAAGCACTGGGAAAAAAATTTAAAATGTTATGGTTTGACCATGCTAAATATTTTGTCCAACAATTTCTTTCATAACTAAACACCTCCCCTTTCCAGGCTGTCATAGCTGGGTATGATTTTGGGACAGCCTTGACCCAGCCCACAGATCAATACACCCTGGTACATACAACAATGTGCCCTCACTGTTTTTCAGATGATTGTGTGTGAAAGTAGGTGATACAATTTGCATACACACGAAGAAAAGTCAAATGTAAATTCAGTACTTGGGTAAACATGAGTACCAGCATGCCAGAAATTATGTATGCAATTAGTATCACATACATGAAATGGCGCGTATAATTATAGGCCACATTTGGAAATCCATCCTGTGTTTTGACAAACATTCTGTACGCTTCTATGCTCCCTATCTACTCACCAGGACCTCAAGTGCTGGTCTTTGCAGAACACTAAGCATGAGCATCTTTGTATTCAGTGGTCCAGCTGTCATGAGTTTTGCCTTCCAGCTATCATTCTCAGATGCTCATCAGACACCCTTATTCCAATTTAGTCCACAGAGTATGAGTGGTTCAGCTGCTGTCCTCAGCGCGGAGGTTTTCAGCAGCAGCTGTTGGGCAGTAATGATATTAAGTCTGTATTTCTAAAGGAAATGACATTTCTGCAGAAAAAAATGACAAGTCAGCTTTCAGTTTTACAGAGGTCTCGGTTCTCACATTTTCTGGTCCTAAGGCTGCGGTGTTAGAAACTTTAACACAGACTCCTCCCACATAGAATAGAGAAAAGTATGTTCACAATTGTGGAGAAGACAATTTCCTCTTAATTTCACACAGGCATATAGTATTTGTTTGACAGACTGTGCGGTTCCCAGTATGCAATTTTTATTTATTTATTTTTAAATGGTGGAAGAAATCTTATCAATAGTATCCACTAAAGGCCACTTCCACCAAAACAACAATCTCAGTGTTATTTGCCTGTTGTCCCGGTTTGAGGTACATAATTCTACTTGAAAGTTCTTATTGGACAGTATTTTGTATGTTTTTTTCTCATCAGTAAAAATTGTAGATCTTTAACTTAAATTCTTTTTAAAGGTCAACACTGTATGGCATCCTGTAAGTCAGCTTAAAAAGTAAGTGCATAAGGTCTGTAGCTAAGCTTCCCTCAGAGCTACTGTCCTGAACTACCATCTTCTTGCTGATCGCAGCAATCTAAAGTTTGCTATAGACAAAAAGTTTCAATTGAAAGGTTAATTAGAAATGAACTGTTTGCAAAACCACTGAGGGAACTGGAGACCTCATAACCAAAGGACTTAGGAAATCGGTAACAAACATACTCGACACAGAAAGTCTCTTATGAGATTCACTTTGGTAAGCATGAAAGGGAAGGGAACCTGGCTGTGCGTAGCATTAGGCAACTAACAACTCTGAAAGGGGTAGCTTCCAGATGCGCACAAGAAATTCTCAGATTTGAGGCGTCTCCTAATAGGCCCTTCATCCAGAATTTAAAGATGGTAGGCAAGCCACGGGAAACTGCACATTCCTATGCCTGTCTTGCCAGGACCAGAGTAGCCCAGTAAATACATTGTTATTACTTGTAAAAACCAACAGGCTTTGCACTGACCTGCTTTGACTGAAATTAAAACATTGACAGAGTAACAATATCGGCTGCATCCCCAGCAGTGTGTCCAGAAGGTATAGGGAGATGATTCTGCCCCTCTATTCTGGTGGGACCCCACCTGCAGTGCTGCCTCCAGCTCTGGAGCCCCCAACATAAGAAGGATACGGACCTGTTGGAGTGAGTCCAGAGGAGGCCACAAAGATGATCCGAGGGCTGGAGCACCTCTGCTATGAGGACAGGCTGAGAGAGTTGGGGTTGTTCAGCCTGAAGAAGAGAAGGCTCCAGGGAGACCTTATAGCAGCCCTTCAGTACTTGTAAGGGGCTTATAAGAAAGATGGGGATAAGCTTTTTAGCAGTCTGTTGCAATAGGACAAAGGGTAATGGCTTTAAACTAAAAGAGGGAAGATTTAGGCTAGATATAAGGAAGACTTTTTTTTTTTTTTTTAAAAAAAAAAAAAAAAAAAAAAAAAGGATGGTGAGACACTAGCACAGGTTGCCCAGAGAGATGGTAGATGCCCCATCCCCGGTCCCCGGAAACAGTCCGGGTCTGGTTGGACGGGGCTCTGAGCAACCTGATCTATTTGGAGATGTCCCTGCTCATTGCAGAGGGGTTGAACTAGATGACCTTTAAAGGTCATCTAGACGACTTTCCAACCCAAACCATTCAACAACTCTATGAATAAATTGCTGTTTCTGCACCTTTTGGCTGTAAATCTTGACTATGGCACCAGGAACCATGAAATATTTACCTAGGCTTGGGAAAGGTAGCAAGCTTCTGAGTAACTGCTATTTTGTATTACCCAAATACTACCCTTCCTACTAGCACTCATGCAGCTTCTGCATATTCTTAGTTTGTCTCCTTGACAAACTCCCAAACCCTGTTTGAGTGGCATCACTACGAAGTTACAAAGTAGGTATCTGCCGTCTCTCAGGTAGAGTTTGCCAAGTAGAACAATATTTGTATAAAACTTAATAAAAACATTCTGGTTTTGTGACAAAACACTTTTTGGAAAAATCTTTCCCTCAACAGCCACAAAAAAATTCCCACGCTCATGTTTTCTTTAGCAATTACCTTATTTGACCTGGTTTCGTTCTGTGGAGGTCTTAATGTCACTAGCCTAGTGGGCTAGGAGAAAGCTAATACAATTAACTGGGAAGCGCTCAGGAATCAGACTCAACAGGATGAAAAGCACTACACAAAATCTTGGGTTGGCGTTTCCAGAGCATCTGGGAACACCTAGTTAACATAAAGAATTCTCAGTGACTTAACACTGCCAAGCACTTTTATTCTGGCTTGCTTACCATCACCTTGTGCTAATATTATGTCTGTCCTTGTGCTAAATTAGTTACCAGATTGCATGCGTTTGGGGGATCTGAATGCTAACAGCTAGGCTGCTGTCACAAACAGACCACACAAAGCTTTTACCCAGTGAGAAAACTTCTAAGGGTTTGTATGTATTGGTCCATCCAAACATAGCACATTACAGTGCCGTTATTAAACTTGAAAAACCGCAGTCTCTTCTCACTTAAATGCTGAACAGGGCTGCTGTTGGGATCACAAGCACTAATCAGTGTGGGTTGTTGTCAAGCATAGATGTTACCCAGAGAAGATCTTAACAGCTAGCACTTCAGTGCCTTTCATGTGTGGATCATCTAGTTTTCGAAATCATCACTTTACTAGCAAGGATGAAACTACCCCATTACCTTTTTAATGATGACTAAGAGATTGAAGCTGAAATGCCATCAACATGCTGCACTCCCAGACATCGTGCCACTCTCAAACAGCTTTTGCTTTCCACTGTTCCTCAACAACTTTAGAGGGACAGAAACAACTGCTTTCTATAGCTTAAGTAGTATACGAAGCACCATTTGAAAGATATAGCCAGGAAATAGTTGACCTAATTCCAACCTTTCCATTTACATTTAAAGCTTTGAAGGGGTTGCCACAGGCTACAATGCTGAATTTTATCTTCATTAGTTTGCAAAGATAATTTCTGTGGGGTTTGGAGACTAAGCACAGAAATCAAGTCCCTTGAGCAGTGCTTCTTGGTATTTGGAAAAGGTCAGCCCTAATTTTGAAATTTCTTTTTCAAAAGAAGTCAGTTTGCCCCATGATCACTGCTCACTGTTACAAATCTAGAGATGCCATTCTAGAACTAAGACTTGACAAAAAAAATTGACTGCAATCCTTCCTTCTGAAATCTTTGGCATCCATCTAGAGAATGTTATACATCCGACGAGTAAGTCCACACCACAGCTGACTGAAGCATTTCTTCCATTCAACTTATCCATACCATCTTGTTCCTTTACACTTGATTTTATCAATTTCTCTCTACTAAACATGCAATAAAGCACTGTAGCTTGAAAATGAGACCATTCTGAACAAGAGCGATAGTTCTAGCCCTCAGTAAGAAGACAGCAACAGTGTTTGTTGTAAAAATTCAAGGTCCCATCTTGAAGTTATAGAACAAAGTTTTATTCTCAATAGTGACTGATTTCTAGTAAATCAACAAGAAACATGTCTTAACAATAAGGGAGAGAATTTAGCCAATAGGTTCTTAGATGCTTCTTGTTTGGTTCATTATCACAGACTACTATACTCAGACACTAAAGATGCAGCACACAAACCTTTCATGGGCAAACCCATTTCTCATCATCTCACTTACCAATTTTCCCATACTTGCATTTACTACAGGTGAAAAACAATACCTAAGAATGTATGAGGAGATACAGTACCCTTAGGCACCTTAATCTATTGATTTAACAGAACAGTCTTAAAAATAAATTTTGAGTCAGATATCTAAGAATGATGGAAAAAATATATACTATGCAAATAAAACTTCTACTCTAGATGAAAAACAATCACAAGGAAAAAATCTCTGTGCAGATTTATTCAGTCATGCATGCCTCATATGTTACTACTACAGCACATTACCCACAAACAATTTCTCCATTACTAAATACACTCAATTCATCTACCAGTGCTTAATAAATATTTGATCCTAATTAAACCTAATGATTTTCTCTGCTTCTAAGATCCTGAAGCAGATCAACAATAGACTTTTTTTTTTTTTTAGCACTACACTTGATTTAAAAGCAAAATCCTGACAATTTGGTGTGAATTCTGTATAAAGATAAATGAATGTGGAAAAAACGTGTTTTCTCTATCAAGAGATTCTCAAAGGGGAAAATCAGTTATGCAAACCGTGTTGCTTTCCAGAAGACTGCACTAGATACATCCCTGTCAACAATAACCTGTAACTGATAACCAAAAGCCACTCAGCGCCCTTGGGCCACCTGAAATGAAATCTAAGTATTCGTACATAAAATACTTTCTCAACATACTCTATACTTGATTACACATTATAAATGAAAAGAGAGCTTGTAACTTTAAGCTGGTTTGCCATGTTATTTTTTTTAATTAACGAAGAAATTTGGGAGTTTGCATGTTTATTTTAGCATTACTTGCAATTTCCAATGTTCTGTTTAATCAGGAAATTAGGGAGGTTTTCTTTTTAAAGACTTCTACCATTGCATAAAGAAGATTTTTTTTTTATTTTTCTTTAAAAACAGAACATTCCATAACATTATTTTTTTAAAAATTAAGAGCTGCATTCCAGCTTTGTGAAAACTCATCTGTTTCCCTTAGGGGTAGGAAGGTTACCATTAGGACTAGAAAGTTCATTCAACCAAGCCAGGCACGCAGGATTTAGTGTGGCCAGCAGTGCTTGGTGGAGAAAAGACCTGAAGCTCTCCTGCCATTTTGAACAATTACTGATACCAGCCCTACTTTACAAAAAAAAAAAAAAAGTTCACAGTTTTTCAAATTGTGGAATGGATTTGTCTGTACACAGCTTATTTCCTAGATATCACGAAAAAAATCCCCATTTCAATTGACATTAATTGGTGGCCCCAGCACAGAAGGGATTTGCACGCTTGCCTAGATAGAGAGTTTCCCCTGAGACACGCTCCACGGTGGTGTCACGCCAAGGGGGAAGCATCATACGCTTCTGTGACTTCTGGGGCTGCTCTGGTGCTGCCCGAGAGAACTTTTATTTTGGCGACTCAATCCTGTACCCTTCCAAGAGGGTACATTTTGCACATTTTCCTCCAGCCAATTAAGGAAGAAAGTCAGAGGCAAACATTCCTCCCTCACTTAGAACCTCAATCACTTATGTAAAGTAATACTGGCAAGAATGGGTGCTCAAAACTAGTTTAGACTAAACATTCTAAATTTGTTTCATCAGACACCTGCAGGAGTTCTAATTTATTTTAATTCATGCATCTAGCAATTCCAGAAACAGCACATTTCAGCAGTATTACCAATATCAGCTATTTAGGCAAAGGCAGTTAAAAACACCAAAATAAAAATTTAAAAACAAATTAAAATGAAATACTGTATCTTCTGCATTTGGAGCTAACCTAACTTTTCATTAGGGAACAATCAGAACGTCTTTTCAAGCTTTGGCTAGGTATTTCAAATTTAAACAAAGCTGAAAATCTCAGGTATATACTGGCAGAGACTGCATGGGACACAAATAGACACTTGTGCAAGAAATGACAAGAGATGGCAACACAGGATCTAACAAAAAATAAATCTTTAATTTTATGAGATTTTTTTTAAAGAGAATGGCTGAGACTATCTCTTGGACAACAGTATAAGGTACATTTTTATGTGTTGGAACATGTAATAAAACAGGCTTCCCGTAGGAAATTCACAAGGTAGGTGTCTACACTACAGAGCCACATTTTTTTTTTTCTCTTTGTTCCCGAAAACTGAAAATGAAAGCTAGCTTTCACTAAAAAAACATGCCTCCACAACAACTACTAACAGCCCGATTCCACAATGAACTCTTAGCCTCTTCCCTCTTGCTAGATGCACCTGAGATCCACTAAAGCTGGTGGGATAAAAGTCAGTATGGATCCTGCCCTGGGCAGAACTTAAAGAAACAAGCAAGAACACTGGAGGAATTCTCTTTTGTATCTTTAGTACCATACTGTGGTTTAACAAAATCAAGAGCTGCCAAACTACTTCTACTTTGCTGGTTTTCAGATGTTTTATGTTATTAATACATTTTCAGCATAGATTTTCTTCTCTCATCGCCCATGTTAAGTCTGTCACCTACTGCAGAACACGCCAGATTTCCGTCTTATTGCACCCAAAGTTTCTAAGTTCACCAGGACTGATGTCTGCAGCAGAAAACACTACTATGATTGATATCAATAACCAAATTCAGCACGCATAGTACAAATCTAAAGAGTTTGGATTTTTGATATCTGACACTACTTTAAAGATGATTTATCAAGTCAATATATGAAGTCACTTTAATGTTTAATGAACATGCTGGAGTATAGTGAAATTTGATGTACCTGATTTGTGTAAGGGATTCCAAAAAGTCCACGTAAGCTATGAGTATTTTATACCCTGGGGACACTCTTGATTTTTAGAACTCCAGTGCAAAATTATCAAAACAGTAATTTGGATCTGTTTGTTCTCCACTTTTTGCTATACAGTAAAATTTAATTCGGGGTTTGAAATGTAATTTTTTTAATTTCATATTTAACCCATCCTGCTTTTTAGGGTGGTAGAAGGCATGATGGTGATATTTATTTCTTTTTAAGAAAACAATGGGTAACCTACTGTTGCATTAGTGAGCCATATATCAAGAAACTATACAGCTAAAGACTGGTTTTGCAAAAATATTTTATGACTTGATACAAAAGCCATCTAAAACTTTGTTGTTAAGGAAGCAGCATAAGAATGACCACAGTCATGACTAAATAGCAGCCTTGTAACTAACCTGGTATATGGGGTAGTATACTGTTGCCTTGACAGAAGAATAAATGGATAATTATCTCTGCCCAGGGGACTGGGAAAGCTGACAATCATCTGTTACCTACTGTGATGAATATCCCGTTGCTTACCACATGTCTACTAATTCTTAATGTGCAGTGATGTAAAATGACTGTCTAGACCAGGTTTTCTTCCATCTTATTAGCTCACTCAGAGTTCACCTGAGCATCTTAAAGAAGGCAATTCATATTAAACACAACCGCTTCGATCACTCTTAATTTACAATTGCAGCAGAAAAACCTTTAACAAACTTTAACAACATGGGAAGATGTGGTTTATTTCAGGGACTTCTCTACTTCTACTTCTCTACAGTGTGCTTTTCTTGACTTTCTGTAACCCTGTACCTCGTGACTTGTTTTATCTGTGCACTGCTCTTGTACTGCCTGTGCTGAAACAAAGGAGTAGTGCTGGCAATTTTATTTATGTGTAGGTGAAGCAGTAGAGGTCATCAGCACCCAACTAGATCCCACCTGAAGAGAACAAAGGAATAAATGCACCCTATATAAAACCAACTTACTCTATATTTCTTTAAATACAGTCCTCTGGGGAAAAAATTCTCCCAGAAGAAGAAAAAAAGATATTGTTAAATAATGAACTTGTTTTGGTAGAATTACTGAAGAGTTGTCTGCCTTCACAGTCAGTCCAATCCCAGTGCTAGAGCTCACCACCTTTTTAAATGGTGTAACATAACTTTTTATGAAATCAGGTTATAATCTTATCAGTGAAATGAGCCGCACTCAAAGTACTGCACAAGTAGCTACACTGTGCAAAACCAGCTTTTCCTGGTAAAACTTCAACAACATTAAGAACGATTACTTTTGAAACGTGAGTGAAAAATTTGGAGGAAAGGGGAAGATTCAGATACAGGTTTGCCAGGGAAGAAAAATAAAATATAAACTCATAACAGGCTTTTTTAAACAAACAAACAAACAAACAAACAACCCCAAACAGCTCTCCCAGACTAACTGAAAGTCATTAATGACATCAGGTGAGAGGGATTCCACAGTTCAGGAATAGCGAAGAGCCTGGCCTCCCAAGCTAACGTGTTTCTACAGCACAGGACATATTCTCCATGAAATGCCCTGGTCCCCACGTCATCCAGACATGTGCAAATGGAGGGACAAGGCAAGTCCCACGACTACGGCTGCAGATCCATGTGCCATCCGTGAAGCACCTCATGCAGTACCCTGCTGCACAGTGTAGAAAAATCCTCTCAGATTAAGATGTCCAAGTAGTAAAGATGTGCAGATAGTAAAACGTACAAGAAAACTAGTTTACATAGGTGCAAGGAGGTTTCATATTGCATATTTTAACTTCATGTGGTTGCTCGGGCCCAGGCAAACGTGGGATTTTCTGCACACCAGTCATAGTAGCGTGTATCACATAACAGTGATTTCTTTGACTCTTCAAGTCATCTGTTCTTTCTGAGGTAAAAGGAAAAAAAGGTTTGTTTCGGCCACACAGTGGCATGAAGGGAAGTAATTCAGGCTAACTTTTGGTGAGGATGGCTAGTTTCCCCAGCTTTCTTCACTGTCTATGGAAAGAGGTCAAGAAAGCCTCTCCAGAGGGCAATCACGGGCAAACATCAGAAACCGCCTGGCCCTTTGACAACACGATTCTTTCACACATTAAAGCAGCCACCTAGGGAGAACGGCCCACGTAGACTAGAGTTATCATTTGTTAATATCACCCTTCTCTTCTGCTATGAAAGTTAACAGTATGAAGTATTTAAAAAAGAATACAGGAATCTAATTCTTATTCCTCAAGATGCAGATTCTGTTAAACTGTACATCTCCAAAGATTCTTACAATGAACACTCCATGGTGTATACACATGGTTAAGACTGCTGATCTGAAACTACTAGGCTATATTAAGTCTGAAGGCTGTGAACAAAAAAAGTCATTTTTCCATTTTCTACAAAGGCTACCGAGGACAAGTTAACCTGTTCTCAAGTTGGTTCAACTCAATCTAGGATCCTGCCTTCACCACAGGAAAGGTGCACCTCCTTTCCCTGTCACTTCTGCTTCTCCTGTGTCAGGTCTACTGATCACTTGACGTGGGACGAGTTGGACTCATCCACTGGTCCAAATGAGAACTAATCCTGCAACTAAGACTAAAAACATTTTCAGTTAGGTTAGGTGTTATACTGACTTAAAACTTAAAATGTGGGAATAGTCGGCCTGCAGTTCATATGGATTTCATATTCAAGCTGGTTGTTTACAAAGACTAAGAGTTCACTACATCTCTAGCCTAATGTGCTTAATTACACCACTGAACACAAGCAGCTACTCAGACAGCAGACCTTGTCTGAGACGTTGGTGTCAGTCATCAATTTATTATTTCTGTCTCGGTCAGAAGGACTTCATCCTTCCAAAGAGCTGGCAAGCTAAGGAATCCTAGGAAGGACAACTGATTAGCCACATCAGTTGCTTCACACAGTGATACTGCACTGAAAATTTTTCAAAGACAGTTTTCCTTAATATTCCAAATGATACCATCTCCTGCCAGAATATACTAATAATATTTTTTTTTTCTAATATAACGCTCTGTAGCTTGCAGCTCCAAACAAACAGTAATAAAAAAGGTGGCAAATGCCTACCATCACCTGGTATTTACAGAGTATCAGAAAGTAATAAGCTGGTTCTGCAACAGAAGATCAGCTGAAGCACAGCTGAGTCATCTGGATAGTTCATTTCCTGCACACCTGCTGTAATGGTGCAGTGAAAGACTACCACATAAAACATTACAATTCACAAAATACTATTCCAGAAATAAACCCGTAATATTTTTACAAGTTATACCAATTTCAAATTAAGGATTCCAGCAAGCTAAAGCCTACCTTTAAGTCAACACTAAATCTAAACGCCTACTTTGGTGTAAAAACATACCATTGAGACTACCAAGATCAGCCCAGCATAAGTTCTGTTGTTCTTCCCTTAGATTTACACATTTGCCATTAAATCAGTGGGATCCTTTTGAAAGAAATCATTCTCAGTATGAAAATGTTAGAACAGGACAGTATTTTGTTTCAAAAAGTATAAAGCAAATGAAGTTCATTAACATGCATGGATGAACACTTTCTACCATGTCAGGAAACTCAGTTTTTGCTAGTGTTTCTACAGCTTTGTTACCTTCAACCGCAATCACAGATGTGTAATGAACAAGTAATTTGGAAATGGAACAGAAATATAACTAGGAAGACATCTGCCCTGTTTGCTACAAGGGCTATTTAATTTAATAATGATTCATGGCCAAGAAATGTCACAAAACTGCAATTATCATAGGCAATTTACGCACACATTAGACAAATTGACAACATTCCCATAGCAAAGCCAGGAAACTAGTCTCAGAATCCAAGAACTTTCCTTCTCTGGATTATATTGAATTTTTAAAGCAAGATCAAGAAACTTCATAAAAAACCATGCAGGAATGGGAGGAATAGTTTCTTAGCAGCGTCTTTAGCAATTTATCATAATAATGGTCTTATTCTGCTCATGGGTATACAGCCTTTATGCTGCTCTAGACACTGACTTCAATAATATTCCTACTGCTCTGTAACAGAAAGGAGGAGATTGGAAACTGGGCACAAAGGTGAATAAAGGTATTTAAATAAATTATGACATTAGGAACAGGGACAAACTACGTTACTTAGCTATACTCAGCAGAAAAAATCCACCTGGCACTTCCAAAGAAGAATGGTCTGTCCATTTCTTACAAACACTGTGCTCTGTATGAAAAGGGCACTACGAAGCCCAAAACAGTACCAGTTTTAAAAAAACGTCTTCATCATTTGTATTGACTGAAGATGCACCATTGCCGCACTAAAGCTACTCCCAATCTCTAAAGTAGCGTAACAAGAAACCTAACAAGTTGCCAAATAAACTCCAGTTTAAAATGTAACTTGAAATTAAGTTGCAGAGTTAGCAAGTGGTCAAAACAGAGCAAATTCCCCACAAATACTGTTTTAATTCCCAGTATTAAGTATCTACCAATGTGAAAGGGAACGCTGTTGAAAAAGAATTATTGACTAATATAAGATCAGTTTTGCTAGACTGAGTATCAGGGTACCCACAGCACAATACAGAAATATGGCAGCAAATTGGAATACTGCACGTACAAGGATCAAGCAACTGAAAGTTTTAACTGACAAAGTCTACTTTGCAACTGTGTCTCTATTCATCCAAGTATCCCTGAAGCATCTGACAAATTCCTTCAGAGATGAGATACCATGTCCGCCATAAGGTTAAAACCCCCTTATTTTCAGAAAAGTAAATGCAATCAAGATTAAAGCTGGTCCTCTATGCTGCAGTCTGGGGGGGGAGAATAAAAAAAATATAAATCACACTGCATCAATATCAATACTATGAGAATCTCTTTAGCACGTGCAAAGGCTTGTGTTCACATATACGTGCTATATGTTCCCATACATAGTTAAATGTCCATTTGACAAATGCTGAAATATTTGCACCGTTAAAAAGTTTGAGACAACTTCCTGCTTCCTTCCTTCCTTCCCTTCAATTAGGCTTTTCCCACACATAACAAACTTTACCCTTTACACTTATGGATGATGGCTTTTGTAGAACTTGCTATCAGCATTTAAAGCAGGCTACCATTGAGGACACGCCGGTACCCAGAGGCACACCAGTGGCTGCCACACCGCAGCTGCTGGGGGGGCTGCCCTCTCCTCACTCTGCCGAGCCGCATGTAGCGTCCCAGTATTCTCCAAGGCACAGCTCTGGAAAGCCACTCTGGAGCTTTCCAGCTGACAGGCAGAACATCAGCACAGAAAAACAGATGACTGTACCAAAGGTCTTAAGGAAGTTTATGAAGTTTTCCACCCTTTCAGGCAATGAAATTGCATCCTGGCAATTACTGAGCACAATATTTGATGGTGCCACGACAATGTAGTTTAGTATTTTCTAGGGCAGGCTTCCATTACAGAAATGATGGATTATGCCAAAATGAAAGATGATTTAGCCCAAAACCTCAAATTTTCTAAGATACAGAAACATCCTCTGCCACAAGAGCAGCTAAAGTTTCTTACAGTCTTGATCAAGGTTTGTCCTACTTCATAACCTCATTGGGATCAATCAAGTCTGTCAAATACAGGACACATTTTTTCTCAAGATTGACTCAATTATTAATAAAGATTTGTCAGTTCTTATAGGACCCTCTTGTTACATATATGTGTATTTCAAAAGAGTCTAGATCCACCTTTATTTTGATAACAAGTACACGCAATTTTTAGCATGTTTAAGCAAAAAGCAGATTTTGCACTTGTGCATTTTCCTTCACAACCAGGAGGAAATTCACGTATCAGATGAACCAAAAGAGCAAAGACACAGCTTGTAAGAAATGATCTGCTAATAAGCAGTATCGTTGTCAGCTCTCTTCATTAGCCAGTTCAAACATTAGAGATAACGCATATTTAGACAACTTGACCTACAACGGTCAAAGTTTATAGTCCTTCCTACCACCTCTCCAGCGATGATCCAACACTGGTAGAAATTAACTACTAGCTAAGTATACCATTGCCAATGAAAGATTTGGGATGCAGCTCCCTACTCACCTGGTCCTGCAGCACTCTACCACATTTAAATAAAGCAGCTAGCAGTAACATCTCTAGTAAAATTCTTTATTAGAACAGTATATTTTTCTTGGTTACAAGAAAACTGTTTTTCACCAGAATCTTAGAGGCAGGCACAGCAAATATGAAAGTGAAGGAAACCCTTTAAATGATCAAAAGAATGCTAAATATGTCCTCACTGGCAGCCAAACTGCAAAAAGCCAATTATTAACAAGCAAAAATTCTATCTCAGCAGGTAATGTACTTGTAACCCAAGGACTGAAACTGTCACTGAACATTGACCTATAATGGAAATGTTGACAGAAAATGATGAAGTCAGCACTAAAGTTAAGACACTGACTTGCCTCTAGACTGGACAATCTAGAGACCTAGTTTGACCTCTCACGGCCCTCAGCATGAACACAAAGAACAAAGTATCAGCACTGAAATATGCACCTGCAATACAGATGAGAAAATGCAGCGTGTATTGAGTAACAATATTTTAATAGTGGAAGTATTCCTCAAGTTCATCAGCAATTAGAAAAAATAACAATTTAGGGAATATGTATCTATAGGTTTTATATTTCACCCTCATGACTGATTTTGTATTTCCTTTATTTGTCTAGCTTTCATATCCATGGAATGATAAACACCGTCCAAACAGCTGAGCCTTCACCACATGCCCTCAAATAGTTCTGTCTTGTTATGGCTCCAGCTAGGCAAGTTATTTTCAGCAAAGGTCATCAAGTTCTAGAGTCCATTAGAAAGCAAGAAAAACAAAAAAAACTCAGCATTTGCCAGTTTTATATCTATTGCAGCTGTCAAGGCACACTTATTCTAAAAAGATATTTGATTAGCAGCCTGAACTGGAGTGTCAAGATAATCCCATTCTTACAGAGAAACATATTTTTGTTGTTGTTATAGCTTGTTGTCCTTTTCTCTTCCCATAAATCCATATCCATAGCTAAATCTATGCCCTAATTCGGAAATCAGATAATTCTCATGCAGGTCATTATGGTCAGAAATAAGCCTATTTACAAAAATCCAAAGATTTGAAATCTGGTTCAAAAGGAGGCCTTTATAGCGCAGATTTTGAGGTATGACACATCAGCTTCATTCTCCATAATACCTACATCTCTTCCAATAGTCTGCAAATCAGTGTGAAGCTTTACTCAATCACAATTAGTCCAACACGTGTCTTGTAAATATCCACTTGGATTTTGAAATGGAATTATGCCTCATCCATTGCCTAGAAAAAAAATTTAGTGCTGTATTTATTCCACATAAAATGTTTGGAATGAATAGGAAAACCACAACCATCCTAGCTTCACTTGATAAATATACCTTGGGCTGACCCTGTAGGGACAGAGAGAGCAAGTAGTTTAAATTCCTCATTTATTCCAGACACAGGAGAGGCTGTGGCCAGACTGGAACACCATGAGGTCTCATCTCAGGAGATGCTGCTTTGCCAGCAGATAAGCGCCTGTCTCAAATCAACTAAAGTGTTTAACTGACTTCACATAGACCAAATTGCTGTGCTATCGTAAACCCCATGTGATCATTACTTGCCTGGATTAGACTGAAACTAGCAACCTAGGCGTATGTATGCTATTACATATTTTTTGGCCTGATCGCTTCCCCACACATTGTTTACAGTCAAAACATTTATTAATTAAAATGCAGCAATCTATGGTTAGTAATTCCCTTAGTCTCTAATTCAAAGTAAACTGATTTCTCATTCCATTCTATGTGGAATAGAACAATTCTACTATACGGTACCTGCAAACGTTATACAGAAAATAATCACATAGTGGCTTTTATCAGCATCAGTGTGAAAGGCAATGACACTTAGTCAATAAACAGCATAAAATGGAAGAACCTGTCAAAGAACTGACTAAAAACCTAAAGTTTGACATGTCACAGCTCATGTTAGCAGCACAGCTGTATCTGAAGGGCCAACCCAGCTACCATGATCTAAACTGAATGGTCCTACACTGAACTTCGAGCTTGTTTTCTTTATTTTTCCACTTGCCTGAAGCAGGACAGTGATTTGCCTGGTTATGCCAGCCACCTTGGTACTGATTATGAGCACTAGTAGCTCTCAGTGTCAGGGCTGCCTACCATCAATGCTTCATTACACTCGGTTCCATCCAAATAAGAGCGTACCAGTTTTCTTTGTTCATCACCTTTACAGCAGTGACAGATAGGACGGACTTTTCCTTAATTGTGTATTACTACAAATTGGCAGGAATAATTTCTCTCAGTTTCATATAAGGGATATGAAAATTTCCGTGTAATTTGAATAACTACACCAGAATCAATGCATTTCCATTGACTTAGAATGCATTTAGGAGAAATTATCATGACTGCTCATTACACAATTTAATGAAAAGTTAATCCACGTAACCATATTTTTTTTCCTCACTTGGGAAGACAGTTATTGCTGTGAGTTTTCAGAAAGGAATTTACAAGTGTTAACTGTTACAGTGTGTAACTCATGCAATGGAACATGAAAGTTATTCACAACAACTGTGAAATTACCTAGTGATAACAACAGAGAAAGAACTATACATCAAACACTCCTGCTTAAGATACTGTAGTTACAAAGGGAAAACGGGAAAGTTTACACACAGAAAGGTTATTGCCAGAAAAATCAGTGAATAGATGAGGTGCACGTATTTCATGCAGGATGTTGCAGTTGTTAATTCTGTTGAGACTTCCTCTTCTGTTAGCTGTAGAACACAACTTACCACTACTGTGGCTGATAATGAACTTGGATATACCAACTTTCATGTAATTCAAATGGATGCATGAGAGCACCAAGTGCAAAATTGAAAGGGGGAGAAAATAAACAAAAACAAGAACTCCATCAGTTCAACAAAACACGAAGTATCATTCAGTGCCTACTGTGCCAGAACCCAAAGTGTTACTTACGAAGGATCCAGGTTTTTAAATTTATTAAGCGGTTCATTCCAATATCATTACTGTTGCATAACAGATGAGAAAGATGTTCTCTTTGCTGAAAGAGATACTAATTTTAAGAACTGCCTCATTTCTATTTGGTGAGGAGCATGTGACCAAGGAAAGTGCATCTTTGACTGTAGAAACAAAAATAATCCTGAAACCTCAAAAGAAACACAAATTTAGAATTTCTTAATCAGTCTAAACTTTTTTCCCAATCTAAATGTGGCAATTTATGCAAAAGCCTAAAGATAGCATTTTGAGTTGATACAAAACAAGAGAATAATATTTAAAATAACTTAAAACACTTACACTACCTATCTCCTAGTGTGATTCTCTCCCAACAAACATTTTGTCGCTGTCCTATTGATTTCCTCAGTGCTTATTCATCCTCAAAGATCAGACTAAACGTTGGGTCATGTAATTTGTGACCAGATAGGTAGACAGAGCTTGTAACACTGAATACTGGAGTATTCTGCAAGTGCATAGTAGCAGCTGTTTCTGACGGTTCAACAGGCCCAGACACGTACAGGAATCTTTTAAAGCCTTAAGAATAAGAACAACCTTTGTCCAGGTCACTTTGATTTGCCAGATAATTGACAGACAAGTTATAAAATTCAATGAACAAACATTTTGTAATAAGTAGTTCAACCAGCTGACTCAAAGGTCTTTCAAACTTGCCCTGTTGTGTTTGCTGGCCTGTAAAGGACTTATTCAAAAAGCCCAGATTTCCACTGGAAACAGTTCTCCAAATCTAAAAAAAAAAGTTTTGGTCAAGCACATACTATTGGTCAGAGCAGAATAGACTTAAAAATTTAGAGCTTTATTTTGACACTCCTGCTTTTCATTCTACCTGGACCCAAGGAATACAAAGATCTGACAATTTAACAAAAGTATGCTCCTTACCAATGTCACATAATAACAGTATTTCCAATCTGAAATAACTTGACAGGTTTTGTTCAAATTCTGATTAGCAGTCAGCTCTTGGTTCATTTCAGCTATTCTACCCATTCCTTATTACTCCTATATATATTATAATACATACCTAGACACACACAAATGTTTCTTGATCAATCATTTGGTTTTACAAGCAAATGTTTGGCACATGTCATGACAGAAATCTAGGCATTGCAAGTCATTTGGATGAGACTTCCAAATCACAGGAAGACCGATCAACACCATGCTGACCTGCCGCCTGTCACTTAAGTGTTTTGCTAGAAAACCACCACGCAGTCAGCTGCTACAAAGCAAGAAACCTCCCAATTATTTCCACGTCAGTGGATTTACGTTTATCCTACTTACATAAAGGACGGAAATCCAGATAGAGGTGGGAAGGCCATCATATAGCAACCTTTGCCTCTCACATACATAAACTTCACAGGACATCAAGTTTTGGAATTCAAAATAATTCAGTATGGCCCATCTGCAGTACATCTATACACTCTTCAGGAATTCAGACATTGTTTGAGCCTTTGAACTCCAAGCTTTATTTTTTTTTTTTTTTAATGGGCAGCTGATGATGGCGCTTTTCAGAAGCATTACCCTTAAGACAAAACTGAATTCCAGTTCAAACAGTAAATTAAACTGTACATCTGCTCAATTTTAATAAAGCGCCTTTCATTTCATGCAAAGCCATTCCTGTAAAATGCTTTGTGTGAATGTATGGCTGTTAGCTACTGCAAGAGGTATCAGTACAAAGCAGTGATCTAGCTTTAAACATTCAGTTCTTACATTGCAGGTAGGCTTCTAGGAACCTGCCTGCAGATACAGTCAGGACATACTTTAAGGAAGATTTTTTCAAAAGCTTTCAGCATTAGCTTAATTCTGCTTCCAGAAGTCTAAGGTCATTTTTAATCCCTGTTTCTGTCACAGGAAAAAGCAGAGTCTTTCAGTACATCAGAATGTGCCCAGGCTTTAAGCCACAGCATCTGAATTTTTTGTTTAGCACACACACACATTTCATATCCTCATTTTTAACAAAGTCTCACATAAATTTTATTCTGACTTTTAAACTGTTACTTTTGGCCTGAGCTGTAACATTACAAAAATCAGCCATTAGTCAGCAGGTCAATGACTGGCTCCAAACTTGGTGCCACAGACAGGGTTTTGGGTTCTTCAATCATGGACTGATCTACAGAACACCAGGCCTGCTGGCAGCAGATGGGAAAAGCCTGTCTCGCAGGGGGAAAATGGTTCTTGGGGCCGAGTTAGCAGGGCTCATTGGGAGAGCTTTAAACTAGATTTGAAGGGGGATGGGCGTGTAACTGGGCTTGCTAGAGAGGCGCCTGGGCATAGTAGCTCAGCAACTGTGGGGCCGAGTGCTAGTATTTTTGAGAATCACAAGGCCCACCACTCCTCAAGGGCAAAAACTACACACTCATTGGCTTTTCTGAAATGCCTGTACACCAACGCGTGTAGCATGGGGAATAAACAGGAGGAGTTAGAGATCTGTGTGCGGTCACAGGACCATGATCTCATTGCAATTACTGAGATGTGGTGGGATGGCTCACATGACTGGAACACTGTCATGGAGGGCTATGTTCTCTTTAGGAAAGATAGGCCGGCGAGGCGAGGCGGTGGAGTTGCTCTTTATGTGAGAGAGCAACTAGAATGTATTGAGCTCTCCCTGGGAACAGATAAAGAGCAAGTTGAGAGCTTGTGGGTAAAGATCAAGGGGCAGGGTGATATGAGACACACTGTTGTGGGTGTCTATTACAGGCCACCCGATCAGGATGGGGTAGTTGATGAGGCCTTCTACAGACAGGTGAAAATCGCCTCACAGTCACAGGCCTTGATTCTCATGGGGGACTTCAACTACCCTGATATCTGCTGGGAAGGCCACACAGCTGGGCATGTACAGTCCAGGAGGTTCCCCCAGTGCATTGATGACAACTTTTTGACTCAGGTGGTGGAGGAGGCTACAAGGAAAGGAGCTCTATTGGACCTGGTACTGACAAACAAAGAGGGACTGGTGGAGGATGTAAAGGCTGGGGGCAGACTGGGCTGCAGCGATCATGAGAAGATAGAATTCAGGATTAAGTGTAGTATAGACAAAATAACAAGTAGAGTTGAAACCTTAAACTTCAGGAGGGATAACTTTGATCGTTTCAAGGAGTTGCTTGGAGAAATCCCATGGGAGAGGGCTCTAGAGGGTAAGGGGGCTCAAGAGAGCTGGCTGCTATTTAAGCGTCACTTCCTCCAAGCTCAGGATCAGTGCATCCCAAAGAGAAAGAAATCAGGCAAGGGAAGAAGGAGACCTGCATGGCTGAGCAGGGACCTTCTGAAAAAGCTCAGGTGGAAGAAGGGAGTTTACAATAGGTGGAAGAAGGGGCTGACTGCTTGGGAGGAATACAAGAATGCTGTCAGGGTATGCAGGGAGGAAACAAGGAAAGCCAAGGCAGCCTTGGAATTGAACCTGGCGAGGGATGTCAAGGCCAACAGGAAGGGTTTCTTTAAGTATATAGGAGACAAAAGGAAAACTAGGGAAAATGTGGGCCTGCTGTTGAATGAGACAGGTGCCGTGGTGACAGATGATGCAGAGAAGGTGGAGTTGCTAAATGCATTCTTCGCTTCTGTCTTCACTGTTCGGGCCAGTCCTCGGGAAACCCAAACTTTGCAGGTAACAGAGAAAGTCTGGAGGGAGCAAGACTTTCCTTTGGTTGACGAGGAGCAAGTTAGAGATCAGTTAGATAAACTGGATATCTACAAATCCATGGGACCTGATGGGATGCACCCTCGAGTGCTGAGGGAGCTGGGGGAAGTCATTGCTGGGCCGCTCTCCATCATCTTTGAAAGGTCCTGGAGGACAGGTGAGGTGCCTGGGGACTGGAGGATAGCTAATGTCACTCCAGTGACAAGAAGGCAAGAAGGATGACCCAGGAAACTACAGGCTGGTCAGCCTCACCTCCATCCCTGGAAAGATGATGGAACAGGTTGTGCTGGGTATCATCTCAAAGCACCTGGATGAAAAGGTTATCAGAAGTAGTCAACATGGATTCACTAAGGGGAAGTCGTGTCTGACTAATCTGATAGCATTCTATGATGAAGTGACTACATGGGTGGATGAGGGGAGGGCAGTGGATGTTGTCTACCTTGACTTTGGCAAGGCTTTCGACGCTGTCTCCCACATCATCCTCACATGCAAGCTTAGGAAGTGCGGGCTAGATGAATGGACAGTGGGGTGGATTGAGAACTGGCTAACAGATAGAGCTCAGAGGGTTGTGGTTAGTGGTGCAGAGTCTGGTTGGAGGTCGGTAACAAGTGGTGTCCCTCAAGGGTCAGTACTGGGTCCAGTCCTGTTCAATATATTCATCGATGATCTGGATGAAGGGATAGAGTGTACCATCAGCAAGTTTGCTGATGACACTAAACTGGGAGGAGTGGCTGACATGCCAGAAGGCTGTGCTGCTTTACAGCGTGACCTGGACAGGCTGGAGAGTTGGGCAGAGAGGAACCTAATGAAATTCAACAAGGGTAAATGTAGGGTACTGCATCTGGGGAGGAATAACCCCACACATCAGTACAGGTTGGGGGCTGACCTGCTGGAGAGCAGCTCTGTGGAAAGGGACCTGGGAGTCCTGGTGGACAACAGGATGACCATGAGCCAGCAATGTGCCCTGGCGGCCAAGAGGGCCAATGGCATCCTGGGGTGCATCAAAAAGAGTGTGGCCAGCAGGTCAAGGGAGGTCATCCTCCCCCTCTACTCTGCCCTGGTGAGGCCGCATCTGGAGTACTGCGTCCAGTTCTGGGCTCCCCAGTTCAAGAAAGACAGGGATCTGCTGGAGAGGGTCCAGCAAAGGGCTACAAAGATGATTAGGGGATTAGAACATCTTTCATATGAGGAAAGGCTTAGGAACTTGGGTCTCTTTAGTCTAGAGAAAAGAAGAATGAGGGGGGATCTTATTAATGCTTTCAAATACTTAAAGGGAGGATGCCAGAGGGATGGGAGGAGTCTTTTTTCAGTGGTGCCCATTGATAGGATGAGGGGTAATGGGCATAAGCTTGAACATAGGAAGTTCCATCTTAACATGAGGAGAAACTTCTTCACTTTGAGAGTAGTGGAGCACTGGAACAGGCTGCCCAGAGAGGTTGTGGAGTCTCCCACTCTGGAGACATTGAAAAGCTGCCTGGACGCTGTCCTGTGCAACCTGTTGTAGGTGACCCTGCTCTGGCAGGGGGGTTGGACTAGATGATATCCAGAGGTCCCTTCCAACCCAACTATTCTGTGATTCTGTGATTCCCTTTTCAGCACTGGAAAGCTTTGTGCGGGACCCGCAGGGGAAGTAGAAACAAAAAGGTGATTTTACAGCATTTGGAGATCCAGTGGACCTCTGACAGCAAGTTCCAGCTGCCTTTATTTGGCAAACCGTCACTGTGGAAAGATCAAGTAGCTAATTCTATATATTGAAGGCAATGTAAACTATTGAAAAATTCCTTTTACTGACAAGAACTCGACTGTACTGAAAGACTAAGCATTATCAAGACTGAGGAACTGGCTCTCCAAATCAACTGTTCCTTCACATGAGCAACATAGCTTATCTTCCCATCCTCACCTCCTCTGCTTCCTTCCCTCCTAGGAAGTAAATAAGATAATAGTATCTTATTATGATTTATCTCCACTGTTCTCACTTCTACTTCCTTAAACTCTGGAGAAGAAATCTGCTGCTTTCCAGAAGATCTAGAGACCTGATAGGGATTCAGGGTCATACATACAGTTCTCCCGCATCCAGTTGCACCTCCCCTCTTAGTTCACTTAGATCTATTGAGATGAATCACACAAGTGAGTGAATCCTATAGAGGTGCCTCATGGAGCGCTTCCAAAGTTGAGAGGCTTCTTGCACACATTTCAAAAGGATGGAGCTGCTACTACACTGGTCACCTGTTGGTTTTGCCCAGACTAGGGAAGACAGGCATGTAAAGAGTCTCCTTTGCACCAGGTTCATTCCTTTTTAAATGCATTTATACTAAACAATTTTTTTATAGGGAACAGAAAACCTTGCTTTGGAACAAGTCATTAGCAGTCTCAAGTATGGAAGCAGCCTAAGTGTTCAAGTTGCCAAGTTTAATGCCTAAACAGCATTAAACATTTAGGGACATAAGCCACTAATGAAACAAACTAATTCTTAAGCCACTAATATACGGACATAAATGCAGTCTTACATACAAACATAAGCAGGTAATGCCTTATGCGAGCCACCTTGAAAACAGATTAAAGCATACTTATTAGATGTATGGTTAAGTGCTTACTTAGGAAGAGACAGTGCATAAGCATGCTTTTCTCTTTACAGTACAAGTGCACAGGTGGCAAAACAGGAAAATTCTCTACTGTGTATCATGCAACTTTATTACCAAATCAGTATTTTTCAAACTCAAACACAAGTTAGAGCCAAATGAAGCTCAAAGCTCACGGCAGAAGTGAAAATTAAACTAATCCTGTATGTTTCATATGCAAAAAAAACCTGCTTTTGACTGTCAACTTTTAAATTTTTTGGTTTTTTTGAAGATGGAAAATAAATACTTTTGAGGTTGCAGAATCTGAAAAACATTGATTGCAAAAGGCAGTTTTTTTTTTATTTTAGAAAGGTTAAGCAACTAAAAGCTTGGACGTTACAGTTAAAAATAGTAGTCCTGACAGAAGATGCTCACTGCCATACTTGATTATTAATGAAGTGATTAATTTTACCCTCTTCTCCCAAACCGCAGGTCAATGATGATGAGCAAAGGCTACTGTGAGTATCTGGGAATCCTGCCAGTTCCTTTGGATCTATCAGAGGGGCAGAGCACAGCCTAAGCCCTGGAGCCAACAAAGAGGCATTACCATCTCTCGTTACTGTAGACAAGAGCTAACTGCAAAAATCGCACCCCTCTAAAGCAGCTAATTACATACAGAATCATATCACAAACTTTTTTCAGAGCTATCTATTGCCATCTGAGAACAGCACATGGCCAGGTAAGACCAGTGCAGACACAACTCACAGGTCTCACCTAAGAATACACATGCTCTCAGCACCTCCGATCTGGTATACCCCCAGCCTGAAGCTAATGTAAGGAGGAGGCACCTACAGTGGTTGGACTTGATGATCTTAAAGGTCTCTTCCAACCATAATGATTCTATACTCAGATTAATTTCCTCTATATTCTCCAGTTTTGAAAACACCTTTTTCTTCTCCAACCTTGTCACATATCAAACCCATGCAATTTCAATGTATTACTATGATCTGCTGATATAACCTTGTCCCTTTGGAATTCTGCTCATGGATCAAATTCCCATGCAGAACAGATACCATAAAACCCTGCTGCCATCACTAAGTGAATTGACCTTAGACCACACAGTGTAAGCAACATTGACACATTGTGACTAAATAGCATACTAATTTAAGAACTTTATCAGCATGAAGGTCTTACTTGACAAGAAATCCAAGCTATCACAATCTATTGTTCCTCAAAGTAACAGTTCAGTAATATTACACATTGTGTGGAAAACATTTATACCAGCAAGAAGGAAACAGTTTCTGAGACACTATGACCAAATAATTCCATCATAAAATGCTTATAGATACATTTGCCTCCTACCCCTCTATTTGAGCTCGCAAAGACAATAAGGAGGGAGCACGTTTATTTATGTAACTTAAGTTGTTCTGAGTGAGCCTTTATTCTTCACTCACAAAGAATTATAAAGAACGGTGCTAGGCCATTCCAGACTTAATGGGTTCCCTAGGACCATATCATTAAGTAAAATGAAAAATCCAAATAAGAAAGTTAGGTTTTTTTTTCAATTTATTTGACACCACCTTTGGGAAGTGAACAAAGACACACTGTCAAAAGCAGAAACCTGCACAAAATGTTACTGTTTGTTCCCCGTGAATGCAGAGGTACACTTACTCAAAGAAAGAAATTCCACTGCTCTCCTGAGATTTCCTCCCTTTAGCTGAATTTAGTGCCAAGTTCACTCAGCTAAAGTTTGGTTTGTGTTAGCATGCCAGATACAAGTTCCTGTAAGTCAGGTCTGTTACTCAGTCAAAAATTAAGTGCCAAGCAAAAACTCAGTCTGACATACTAACTTCAAAGTTACATGAATTAAAAAATGACCATTAGTAGACCATCCTGAGTCCTTACTTTACACAATTCAAGCACTGACTTTAATTGAAAATATTTGGTAAATATTTCGTCTATTATGCGGCCTAATTTTGTGTAATTTCTCCTCCAGTTATGTCTTTTGGACATCTTAAGGGATTGCAAATTTCTACATTGCTCAAACAGTAACTACTGTATGGCCTCTGACGTGTCCTAAGTTCTTTCAGAAGCTTCAGCTTCTTCTGAAGTAAGTCTCATGTGACAAATTCTTTTTATCTGATAACCATCAATGTAAGACAAGTATTCACTAGAGCGTGGTCAAAAGAACTTAGGAAGTACAAGGACAGGGTGACTGATCCACAGGACCAGGGAAGCAGCTTTATATGTGACAACAAGGCAGGAACAGGGAAGATTTTAAACCAAAAGGAATATAGTTTAATTAAAAATGAGAGGGGAAAAGTATAGAAACTGTCTTACTTGAAACAAAGTATGCCTCGTACCGACATTCCCGTGGTTTCATGTAGATACCTACATTACACTACCAATATCTGCTTTTCTGAGGAAGAACAAGCAGAATTAGATCCATGATTCTCAAGTATCAGAATAAAATTTTACTACAAACATTACAACAGAACCAGACTTGGGTTTACTTTTTCTGAAAAACTGTTAAAGAAAATTCCTGATTTTTTTTTACACAAAATTCTGTAGTTTTAACAAAAAGATATGCTATATGAAATGTATACATAGACTTCAGATTTTCTCTTTTTATCCAAAAATAAACTGAAAAGCTTCTTACTAAAATTTAAATGAATTGGACAGCTTTTATGTAAAAGCACTGTTCTATTTTTTTTCCTATGAAAATATAATGCATAACTACTGCTTTACATTAAATGTACAACTACTTTTAAATATACCGTGGACTTTCAATGTATTTTTAAAATAAACTAATGTTAAGGCTATAGCAAAGCTTGCACAATGAGCTAGGCAGAACCAGGGCATGCAGTACGTTAAGTACACAGTAATTGTGGTAAGGCAAAGTGCCACAGCATATGCAATCACATGGACTAGGCATATATAGGCTGCTACTTAATGCTAGCCAATTGCTTAGAAAAGCCATAGGACTGAGTAAAAATCTTCTGCTCTTCGATGATTTTCTTCATTTTAATCACAATAAAGAATAAAAATAGAACGTAGAGGACAAAACTTTCTTTTGTTTGGGTTGTACTCAGTTAACACTTCATAATGGAAGAAAAAAAGATCTGTTTCAAGCAGTACAATCAAAACCTGAAGAAACTCCGTAAGCCACAAATATCTTCAATACAACTGCTACAGAATTATATTATCAAATTAAAGACTACTGACAAGCAGCTTACTGTCCTATGAAATAGGCACGTCAGCAAGAAAAAGACACTGTTGCATCAATAGCATGAACCTGTTTTATCTACACAAGATGAAACCAGCAAGCAATGAGACATCGATGAATGAATGGCTGAGAAAGTTTATTTTTCAACTGAGACTTGACACAGAATATACTTTGTAATACAAATTCTGAAGCTAATTCATTAAATTCAGAACATTCAAACATAAATAATTTCAAGACAGAACAATCACCAGTTTTGTTTTAAAATATTTAATGATTTCATTACAGCAAACAGAGCAAATTACTAGATAAACAATTAAAACCCACTTATACCAAAGTATCACACAGAATCTTTGGTACTCTTTTGAAGTTTGCAAAAGCAGCACAGTTGATGCTTTTGCAGATTAGTACTTCATACAGAGTATGCAGCAGAACTACTAGCAAACAGAAGCTGTTTTTCTCTGAACACTAATTAGAAACTCAAGAATGCAAGTCATAAGGGCAGGAAGGAAGACAAATCCTTAAGAAAAATATGACTTACCAGACAGACGAGTTCAGCTGTGTCTCAAGTGCAGAAGAAGAACTTTCTGTATACGTAGATCTTGTTTATTTAGCCCTTTATGAAGGTTTCTCTCAAGAAATTAATTTAACTCACATGCAAGAGTCTGCAAAAGAAAAAGAGAAAGAATCTGAGCTGCTGGCTGATGTTTTTGTTCTAAGCACATTTGAGCTATTTTCAGCTGCAATGGGCTTGCCTACAATCAAAATGAAAATGCAATACAGAATAACCAGCCTCCCAACCCAGGCTAAAAAAAAAAAAAAAAAAGACACATCAGGAAATCCATAGCAAAGAAACTTTGTTCATTGTCCAATTTTTTATTTAAAGAAACAGAAAGAGCAAGGAGCAAGCACTGTGGACTATGAATGAAAATACGGTTAAAAGGAAATCTGGGACCTTGAAGACTACTACCTCTATCTCAGGAAAGGAACCACCATGGATATTTTTTATGTGAAAAACACACTTTGAGTTTTGTCATCTCTGAAGAGCTTATCTGAGATGGAAATACTTCTGTTTGCGTTTAAGTGCATCCTATTTGGCTAGTATACACATCAGAGGGCAGGACAAATCAGTTTACCAAGACCGAAACCAGTAGTTTATTTCTAATTTGCATCTTAAGTTTCCAGTTTTTCCACCTGGGGCATTCAGTGGCCCAATAAAGATCTCCCTGTCCTCTTCACCACATCCCCGACACGCTGGCTTACCCTCCCATAATGTAAAAATACCAGGAAATGTAAAGTATCAATATAAATTAATGATTATAGGAATAGACCCAAAACCATCTTGATGGGTACATAAAAGCTAATTACTTTGATGTTTCAGACAACACAGGTAAGTTAAGTTAGTGGAAAACCACCATCATTATTTAACTTTTTGCAGCTTCTTCTGGTACAGGAAGAAGCTTCCAAGACGTCCCTCTATGTATCTCAGCAATTCTGACAGACACAACCTTCTTCACTTCACCAGAATAACTTTGGACACGTGTCCACGCTATTAGGCACTGCCACTGAAAAACTTGTTACTTTTGATCAAGGAAAAGGTATGAGATTTCAAGTTACTCTCTACTCAAAACCTAAAACAGGCTGGTGTGGTGGAATCACTAAATAATTCAATATCTATCTATCAAGTCTACTTAAGTACACTAATTTGAAAATTTATTAGAACACCATGGGTCACCTTAATTTCTGATTTATTTGTGAACAGTAACTATTTGAAAGTTACACTGACACATGAAACAGGATACCAGACACACAAGCCATTTAGTAAACTATTAAAATAATAAAGCAATGCTCATTGTTAAAAACAAAAACAAAAAGCATATTTGTTCCTGAAGACTCATATAAAAATGATTAGCTATAATACACTTATAACAATAATGAAGAAGCTGCCAAGCATAAAAATATAGCACAAATTCTTTCTGGTTAAATCAAAAGTATCTCTTCCATTTGATCCCAACTATTTTTAGTGTTACTGTAGTTAAAAGCAGCTACAACAAAAAACACAACCCCACAAACTCTGAATACCAACCCATTAAATTAATCTTTACTGCTGTTTCATTCCAAATGGCTAGTTGAGGGCTATTATTTTACCACAAAACTAGTTCACAGAAGTTAAAAAGCTCCGTTTATATTTAACTTGAGATCCATGAATAAAGAGATTTAAGGACTCCAAATCTTAAATTTCAGACAATATATGAATGTGTGAATTATAGCTGGCCTGAGAGCTGTAACGGTCAGGTGGAACATGAAGTATAGCTTGTAAATAAATACAAGACCTGTATGTACCAGACCACTAGTATCAGATGCTACATTACCTTGCTATCTGTAACACTTTTATCTGGTGGTTACAACCTAAACCAAAAAATATCTGTATGTCAAATACTCATCTATGCAAATATGAACAGAAAAGAATGTGTTAAAATCACTATTAGCAGTATCAATTTACTATTGAAGAATACAACACACGATGCTTTGCAGCACAGCATTTCTTTTCAGGAGCATTTTCTTAGAAGGCAGATTTACCATTAGTTGATTGATTGACCATCAGCGCTGAACCCATTCTGGTACCTTGTTTCTTCATACACTCTCTGCAACTCTTTTTGTTTAAGTAACAATTTACCTATTAGAATTTATAGCGTTTACTAAATGTGACAAAAGCATTGTTTTGGTATATACTGAGATATGCTTTAACTAATGGATATAAATCGGATGATCTTTACCTACATCAGATGCTGTAAGTATCATGTATACCATCTAGGTCTCAAAGAGAAATATATATGTATGTTTATTAGTAGAACAGACAAATATGTCACTACTACCAAGATTATCACCTTACGCTTTTCTTCAGAGACTGATTATAATCATATCTCCCATTTTGTGGCTATCAGCAACACTAAAACCAAGCATATAATCTCTTCAGTGGCACACTGCGGTGCAATTTAATCAACGGTTGGTATTAAGCAATTCAAACACGACCAAGAAGTGTACAGTTCACACTGTTAATGTAGGTACTTGGTGCAAGTCTCCAAGAGCTCCATGACCAGATGCTAGAGGACAGAATTCTGATAAACCAGAAGAAAGAATCTTGATAGATGAGAGATACGGAAAATTGTTCCACATGCCAATAGACCAAAGAGCTGCATACCTGCTCCACCGCACACATTTATATAACGGAAATCTCGACTTTTCTAGACCTACCCTTTCAAACACTGTTGAGTCACTGAAGCTTCACGTGGAATGGCTAAAGAAGAATCCTCCTTTTGAGAAGTCTCCCTGGGTACATTTCAAGCTATGTAGATGAACACTGTACAACCAGGTGTAATGACTATTTTCTTCATATTATCCTATACATGTTTCTATTCATCTCTTTTAATAGTAGTGGAATAGCTTCTAGTAACATGACAATGTGTCTAAATGAATTGCATGTTACCTGGCCCAGGAAGAAAAAAGGAGTATGGATCAGATTTTTCATTAATTTTTTCCAAATAACCACGTTTCTTGAATTTTAACTGAACTATGACAGATAACATTAAATGCATTTAACAATAGAGAATGCAAGCACAATGCAGGCACTGTGCATTTGCAGAAGTCTCTTAAGAGTGTTCATTCCTAGAATTGACCATTTCAATCTCTGAAATGAGTATTTCCTGTATTGTGGGGAAAAAAAAAAATAATCTACAGGAGGAACGCTATCAAGAACATGCTTTGTCCTGGCCTTCAGCTAGTCTTGCAAATGTCCTAGACACATAAGTTCTTGAAGGATCTTACAAATAAGAATCAACCTTTTTTCAATGTCTCAGGTGTGCTTTCAGCAGCTTCCACTGGTGAAAAGCAATGGAGCTACAAGGAAGCATGGCCATTCTCCTGGACAGGATGGAATACCTAGTTATACATATATCATGTAAACCATTACTTGTGGTTGTTTCCACATAACGATAAATAAGCAAGAAACACATGAACACAGATTAACTGAACCTACTGCCAGGCATGCCTGTCTTCAGATAAATGCATCATATGCCTATAAAGCCAAAGAATGAAACTAGATGGGAAAAGATTAATCTCCAGTGACATCACTTTAATTTCTAAAGTTCAGCTAGACATTAGTACTTCGAGGTTTGGCATCATCAGATGAGTTGTAATCAGCCTTCACCTATGCTCAGTATGAACATGTTCACGAATGAAAGGGTGAAAATGGTCAAAAGTTGATCAGAACACATACCTGACAAGACTGTTTCTTGAGAACTGCTTTGATAGAAAGAGTCAACATCTCACTGAGAACATTTCTGCACTATTTCATTCATACCTGATACAAGTATTTACAATTACCACAAAACTACTAAAAAGTTATTTACTGATGGTCAGTTTATACTTTTTCTCCTACTTAATGTATTAGGATAAATCATTACGTGTTAGCATAGGAAACCCGGTACAAATTCCCACCTATGAAAGCTTCATTTTTATACACAAACTTCTTCAGAAAAGAATAAAAAAAAAATACTTCAGCTCTTTTCTCCTACTCCAGAATTTCTAGGACTTTGTTAACCATAAAAGCTTCTTACATTCTCACTAGGGCAAATCTATGCACGGATCAAAAGTCATGATAAACTTCCATTAAGTACAACAACCAAGGTTTGACTGAGGATTAACAGGTAGGAACTTTTTAGGTAGGAAAGCACTGCTGACAGCTTTCTTCTATACTAACAGTTCTTGCCCTCCCGCCTATCCTTAAAAGCACTTGGCATTCTAGCCAGGTTATTCCTAATACATCTGAATGCCCTATGTCATCATGCATGCCTCAGCCTCATGCAGTGGCAGTAGTTAAAGAATTGTCACGGTAGAATGACGGCACATATAACAATGACTACAAAAACACATGCAGTTTTCTTTAGTTGGATATGTATAAAAAGTTGTTCTGGAAATTTTCTAGACCATCAGATGAAAAAGAAGAACTTCTGAAAAACCGTCAACATTAAAACACCCACATAAACAACAAATCCTGACTTTCAGTCTCCATCACAGTTTCATTTGAGCTACACAGTGAAAAAGGTGGATCATCTATTGAAAAAGAACTGACTCAAGCTTTCAGAACATAGGATTCAACACTCCAAGAAAGAACATGTTGGCAGCCAAGTTACTGTGATAGTTACCTCTGACACTTTTCTCTAACCCTAAAGAAAATAAGTTACCTCAATGAAGTACCCATGGTGACAAAGTTAAAATACTTCAAAATTTCTCCCACTGTGGCTATAAAGCAGTCTTGCTTTTACACACCTATCTGTCCCAGCACACATAGCAATAGAATCTTTGGTCAAGACATTTCAAGAAGTGGGAAATTATCTACATCCCTCAGGGACAAGGAAATGCAACCTGCGTGGACAGTACAGAAGTGACACATGTAGCATTTATCACTGCTTTGCGGCTTCATAGTCCCCATACTGAAGCTCTGATTAGAGAGCTCATCTTTAACAAAGTTTTCAAAGGAGAGTGAAGTTTGCTGAGGTCCATACAATGGAATTCTTCAGTTTTTTTATTGCTGTTAGCACATTGGTTTCCTGCAGAACAAATTATTTTCTCCAGTATCTCAGTATATCCCCCAAAAGCTCTCCACATTAAAAAAGCAGAGTGCTCCACACAGCCTAAAGAGTTTTTTCCATCATTTCCTTCAAAGAACTAATGGTGGACGGCCCACTTCACTAGTGTCATTAGGTAATAATAAAGTTACTAAACTTTTCTCTCCAGGTTTGGTATAAGTGCGTTTCATCCCTATGTAACACATGAGAAAAACCTGGTACTGGGAAGGAAGACTAAAAAGAGGAAACTTGGAATTGTGGGTTTTTTGGCTTGTGTTCCTCAGAAAGCACTCAAGAGGCAGCCAAGAGTTATCAGGCAATCTCTGATCCAGCAGAGCATCCAAGAAGCCTTCTAAATTTGTAACAGAAGTGTTTTACTGATAACTCACACGTTTGAAAGACATGGATCAAGACATCAAGTATGAAGAATCATGCTCTCACTTCATTAACAACAACTGATGTTTGTGCAAAACGGCAGATGCTTGATGAAGAGTTGCCTCTGCTGCTCTTCTCTAGAACAGCAGATCTGCGTTGTCTTTAGAAGACACCATCTGTTTTTGGCTATATTCAGTTCTCATTTTTGACTTTGGAATTTGTTAAGCCTGTTCCTCCCCCCCTCAATTATGAAAAAATTTTGTCTGGTGATAGAAAAAAATTATGTAAGACTGAAACCCCTAGCCAGATTTTTGCGAAAGAAGTTTTGTAAATAAGCAGCTCTGCTACCACAGCAAGTTGAGTTTAGCATACAAATTAAAATTTGCTTTTCAGGAATCTTGATATTTCTGAGAACTTTTAGAAAAGCTACAAAGTATCACTGACTGTCTTTATAGATAGATGTTTCTGAAGGTGTAAAAGGCTTTGATATAGAGTCAGCATCTATGAATTTGAGACCTTCTTTACACTTCTTTGAGATCTAATATACTAAAACCTAAACAAACTAAGATGCTTATCAAGACAATACATCTCTGGAAAATTAATCTGTTCTCTAAATAGAAGCTGGGAAGATGGCTAGTACCAGATCTTCTGCCAGTCACCTTTGGCAAAACCAGATTGAATTTCACTGCTGAAGATTTAGTGTGATATCTAAGGACTCAAAACCAACATTTTGTCAGTCACTGAAATGGTCGTAGTTTTGAATATGTTTAATAACAGCACTATATAACATAAAATCATTTAAAAATTAAAACAACTGAGCACCAAATAAACACATTAAAACATAAGGAGACTCTCAAGTCTGAAGTGAAATCACATGCATTAAAAAACCCCAAACTATTAAAAGCATATTACCTAAAGATTTAGAGCCTCTTGGTCATCTGTTGTGACCAATTCCAATACTGACGCCAATTTCATATAACTGGCAGCAAACCATTTAACTGTGCTCCTAATGATGTGAAAAGCGACTACAGTCACTGCAGCCATCGCAGAGAATGATATGCCTGCTAAGAGCACTATTTTGCTAGTAAAACTAACATCCACTGTTCCAAGAGTAAACAGTTAAAAACGTATGGGGAAATAAATATGAAAAGGCCTTTTCAGGAAATGGCGAACAGGAGCTCATTGTTTATCTTGCTATTGATTCACACCGCTAGTCCATTGTTTCAAGAACTTTGTACAAGGTTATTTGCCTTTCAAACTCATTTTCTGCTAGGATCATAGAATGGTTTAGGTTGAAAAGGAACTTGAAGATCATCAAGTTCCAACCCCCCTGCCATAGGCAGGGACACCTCCCACCAGACCAGGTTGCCCAAGGCCACCTCCAGCCTGGCCTTGAACACCTCCAGGGATGGGGCCTCAACAGCCTCTCTGGGCAACCTGGGCCAGTGCTGCACCACCCTCAAAGGGAAAAACTTCTTCCTAATGTTCAATCTGAACCTGCCCTCTTCCAGTTTAAAGCCATTCCCCCTCGTCCTATTGCTACATGCCCGAGTAAAAAGTCCTTCTCCAGCTCTCCTGTAGGCCCCCTTTAGGGACTGGAAGGCCGCAATAAGATGTCCTCGGAGCCTTCTCTTCTCCAGGCTGAACAGCCCCAACTTTTTCAGCCTCTCCTCATAGGAGAGGTGCTCCAGCCCTCAGATCATCCTCGTGGCTCTCCTCTAGACACACTCCAGCAGGTCCATGTCCTTCTTCTGTTGGGGACTCCAGAGCTGGATGTGTTCAGCTATTGTGTAGGATCACGGAGATTTTTTTGGGAGGCTGCTGGGGCCATTAGGGAACTGGGTTTCCCTAAAAGCCTAAACCTCAGACATGCAAACAAGCTGGGACTCTAAATCTGCAATGCTCATTGTGACTTACCAACTTAAATGCCTGGGCTTGTTGAACTAGCTGCTCAAAAGGATTTTTGAGCCCAAATCCAAAGTGACGATCTTTAAAATACCCATTTTACGTATACCCAAATTCCTAAGCATCTACAGATCTTCTAACAGTAAAGTTCCCCGTACCTAAAATTCTCCTGGTGGACCAAGCAAGTGGTGTCTCACCATGATGAAACCACTTTGGTGACAGCTGTCATGTATAAACCTGTGGTTTATCAACCTTGCGTCTGAGGCACGAACATCCACAAGATGTTCTCAGGTTATTTTCACTCTTTATAAAAACCGTGGAAGATCGTGTTACCCCATCACTTTTTTTTTTTTTTTTTAAACCCACTGTATTGATGGTCGTTAGAACATCTGCTACAGATACTGAAAAGCTGGATTAAATTTCCAGACGGATTTACAGTCACCTCTCCTACTTTGCTGACACAGAATACTAAGCACCAAGCTACTGTCTGGTCTTTTGAGGACACTGGCCCATCTTTTATAGACTAATTACAGACTTCACGTAGCTCACAGAGCAAGAGCCAGACTCTCTCTCTTTAGCTTAATAAAGTGAATTTACCTAGGAGAAAGGAAAATTTGAGTCAGTACTCCATTTACTCAGAAATATTACCACCTGAACAACACACTCTGAAACATTAACACCTTCAGAGAGCTGGCCATGGGTAAGACTGTGCCTCCTTCTCAAGGGAGAATTGCCCTCACTAGGCTCTGAGCTGTGCATGCTCCCGGGCACGGCCACCCCTCTCAGTCTCAGGCTTGCCAGTCCATGCAAAGCAAAAGAAATTCACAGAAGAAACACAAATCCCAGTTCCCTCCTTTCACTTCACAAAGATTTATGTTACAGAGCACACAAGCCCTAATGCCATTCTGTTATTTCTTAAACCACCAGATTATGGCCAGACCAGCTTTACACCTCCACACTCGGTATTGAGTTTCTATTCCAATTACCAAGACTAAATCCACAAAGGAATTCAGGCATCTCAATAATTAACACAACGGTGTTCTGCCAAATTGCTAAGCTGTCAATTTAGTAAAGAAAAAATAAGGGACTTATATGAATAACAGTCCTTAGCTCTAATAATCAAGTAATTTTAACAATTTCTGCTACTCGTAGCACAGGGGTAGGGGACAGCAGACCTACCACAGCTGAAGCTTTGAGGCACTGAACCCAAGGGTAAAGGGAATGACACTTGTTACCTCAACTGAGTACAAAACCTCTCACTAGAAGTCAAAAACCGGGTAAAAGCAGTGTAGAGAACTGTCTTTCTTAAATGTTCCTTTAGTCAGTTTATCCACTTGGCTATTATAATCCATTTAACTGAAAACACAACCTAAAGACATAAGCAACTGTGTAAAGCTTTGAAAGCTTCCAGCTCTTGGAAGATAACACTTCAGCATTTTAGAATACAAGCTAATACCGGCACAGTCTGATATTTTTCTGATTATTTTTTTTTCCAAGACATTGAGCTCAAAGGCAATATCTGGTTTTCAGCAAAACCCAATTTGGATTTCCTACCTCTAATTGCAACATAGGATATAAACATAATAAAAACAGCTGAACTCAGCCAAACTCACTGAGATACAATCATGACAGTTACCAGTGCATAAGTTAGTAGGTAGTTATTTCAGGACCTCACGTACATGCCGCCACTGGACTCAAGCCATTTGCAGCTACACTGGCTCTACCTTTGCTCACCTTCAGGTTGCTTATTGGTGAGAAAAGGTGCTGCCAAAATTTCTGAGTCTACCAAGCCAGCTCCTGCTCCCAACAAGGAATCTGAGAATGTTGTCTCCAAAACTTGAAAGAAGGGCTACAAGCAGCACAAGAATAGCAGAAAGGAGAGTTACTGCATTCATCAGAACAAGGTGCTGAAGCAGATCCATCCCAATACCAGTATCCTCACCAAGGCCATGGGCATCATGAACTCCTTTGTCAATGACATTACCGAATACACCACTCGAAAAGCATGTCATCTAGCACATCACAAGGAATGCTTGACCATCAGTTCCTCAGCAGTGGAGTCTGCCATCCACTAAGAGCTGCCCAGAGAGCTGGTCAAGTGTGCCATGCCTGAGGGCACCAAGGTTATCAGGCAAATACTGCAGCTCCAAGACCTAAAGTGTGCTTTTTCCCAAGGACCTGGGGGTCCTGGTGGATGAAAAGCTGGATATGAACCAGCAATGTGCACTCACAGCCCAGAAAGCCAACAGCATCCTGGACTGCATCAAAAGCAGCGTGGCCAGCAGGGCAAGGAAGGTGATTCTGCCCCTCTACTCCGCTCTGGTGAGACCCCACCTGCAGTACTGCATCCAGCTCTAGGTCCCCCAACACAAGAAAGACATGGACCTGTTGGAGCAGGTCCACAGGAGGGCCACAAAAATGATCAGAGGGATGGAACACCTCTCCTATGAGGACAGGTTAAAAGACTTCATGTTGTTCAGCCTGGAGAAGAGAAGACTCCAGGGAGGCCTTATGGCGGCCTTTCAGTACTTAAAGAGGGCTTATAAAAAGATGGAGACAGATTTTTTTAGCAGGGCTTGTTGTGATAGGACAAGGGGTAATGGCTTTAAACTAAAAGAGCATAGATTCAGACCAGATATAAGGAAGACATTTTTTACAGTGAGGGTGGTGAAACACTGGCCCAGGTTGCCCAGAGAGGTGGTAGACCCATTCCTGGCAACATTCAAGGTCAGGCTGGATGGGACTCTGAGCAACCTTATCTAGTGGAAGATGTCCCTTATCACTGCAGGGGGGTTGGACTAGGTAGACTTTAAAGGTCCCTTCCAACCCAAACTATTCTATGATTCCATCTGTACTACATTCTGGCAGAACTTGAAGTCAACTTGAACTCTCCTTATGACCACGTGCTTTTACACCAAACCACACATTCTTATGCCTTCACTTGAGTTGTTTCTGTAGAATGATTCTGAAGGGATTTTTGATGGGATAGTAGTGACAGGCTGGTTACTCATGAAGGGTGTGAAAACAGATCTGGCTACAAACCAAGCCATGTCAGCTTGTAGGAAGTCACAAACCATTCTGACTTTGGGCAATATCAGAAGCAGCAGACTGAATTTAAGTCAGTTCTCCTACAGTCCCTCATATCATCAAAGAGAAGGGATCTCCAGGTCATCTTGTCCGTCTGCTTCATAACAGGAAAATTGACAGTAGGTGTATCATTCTTGACAGATATTTGATCAGCTGGTTTCAGAAGGCAAGAAAGATATCCCAACTTCTTTAGATGCTCCAGTACTTAGTTATCCTTAGCATTGATTTTTTTTCCTAGCTCTAACCAAAGTGTCCTCTCCTCTAATTTAAACCTGAAATGTAGCAGTTCAGGTGATTTACATATACAGAATCAAGCTCAAATTCCAAACATACACAAGTCAAAGCAGGACCAGAGCTGCCCAACTGCCAGTCTACACCTTCTTTATATTGCATTGCACACAGACAGCACAGCAAGTTTGAGGACCTGCAGGGCTGCCATAGATATTGAGGCTTAGCCAATAGATAATACAGTATCTTGCTAATTGCAAACATTTGGCTCAGAACTGTACAAGAAAGTTTCATGCCCTGGAGAACTTGCTACTTATATTTTTGGATTTGAAAATCTTGACTCTTCAATTACAGTATTATTGAAAGTGATGCTTTCTAGACAATCCAAATAAAGACTGTTGTAACTTTGAAGACAGATAAGTTCCGGAAGTATGTCAGGGAAGCAGAATGATATAGCAGCAGGAAGCTGCTAAATGATGCTCCTTTTTTAGGTGATGGCAAATCACCTGAGCAATCTCCTCTTCTGCATCACTATGTATCATGATTAACAATCCCTAAAGCAGAAAACTGATCCCTTCCCGTTCAAATCTCTTTATTCCTTAAGATCATCATTTCCCCAGAGATGTGACAGTTCCTCGCACTAGTAGCTTGGAGGGAAAGGAGGACTTGGCTTCTAGAAAGTTCTTTGGCTTCCAAGGGTGAAGTTTTAGCACAATGCTGACATCCCCCAGCGGATGCTCTACACCTAGATTAGCCCTAGGAGAATGGCTCAGGAAATCAGTGCTGAGCTTTCGTTTGTTGTGCCTTCTTGTTAACAGAAGCACATTACTGTGTAGTCATTCATCATGTATTGCTTCAGTTAAAGTGAAAATGAGAGCTCTTTTGCAGTTTTTGTTTGCTATTTGTGTTCTCTATAGTACCATTAATTGCAGAACAGGCTATTAGTTTGAAACACTTGTTTGAGTTATAGTCCTGCTTGTCCTAGCTGGGGAAAGAAAAGCTGATGTTTGCTGTGTTTAAGGCAACACAGGATGTTACAGCTGTATTGCCAGTTAATTGCTCTATGTTGACGTATTTGCAAGCCAGAATTAATTTTTCAGCTAACAGAACCAGACCCTCCTTAAGTGGCAAATACAGCCATGACAAGACAGAATTTGTTGTGGGAGATGTTACTTAAAGGACTTTGAGCAATTTCCTAATTCTCCTCCCTCAGTATACTTTCATTGCTGATCAGTGAACATCGTTAATTAATAAAGAATCCAAAATTGCAGCCATGTTTTCCACCGAAGTTTTTTTCCCTGCATAGAAAAATTCTTCCACAAGTAAGACAGTCTACAGACACAATTCTAAAATAACACTTCCTTGCTATCTCCAGTTTTGGGAGCCAGTATGACACATGATGAAGGGCTACACACACTTTTCAAGACATGCAGCATATAACTCTTATGAAAAATTAGCCTTTTAATGAGATCCCAATCCATATAACAAAAGCCAGTGCCAACTAGGAATGTGGGGAGAAAAGTCCTCAAAAATATTCTTGACAGCGACAAACTGACAGTTGAAACAATATGATAACATGTATTTTGCACATTGGGTAAAGGAAGCAGCACCTGTGTCCATACCGTAAACCTAAATCCACGGCAGTTGAAGTTATACAGAAGAAGGCTTGAAGAGCAGAAATGAAAACATCACAGTCACATTCAGGCAGATCTTAAGCTACGTGAGAACTGGAAGTTAAATGTAATAAAGTTTGAAGTAGATATTCTATTTTGTATCCCTGAAATTTAACACTTATTAAGTAATTTCCTGTCTTTGAAAAAACAACAACAACAAAAAAAAAAAAAAAAAAAAATATGGAAAGGCGGATTTCCCTTCCTAGAAGTTGTTTACTTCCTCAGAACTTTAACATCCTCTGTTTTTCAAAGTCATCCATCTAGTAATAATAAAAGCTCAAAAGACCCTTTTCTGCCTCAAGGTTTTTCAATTTTTCATCAGCTTGGTCCTGTTCAAAACAGAAATTCGCAATTCTAACCCTTAGACAAAGATCACTACAAGCAACAAAGGACTAATAAATATTCGCACTTAAAAAAACTACAGGATTAAGTCAGTGACTTCTGTGATCCTCTGCTTCTAAAATGGTTTAAAAGCTTTACATATATGGAAAAAATAGAGAGGTTGAAAGGCAAATTTTCTCTACTAAGTCTCAGTTTTCTATCTTACCTCCTGAAATAGAACGTAGAGATAAAGAAGTTGTCAAATTAGAATGTATATAAAACCATTAAAAGTTGACGTATTAGAATCTTAGCAGAAGTTTAATTATTACAAATTTAGTGTCCAAAACACATTAAGCCCCTTGCATTACCTTGCCTTCTGCTCAAGCACATTTGATTCCTAAAGTAATTAAACAAACTGCTCATAAGGAAAACATTAAAAAAGCATTTAATGTTAATTTTTTAGCCTCTGCATTCTGATCAGCAAGGTGAAAAGGAATGACATATGATGAACAGTTATCTGAAAACTAGAGTTTGAAACCGGAGTACAACAACAGAGTGGGGGAAATCACTAATAGTTCTACACAGTATCTGTACAGCTTTTGGTTATTTATAACAAAACCATCTTACGATATACTGGTGGCATGAACTAGAAACATGTGAGTTGAGACCAAAATCTAAACTGTCCCTAAGTTGAGTAATTCAAACCATTTTTATAGTACTTTTAGAAATAAAAATGGCATTGAAATATAAACAAAATAAAACTCTATTCTAACCACTGTTAGGCAACTGATACCTAAAGAAGTCAACATACAAAATCTTATGATACCATATTGAAACATTGTTGCCTATGTAATGACAACACGATATCTCTATTTCCCGATTCATCCTCTTCATGAAACTAAGGTCACCCTTTACCTTGATTTAGATGGTGACATTTCAAACTTTCAGGTGTGCCTGATACAGACAGCACAGAAAGGTAAGCATGATAAAACACCAAAACCGCACTGACCTCACTTTTCAAGTCTGGTTAGCATTTGTAGGATCCCAGCTTGAAATGCACAGCATAATTTGGAAGTAACTTCTGATGTCCGTCAAGTTTTAGGAAGCAGAACTGTTTGTCTACCAGGAAGACATCAAAAAAATATGATAAAATGTATGTATATACACATCTAATGCCATTTCCAGTAATGAATATACTGCAAATAAGGTTAGCAGATTCATTCAGATGGTGCCAACCTTTCCAGATCTTAGTAATGATAACAAGACTTAAATGCCTATGTGAATTAAAAAAAAATATAAAATGCTATTTCAAGCAACAGAAATAGACAAAGATGCAACATGTCTTTTCATCTTTTATTTAAATATTGCTAGTATTCTCCAAAAGGCATTTACTAGGCATTTCAGGCTGAGCTTAAAACTAGAATAGTAAAAAAAATGGATGCTAAGGTGTTTTCAGTTGGATTTTAAAAGCACACATATTTCCTGTAACTACTTTTAATGAATTCAGGGAGGACTTCTATCATTGCCTACAAAGGGAGAATACAGACCAACAAGAGCTTCTGAAAATACCATAGTCCATAATAATTTCATTTGTAAGCTTCACTTTGCTAAACTTATCTCTGCCCTCCTCAAACAAAAAAGATTTAAGCAAATTCTAAGTTCCTTGTTTAGAATGTGTCTTTGGAAAGAATACTGTATACATTCAGGTTTGAGGTAAGTCACAGAAGAACAACTACCTTGAAGTCATGACCTTGCTTTGAAGAGTCTTATTCAGACTAGATTCTTACAAGCCTAAACTTGAATCTGAATTTCAGTACTTACAGCAGGAAACACTAATTTAGCATTATGAAAAATAGGAAATTAGATTTCACAGTTTTGCAAACCCACGGGTAAAAATTTTACAATCGTATACTGTACTCACCAAAATGGGGTAGGGGCCTAAGAGTATAGTTCTTAACTTATCCCTAAAAAAGTTCATTAACAAAACTATTTGCTTTCAGGCACTGAAGACCTAAAAGCCAGTAAAAACTACTCACATATCAACACTAGAGAAAATAAGTCTTATAACAAAAGGGGTGGCTTCTTTTGAGAAGATTGAATTTACATACATGATTAGATTTTTTTTTACAGTTTTAGGTATTGAATGTGAAACTTTCATATCATTATCTGCACTTAGTTCAGAAAAACACATTTTTAATTAACATAAAGAGAAGCTGTTCCTAAACATACTGGAAGACAAAGTCCATAGAAGTCTAACTAAAGTGTATACAATAGTGAAGATGACAGTACTTGCATAGATTTCTGAGAGGACTACACACAAGAAAGCTTGCAATATAATTACTCTTTTAAGCCATGTTTGAATTCAAGCCACCTTCAAACTTCCAGCTCAGCTGCTAATTTGAAAACCAAGTACGTGCACTGAGAAACGGACACCTTCCATAAAGCATCTGCAGCCCTACTACACAGGCGTATATAAAGCAAAACACACAAGATACCCCACTAACATTTTAATGCAATTTTGCCCCAGTTAAAATAATTTGGTACAAAACCAATGGACAGGAATCAAAATGGGGAATTGTCAGCAAATATACAGACACAGCAGAAGGAGCAGATAGCTCAGAGTGCAAATCGCTGTTTTGTAGATTGTCTGGGGTATGGACTTCACAATCAGAGAATCAAGCTCCCTCTTTTACAATGGCCAGCTAAACTGAGCAACACAGCAACTTCTTTTATGAAGTGTTACACTTGCCTCCGAACTACCTACTGCCTGACCCCTGTCCTCAGAATCGCATTATTCCATTGCTGGTGAAGGACACCTAGAGAGAATCCCACTTCCATAATGGATATTCACATAACTATCTATTTGAAAACATGGGACAGACTTCTAATGCTTCATCTAAAGTGCTTATGAACAGCCAAGAATTGACAATTTGGCTGTCCCAAGAATAAAATCCAACAAAATTCCAAAGAATAAAGCCACAGGAGGGGATCAACTTGTTTTCAAATCCGCAAATTGGGATTGGAATTCGTAAAGTGTACATATGAAGACTAAAAAAGAATTAAAAGAAAATAAATCTGTGGGATGCCCTAGCACATTATGTATAGATTATAAATTTGACTAGAATGCAAATATAATGACTTAAAAAAAAAAAAAAACAAACCACACAAAAGACCTTGGATACTCAAGCATGTGAATTCCTCAAGGACCTGGCTCATTTTCCCTCACACCTGCTTCCCCTTCGCTCTCCTAAGCACTGTGTTGTAGCTTTTCCTGAGAGGACTGATTTCTCCACAGCATTTCTCAAGTCTGATTTTTTTTTTTTTTTTTTTTTTTTTTTTTTTTTTGGCCCCCCATCAGGAATGCTATTGTTTAGGCCTCTGCATCCCACAATTTAACTACGGTATCTGGGCCCAGAGTTTTAGGTCATGCTTTCTGTCCGACAAAAAACCCGAGGAGACGAGTCTAGTTTTTCCTTTGAAGCCATCGTACCTGTCCCTGCCCCAGAAGAGTGGGCACATCCAGCTGGCTCCTTGTCTTCTCACTGCAGCAATTATATCTTTCTCCTCTTCCCTTTCAAGCACTTCCATAATTCTCTTCCTGTCTCCTCTTGCAACTCCCCAAACTCTCACCACAGCTATGGACAATACCTGCTCAGATTTCCCCACATATGTTTCATCCATTCATAAGAAGCAGTAGCCTTTTATCGTAAGAACACTTCCTGAGTTTACCTACAAAGCTACTATTCGCTTGCTCCTCAAACTCCTTTTAAATTTTGATTTCTGCTATAGGAAATCAGGAAACCACTGGTATCACAGTCAAAGCCTCCTGTTAATAAACCTGCTTTTCAGTTTGCCTTTGCAATCAAGCGTGTTCCATCTTTTATGTTCAGCACCTATTGCAGACAGAACTTGACCCCAAACCTTTCTATGCATGGTGATGACCTAATATTGACAGAAACAATCACTTAAACACAAGAGTTTCCTTTCAAACAGCAACTCAGACTACAGTCTTTTTATCCGTTCATTAGGAAATAATTCATCTGCCCCTTCTCTTCTGATGGCTAATGATACGGAGAGTGAATGCCAGAACTGCAAGTGGAATGCATCTACATAGGAATAGCATAACACCTATTTGCTGTTGGTTGTACCTTTTGTAGCTCTTAGTCATACTGACTTTTGTATTCTCATTTGTGGTTTTTAGCTAAGTAGCGACTTATTTACACTTTGAAAATTATATTTAGAATAATTACACCACTAAATATTACAAAAAGTAAACAAATTCACACCTGGATTAATTTAGCATAACATCTCTGCAATTATTTTTGCCTTGCTCATAAGAAAACCATTGCCTCAAGTTGGAAAACATCCTCCTAATGCTTCGCTATAGTATGTGTTAACTAGAACAGGTGCAGCCTTCCAAACCATTTTTGTAGAGTTTGCAGCCCTAACGATAAAGTGTGTCCTGAACCTGGCATTTGCCCAAGACCATAAATCAGTCATCTGTGAATCAAAGGCCACTGGCAAAAGCATGTGAACGTGTAAATCTACAGCTATGCAAATAAGGAATTAAAAACCTCTCTCTTGTACTTGTTTAAAAGTAGAATGATAATCTGCGAGGCTCAGATTACATGATCCGTATCAGTAGAGTGACCCTTATAGAAGAGGTCTGTTACAAGACTTGAATTTGCCTGATTATCTGCATGTATGTCAAAACAAAGCCTTTGGTTTGGTCTTTATTCTACTGTCAAACCTGTCAGCATCTCACTTAGCTCTCATACAGTAGCACTTCATTTGATTAGCCCCTTTTAGATTTTACTTATTCGAAGTAAACCATTTGATTGCATCAGTCACACTGAAATTATTATTTCCTTGAAATTCCTAACAAGTACAGATTTCTCCAAAAGAAAAATAGTGCAATTACCATGAATTTGATTATCTGGGAATATGTCACTGCTTGGAGTTCCCCATTTATTGGAAATTCACTATGAATTAAATTAAATAAAAACTGTGTTGGCAACTGCTGGCTTATTAAAATGTGCAAAATGCAGCACTGGCTAGAAAGAGCAGTGTGATGTACATGATCAATATAAGACTTAAACAATACATACTGAGTGTTTTCCACTGACATCCCTTTGGATTGCTACTGCTTGCTTATCTCTAAAATCCTTATTATTAGTAGGAAAAAAATACAGGCTTGATGCCTAACTCAGACAACAGCTGCTTAAGATTTTTAAGAAGTGTAAAGCACAAAACACACAGAAGTCAGTAGTGTGACTTCTGTGTTCAAAAGGGAATTACTTATTATATACTTCATCTAGACCAACTACTACAGTTTAGGATTGCCTTAAAAGCTGGAGTCTTTTGGAAATACAAAACTTCCATACATGTCTCATGTTGTTTAAAAACAGCAGAAATACCAAGCCAAAGCTGGGACCATCTAATCCATTAACCGCCGCCCTCCCCCCCCCCCCCCTTATGATGGCCCATACTGGCTGCTTAGTCTAAGAGAGCAAAACATTCCGTGCTAGACATTTACTAGCCTTCCTAAAATACAATTCTTTGTAATTCTCACCCATCAATAATCACCTCATACCAATTATTTATTCGCCCTTAATTACCATCGTTCAAGGAACTACAAAAGCTCTCATTATCTGCGTAATAGAATAGAGAGTTTGAGGTTCTCAAATGAACATGAAATTCTGTGAGAAACAGGCATTTAGTACTTTACAAATGCCATTTTGCGCCTGCTTGAAAACTGCCCGGAATATCTTAATTTCAGATTACTTTTATGCTTACAAAAAAGGAAATATTTTTGGTTGTATAATCATGTCTATTTTTTTAATATTAAGCGAAAATGAACATTCAAAGACAGATAGCATTCAAGCATCAAATTTAACTATGTGTGTGTCCCCCCCTTCCTCCTATTGCCCTGAATCACTACTTTTCCCTTGTGGTCACCACAAATAGTGAAAATACTGTTCATATGCACAGAGACCTCTGTAGTAACGTGTAATTTCTAGTTCATGCATTTTTCAGACATCAGAATTGATCCGGATAGCTGAATCATGGACAGCCTCCCCCCTCGCATTTCCTAAAACTAAACTTTGGCAAATGATTAGCTTTTAGGAAGTCTGTCCTACTGGGTATCTTTGTTCTAGTCAGATTCAAAACAGTTTATGAAATTAGCTGTAAACAGCCATGAGACGCTTTGTTTATATTTGCATTTTATTCCAAACAAAAGACCAAAAGCAGTCTTAATCCTAACTGTTATGAATTGAAATTCATACTTTTACAGTTTTTGTGGTATAGCCTACTCTGCTTGCACACTTAATCTCATTAATCATAGTAAAAATATAAATCTGACCGCTCAGCTTTCATAATCATATACAGGATAGTCAGAATGAGTTAACACAAGTACTAATATCTCTTCTACAATTTACATTTCATAAATCTCTATTTCTATTCTTTTATTGGTATTCGTTATTGCTAAATCTAGAGACAAGTCACTGTATTTCATCAACACCACCTGTCAGATATCTGTAATTAGCTAATTTGTCTTTCAAATTCTTACCTCAGGTACAAATATTTATAACTTGTTGACATAGGAAAACTTGTTGCATCTTCTGGACCTTCATCACTTACAACTGACATGATGTTTAAATAATACCTATGCTTTGTTGCAAAGTGGCACTCTGTGTTTTCTGTGGCTTCCCACACTTGTGCCTATCCCACTGAGAAATACATGGCTTATTAAACATGATAACACGCTCAAGGTACACTATGGTCATGAAGCTTTACATTCAGGCTACAGTTAATGAGTCCTAAGGCAACATAGCAACATGCTGAAAAGAACACTCCATGGCTGTTTTACTCTTGACAAAGTCCCTACCCCTTCTCATCATGGGGTACACCATCCAGCTCCAAGCCCCCTAAGAAGCATTACAACTACCTTTCAGTCTTGCTGCAGTTGAACTGGGACCTCACCTATTGACATTGCTCAAGAAAAAATAAATCCTGTAAGGAACCGGACCCATTGTTTACAACCTGTTTGAAAAATCACAAAGACCCTTCCCACCCATTTTGACCTTCAGTCGCAACTACTGATTTCCTAGTAGCATAAACTGTTGATCCTATAAACAAATGGAACCTTAAGAAATTAATGCATTTTACTGTATTTATAAGCCTTGACGAATTTGATTTCCAGCTATGAGAATTGCAGTTACTGATTCCATTTCCCTTGGGTGTCCTCATGCATCACTGCCTTTTCTTCCGGGTCCTCAAGTAGCAAAAGAGAAAAAGCCCTATGCTTGTGGGCAAATTTATCTAATCAGCAACTGCTACTAAAGTAGGGATAGCTTTAGTTAGCCATCAAACAGTTCAGCTGTACACTGCTTTAATACTTGCACAAGAAATACAAGACTAAAAATAAGTAAAGCTTTCATTATTCAATGCCTCAGCATTACTTAACAGTTATTTTCTGAAAATGCTAACGAAAAAGTTTACTGTATAGTTTGATCACAATAAAGATTGAGAGGAAGAAGGGTTGCTTTTCCTGCCATTGTATTTTTTCCCCCCATCCTTTGAGGCTTGGGATCTTCAGCATCAACTCTTAAAAAAAGTGTACTATGTTACTCAGGTTACTTAAGAACACTGAACCACATCTGTGCTATTCAGCCCCCTGATGGTGGTTGGTGAGGTTTTTAAGGGTGGATGAATCAGAACACTATCTTTATTCAGTACAGAAAGATGAAAAAAATCAATCTATTTAGGGAAAGAAGTTAGAAATAACAGAAGAAAAGGCTCCGTCTTTGGAATTTCCTGGTCTACAGCAGCAAAAGCTATGATGTATCACTGTTATGGAACAACACATTTGAACAGAAAAATAAATTTCATGCTTCAAAAAAACTGAAAGCAGGAGTAGATCTAGAATGTGGTCATCCAGCGTGCCTTTACTCAAAGATACATGCTGCCCTTTTAAGTATTTACTTCTCTCCCTTCTTCCTCCCGTACATGAGGTTTTCCATTACATCAGTGCCTTTGAAAGTCTTTAGCTTTTGTTTTAGCCTTAGAATGTTAAGAAGCTTCATAATTTCAGAAAGGTCAACTTTTGTTAAAACACTTTCATAAAAGACGCCACACTATTTGACAAAAAAATGAACACAGACAAGAGTATCTATGGTACAGTCATGTCTCAAATAGGAAGCTATACACTACATCCAACAGTAAAGTAAAAATACAAACTGGCAACGAGTTACATGCTTAATGCAATACTGAAATAGTGACATGGGAAAGGATCAATATCAGAATAGCAGGACACAATACCAAAGTATAGTTTGCAAAATTCTAGTTTATAAACAAGCAGGAATTGTCAACTTTTATTTCCATGTTTGTGCAGACAGCCTTACTGGAGCACAAATATTGTTCCAAGGTCACATCTGACGCAATCTGACCGCTCCAGATGCAACCTCATCATTGGTGTATTATATTCAATACCTGATCCTTCTGACAGAGAAGTGACATTCGGCTTTTCCACAGTGTAACATTATACAATGTACCCTAATTCAATAGCGGAGCATGTTCCCTGGGCACATGCCATCTGTATTGTTATTCACAGGTTGGTCATATATGTAAGTACACAGAGAATGGTCCATAGGCTGAGGGTAGAGAACACATTCCCACACTACCTCTCTCATAAGGTTATTCTGCTCCACAGACTGCATGGTTGTTCGATGCTTATCACCATTTGCTCAAAGCTGATTATTTTAAACAAACATACCAAAAAAACCGCTACACCACTTCATTCTACCTTCTTTGGTTATCCTGTTCTCTCATTTCTATTAGTATTTGCACCTGCTACCACGATGCTGCATTTTCAGATTCATCTACCTGCTTTTGCTGTGTTGGTATCCTGTTCATGAGCACAACACATGGGCCCAGAGTCACCTTCAAAGGTCATCAGTCTAGAAAAATGTCTGAAGTGACTGTAATGTTAAAGTGTGACAGCTGATGTTATTTGCATCACTGCTGACCAAGGGAGAGCCTGCCATAACATAACCTACAGACTTTCAAATCGTATATAATCATCTTTTGGATTAGAAACCGTGACTCCACCGAAACTTGAAAAAGTTCTAGACTTCAATTGGAACTTGATGTCACCCTGTCCACTGCAAAAATACACAATTTGTCCTGTGTCATATTACTGTCAAGGTCTTATTATAAACCTTCTGTTTATAAGTACACTTCAGTTCATCGTGAGCTGAAAAACGTCCCTCTGCCTTCATGCCCACAAGTGACCCAATTCTACGCCTTTATACCTTACATCATGTGGAATTAGTTCACACTGGATACACTCTACTTAGTTGCTGTTTCTTACCTCTAACTCATTTAAATTCTTCCTCCACATCAGATTCTATTGCAGCACCTCCATGGCCATTACTGACAGTCATCGACTTGATTTACAAATAGCTCTGAGGGCATCAGATGTTGCCAAAGAGACAGTGAGGAAACAGAGGGAAGCCGGGAATTGATATGAGAAAAAAGACAAAGGGAGAAAAGCAGAACAGAAACAGACCAGAATATTGCTTTAAATAACAGAGACTAGTAAGATGCATCTATCAGCACCTAATGGGTGCACACTGCTTAGTGATTAGTCATAGCCAGTCTTCGCTTGTTTTCTTACACCACAAATTTCTTCATAGTGAGATTATGTCCACCCTGAACTGCAAAACCCTTCCCATCTTGCATACTACTATATCCATATTTCTTAGTGTTATAACAAAAGCTCTTGATCTCTTTCTTAAAGGCTTACAAACACCTTAAAGGAAACACCAGCTCTGCTTGTTTATCATTTTCATCATAATTACAGACTCAATCATAAATATTCATGTACTACCACACTGTAAGTACACGTTCCACTTTATAGAACACAGACGAAAGCAGCTCTCTAAACAACGTACTGTGTGACCCCTACACAAAGGTATAGAAAAAGAAGTTGCGGTGAGCATTAACCGAATAACAAAATCCTGGAATGATTCAAGTAAGATGGAGCTTTTCTAACGGAGTAAATGCATAGTAGCAATCCATTTATATACTGCTGTTTCCAAATGCAATGTCTCATTTGAGGGGAACATGCTTGTCCAAATAGCTTTGCAAGATACATATACACAGAAATAACACATTGGAATTTGGCTCCTAATTACAGAGCACTGGTTACTAATTTAACTATAAAGATACCAGACCTCAAATTCTTGATTTGATGCCCACTCAACTGCCCAAACAAATGGCTCATCTCAGCACGATTTAAATCCATACAGTTATTAAATAAGAGTTAAGACTAAAGTTAACATTTCATTTTCTACAGATGCAAGGTGAATCAGGATGTTTGGTTCAGTTGTCAGAATAATTTAATGCATTTCAATTACTCAGTGAGAATACAGTTGGTAGTTCATAAAATGCTACTTTTAATACAAACATTATCTGCACTGAGGGATGCGGTTTTATTGACCTAGGTCTAACTACCGTTTTCATCTCTAAAGCAGACGTGTTGTGATGAATAACTACTCAGACCAATTCATTTTGCACTGAAAATCTACAGCATTCACACACAGACCCAATCAGAAGACCTCTCCCATTTCAGTTATTCCCTTCCATTTGCCGTCATGTTTTTATTTTCTCTGCCTTCTCCGGCCCATCTCAGAATCGCCAGGATTGTTCAATAAAAGTTTAACCGCCTTATGCTATTAATGTGCTTGTGCTCCATGTGGAGTGCTGGTTTCCTTCCTTTTATTGAAGGCCAAACGGAGGGACACAATGGGCGTGTTGTGCTCTGTCTAACACCGTATGGGCGATATCTTTAAAAAAGGAGGTGTGAGCTGGCTTGTAATACCACTACTCTTACCAGTCCAAGTACCACAATCTCATCAAGCCATGGGGCATGCCGTCCATGGATGAAAAATCTGCTTTTTATTATGACCTACATACTGCAACAGCAGCAGTTGGACAATTTAAATCTAGTTAGGTTGAGTCTGGACGCAATGCATGAATTCCCCTTAACGATGATCCCGATGGTTTAAGGCTGCTCAAATACGCCCACAAGTTCTTATATCCCCGTGCTATCGTGATGGCAAAAAGCACAATGAAAAAAAAAAAAAAATCCTTTCTTTTTAGCAGAGAACGAAGGCACAAAACGTTACCAACCCTTGGAAACACCCTCCTGAACCAGCAACGACATGGAACGTATTGAAGGACCGTAAGGAGAGTGCCATCAGACCAGTTAAGTCACCGACCGCTCCCCCCACGCCGACCTTTCCAATGCAAAGGTACCTGGCCGAGAGGCGCCCGACGCCAAGCCCGTTCCTCACCGGGAGTTTCGCCCCGTTTTCTTTCAGGGAACGGCAATAGTTGGGCGCAGAGGCGTACCCCTCTCTCCCTCCTCTCTGTCACACACACGCCGAGCTTCCCTCCGGGGCAGCGCTGTCCCCAACAGCCCGCGGTGTCCCCAACAAACCCGCGGCGTCCCCACAGCCCGCCCGCCCACAGCCCCGCACCTGCCCAGGCAGCGCCGCCGCCGCTCCCCCCCCGGCCTCAGGGAGGGAATGCGGGCGGGCAGCCTCCTTCTCCCGCTCACCGGCTGTCCCCGCCGAGGTAACGCTGCAGAGCAACCTCGCCTTTACCAGACAAAACCCCGCTCCGCTGCCTGACAGCCCACACGCAGCGCGATCAACCTGCGTCCCTCCTCCTCCTCCTCCTCCTCCCCCTCCTCCTCCTCCGCCGAGCAGGTCGCCAAAATGGCAGCCCGCGAGCGCGCCGAGCCACCGCGGCTACTCACCAGCCTGCCCCTTTCTTCGCTTTCCTCCTCCGACGAGATACGCCTGTGTGTTTAATTCCCCCGGCGAAAGCCCGGCGCGATGTGTCACATTGTCGTCCCTCAGCAAAATGGCTGGTGCTGCCGGCGCTGCCGCAGACGCCTCATTGGGCTCCCCCGGCTTGCCGGAGCCATGGCAACAGCCAACGGCCCAACGGCCGCCCCGCCGCCGCCAGGGGCGGCTCCGCGCCCCAATGGGGCGACCCGGCCGGGCTCTGCGGGGCCACCGCCGGGCTCCGCTCCCCGCCGGGGGACGGCCAGGCTCCGTGGGGCCACTACCGGGCTCCGCGGGGCGACCGCTGGGCTCCGCGGCCCGTTCCGGCCCCTTTCCCTGTCAGCGTCCGCATCCGCGGAGGGACCATTCCCTCATTCCCCCCCCGCCATACACTGTGGGGGTCTTTGTTTCCGCGGCATAGCGGGGTTTAAACCCTGCTTAAAAATAAAAAAAAATATAAATAAAAGGCTGCAAGTAAAGCAGGCCCAGAGGCTGCAAATGGCCATAGGGAGACGTAGAGCCCCGCGCTCAATTTAACATAAAAATTATTTGACAGGGCACAGTGTAAGGGCACAGGGTAAATCATCTTTATTTCGGAAACAGGGGTAACCGTTATACAACAGTCAGCTGGTTTTGCATCAATAAAGCCCAAACAACCGCTCATTTGCAAAAATCTAACCCCTGATTCTACCACAATCCCCCCAAGTGTTTATAAACGTATTTCTTGAGCTTAATGGGTTAAAGGCCGCTGTTTATTGGGTGAGTTTCGAAGACTGTCCATTGCAACCACCACGTAAACCAATTTCACCCTACTTAGCATACCACAATTCTTCATTTCAATTAGGAGTAGGAAGAAGAGGAGAGATTTGCGAACGATTTAAAACGGCTTATAAAAAAATTCCACTCTTCAAGAGCTGTCATTATCCCACATCTCAGCCACTGAAAGAGTCAGGGAGAAAAGCTGGAAAGCTCTGCAACCTTAAGTTCTTTGAAAATCATTTAGAAACATTAAATATATCTAAGTGAGCATGCTGTGTTTCATACACAAAAATTCTGAGTATTGGTTTGGGGGGAAGATTTTTCCCATACCTTCCTAGTCATTAACAGGGATCGGCTTAGTACTGATAACAAACCATGGCGTTTCCTTGATCAGTGTCATACTTTTTGAGGGCTACAGCAGGTTTTTCGCCTCGGAGTACAGCTTGCAGACAAAGTTCTGCTCCACCGCTCCGAGGAGAACTTCTGCTCTTGGAGCCCAAGGGCAGTGGTGGCTCTGGAGTCCCAAGCTGAGAACTGAAGTCTGCCGCGGTGGATTTTACACGTTTCTTCCCTCAGAATCTTCCACCCTCCTTCCCCTGAGTAAGGGCACGTTCCCCCGAAAGTCGGTATTTCAAGAGGAAAGTGGCCTGGGTGGGGCTCACCGGGAAACAAGCAGGTAAATTCTGTTTAGATTGCTGATGTGTCAGAGCTGAAACATTCCGGTACATTTAAATAGACGTTTCAAAAGTAACACTAATTTAGTCTTGTTTCTTCTGCTCTTAGCCTTCTTTAAGAAGACGGACGGATGTCCACATCTCATAAACTGCCATTGGGGCTCAGAGCCTGTGCAAAAGTACCTCCAGTTCCCATGACTCAAACACACACCTTCTGTGCCATGATTACTGTCCAACAGAACATTTTTTGGTCAAAAAGGGATGTCTGTTGATTTGGCAGCCTGATTCTGAAGCTTTTGGCTGGAAAACATTAAACTACTGAAGTAATTATTTACGCACAAAGTAAGTATTAAAACAAAACCTGTCTGCATTACAAGAATACCATTTCACCATGATTAGTTCACTAACTTTTTTGTTAATAAGCAACACGAGACAGACTGCATGTCCAGTCCCTTGCTTCTTAACACATTGATACAGTCACTGACTCTACCAAAAAAAAAATCTTCTTCAGTAAGCGAAGACACAAGCAGGTTTCCTATCACTTTATCGCGCTAACCTATTATGGTTACTGTCGTAATACTCTCCACGAGCAGGCTTTTGAAAAAGTAGAGGTCATGAGTTTTTAAACAATAGGTTAGAACTTGGAAAGGTTTCAAGATGTTTGCGTCTATACATCTGTAGATATACATGTATCTTAACACACAATATTTTCATTACAATGTTCTTGAAGTTATTTTTTTTAAAATAAGAAACCTGTTTGAATACTACAACTTCATAATTCAATCTTTAGGGATGTGGGACTATGTTTGTAATGCAGGCACACTTCCATCCAGTTAAGGGTGATGGAGCTTTTGCCTGCAAGTATGCACATAGGACCTAATGATATACATGTACACGTAACCTTCTCTTCAGTGACATAAGCGATCAGGTAGAAGTTAGAAGAGGCTTAATCCAAGTGCAGATTATTGTTCCAATTCAGTAAACAATTAAAGCACAAAGTGTGAGAACCTAACCTGTCCGAGATTACTGAAAAGCTCCACAGAAGTCCGAGAAGCAGTTTCTGCTGCCTGCTCTGCACAGCCGTAAAATTTCTCCTGGCAAAACCCACTGAAATCATGACATCAAGGATGGGAACAGGACCCACAGTGCAGCTGCCAGAGCCTAAGTAACCTCTGACAGACCCCCAGGGCTCAGTTAAAGGTACTCCTGCGTGTCTAGGAAAGGTCCAGGATCCGGCAGCTGCGATGGTGGCTGCTAGCCTACTCCCCTTATACAAAAAAATAAGTGCAAGGCATAGAGTCATGCAGACCCTACAATGCGTATTTAAGTGCTTAAAGATAACCGCTTGCCTGCTGTGTTAGACCGGAGCTGAAAATAGAACACCTCATTTGGTATCTTTGCTCAAACCCTACTCTCACGTGAATTCAAATGAGCTTCCTGATCCCACTGTAGTACCCGGAGGACAGTTGCTCACATCAAAAACCATCAGAGCTGAAAGAAACGTAGTACTCACCAATCCTTCATCGGAACATTGCTAACAATCATCGGTTTTGAGACAGAAATAGCAAGCATTATTCTCAGCCTTATCTATAGATACTCTATCAACCTCTCGTTCACCATAGCAATTTAGCCTTTCCTGTGGTGTTCCTTCACAAACCAGTTTCCAGCTGTCTCAAACCAGCTCCACAGAATATAAAAAGTATGCCCCCATTAAAGCAACATTTCATTGTTATTACTTCTTCAATCAACTCAAGAACTGTTATTTGCATACATTTCATTAAAATTCATTGTTTTATGAAAAATGAGTGCATTCTAAAACCGTTTTAAAAGCACAAACTATAACAAATATTGAAATATGTTGGCATCCATGGACAGAAAATGTCAAAAGACCAGATCCTAGTTAAGAAGCAATTACTATATTAAAATCAGCATTTTATTTCCTGCATTGCATTGTAATTGTTCCTAGATATATTTGACTACCCAAATAGGAAAAGACCTACTGTTCAGCCTTTCTGAATATCACTAATAATTACAGATCCTTCTGATCCTTGTTCAATTTCTGTAATCACTTGGTGGTATGTTTAAATGAATAAGGCTCTATTATGAAGGCAAATTGGACTGCTCTAATCATAAAGAAAGCATCATTTATCAATAAAAAAAGCTATAAGATCTACGATGTAAAAAAACTAATTTTTTTCATACTGGTTGGTCAACTTGCTTAAATGCAAAGCAGTAGGTAAACAGAATGAATATTTGTAGGTGAATATGCTGACGTATAGACTAGTTGACATCATTTTTCCAACATTCTAGGTGACCACAAGCCTGGAAAAAAACCCTGATGTCTGATTCCCAAGACATCACTATTACTAAGTACCTGAGACACAACCTACAGAAGAGTGAACTGGAATTCAAACATAAAGAGTTGATTTTATCCAGGGTCAAACTTGTTTGTAGCTCCTCCAGGTACTGAACACTGAGTACAACTCCAGCTATTGGCTTTGTATTTTCAAGTTCTCACCAATAACTCTGATCGATTTTCTGTACTGTGGATTCAATCAGATACTTGGCAAAGATGCTGACAGAATTCTGTGTAGATTGTATACAGTAATGAGTTGACTTAAGTGTTTAAGATGGGGCATACATTTAAATAAAACAATCACAAATCATTTTAGAAATATTTTCTAAGGTGTATTTGGGAACGTTTTATCACAGGTAGTATATATTTCACAGTTATCATTTTTCACAGTTGCCCTTTGAGACGTGTTACTCATCACAAGCAGTACAGCTGTAAAATGGGATAGAAAAGATGAGAAAAGTAACTCTGAATTTCTTAAAAGCAAATATTTAAAAATTTTAAAAGGAAACCCTGAAGCCCTTTTGTAATTAGAGATGAAAGTGTCTTAACCTAATAAGAGTAGTTCCCTCATGTTTTACAGCAGTGTTAAAGATGCTACTGAATTCCTGGAGCAATTTCCAGACTATCCCCATCCTATATTTAGTATTTTACTTTTATATAGTTTAGTAAAAAAGCAATAGTGAAGGTATCACTGCCTAATCTCAAATATGAAATCTTACTAATATTAAGCTGCTTTTTAGTTTTTGTACATACAGTTTTAAATTAATTTTAGCTGCATTTAAAGTAAAGATGAAAAAGAGCCTGAAACACAGAGACTTGTTATTTTCCTTTTATATTTGCTTGGTTACAAATTGGATTCATTAACATATCATGTATTACAACACCTATCTATTTTGTCACTTATCCCAAGAAAACATTTCAAATTTTATGATATATTGAGCAGACGTTAAATCGCGTGAACTATAGTATGGATGAGGGTTCTGTTTTCAGATCTTTAGGACAGGATTTCAGAGAAAAAGGTGAACTCATGAAGACATAGTATTTAAGGCCATCCCAAAATGAGTGCTTAAATGCCCAGTTTTAACAGAAAATAGGAAACCTTCAAAACAAAACTAACACACAGATGAATAAGGGTCTTAAAGGTTATCCTCCCAATTCCTGAAATATCACCAAGATGTCAAATGTAACCTAAAGCGAAAAAAACCATGAGAAATTGCTACTGAAATGCACTATGCTTTCAGAGTATTGCCAAGACAATTAATAGTTTATCTGGTCAATTTGTACTTGAAAGTTTTCCAGTCCTGATTTTGTCATGCACTGACAGCTCCATTAAATAGCTACATTAATTCACAGACCTGAGCAGGATTCAGATTAAATGGATTTAAGTTCTGATGAATATCCCAAGCCGCCCAGTTTCCAGCAGCCCCCAAAATTCAAGTTTTTTCTCCATTCTGAACTGCAGATCCCTACAAGCCCGAGTTCCCGTGAATGCCAAATGTCAGTCTGAACAGTAATTCTCTGTCAAAATGCACAGAGGCCTGAACTCATGCTAACAGTGCCAGAATTTTAAGAACCTACAGCAAGAATTTAGGAACTTTAAAAGAAATTTTCTGCTTCCCAATTTATTGGAAAAACACACTTGGCAGCATACATTATGAAGTCTTATTGTATATTCTACACATGCATAGAAGTATAAATATGAGACTGATAGCTACATAATGAAAAGGCAATGTTTTCACGTATTTTTTTACAAGAGTAGGGCAATTAGAATTCTAAAGTGACAATCTTATTAACTTCTCAGTAACAGGTTCTTCACATATTACATTTTATAGAGGGAGCAGATAGACAAACACCCAGGATAAAAAGTTCTTCTCCCTGCTTAGACATCAACAGTCAACTCCTCTAGGCTGAAAGAATGTATTTCTCAAACATCACTCTTAGACATTTCAGAAGATAAGCTGTCACTCAGTCTCCAAGTCTCCTCTTTCCTCCATTTATAATATGTAAATCCAAAACTTTCACCTTCTCTATTTTTATCCTTCATCGCCTTCTCCTTACCTATAACCCAAAGCCATATCCCTGAGCTATTTGCCAGTGTTCTGCCAAACTGCAGTTTCTCACTGGCAGCCCTCCCTCTTCCTTAAACCACTGCTTCAGATTTGCAGCTCCTTGAGAGCAGCTGCCAGAAAGGCTCAGGCCCATTGTCATGGTTTCAGCTGGGATGGAGTTCACTTTCTTGCTGGCAGCTGGTGTGGTGCTGTGGTTTGGATTTGGGATGAGAAATGGTGTTGATAGTGCACTGGTGGGTTTGGTTGTTGCTGAGCTCTCAAGGCCTTTTCTGCTCCTCACTCCACCCCACCAGCCATGGGCGGGGGGGCACAAGGGGTTGGGAGGGGACACAGCCGGGACAGCCGACCCCAACTGACCAAAGGGATATTCCATGCCATGTGATGTCATGCTCACTATATAAAGTTGGGGAAGAAGAAGGAAGGGGGGGATGTTTGGAATGATGGCGTTTGTCTTCCCAAGTGACCCTTATGCGTGATGAAGCCCTGCTTTCCTGGGGAGGGCTGAACACCTCCCTGCCCATGGGAAGCAGGGAAGGAATTCCTTGTTTTGCTTTACTTGTATGCACAGCTTTTGCTTTACCTATTAAACTGTTTTTGTCTCAACTCACAAGTTTTTCCTCACTTTTACTCTTCTGTTTCTCTCTCCCATCCAAACTTGGGGGGGTGAGCAAGCGGCTGCGTAGTCCTAGTTGCCGGCTGGGGTTGAACCACGACATCCATGTATCCCCATTTGGCCATGTACTCCTCTCCCTTCATTTCTAAAGCCTGCTGCATACCATTTCTTTGCACGCACCTTATTACCACTACATTTAGAGACTACTCTTTCATACTTTAGTAATTGGGACGTGCATTCCTTTGCTCCTATTTGAGAAACAATTCTTAACTTCTAATCGCTATGTTTATAGAATATCAGTTGTGAGAAATGGAAAAAGATTTGGTAGGAAGAAGAGTTTGCTGGTGGGAGAGTGGAGCAGGAGCATGGATTTTCAAGCGTTGCCTACAATTTTTGACACAAATGCTTTTACAAGACACCTGGAGCTCCTCATCAATCCTACTTCAGGCCTGCTTGAAACAAAGGCCCAAACCAACAAGAATCAATTAAAAATGCTCTATTTCTGTGCAACTTGAAATACATAGAGATAGCAGAGTCATTGCTAATAATTAAGGTGTGGTGGTTTTTTGTTTTGGTTTTTTTTTTGTTTGTTTTGTTTTGTTTTTTTTTAAGATCCACTTGTTGATATTCCTTTTTCCCTGTAACCTCTATCTCTTTCGGCCAACTGCATGTTTTTGTATTTTTGTACCCCATGCACCGCCACCCAACAAACTGTAAGTCTTGTTTCTTAAAATGCCTCATTGACCAATCTAATGTTGTTCAATCTGGCATAGGAAAAACAAAGAAGAAATTAAGTAACAAAGTCAGCCCCAACTGATCTCTTCCCAGCTCCCCCATCCCCTACTTTCAACGTTGCACGATGCTGAAAGCCAGGTGATAACTGGCTAAAAATAGAGAACGCTTCCCTAGACACACAACCATACTTGTGGCTCTCAACTTAGAGTTGTTCTTGCCTGATTAGATTGGCTTACTAAGTGATAGAGAGCTTGTTGGGCTACTCCTATCTGCCTCTGACACTCCTCAGAGCTAACCAGAAGACATTTAAAAGTTTGCCCTTCCTTACAGACTAGAATTCACACATCTTGCTTGCAGGGTTTTGCTCTCCTGCACAGTCCTCCTGGAAAAATAACTATTCAAAACCTCAGTGCAAAAGCATCTGAAAGAGATGCCATCAGCTGTGATACTTCAGACCATCATTTGTTAAAAACAGCAAGATTTGGGAAGAGTTTATGAGTAAGAGCATCAGTAGCAAATAGGTATGATAAAGCTAGTAAACTTTCATATTTTCCATTTTTCAAGTTCTTTGAAGCCAGGAAGTTTTAAATAAACTCCTTGTAAAGTGGGCTTACATTTTATCAATTCTGAGAACTTGGCAGCACCTCTCTATGCCAGATGAGGTCACAAATCAATCTCAGAACACCTCTGACAAAGTATAAATACCCGAGCAGAGTATGTCTAAGTCACGCTGACATGTCTGGCTGGCATAACTACAATAGCAAAGTTGATAAGGTACCAACCAGCTTATCCACAGCATTCTTTTCATGAAGAGGTCATTTCTTCTTTTGTTCGAGGAAGTGAAACAATGCCAAAGCATTCCAGAACTGCTTAAACAAATAACAGCAGCATCTACCTCCACTTAGAGGTTAACAGTTAATACTTTTTTTGGTAGCTTATTTATTTTCTTTAGGGTGTAACATAACACATTAGGAACTTTAGCAGATCAGCTGCCAAATACATCCTTTATCCTAGGAAGTGAATCAAATTGTTGTGACAAGACTCCTAGATTCCAACTGCCTTCTAGCTCAAACCATGATTGGTCTTCTTAAACTTAACATTCACTTCCCTTTTTCCTTAAGTAATTTTCAACTCTGTCTTAATTTTTGCTCTTGAACAGTGTTAAAGCAGTAGGTATGAAATTATGAAATGGGATTATTTTAAAAAGTCTGCTGCCAGTTTTCCATCAAGTACCCCACTTACATCTAAGGGGATTACCATAGAAAATGAAACTGGACTTAGCATTAGAGAGGGGAAAGCTGAAACATTCAAAGAGGAATGTGATCCTTCCCCTGTGTCCAGTTCTGGGCTTCCCTGTACATGAGAGGCATTAATATCTCTGTCACAGTAGATATTCAGAAGCCTTCTGGACATCATCCTGAACAATTGGCTCTAGGTGGCCCTGCCTGAGCAGGGGCGTTGGACCAGACAATCTCCAGAGGTCCCTGCCAACCTCAACCATTCTGTGATACAACAAAAAACAACTGCCCAAGATTTTGCTTTTCAATTAATATTGGTATTTATTCCTCTCTGGCACAAAAACGTAGACCTTTGATTTCTCCAAATAGGATCAGACTCAGCTCAGCAGAAACATGAAAGGTGATACCAAAATCTCCAATATGAGAATATTTGGATACTACAATCCCCTAGCATTTAGCTTTAAGGAGGCAGCAGTGAAGAGTTTGCGCAGCGTCACTTTCTGAAACAAGCTGCAGATGTAGTGTGGGAGGAAAAGAACAACTGTATTCACACACAAGAGGAAAGAAAACACGACGACTCAAATGTATTCAAGATTGTGAAGCTCATAACACTGATGTTGTTTCCATAGCAACTAATATACTTCAAAGCAGGGAAAAAACAGGGCGAGGATTTTAAAGGACAGCACCACGTACAGATTAAAAGCAGATACTGCCTACGAACTGATAATCTGAGGTTTGGACTGATGAATTTACACAGTTTTATCACAAGAAGTATCACTTGTTAAGGAGTCAAGATCCAATGAAACTACCCTACTAACAAAACAAGAGTGAAAGAGTGAAAACAGCACAGTAAAACAGCCCTGGTACTTGACAGCCTGTCTCCCAACCCTTTAACAGCCTAAATCCAAGATGAACAGTACACTACAATGTAGTTGTGTCTTGTGCACTCACCACTCACTGTCAGAGGGGGTTTCCAACATTATCTGCCTCCTAGGTCGGAATAACTGACCGATGTGACCCCAAGGAAAGACAGGATACAGTAGATGAGCAGCAACACGCCTTGCACTAAGCTGAGTGAGATGATCCAATTGGTCTGCAGAAAGGTTTACCTTTTTATAACTTCCTTGTCCATGCAGCTGGGGGAGTTGATGTAACTGGCCTTTCCGTAAAAAATACAGGCAAAGGAGAGAATTTATACTTATTGAGTTTAGGGAAGATAAAGGAAGACAATATCAGTCTGAGAAATAATATTTAGCATCAGAAAAATGCTTGGTACAGAGAAGATGGAACTATAATTCTGCTGGATCAAGGCCTTAATCGGTCTCTTTCACAGTAAATGGTAAGTGACAGGCATACAACCCCAATTGATTTAATATCGAGTCAAACCCCTCCCCCCGAAAGACTAAGCCCCTGTATACATTTCCCCTATTTTCACAATGTCTCAGAAGTGAAACAACATCAGCTTGTAATTTAAGTGCTGCCCAGGCTCAATAAATGGCTTTTGCATCAAAGGTAGAAAAACGTGCACTGTAGATTTCTGTACTACATCAGGCTTGCGCGACGCATAGTACCACTTCAGCATTTTCAACCGTATAAAAGTTATGTGGGAGACAAAACCCATTTTCGGGTTATTTAGCCACTTAGTACAGCTGCGTGCATCCAGTTTCATCCTCACACACGGCAAGGGACAGGGCCAAAGGAATTTAGAATGACACGTGCCAGACTTCTAGCCTTTGCAGCTGACTTTTTCAAGAACAGGATCACAAAGACTTTCTTGCTTGTCATGAAAAAGAAACACTAAGCTAAGTTTCAGAAGGGTGATAACAAACACTCTTAGGATCTTCGGAGCTACCCAGTTAGTGTCTATGAAGCGAAATAAGTTCAGTGTACCGCTTTCAAATACTTGGTTTGGTGTAATAGTAATTTTCTAGTGGTGTGCCAATAATCGACATGAAAAGTCCTCATCTGGAATTTCTTTCAAGTACATTTTCCTTTTAGAAATCAGTACCCTGACATTCATGCAAGAGGTAGAATACCTAAACCCCCAAATCTCCAGTAGTTTCCCAGGTGATAAAATTCAGTACTCTGGAATTATGCAGAAAATTCTGGCACTGGGCTGCTAATTTTAGTTATGTCACCAGAACAAAATAAGGAAAAGCATGTTGTTGGTGTTTTTTTTCCCCCTACAGTGGAGAAAAGGATGTAGGTGTGGAGTATAATTGACACTAATTATTTGTAGGAAAGGTCAGGGTTACCTTTTACCAACTGCATGAGGCAGCTGATTATCTGTCACATCTCTGGAGCACAGTCACGAAACCGTCAGTGAGTAAAGGACGCACAGGCCTTGGCTAGCAATCAAACTTGGCAGCGTTCAACAACACGGCACAGCAGATGTCTTTTTAAAAGAGGTAAATTGTAAGACACCAGATAGCGTCACACTAGATCTCTGCAACACTGAAAAACACCTTCAATAGAAGACTCCTGTTTAAGCACCTGAGAGGTGACTGGGCAGTGGGATCTTCTCTGCATTTCAAGAGCTAAAAAAGAGCACCTACATCACAAAATTCCAGCTCAGTTTTGAAATCTCTCAGAAAGTCTTCAGTTTCTAGAGGACACATATTTTAAACTTTTTGATACAGTAAACCTCAGTTTGAACAAAAACTGCATATAGAATGTGTAAGACAGACAGCTGCGTCAAAATGTCTGGAAAACAGAGAACAGACTGCGTAGTTTTAAAAACTAAAGTACCTCAAAGATGTGGGAATTTGCTTGCCATAGTCTCAGGAAACACCCCTTTAAAAGACGAAAACTGTCATACCATATTATAACTAGTATCATTGCTAAAAAACCCAGACTGAGACCTGATACGTCTTGTTGCCAGGGCGCTCAGTGTTCCAAGAAAAAAAAATAATTGTTTGTTATTTAGTATGTCCCTTGAGAAGTTTGCTGTGCATTAAGTGAAATGAAAATTCCACCCCCTGCGATCCACTTACTGGCTTTCCAGAAAGTGGAGTTTACAAGGATGGGGCAACTCAATTTCAAATACCATTGACTTCAATTTTAACCTCAGAACTAGGAGAATAGAAGAAATCTCTATGCCCATATACCCCCTACTTAACAGGTTAGCTTTTTCTAACAAAATCCTTAAATTACGCAGCATAAGAAATTAAGTGGTATTTCCCTTTATGTAATTTTGGACATATACATTATAATTATTGCAAAACGAGGTGGGGGTTTTTTGTTTGTTTCTTTGGCGTTTTCTTTTCAGTTTTCTACTCGGTTATTAAGGTACTGCAGAAAGATTGTGTATTGGCTGAACTTTGTTTTGGAGCATAAACAGTTAATTCGCAGTTAAGCTATGCAGTTCCACCGCAGTCAGTTTAAATCCTGTTGGCTCCAGCTTTTGCCTGCCCATACCTTCAGTGCAATCCTGAGAGCCGACAGTGGAGAATCCTCACTCCTTCATGCTGAGGAGCGGTGTGTCCAGGGAATCGTAGCAGCCATCTGGGCGTTTCCATTCTCTGAAGTTCTTTAAGTAATACTACAAAAGTTTCACAGCAGAGCAGCAGCTCTGGGGAGAATTTCTGGTTTTCTCAAATGTTTCAGAGCCATATTTCAAAAATAGATTTTGCTAGGGAAAAATCAAAGACTTCATTATCCTCCGGATAATGAAGATAGTTTTTGATTAGTAAGACTTTAGGCTAGCGAAACAGGGAGAAAAAGAATTCTGCAGACTCATAGTCCTGGTGCATAACAGTTGTCACCTTTCCTTCCTTTCTGGCCCAAGTGCCCGGCCGAATTGCGCTGTTCTGGCTTCACGAAGCACACTGAACCCCGAACCCTCCCGTTGTTGCAGAAGTTCGTAAGCAGCAGTTTGCGAAATGATAACTTCCGAAAAGAAACATGACATCTCCTCTTAGTTCTCCCCAGCAGAGACTCAAAGGTATTTGTGAATCAACCCGCAAGCATTTTTAAGCGCAAATCTCAATAACTGCAAGAAGGAACCTGAAAAAAACCTATGCGCCTTCGAATTTATGACCGACCACCTTTGGCTAGAGCATTGTCATTGCTTATTGGAAGCTACAGCGCTCTCGTGCTTATTGAGTGCCATCTCCTTTTAATTCCAGTGCAGCAGTGGTAAAGGTTAAAAGGCAGAAAGGTTAACAATTCTTTCTGGCTCTGACTATATGACAGCGCTGCAGCGTGTGCTACCTGTTTTGTGACAGGCCTGTAACTTTCCTCATAAAAATATGAAATTGGCAATGAGTTATCTGGTTTCTATTGAATGTATCTGAACAAGGAGGAAGTTATTATACCGCCTCTTCGCAGGGGGGTCACAAAACAGGAGAAAGCAAGAAGAAAATCTTGGTAACCTTTCTGAGTAGCTTATCTTTCATTCAGGCACAGAGAGAAAGACGTGTTTCAGTGCCCAAAATGAACAGAAAAGCTTGACTTTAACTTTTGTGGCAGGAGATGACAAACAGCATGAAGGTATAAGGTTTCTATAACATTTCTTAAATTGCAAACCCTGCTGTTAAGTATGCAATTCACCGGGGTCAGGCTACACTTAGTAGTACTCAATTTACCAGTCCTATGTAAGGGTTTCACTAGGTGTGAAAATACATGCTGTTTGAATGTATCTAGAACATACAGATACCTTAAGATATGATCTTCAGACCAGCTATCAGTGTCTGGAACTCAATTTTAACGAGCATTCAGCCTGTTTTTGAAGCTAGCTAACATAATATAGCGCAAGGTTTCTAGAGATAGAGATTTTCCATAACTTCAAAATACCTGAAGCTGAAAAAAAATGTAACAATGTTTTCCTCTTAGGTGCTTTGCATCTTTAGCACAGTGGAGACGCCCTTCAAAGACAACAAATACTGACACTTTTGAGACAGGTAAGCGAGTGTAGACAAACAACGTGCCCAAAGTCATCTTATGGGTCAATGGCGGCCACCCTGAGAAATCTCAGCTTCCTGCATTTTTCACTATTTTTCTGTCCAACTCCCCAGGTTGTCCCTGTGACCTGACATTGCACCAGTGTCAACCTCAGATCCTTCCATCTGTCTAAACGGTGAGATACCTGGCCAAGGCCTTAATCGATAGCCCCAGTTTCTTGCCTCTAAACCCATCACTGCTTCCAGTGGCAGCTCTTGGCACTTTAACTTCCCACCTGAAAACTCCGATGTACAGTAAATCAACCTGACTTTAGATTCAATGTGACTAAAGTAAGGATGCAACAGACAGGAGAAATCTTATTACATTTTAGTCTGGAGGAGAATTCCAAATATTTTCCTCCCTTTTAATTATTTATTGAGTCATCAGAAAACTTGATGACTTATCTCCTGCTCCTGCACAAAGTGGTGTATTTTTTTAAATAGAGAAACTCAGAATACCCTATTGCTTTTACAAGTTTTTTTTTTCCATTGGCCAAGGTCAAAACTGAAGAAATGTTCAAGCTTCTAAATGAAATAAGAGCTTAGAGTCTTTAAAACGCGTGAGCAGACGGAGCTATAGTATTTTCAGTATACCAGTCCAGACTGAAACCGAATTCAGTTCCCCAGTAGGAGCACATAGCCAGTTTGCATTTACACAGTTAACTGTAGGCTGCGCTCCCAGTTCCCATTCCTATGTGCAAATCCTCAAACTGCCAGAATGTGACTCTAAATTCAAGGATCCAGAAGGAAGACATAGTGCATATGATCTCTCTCTCCGCCTCTACCTTCACGTGTCTTTAGTCTGGAGATGAGAAAACTGAGGGGGGATCTTATCAATACTTATCAATAGTTAAAGGGAGGGTGCCAGGAGGATGGGAACAGTCTTTTTTCAGTGGTGCCCAGTGATAGGACAAGAGGTAACGGGCACAAACTTGAACATAGGAAGTTCCATCTAAACATGAGGAGGCACTTCTTTCCTTTGAGGGTGGCAGAGCACTGGCACAGGCTGCCCACAGAGGTGGAGGAGTCTCCCACTCTGGAGACACTCAAAACCCGCCTGGATGCCATCCTGTGCAACTGCTGTAGGTGCCCCTGCTCTGGCAGGGGGGTTGGGCTAGATGATCTCCAGAGGTCCCTTCCAACCCTGACCATTCTGTGATTCTGTGTGCCAGAAGGGGAAGGAGAAAGGTGTTGTACAGTCACTGCTCACCTCGAACTTGGCAGCAGGCTGCAGACCCAAATACTGCCTCTTCTGTTAATGGCAGCAACAAAGCACATGACAGTACTCCTTCACACTGCCACCTTTTTGCTGCAAAGGCACAAGTAATTGCCAAGTTAAGAGGAGATCAGCTATATTACAGCTTTAGGACTTAAACCCCAGCTGTATGGTTCCTTCACTGTTATGCCAGGAAAGCCCTAAAGGTTGGGGACCACAGCCAGAGCCACTCTTGAAGAAAGCAGTCTAGGATTCAGGATGCACATGTTCTACCCAGAATTATTCATCTCTTCCCACTTATTAAACGCTGCTCTATCAAATTGGTCCAAGCCAGGCTAGATCATCTGACCTATGTGCATTTACAGAACAATAATGCTGACGCGTAAGGCCTGTAAGCTTATCTTATTTCTCTCCGAGTTCATCCAGAACTTATTTGCTAAGTGAAAGATCTAGTTACAACCATGTGAAACAAGCTATAACAGCGCAGAAAAACTAAAACACTCTTCTGCTTTTAAAAAGCATTTTGTAGCTTTGCTGCTGCAGAGTGGCCATGGCTTTGTCAGAATAAAAAGACAGCGGTGGAAGTTGAACTCTCCCCAATGTCTAGTATTCCCAACTAGAATAATCTGATACATGCTTGGAAAAGTGAGACTTCATACTTAGTGCTATGAAGAACAAGAGATGCCAATAGGTATGAAAATAAAATTCATGGAGAATGAAAATTTGAATGCCTATGGAATGACTGGTGGGCTTTGAATAAAGACAAATCTCAGTTGTCTGTTTACACATTGTTTCATGTCAGAAAATTTACTTTTAAGAACAGCAGTATCAAGCAAATAAGTGGCAGTGAGTCAGTCTTAAGAAAACACACACAAAAAAAAGAATATCAGTTTCATCCATTGTTCAGTATATTTTTGTAGATTGCAAGGAAGAAAACATTCCAGAGCCATTTTCAGTGCTTCTGCAGTAGAAGTTCACTTACAGCTAATTACTAGTAGAGTTTATTTTTAACAAGTATTTGAGGTATACCTTGAGATACACTTGAGGTTTTTGTTCTGACTGTAATCATGGAGTCCCCAAAGTAAATGTAGGTGAATAATCATTTTTTTTTTCATCAAAAGGAAAATAATTAATTTTTATTAAAAGAAATAGAATACGAAAAGCATGATTCACAGCATAGAGAAGAATCTTAAATGTGATAGTATGGTGCTGGTATTTTCCCCTACAGTCATCAGGACTCTTTCACTGCTAACCTGAAGCATGTTGGACTCGATGAACTTAAAGGTCTTTTCCAATCTAAACGATACTATGAGTCTATGTAGATCGCTACGGATAAAGCCACATTAAAACAGTTTGTTGTCTATGGATTAGCCATATCCTATCACATAGGACAGGTGAACGACAGCAGAAGGATCACGTATCAAACAACTAGATTAAGTTGAACATAAATTCTGTTGGAAAGAGAGAAAGATTTTTGTCTCAGATGCACTCAAGGAAATCACCGCGATTCTTAACATGAGCTCTTTGCCCCTTATTCCCTGAATAGGAACAGCTAGCAGTCCCTGCACAAAATGCATGGAGCGTGAATGCAGCCACTGCATCTCTACGCTTTCGTAACACAGTTGTGCCCCAGGTTCCACCAGCAGGACCCCAGTGAGCAAACCTGCCTAAAAGCATCTGCTTTGAGAGCTTGGAGATTTACACAGCAGTAATGTAGACACTTTGAGAACACTGCTGAGAGTCAGAAACTTGCAGGAACACAGCACCCAGCTGCCCTTCTGACACTTCCAGTGAGAGCTGGCAAATATTCAGAGCTGGTTTCTTGGCTTAAGGACTCCAACAGGCACTCTACAATGAGGGAGTAAAGTCTAAGTGGTAATGTATGCCCTCCTTATAAGGAACTCTGAATCCATTGCTGTGGTCCTTGAACAAATGGAAAGCTCTAGTGTTTAGAAGGTTAAATGACAGCAGCATGCCATTTATTGATGAACATAAGGAATTTTCATGGAAGCCGAAGTCTGTCAAATAAAATTCCAAGCTCTTGAATAGCTAGCCTTAATGAATAATTTATTTTCTTGCCACTTACTGTAGCTTGCCCCACACTGATGTTGTTTTAGAACACTCGCTGTTTAAGAAAAGCATCCATTCCTGAGTAGCCACATCTTGAGGAACATGTGTCCGTTACATCAGCTGAGCTAAAGGACGACACTGCTCTCAAGCACACAGACTTTAGGGAATAGCTGATTCTTGAACGGTTTTCCTACCTTTTCCTCTTGAAATTCTCCTGCAGTCAGAACTTAGCATAAAAAATTTATAGCACTTTTGCTGCCAGAATCAGAAGTATTCAGAACCACTAAGACAGTTGAGGTTGATAATACTATCATAAAAACACTAAGCCAAATGTATAGTCTCATCTTCAATATTTGGAATACTACAAATAGAAACTGTAGTCAGAAGTGTAGTTTTTTTGATTGGTCACCAGTGATGTCACCTGTTCAGCAAGTTATGAGATCGCATACTGTACATTCCAAACGAATGAGCAGACTCCCGTTTTTTTAGATGAAAAGTTACCGTTTCACACTTTGTCAATGATTTAGCATTCATTGAAGGTCCATAGGCAAAGTGATATGTACATTTCTGAGACTCATCAGCTTAATTTATATATAGTCTGTTGAAAGACTGGCTTGCTAAGAGCACACTTTGGAAGAGAACAGAAAAACAACTCAGCCTCTTCTGCTGCTAGGGCTCCCACCTACAGGAGATGCCACAATTAGCACTAACAGTTGGTTAAGTGGTAGGTAGGAGCCCTAACTGGGTAAGTAGCGACATCAGTGTATAGAAAACTGTAAAACGAGAAGTCAGTGTTTGATGTGCTAAACTCAAAAGGACCTAGCCTGAATTTCTGCAAAAGCCTTGCGCTAGTTTTAGTACCTTCAAGTTTCACACAGTTCAGAATTGTGTTAATTGATGCTTATCATTAACCTCTCACAAAATTCCCCTCAGCACCATTTGAGGAAGAGAAATCAGCGCCTCCTTTTACACTCACCTGTAAGTCTTCCAGTTACTGTAAAAGGGTACCATCATATCTGCTTTTCATAATTTCATGCTGATTTACATATCACTATAAGGATGCTCAACATATCACTACAAGGATGCTCAGACTATAGCTGAACAGCTGATAACGCTGGTAATCCCTTCTGCCAGCTATTGAAGAGTCTCTGCTCTCCTTAATAGCATCTTCCTAAAGTGAACTGATGGTCAAAAGTAAATCCAAGCGCAGAAAAGCACTTTAAAAAGAAGCTTAGCCATAACAAAATCTTCTCTTTGCGCCTTGTCTGTTTTAACAAGAATTTGGGTCCATCCTAATAAACTGTCTATAAAGTTATATTTTCACACTTAACATTTTCAGCATCTCAAAGCTTGCAGCAAATACGGGAAAATAAGCAGATACCTTACCAATTTGACAAGTCTTGCCTGCTGGTTTCTTTTGGTTGGGGCAAGGCGTGAATGAAACAGGACGGGACGGACTTCAGAGTAGCAGTCAACCTGAAGAACCGGTAACAGCACGCTAACCCTTCCCCATCGACGTCAGCTTAAACTAAGCTAACAGCAGTCAGCCAGAGAGACAGTACTTCTAAGATCTCTAAAGCCATTTACCTGCCTTAAAGGAGTTATCCAGATCTCCGTGTGCCAGTTCTAAAATTTCCCTTTACAAATAAATTTGTCCAGTCTTTTCCCTCTCAGGGGAGCTCTGCTATCCTTGACAGCAGTAGTGTTCCCCTTGCCTGCACTATATATGGTCTGTGGAGAGAAGGCAAAATACTGGTGGTACTTCGGGTCACGTTGTCTGTATTGGATCTGTCTCACTTATTTTTAAGTGCTATGAAAAATAGAGTGCAGATTTTTTTTTCTAAAGAAGTTGCACAGCCTTATTATGACACTCTCCAATGATTACTTTTTTTTAAAAAACAGATTATCGTCCTATTCTAGTTATTTGGTTGTATAAGGTAAGACAAAGCACAGGGTGGCAACTTCTTGCGCTGCTGTTAATTTTAACCACCATATCAATTATGGGCTGCCATTCAAGTTAATCAAGGGATTCCATTATTATTATCATCAGGTTAAGAGAATGAGATCATTAGCACTAGTCAAGCTATAAAAAGCTGTGGCATGACTGAAAGCTGACGCAATCCTAAAACATACTTAGAAATAAGTTTGCCTTTTCCCAAACAGATAATTTAATTCTCTTAAATATCGTTACATACGCATTTGAAACAATTACAGCTTCATTAAAAAAAATCTGGATTGTTAATACAATTAAAGGCATTCATAATGGCAATGTTCTACATGCGGGAGTTATCAAAAATAGTTGTAAAAGCAATATTGTAAGGTTCCATTTTTATTCTGGATGACCTGCACCACATTTTACCATTACATTTGTTTTCTAAAATGCTAGGCCCTATGTCATAACGAGATTGAAAGCCACAGTTATGGGCAAACAGATCTGCATGATCACAGAAAACATCCTACAGGTCAAATATCATCCCAGCTCCTCTCTGTGCAAAATCAGTGTCCTTAGCCAGGGCAAGCATTTACCCTTTTTCTCAATAGTGTATAAGGAGAGGTACGATTCAAAGTAGTGAGGTTGGCCTAGGTATTAATGCAGTTGAATACCTCGATTGATTAAAGATGCAGAAAAAAAAAATTAACTCTCTCACAACACTCGTAGATGAAGAATAACTGTAAATGGGGATAGTATTTAATCTGTATAACGATTGCATATTAAGGCTTTGTTGTAATAAAAGGATGCCATTGCACTCTAGTGTATGAATACGTTAGACTATCTGAAATAACTCAATCTAAATTTATTAATAGAGTATTGATAACATGGACTGAAACATCACAAAACCAGATTAATTTAACTACTTTAAATTAGTGAGTGAATTTGCATTTGTGTTTTTCATCACTTACCTGCTGTAAAAGGAACCACCGCCTCATTTTGAGGAGAGCTTGTACACTCAGAAAGTGCTAAAAATGAATGTTAGACTTCAGCTCTGAATTTAATTATTTTCTTTAAAGCAATTAACTTACTCTCTTGCTCTCCTGCTCCTCTCAAGAGGTAGGACCAAAGCCTTAACAGAAGACAAATAAGTTTAGCTGGAAGAAGTTACAGACAATTAGGAATATAATTCCTTTTTTTCTGGTAGTACAGCAACTGCTAAGGGTCAGGAAACCAAGATGCCACAAAGCTTTTCCTATTACAATGTATAGCACAACAAATGGGTTTGCCCGGCATCATTAATATGTAGCATTTCTCTTATATGCACAGTACCTTTCTGTGCTTCAGGGAACAGAAGAGGTTCGGGAAAGACTAGAAAAAAAATCTTTGCTCTTTGAACAGCTTTCAGCGGAAAGGTAAGTCAGCCCCTCAGCAACTATTTCAACCCAGACAGTCTTGAATCTGAGTTAAGATATCTTAATCTGAAAGTTAAAAAAATACATATAAAACATAACTAGAAAAACCCTGAAGCGTGTAACTAAACTTAGTCCTGCTTAATGGGAACTCCCCTCTGGAGTTCTGTATTGCCAGTGTAAAATAATAAAGCAACAGCATGTCCCCTCCCACGAGAAGAAAGCTCCGTCTTCTAAAGACTCGAGGCAACAGAATTCCCAGTGTTACGATTACTGATGCGGCCACACTGGTACAATCCATCACAAAGATGTCTATTTATGATTTCCCGTTAATAAATTTTATTGGCAAGAGCCATAAATACTGGAAGAGCCTTTGCTCAGCGGGAAACTGTCCTGACCATGGATTCTTATCTCCACTCATGTAATGAGATTACTGACGTCATAGTTTACGGCAGGTAGCTCTAACCAGTGACAGTCATCAATCACGGCCCAGACTCCTTTATCTATGGCTTAGCATCATAAACCAGAACACTGACAGAACAGGTGTTTAGCAGTTTCCTCAGTCAAGATGGATCATTGTGGCTGCCCTCCAAGCACGCTAAGGTTTTAAGAACTTTATTGTGAAGCATTTTCTAGTCAACCACAGTTGCTATTTCTAAGTTAATCTCATCTCTGAAGTACATTTACCAACAAGCTTCAGCCCTCACCAGGCTTCCAGGTGTGAGAGGTGCACGTGGAAATAAGGTAATCCCGAAGGCTTTCAAATAATCACTACCACACAATGACATTGTACCATTCGAGCCATATTGTTTGAAGAATATATAAAGAATGTATTTCAGAACACTGAAATGCAAATATTAAGTGCACTAAAATCTGTGTTTGGTTATGTTCAAGTGATGACTCACATGAAGACAGACAGTGCCTATTTTGCCTTACGAAGCATCAGGCTGCACGGATGTTTGAGTTAAGATAAATATCCTTTACACCTAGTGAAGTTAACATGAATTGAGGAAGTCAGCATGTAGAGAGAAATACCCAGCAACTTTGTAGGACTGAAATTTAACTGAGTAGATCCAAAAGGTCCATAATCATGTCAGACCTTTTGACACACCAGCTTCTTTTCACTTTTCTGTTTTATTTTGCCCATGTAAACAATTTTTTGTTTTATTTTGTCTATGCAAAGCATGTTACATTTTCATATGATAAATATTTGAGTGACTGTTATTAGATGCCTTCCTAAGAATTCTTATCTGTGTTAATCTGCATCCTTTAAACACAAAGGCAGCTTTTCTAGGGAGTATATCGCTGTGCTGGGCAAATCAGCATTCCTGGTTGGGCAGCTCATTCCTGCCATTCTCAGAAGCACAGCTTTTACAGAAGCAGTTCCAAGAACGAAGGGAAATGCATGCCAGGTTTCACAGCAGGTAGTCACTGGCATGGCAGCAACTCCACTTCTCTACTCCCGATCCTGAAAACACCACCCCACGTCTGAAAAACTGGGTGTGTGCGTGATTGCTTCAGTGATAACGTGAGAATTTCAACCAAGTTAGTTTGAATAATGGAGGATGAAGTGGACTGCATATTTCAGAAGGCCAAATTGCATTCTTGTTTCAGCTTGCATGCATATGAAGTCTTAATTCTCTACTTAATTATTGGATGTGGTATACAATATTCACTTGCACCAAAACAGCAAGTTAGATTTCAGGGACAAAACACACCAATACACTAGCACAACCATTGTACGGTCTGCTAGGTCCAGCTCTAAGGTTTCCTGTGGTGATACAAGGTTTCTGTTTGCTTTTAGGTTTTGGCTGTTATTTTTATACAGTGTGTAATCTCAAAAAGTACATTAAATTTACAGTCTCTATCTTGCAAGTCAGTAGAAAAGTGCATTGTAACTGCTTACCAGCTCTACCATAACCAAGTATATATAATATTGTTGCTAACGCAATTTGAGATCAGTTTGCTAAATGCAGTTTTTCAATTTTAAAAGGAACTTTCTTAATAGCATTGTGTGTTCCACTTAGAATTTTATTCAACTGTTGGTTCTTAATACGTTGAAGCCACTTAGATGTTAGCCACATGCTAAAAGGAGCACATACTGCACACAGATGTAAATTCATCACCTATAATATCTGTTGGTTTCAGTGTACTCATTCCTGTAGAAAATTTTAAGGTTAGAAATACACGTTAATTTTCGCCATTTACTTTGTTTATTTGGGTGAAGTGTTCTCTTCCAGAATGAAAGTCGCAGGCTGCAGGATTCAGCCTTGGATTCAAAGCTTGGACAAAAGCCTATTTTATATATTGTGCCCAGAAGTAGCTAGACATGAGCATTTCAGTCTTGCTCGTTGTAAAGAACTCTACATTTCAGGACCCTACCATGAGAACACAGATTCATGACATACAAAAGTATCTATGTCCCACAGTCCACACTAGAAAACGTAGTAATGGGCTTCCTATGATGGTGGATGAAAGAATCCATCCACATTACAGCACAGGCATTACTCTCCATAAAAAACTGAAGGCAGTTACCAGATTTAAGCAGGTGTTTCATCATAAAGATGAAACCTGCATCACTGGGATAAAACGGTCAATTGAGTCTACAAGACGGGAAGCACCGCACTGGAAGTATTTAAGACATTAATATAGCCTGGACAGGCTGGAGAGTTGGGCTGAGAGAAACCTAATGAAGTTCAACAAGGGCAAGTGTAGGGTCCTGCACTTAGGGAGGAATAGCCCCATGCACCAGTACAGGTTAGGGATTGACCTGCTGGAAAGCAGCTCTGCAGAGAGGGACCTGGGAGTCCTGGTGGACAAGTTGACCACAAGCCAGCAATGTGCCCTGGTGGCCAAGAAGGCCAATGGTCTCCTTGGGTGCATTAAAAAAAGTGTGGCCAGCAGGTCCAGGGAGGTTATCCTCCCCCTCTACTATGCCCTGGTGAGGCCACATCTGGAGTACTGTGTCCAGTTCTGGGCTCCATGGTTCAAGAAAGACAAGGAACTACTGGAGACAGTCCAGCAGATGGCTATGAACATGATCAAGGGACTGGATCATCTCTCTGATGAGGAAAGGCTGAGAGACCTGTGGCTGTTTAGCCTGGAGAAGAGAAGACTGAGAGGGGGTCTCATCAATGCTTATCAATATCTAAAGGGCGGGTGTCAAGAGGATGGGGCCAGGCTCTTTTCAGTGGTGCCAAGCAACAGGACAAGAGGTAACAGGCACAAATTGGAACAATGGAAATTCCATCTGAACATAAGGAAAAACTTCTTTCCTTTGAGGGTGGCAGAGCACTGGCACAGGCTGCCCACAGAGGCTGTGGAGTCTCCTTCTCTGGAGACATTCAAAACCTGCCTGGATGCGTTCCTGTGCAACTGCTGTAGGTGAACCTGCTTTGGCAGGGGGGTTGGACTAGATGATCTCCAAAGGTCCCTTCCAACCCTGACCATTCTGTGATTAAAGATAGCTTTTGTAAGTGACCATCAAAATACAGAAATGTAACAAGCATGGTTTTGAAAAATAAGGAGGCTAACCTGGTTAAGCATATGGTTACAGAGAATATAGTCAGTTAAAGCACAGAGGTTGAAAGACATCTCAGTCTTCCTTCCCCTTGCTTTCTCAGTGGTATCCAGTGCAAGAACGATAAAGCAATAGGCACACGTAGAAACACAGGAAATTCCATTTAAACATAACAGAACTTTACTGTGACTGAACACTGGAGGAGGTTGCTCAGAGAGGTTGTGGACTCTCCAACCTTGGAGATGCTCAAAATCTGACTGGAAGTGGTTCTGAGCAATCTGCTTTAGCTGAGCCTGCTTTGAGGAGCGTGGATTGGACTAGACAGCCTCCAGAGGTCCTTTCAAACCTCAGTTTGTTGCAATCCTGTGATTCCTCAGGTTGGGTTACTGGAGAGAGTAACACTGACAGAAAACAAACAGAAGTTACTTTGGCATTTGCTGTACTAACCAAATTGTATGGAGTGTCCAATGTCCTGTAAAGACAGCCCTGGATGACTGGTATCCCAACAACAGTGATTGCCTTAATGGACTGCTTAGTGGCCTGACAAAGAGCAGAGTGACTATATGCTGTTGACAGTAAAACAATTCTCCTTCCTTTAAGAAGCAATCATACCATGGTTTAGGTTGGAAGGTACCTTAAAGACCATCTAGTTCCAACCCCCCTGCCATGGGCAGGGACACCTTCCACTAGACCAGGTTGCTCAAAGCCCCATCCAACCTGGTCAATGAACCAAGCAAGTCCAGCTAGTCAATAATAAAGCTCATGAGCTATGTTCTATGCAGAAAAAAAAAAAAAAAAGAAATAAACAAACAGGTCTTACTAAACACTCAAGAAGCACTCCTGATTTTCCAAAACATGAATGCCACTGTGCCATTATTTAGCGTCAAGCATTCCTATACAGCTGTTTTGAGATTTAACTGGAGAATAAATGCCCTTATATTTAAAGAAACAGAGAGTGCTTTGACTGAATCCATAATAAACAAATACAAAACCCAAATTTACTACATCTGTTGCAAATGTTTATGATCTGCATGTTTATGATCTTCATTGGCAAAGCAAGCCTATATTCCACAGAACTAATCTCGGAAAAGTAAGGTTGCCTTTAATATTCCAGAGCGATCCTAGCCACGTCTTCCTTTCGTGGAGTCAGTTAATACAATATTAAGTAGTAAAAACTGCTTCTGTGAAGGTAACAGTTTTTGCACTTCTATTTTTATTTACGTTGGACAGAAACCCAGAGATAGGCCTCTTTCAGAGAATGAAATGTTTGTCAGATTGAGTATAGGTCAAATTTAGGGGATGTTTCAGACAATTATTCTCTCAACTTTCTACTAAACTAGAAATCCCAGTATTAACCAGTTGTGCTGCTAACTTTTTTGTATCACAAAGTCAAGTTTTAAACACTTCTTGATTAATCTGCACAAATATATTAAAAGCCTTTTGAAAAAGAAAAAACAATTATTGCAGTTTAGCATAGCAAATAGGATGTGCCTAAGGGAAAAAAAAAAGAAAACCAACCTTAAGGAGTCATCTGATGTTGAAGCACTGCCTTTACCTTTTTCTTGTATTTTAATAATTCTGTACCTGAAGTACTAAAGGAAATATTTTAAAATTTGTGATCACATACATAGGGTGAAGCTTGATATTCAAACGAGCATTCTTGTGCTTCATCGTTTTAAAAAGATAAATTAACTCATTTCACATGAGACAGCAGGATACTTCGAGACACGGTACAAGCACCAGGGCCCCGTCCCACCTCCTTGCTCAGGAGGAAGGCATTCCAAGTAGTTTTGAACAAGAAAGTGGGATTCGTGCCGTATGTTTAGAGAACAATTTCTAGCTCAACCTTTACTGGAATCTTCACTTGGATTAATAAAAAGTGGTTTCTGAGTTGTGATAATGCACAGGACGCAAATTAGACGACTATACCAGAAAGCTGTTGATAAATGTCACCCGGGAAGACAGATGAAGTTATCCTGACAGAGTTTTAGGTGCAGGCACAGGAAGAGATGTTCAATGTGTTTGAACAACCCCAGGCTAATGGACACCCAGAATAATTACGGAGGTATTGCCTCAGTAGAGGCATTCTTCATCGTAGGAATATAATTCCAGTTCAGAGGTAAACAGTTCGTTAGGTCTTGTAACTCCTATGACTCAAAAATAAAGAGCACAGCCTTTAAAAACTGTAGCCTTTCCTGAAAGTATTCTTTTCTTCACCCTCATATGTTATGCTCAAACGCTACTGGAAACTGGTAAAATGTCAATTACTGCTCCCCAGGAATCCGCATTAATATTAAAGTCCCCCGGATAAATGACTCCAGAGTGTGGGAATAAGGCACTGAGAACATCTTCATCATTTACACCCTTCCTGCATTGCCACAATAGAGATAAACTACTCAGCTCAACAGAAGGTTTGGTCTGGTTACCTTCACCCAATTTAGGGAAGAAAAAGCAGAGAGAAAAACAAGAGAACGCCTGAATTCTAGAAACTAGAGACAGAAGTTTTTTCCTGAGGGAGCTTGAATGGTTTGTTTTCACTGTGTTGAGGCTCTACAGAACTTTGGAATATAACTGAAAGGCAAAAGATTTATTTTTTTTTTTTTATCTTCAGGATATTTTTTTTCTTGCTTTTGTTCTGCCAGCTCCTAGACCCAAGCAAATATTTGGAAATTTCAAAAGGGTCCTAATGTTCTAGAACCAGTTGGCTGTTCACACAGCCTATCCAGTATGTAGACCAGATAAGGCACCTAAAAACAGAGTTCACAAAACCGGGCTACTCGGGTACCAGAGATATCCCTAACCCTTGTGAAAAATCCTGATATTCCTTGTTGCTATCAATCGCCACTGGCCCTTAGTCAGGAGAGAACATATGCTCAGATTACATGCTCCAAACCAGCAAAATTTTACTCATCTCATGACTTAAGCTGTGAAAAAGAGGTCTGTGATTGTGCTGGCGTAGTCTGAAGCTAAGCTAATCAGATTCAGTCTCAGTGAGTTTTGTTTGCTTCGGTCAGTGCTAAACTCACCTGCTTATCTCCCCGACGCGATAAGACATTCTTCAGCCGGTACCGCGTGTCTGTCATTCCTTAAGAGCGCAGCTTGGGATCCATCACAAGTTCGTGACAAATGCTATATTGAGCTGAAAGACGTGACACTGGATAACTAGACGCTTTCACTCAACAGCTTAATGATCTAAAATTACACAGAAACTCAGTTCCTATGGCAAGTACGCCGCAGAGTGACAGCCGACCTGGAAATAGGTGTTCTCCAAGGATTCCTTCCCAGAAGTAGCGCAAAGATCACTCCAACCTGTGATCTGTGTATCAAAGGGGCCCAGGGGATTCACTTCAGACCAAACAACTGTTGTCAGTTCTCCACATAGAATCCGCAAGCCTTAAAGCGGTTCAAAGGCTTCAGTACGTATCTGGTATCTTGTGCTGTCCGGTTCCTTTTAATTACAACAAAATATAACAAAAAGGAAGTATAACCTTGGAACTGATTGTACTACCAATAATTCTAGCCGCAGCGCTCAAAACTCAGTTTTACAAAGTAACTTTGTTTCTCAAGCTTTTGTATTTTCTAGGTTTCGTTTTAAGCTTCGCCACAAATGACAGAAAGGAAAAAATGAAATTTCTTTTCCAAATGAACATTGGTATTCTTACAGTCACCAGACATAAGAACTCAGAAACATAAAAAAAAAAAAAAAAAGAAAAAGGAAAATCTAAACACTAAATTTCAGAAGAAAATCAGAGTTAGCACTAAACTGGGGAACTTAGAAAGGATAGAAAGGAGAGGACTTAAAGTAATCAAAGGACTCTTCATAGAACATAATGAACAAAATGAATAAAACCACATCATACAGTGGAATTGTCTTCAGATGTTTATCATCTCTAGAATTCAGGCACATTATACTTAAAAATATCAAAGCTTCAGAAGCCCTTATAGTTATTTACATAATATGCAAATGACAGCTCTATTGTAAAAGTCTCTGGTACTTGAAATTCCCTCCACAAAAGCAGCAACATTTGCAAATATAGTTTGTCATAAACAGGTCACTTGCTTTTTGCATCTAAATGCTGAATGTTACCCTTCTCAAAAATATGATTTGTTATATCTAGGTTTTAAAAATGAATTAGTGTATATTGACTTCCAAATTAATTGGTTTTAAAATAAACCCATTATCTTTACAGTTAAAAACCAAACAGTTGTGTATTACAAGGGAATCATAATGATAACCCTGTTGAAAAGATTTCTCCCCTTCTCCTCTTTCTGCTGTTACTCCTTATTTTCACGACTGAATGCCATTGAGTCCTGTGTCAAATACTAAAGGACCATTAACTGAGATGGCAATATTCTAATTTGGACCTTGATGAAGTGTGTGGGGATGGACTACCTGCACGCATTCCATTTATTTTGAAATATATCCGTAAACAGCATTTTAAGCTGAGGAAAACTAACAGCGTTCTATGGTTAGTGCGTGTACACATGAATTATCACATTTTCACCTGCCTCTACTTTGTACATAGAACATGGGCTAAACTATCCCTGTATTTACCTGCTCAATCTTGCAATACTTACTAAACTTTGAGTGGTGATTACTATAAACTACAAATTTGATCCAGAGAGCTGACAAATACCATTTTTCCGGATTCAACGATTAAAGCCTCTGTTACCTGTAAAAGCTTACTAATTATTGTATCTCCTTATTTTTATTAAGAAATTGCGTTCTCGAGCATACTGATGAGGTAGCTGCATTTCCAAAAAGTATCCCTTTAGGGCTTTTGAGCTCAAAAGTGAAAACACTATGTTGACACAACTGATTAATGAACTGAGGAAAGGAAAATCAAGTTGGGTTTTTTTTTTGTGAAAACTAAGCTCAAGTCACTAACAGGAATTCCAATTAGCTACACTAATCAGCATGAACGGCAGAAATGAGAGATTCTCTGAACTATGGAAATGAAGCTACTACTTCAGACAAATAGCCGTAAAGATGCTCCTCAGGGGAAGTACTATCCACATGTGAGCAAGCACCGGCCTACTCACAGACAATCAAGAGTAGGGGCTGTACAGCCAGTATCCTCCTGTGCTCCTGAGCAAGTGTAGGCGACAGCCTCTATAGGGGCTGTACTGGAATACGGGTAAACAGAACAGCACTGGATGCCTCACTTAGGAACTATTTCAGCCATACTGCAACAGATTCCCCTCCTCAGGGGTTGATACTGACACCGGCACTGTTTAACATCTTTGCTGGTGACATGGACAGTGGGATTGAGCGCACCCTCAGCAGATTTGCAGATGACGCCAAGTTGTGTGGAGCGGTCGACAGGCTGGAGGGATGGGATGCCGTCTAGAGGGACCTGGACAGGCTTGAGAGGTGGGCCTGTGTGAACCTCATGAAGTCCAACAAGGCCAAGTGAAGGGTGCTGCATGTGGGTTGGGGCAATCCCAAGCACAAATCCAGGCTGGGCAGAGAATGGATTGAGAGCAGCCCTGAGGAGGAGGGCTTGGGGGGGATGGTTGACAAGAAGCTCCATACAAGCCGGCAATGTGCGCTCACAGCCCAGAAAGCCAACCCCATCCCGGGCTGCATCCCCAGCAGCGTGGCCTGCAGGGTGAGGGGGGGGGGCGTTCTGCCCCTCTACTCTGCTCTGGTGAGACCCCACCTGCAGTACTGTGTCCAGCTCTGGGGCCCCCAACATAAGAAGGACATGGACCTGTCGGAGCGGGTCCAGAGGAGGCCGTGATGATGATCAGACAGCTGGAGCACCTCTGCTGTGAGGACAGGCTGAGAGAGTTGGGGTTGTTCAGCCTGGAGAAGAGAAGGCTCTGGGGAGACCTTATAGCCCCTTCCGGTCCCTAAAGGGGGTCTATAGGAAAGATGGGGAAGGACTCTTGATCCATCCTAGTGGAGCATTAGGATGAGGGGTCTTTAAACTGGAAAAGGGTAAAGGGAGACTTAGATTAGATATTAGGAAGAAATTCCTTACCATGAGGGTGGTAGGGCACTGGCCCAGGCTGCCCAGAGCAGCTGTGGCTGCCCCATACCTGGAGGTGTTCAAGGCCGGGTTGGACGGGGCTGGGAGCAACCTGGGCTGGTGGGAGGTGTCCCTGCCCATGGTAGGGGGGTTGGAACTAGGTGATCTTTAAGGTTCCTTCCAACCTAAACCATTATATGAAATAAGATTTGATAATTACATTTTTAAAGAATGATACGTGCTCACTAAAGGACTTAGGCTTTATGACCTAGAGGCAGAGCTTTCCTGGAAGGTACGCACATTGTACTACTGAACTCTTCAGTCTATAGCTACATTACATTAGATGATCAGTATAGAAAAATCCCACTTCTGGTAATTCCTGAAAAAATGATTTTATTTCATTAGGAGCAGGAATATAACTGACATGGTATATTTCCATTTTCTTAAGAAGTCTTGCAAGAATTAGCACAGTTACATCAGATTTAGTTTTTCAATTTTTACAGTTTTCACAACCAAGCGATATAATCAGACCTCATACATTAGGAGATGCCAGCCCAAGAGAAGAAAGCGATGACAGCAAAAAACCTGCACGGCAAAAGAGTCCTTATGGCCCTCCCTATTTCAGGCACTAGTATTCCCTTCCTAGCTCTTACTGAAGCCTCAAAATCCACAGAGGAATTACTGCTTATGTGTAGGCTGCTACACTTTGTCTTTTTGGAACTGAGAAATGCTTATTCTTTTAAGCACAGCCTAGGCGAAAACAACAGTCAGGAGTTAAAATAATTTTGCAAAATTACTCAGTGGCGAAAATGAGAAATCTAGACTATTTTTCCTGGAAAATGAGTGGAAACTCATGTCCCTAAGAGCTCAACTTCAGTTAAGAAACAATAATTGGGTAAAGACACGTTGTAATCAATAAACAAAAGAATAATTAATAAGTTAAGTCAAACTACAGACTGGCCACATCAGAAACACTACATCTCCAGAATCTTGCCCACACAAGTATGTCACGAAGAAACGAGTGAAAAAACCCACAGCAGCATTTGATTTTTCTGAACGATAGTGTAAATGGTGATTACAACTTACTATAAATGCATAGTGCTAGACAGCTGACCAGTAAGTCAGCATCCAGTGGCTTGGAATGCTTTAGATTTAAAGCGGAGCTCATAAAAATATATTATACTTGGCCAGAGGAGGAAGGAGTGACGTGACGTGTCTTTGGTAATTAGTCTGATTCATGTCACTGTCAGAAGGAAAAAGAAAATAAATTTTAAAGTGCTGAAAGACCCGAATATAAACTTTGCACAAAACTTTGCTAAATGTCTCAAACAATAAAATAATGTCCCATCTCTATATGGACGTAAGCTGCTCCGAAACAGTTTGTGTCATTTTCTCATGTGCAACATCAATGCACACCTCATTTTTATTTTAAAAAGCATATGGAAAAATCTCCAAACAAGAAGGGAAATAAAGAAAAGCAGTGAGGTAAGATGTATATGCAAGGCAAAGATGTTGTAAAATTCCAGGCAGAAGTCCACCCCTCTTTTGGATAATGGAATTCATTCTCCTGCCCTTACTAGTCCTTTCCTTTAATTAAGTGGCTGCTTTAGGTTGAGAATCTGATGATTTAGTGTATTTGAGAAATACTAATACCTTTGAAAGCTATTCCAAGTGGCAAGTTTACAAAATGTTTTACATGAAAAATTAACTAGTACCACTTAAGGTCAATCAACCGTCAGGTAAGGTTTCAGGCTTGTGAACCCAAAACAAATACACACCAAGTCAAAATCATGAAGTGGGAGCAGAGCCATGGCAAGGTAGACTCTTTTATATTAAGTTCTATGAAAACATACAATGATGTTTGACCTACCCAAATGTATGCCCCAAAAAATCCCAGAACTGTAGTAAATGGAAGCTACATAAAAGTGCCCAGTAGTTGGTGGGGTATGATAAGTACTATTGTTCCAAGTTGTTCAAGTTCTTGAAGTATTTTTACCGACTCAAATGTTTGCGCTAAAGATTCTTTTGGACTGATAAATAGCATTTTCAGGAGAGATTACTTAAACATGGGATGCAACCACTGAAGTTATGGCTTCTAAGTAAAGACATTTTTTCATTTTATTTAAGAATTCAGTCTTAAGTATTCTTTTTGCCTGCAAATACAGAGTTATAGCACTAGGACTGAAAGAATTGTAATGCTTAAAAAGGCAGGCATCTGTTAGAATTAGTAAATCAGAACCTTAATCAACGTATGCACTGCTGAAAGCTGTAGAGAAACAAGATTCTCAAGAAGCCCTGCTTAAACTTACTAAAATTTGGTACAGTCATTTTAGATACTAAAAATTAAGTTGTTTAAATAAAAACAATATTGGTTCTGTTTAATCAGTCTTGATTAAAATTAAGACAAGTTTTGTAAGTAATTATTTAATTTAGCATATGTAAAAGACTGACTTTAAGACAAGTAGAAATTCAAATATAACTTGAATTAGTAGGTTAATGCTCTCCCATAAATACGCTTTCACACACACTTCAAAGAAATAGCTATGGTCACAGTATTTCACTAGTTCAAACCTTTTTGTGGGAGTATTTCACTGAAACAACTGGTTTGGTTTTTTTTGTTGTTAGAGCCCAAATAAAAGAATTTCTCAAGTTGACCAGCAAGGTCATGTTACAGAAATCTATACCCAACTACATTTGTAAACATAAATACCTTTAAAATTGTACTTGGTAAAATTAGAAACTACTTAAAGAGTGCAGTTGTCATTGTCCTGAGCACATTTGTTATACAGAAGGGAAATGCAAATTATTTCTTCTTGTTCACAGAACTCTCGAGTGACTCCAGTAGGAACCAGCGTAACTGGATCTGAAATTTGTTTTGAGATACACTAAAATGAATAGTTAAAAAATGGTTCACCATCACTGCATACAAATGCTTCAACTTAGTGTCTTCCTCACAAGGTCTCTAAAAAAATTTAAGCTTGAACATACTCTTGCCAGCACATCTATACAAGTCCTTAAAGATTATTTAACTTTGAGTTTATTCAAATTACCAATTACATGCTCACTGTTGTACAAAACAAATCATAGAATCATAGAATCGCTGAGGTTGGAAGGGACATTTAAGATCATCAAGTCCAACCATTAACCTACCCTGACAAAACCACCACTAAACCATGTCCTCAAGTACCACATCTACCCTTTTTAAACACCTCCAGGGATGGCGAATCCACCCCCTCCCTGGGCAGCCTATTCCAATGTTTAATAACCTTTTCAGTGAAAAAATGTTTCCTAATATCCAATCTAAACCTCCCTTGACATAACTCGAACCCATTTCCTCTCATCCTATCACTTGTCGCCAGGGAGAAAACGTCAGCCCCCACCTGTCTACCCCCTCCTTTCAGGTAGTTGTAGAGGGTGATAAGGTCTCCCCTCAGCCTCCTTTTCTCCAGGCTGAACAACCCCAGTTCCCTCAGTCGTTCCTCATAAGACTTGTCCTCCCGACCCCTCACCAGCTTTGTAGCCCTTCTCTGGACACGCTGCAACACCTCAATGTCCTTCTTGTAGTGAGGGGCCCAAAACTGAACACAGTACTCGAGGTGGGGTCTCACCATTGTTGAGTACAGGGGGACGATCACTGCCCTAGTCCTGCTGGCCACACTATTCCTCATACAGGCCAGGATGTCGTTGGCCTTTTTGGCCACCTGGGCACACTGCTGGCTCATATTCAGCCAATACCCCCAGGTCCTTTTCTGCCTGGCAGCTTTCCAGCCACTCTGTCCCAAGCCTGTAGTGCTGCGTGGGGTTGTTGTGACCCAAGTGCAGGACCCGGCACTTGGTCTTGTTGAACCTCATACCATTGGCCTCCGCCCATTGATCCAGCCTGTCCAGATCCCTCTGCAGAGCCATCCTACCCTCAAGCAGATCAACACACCTGCCTAGCTGAGTATCATCTGTGAACTTACCAAGGGGGCATTCAATCCCCTCATCCAGATCGTTGATAAAGATATTAAAGAGAACAGGTCCCAGCACTGGGCCCTGGGGGACACCACTTGTGACTGGACAACAACTGGATTTAACTCCATTCACCACCACTCTCTGGGCAAGGCCATCCAGCCAGTTTTTTACCCAGCAAAGAGTATACCTGTCTAGGCCATGAGCAGCCAGTTTCCCCAGGAGAATGCTGTGAGAGTGTCAAAAGCCTTGCTAAAATCCAGGTAGATAACATCCACAGCTTTTCCCTTATCCACTAAGAGGGCCACCTTATCATAGAAGGAGATCAGGTTTGTCAGGCATGACCTGCCTTTCACAAACCCATGCTGACTGGGCCTGATCACCCTGTTCTCCTGCATGTGCCGTGTAACAGCACTGAGGATGATCTGTTCCATGACCTTGCCAGGCACCGAGGTCAGACTGACTGCCCTATAGTTCCCTGGATCCTCCTTCCTGCCCTTCTTGTGGATGGGTGTCACGTTTACCACCCTCCAGTCAGCTGGGACCTCCCCAGTTAGCCAGGACTGCTCATAAATGATGCAAAGTGGCCTGGTGAGCACTTCCGCTAGCTCCTTCAGTACCCTCGGGTGGATCCCATCTGGCCCCATAGATTTGTGCACCTCCAGGTGCTGAAGCAGGTCCCTCACTATTTCCCTTTGGATTACAGGGGTTTCATTCTGCTCCCCATCCTTGTCTTCTAGCTCAGGGGTCTGGGTACTCAGGGAACCACTGGTCCTACTGCTGAAATCTGAGGCAAAGACAGCCTTAAGCACTTCAGCCTTTTCCTCATCCTTGGTCACTATGTTACCGGCCCCATCTACTAGAAGACAGAGATTATCCTTAGTCCTCTTTTTATTGCTAATATATTTATAGAAACTTTTTTTGTTGTCCTTGACAACAGAAGCCAGGTTTAGTTCTACCTGGGCTTTGGCCCTCCTGATCTTTTCCCTACATCACAGTATCACAGTATGCTAGGGATTGGAAGGGACCTCAAAAGATCATCTAGTCCAATCCCCCTGTCGGAGCAGGAACACCTAGATGAGGTTGCACAGGAAGGCGTCCAGGCGAGTTTTGAATGTCTCCAGAGAAGGAGACTCCACAACCTCCCTGGGCAGCCTGTTCCAGTGCTCTGTCACCCTCACTGAGAAGTTTCTTCTCAAATTTAAGTGGAACCTCCTGTGTTCCAGCTTGAATCCATTACCCCTTGTCCTATCATTGGTTGCTACTGAGAAGAGCCTGGCTCCATCCTCATGACATTCCCCCTTTATATATTTATAAACGCTAATAAGATCACCCCTCAGTCTCCTCTTCTCCAAACTAAAGAGACCCAGCTCCCTCAGTCTTTCCTCATAAGGGAGATGGTCCACTCCCTTAATCATCTTAGCCTCACTACCTCCTTGTAGTCCTCTTGAGTGGCCTGCCCTTCCTTCCAAAGACCATAAATGATCTATACCTTTCCCCAAGAGGCATGCAGTGTCATTTAGATGAAGTACTAACATAATACATTAAACACATCATCAAAAATACATAGTAGGAACACATTTTAAAGTTTGGTGCATAAAGAAATAAATTCTATAATTGCCTTCAGAAACTGGAGGCAACACAGACAGCAACTGCTTGAAATTTGTATGCAACAAAATAGGTAGAAAAAGCAAGACAACGTGATTTGAAAATATGAGCTGAAAGGAGTAGAAAACTGAAGAGTGGCTTAATTAATTTCATTTCCTCTGCAACACTTTTACTATTGAATATTCCCTCCAGTAAGCCCACAGCTTGTTTGAGCTGGAAAAAATTATCCTGGAGCATACTTTCCTAAGTACAAAAAATACATTGCATCCCCTAAGGTTATAAGGATTATATTTGATATCTTTAAGTTTTAAAATTCCAACACAATATGCAAAGTCAGTGTAGAAATTTTCCTGCAATACCTTAAGAGCATTTTAGGTACAGTGATGTTCTGAGGTTACAATTTTTAAAGCTGTTATTCCTAATGTTTAATTATGTTGTCTGCTGAAAAAAATAAATAAATCCATATCTGGAAGATCATTTGCTGTATTTATGTGTCAAACATTACCATGTAATTCATCCCCAGATGAAGATACTGCAGCATTAGCTTTATTCCCACATCAGCTGTACTCATTATTTCTAGAACTACTAAGGTTTTGAGCAAAAGCAACTATGGGAGCAACTAGATGAAAGAATTGCATTTCTTTGATGCACTACATCCTTTTTCAGTTCTCTTCAGCTCCTTCTTCAACCCTGCAGATCCCTATAATGTATTAATGGAATCACAGCAACAATGAGGTTGGAAGGGACTTCTGGAGCTCATCTAGAGCAACACGCTGCTCAAGTGGGGTCAGCTAGAGCAGGTGTGTCCAGTTGGGTCTAGCAGCTACAAGGATGGAGATTTCACAGCCTCTCTGGGCAGCCCTTTCCAGTGTTTAATCACTCTCATTAAATAAGTTGTATTCTGTTCAGACAGAATTTCATGCGTATCAGCTTGTGCTCACTGCCTCTTGTCCTGTCAGTGAGCATTACCAGGAAGAACCTGTACTTACTCCATTAGTTATTTACACGCACCGGTAAGATCCGCCAACACGAGTGCTATCTTCTCCTGGCTAAACAGTCCCAGCTCTCTCAGCTTCTCCTTACGTGAAAAATTCTCCAGTTCCTTAATCTTCATGGACTAGCTCTACCAAGTCCATACCTTTCACGTAACTGAGAAGTCCAGACCAGGACCCAATACTCCAGGTGTGGCCTCACCAGTGCTGAGTGGAAGGATCACCTCCCTCAATCTGCTGACAAAACTTCTCCTAATGCAGCTAAAGATGCTGTTGGCTTTCTTTGCTGTGAATGCACACTTGCTGGCTCGTGGTCAGCTTGCTGACCACCAGGATCCCAAGGTCCTTCTCTGCAGAACTGCTCTCCAGCTGTTTGGCCCCCAGTGTGTACTGGTGCATGAGGTTATTCCTCTGTAGGTGCAGGACTTTGCATTTCCCTTTGTTGAACTTCATCAGGTTCTTCCTCTGTCCAATCCTCCAGCTTGTCCAGGTCCCTTATAGCTCTTGCCATGGCCAGTTCTTGTTCTTAAACTGTTGTAATAATTAGCGGAGGTCTGACATGACACGTAACACTGAAGTAAACTCGCTTGTTAGTGATACCAGTGCTGGGGGTACAGTATATATAGGACAAGTTTAATGGCTTGACTCAAACCCAGGTGTGGACAGAATTGACTTGTGACCAGAACTGACACCCTTGCCTGTCATCTAAGCCTAAAGGAACCTAAATTATCTTAGGTTTTGCCAATTAAAAACTCACAGGCACCTAACAGACCTCTGGAACTGATCAGAAATCTTGGCAGCTGAACAACATAGCATTTATTTCACAACGGAGTTCAGTCAGGATGCATTAACTACATATTTCTGTTTATCACCTGTGGGGCTAGAGCCAGTCAGCATACTCTGAAACAGTCCCGACACAGCCAGCCGAGGCCCGGAGGCCTATCTTCTGAGGTGTTGGTCTTTTATCAAACAGCTCAATGGTTAGACATGAGCTAGGGGAGATTCCTGCTTAGTATGTTTATTTACTGAAGGAGTAAAGGCTACAATATTTACACAGGCCTTCAGGCAGACCGAAACCTGGGACTGGCCCTCCCAGGTACGTGCCCTTGCTCTTGTTCCTTTGATGGCCCGTGGAAATGTGAAAGGCCACCTTAAGGAAGACAGAAAGGTGCACTTATTTTGCAGCAGTCAAAACTCAGTCATTAGAGTATTCTGTAGGACAACACACTGGACTACAACCCATGGCAAGGGGAGGTTGAATGCGGTTCTTTCATTTCCTGGTATTTTATCATGCTGCTACACAAAAAGGAAAAGGTCTATTTTTGACTGTGTTTAGTTACATTTCCACTACAAGAAAAACCTCAGAGTTACAAGCCTTGAACCGCAGGGAAGCAGGCATGGCCCTGCCCTCAGCATTCAAGGCCAGGCTGAATGGGATTTTGACCAACCTGGTCTAGTGGAAGGTGTCCATGCTCACGGCAGGGGAGTTGGAAGTAGATGATCTTTAAGGTCCCTTCCAACCTAAACCATTCTATAATTCTCCCTTGGGTAGCTCTCCCTCACTGAAGAAAACTATACCTAAGTCTTTGGCTGATAAATCTCTTTTCTAGCACATACTGTAGCATTGACTTCCGTGTATGCTTCAAAATTGAATTGTTTGAAGTCTTACTCTGTTTGGCCTTAAATTTCTGTCTTGTTTTAGTCATCCTGCTGATTCCCCTCGTTCCCATTACAAGCTAAGGCAAGGCTGCCTTCCAAAGGCCCAGCTAGAACAAGGACACAGCAAATGCTTCTGTTATTGGCTCTGCTGAGCCAACAGCCGAACTAGAGAGGCTTTATTTGCGTTGTGTAGATGATCATGTCGGTCTGTATAACGCAGAGAGAACTTGCTTAATAAAAATCTAGTTTATCCCAGAGAATAAAAATTGCTGTGTTGAAACGTTGGAAAAAGTCGATGACCAAGAGGGTTGGTGTTGTGGTTTGGACTGGGCTGACAACTGAACGTTTGGCAAGGGATTCCTTGTAGCAGTGTAGAAAGAAACCCAGTGCTTGATTAGACAAATCATGTTTTCAAGAAAACAACTGATTTACATCCTTTTTCAGGATGTAGTCTTACATATTCAGTGTTCTTGGATTACCAGACACTGAACTAGAAAAACTGTAGTAAAATTTGAAAAATAGCTGTAGCAGTGGTGGCACTTCTGAAGTGACAGGATTAGTAAGTCAAAGAAATCTTTGAGTGTACATCAATTAGTGCATTCCAAAATAGTGTGAAGAACAAATAAAACTCTCGAGATCAAGTTTGATGTAAAAGCACCTAGCAGAAAAAAAAAAGAACAATTAAAAAAATTGTAAAAAATCAATTAAAAAGAAAAAAAAATGTAAAAAGTCAAGGGGTCTGTCCTCAATACCCTAAAAAATTACAGTAGACAAAATTTAGCTGATTTGTCTATTATAAGCAGTCAAGATAGTTGTAAGGTCATGGATTTTAATGTCACAGGACTACAGTTCTGAACTGCTACATGCTAGGAGAAGCTACATGAGGATATCAAGGTATTTCTGAAAGTCTCGTTGAACAGTTAGCACTACATGCAGTTTTTAACTGAACATTTGCACAAAGCACAACAATAAAAAAAAAAATCTCTTCTCATCTGCCCACATGGAAGATACCTTAGGGATTGTTGCACCTTTATGTAAACTCTCCCAATATAACACATTGTGTCCAATAGATTGCACATATAGAAGAGGACAGAAAAGGCAGCGCAATATATGCATGTTCGTGCCTGTTAAGTATTTATCTGATAAAATTCATTAGATAACTAAACTCATAGCTGCTTATACAAGCATTGTTTCCTCCAGTTATGGAATTTACACAAAATTAAGTAGAGGCATACTTTTGCAGATGATAGCCTTCAAGTTTCATTATCTTTGAAGCTTCATTATATTTGACACATAAGGTTACTGTTCTAGGAACTGCACAGGAAGGATTCCGATGAAGACACCCTACAGCTTGGCTGACTGTTTCACTTACAACTCTATGTCAGAAGAAAGGAAGCAGAGGTGCATGCTGCTGAAATATTTAAAAAGAGGAATTTAACCTTCACTGAATTTGTGCATTATCCATTATATATGTGATATAAACCAATAATTGTTGCTATGAAAATAATTTGCGTATATTTAAATACAGCCATCATCGTTTAGTCTATTCTTTAGTTTAAGTATTCTCATACCAGCAGCTTCTGCATAAGCAACCGGTCCACAACTGCTAATAAAGACATTTAAACATGACTTAACACTTTCCTCATGATAAAGAATTTGATATTTGTATTTTTGAGGAGACCACTATCAGGTATTTTTTTATTATTTTGGAGTGTATACAGGTTCAGAGCCCATACACACACACACACACACACACACACACACACACACACACACACTCTGAGCCTACACAGGGTCTAAACAAGACACAGCTTTATCTTATCTTCCTGTATTGCAGTGTACTTAAAAATCTTCTTGAAGGGAAAGCTTTGTTTTTAAACCATATTTAGTTTCATCTTCACATTTCAATTCCTTCAGAAAATTTCGGCTCAACTCGGCACAGGATTCCATGGTCTTTGCAATACACAGAAGTAATCCCATCTACTGTGATCAGAACCTAAAAGGAGATGAAGCTTTTAACCACAGCATTACCCAGGGACTTCAAGTTCAGGTCATTATTTATCAAAAGCCAAGATACACTTTCTAGTCAATCTGTCAAGAGAGTATTTTTCACTTTTTCTATTGTTTGTACAATTTTCCCTCTTCATCTGAGCTTTTGATTTAACTACATTAAAACATCATTGAATTCACCTTCATTTTATGAAGGTATGTGGATCATCTTGCACAAGTGATGATCATCTCATCTTAAGAGCCCATCTTGAGTACTATCAAGATGAGATTCAAATTAACTGAATGTTTAGATTTGATATCCAGAAGGTTTTTCTGTTCTTCCCTGCACAGCTAAAAGTAGAGGGCTGTAATGTCCATAAAATACACGTGCAGTAATCAGGATACATTTACTATTTGTGTTTCAGGCAAGTTATTGTTAAGTGTACAGAAAGTATAGCAAACAGCATACAAGTATCTTGTAACACTGATGGTATACCCAAATAAAAACATTTTATGTAATTATGAGCAACATGACCATCAAAAGCATAAAGGAAATGATGTAGTTGCATTTTGGAGGCATTAGAGCAAAAAATTCAAGACAGAGAACACCATAAGCACAAAGAACTGCAGAGAAGCAGGACATCCTGCCAAATAGCTAAGAAAGATGACTGACAAAACCATAAAAAAAACCCAAAAAACCCAAACAGATTGAAGTAGTTGAAATCCTCCCTTTTGGAACAGTGGCAAGAAGTAGAAAACTAAGAATGAAGTCACTTTAGTTCTGAATTCTTGCAGACTTAAAGCCTGATCATCTCGACCTCCCTGATTAAGAGCATCAAGGACCGCAGCCACCACTTTTAACGACAGAGCTCATCAATTCTCAGATATTGTATACTCGCAGCTAGCACAAGATATGATTAAAGACCAGTTTGGTGCATGTACTGATTACATTACAGGCAAGAACTAACCCTTTGCCATTTTACTAATGGTTGAATTTAGTAAAATTCTGTTCTAGAGTTTGAAGCTGGTCAGTTTCTAAACTCTCCTACCACAGCAATCTCCAGTTCATACAACTCTCTCTATATATATTTCAGTTCCAATACTAAATTTCACACTTTCCTAAATCAAAACAGGCTCTCTCCAGTGTCCAACTGTATCCATAAAAAGGATAGTCTAAAAAGAGGGATGTTAGGTTAGTCTTGAGAACCTGATGTACACCTCCTCCAGAGATCCTGTTGATTTCTTCTCACTACTTTGTACTTTCCCGTCGGTATCGTTAGTACAGGAATCTCAGCTGCTCAAGCATCGCATATATGCAGACTTCTCTCTCATGGTCAGGGTCTTTGCTTGTCTTTCCAGCACAAAACTTAAGTCTGCCTTAAAGTAGAGGACAAGACCATTGAGAATCATTCTAATAAACCTTAATGGCTTAATTAAGTCTCTGCCAAAAGGAAGAAGTTCAATGCTATGTTACAAAACCTGTGCCTTTTGGTGCTTGTGGAGAAGCTACAAAAGCTGCTATTTTATAACTGTAAATGGGATAAAGAGATCAGCATTTTCTATATTTTTACCTTTGTGGGTTTTGGTGGTTTTTCTGGTTTTTCTCTTTTTTAAAGGTCTTTTTAACAATGAGAACTGGATTTATGAGTGTGACCTTCTGCTGTGTCTTTTGGTTACCTTTGGTAGTATATTTGCTATACTTGGCACAGTACATCCAAATCAATTTTGCAACAGTGCCCAGGTCCCTATTGTTGTCCAGGATTCCACAAAAGCTGAACCACTAACAAATATCAGCCCTAATATACCCCAGTAAATCTCAGTTCAGCAGGTGACCTCCGGTCTTGGGCACTGACAGCCACACCTAAGGCTGTGCCACACGTCTGAGGCAAAAGACTTTTTCTGCTACACTTTATTCTGTATCTTTTCTAGAATCTGTCCATTCTAGCTTAAGAACTAGTTTGTGAGTGCCCTTGGAAAATCACCTGAAGTATGATTAGATAACAGTATCTCAGCCCATGTGTTCACAGACTTAAAATAGTTACAGATCAAAGTTCACCTCTGTAGTTTTTCAGAAACTCGTCTGTATTTTTGATGCTGCGAATCATTCTACTACTCTGCTATTTGGACTCTCATAATTCTCCTCAACTACGGACCCACATATGATGCAAGGCTAGTTGGAGACTAGTCACACTGTATACACACCAGAAGTGTTACTGGCCTTTTTTGGACAGTAACTCAGGTTCTTAAAACATATTTTTCAGAAGCTACAGATAAATTTTTACATGAAACGAGGTTTAGAAAGCCTTCACCACTGTAGAAGTCATCAGCAACTCAAGTTCCCATGTTGACCGCTGATACTCTCTTTAAAAAGCTGTTGACGTGAACTGTACAATTTATGAAACTCAAATCAGCACCAGGAAAAAGACCAGTGAGCAAAAATTTTACTCAAATACCAATACTACAGCTTTCCTATTACTTTCTCAAAGATTTTAGGACAAATAAGAACAAATGAAAATGATAGCCAAATAACTGATGGGTAAAAATTTAGCCTTCTGAAGTTAATTAAAAAAGCCAAAGGGAATATTATAGTAGTGTAGAAACCACAGATGAAAAGAAAGTTCTCCCATTTATTATTTATTTAAATAAAGGGGAGGAGAGAGGCATAGAGTAGAATACACACTGTTCAGGCTGGAATAAAAGATCTACACAGTGCCAGAAGCAGAGATGTTTAACTTATGATAAAGAACAAAGTGTAACTTTGCAAAGTTTAGTAAATAAAAAGAATTAGATCTTTAGAAAGAAAATTGGGTTGAACTATGAAGTCAAAGCTTTTAAGGCAACTATCTTGAAAGCAATTAATTGAAATTTAGGGTAGTCAAGCGTAATAAAAAGAACAAGCGTCATGCTTAATGTAATAATTTCTGAAGAATTCATATATGTATACTTGTTCTACATTCCAGTTCGTATTCCAGGTAGTGATGTACTTAATATTCTCCTCCTGTCTTTGTTGTATTAACCAATTATACTTCATCATAAATACTAACCCGACCAGTAACGTCCCATCCCTCAAAGCATCATTCCCCATTAATCACAACACTCAGTGAAGGTATTTTGTAGTGTGCTCTGAGCGTCAAGGTGCATGAGTTATTTTGGATCAAGACAGCAACAGCATCCAACCTAGCTTTTTGCGAAACATCCTTTAAAAAGAATTTTTTTACCAGGTTAGAATGAGCTCAGTGTTTATTCATCAGGCAGAGATCCACGGCTTGAAGAGTGAAATAAAATACAAAGGTATTTCACTATTTCATCTTCCAGCCACTTCCCCCAATCCACCTCACTTTTTGTTAAATCTTCAGCCAGTAAACCCTCGTATATAGTCCATAAACCAGGTACAGAATTGGAGTAGTTAATCATTAAGCAATTTGAGTGCACAGAGGAAAGAGCACTTGTACTCGCTCCACGTTTTTTTAAGCATTTACAACTGCACACCAAGTCTGATGTCTGTAATAAGCAAGCCCTCTGCTCAAGCTTGCGTCTGACAGAATTCTGAGAGCACATTTTCAGGGAAACTCAGCTGCTACGAGGTTTATAGGAGTCATTTCATTTCCTTCTCATGAACTTCCAAACACAAGTACGGTTTTTACGGAGTGACTTTTGGAATACTCCCCAAACACACATCCTTTATCAGTATTTCAGCGGTGCCCAGCAACAGGACTAGGGGCAACAGGCACAAACCGGAATGCAGGAAATTCTATCTCAACATGAGAAAAACTGCTTTATTCTGAGGGTGGCAGAGCACTGGCACAGGCTGCCCAGAGAGGTGGTGGAATCTCCTTCTCTGGAGACATTCAAAACCCGCCTGGATGCGTTCCTGTGCAACCTGCTGTAGGTGACCCTGCTCTGGCAGGGGGAGTGGAATAGGTGATCTCCAGAGGTTCCTTCCGACCCCGACAATTCTGTGATTATGACACTGTTCTCAAAAAGACTACACCTATGTATTTCAGTCTGGGGATGGGAGAACGGACCACACACTTTAACTGAGTTTCTACAACACACAATGTTGTCCTACACACAGTGGTGGCAGCTTCTTTGTGAACCTATCTTGCCCTGTCATCAAACAAAACATTCTGGGGACAAGAGTCATTTCATTGCATCTTGTTGATCCATATCTCTCACAAGTGCTTGGGCTCAGTAAAACTGCCTTTTCCAATTAAAAAAACAGAGAAGCAACCTTAAACAAAACTAGAACCACACAGTGGGCATGTAGTACTGTAGTAACTGTGTAAAACTGTTCAGCTCACATCTGTATTATCGCACACTTGACTAAATATTTACATCTAAAAAAATTTGAATACCCACTTGAATAAAGCCTCCTTGAGAGCTCTGTAATGAGACAAGAACAATTTGTGTTTTTTCAATTGTTTCATTTGCATGAACAGTCACTTCCCTTTAATAATGTCCTGTAAGTAAAGTAGAATTATCAGTAGTTTGCTATATTTTCTTGTTGGGTTTTTTTTTTGTTTTGTTTTGTTTTTTTTTTTTTAAAAAAAGCTGATGGACAAATACAAATACAAGCTGTGCCTAGATATATACCATTAGACTTTTCCTTATATGTGACAGTTGGAAAATTCATTTATTAGCATTTAAAAAGTCAACGCTCAACAGGCAAAAATGGAAAGGACTAAAATTAAGAGCACTTAAAATTTAACAACTTAAATCAAATCACTGGTGGGAATTTTCCCAAAGTTTTTTTAACTTGATTAAGCACAGGTAGATTTCCCAGTCTGCAAAAGGCGTATCTTGGATACAAATGCTACATGCCTTCCAGCTTTTGAGTACCAGGCTCCAACGTATATGCATCTAGACAAACCTCAGCATAGGCAGAGAGCAGCACTCCTTAAGTCCTTAGAAAAGGCTGGGTCTTTTTGTGCCTGAAATATTGCACAGCCTTTGCACCTTGCACATAGAAGCTTCAGGACAATCAACTAACTGAAATACAGAAGAAGCCTTTAGTGTCCAAAACCCCAGGCTCAAGTATTATGAATTTTTTGTCTGCAGGAGTACAGTAAGATCAGAACGAAGGTTTTGCTTGAAGTCTTACAGCGGTTAAGCTATGTGCACTAGGAGAATCTTATATAAAACCCCATAGAACTATGCCATGGGATACATTCCTGAACTTTTCGCAGACCGGACATAGGTCCTTATTTGCCAGTTTAATTCAACATTTACTCCATTTTCTATTTTAACCCCCTGGTGGCTCTTACAGCATTCCTAAATTACTCACTTAGCAGGGCAGGCAAACAACCAGACAGCCTGAACAGTACTTTTAGTTGGTTATTGCTATGTTTTCCACACAACAGAAGTATTAATGGACTTTTTCCACCAGTGTTTTATGCATCCCTCAATGCAGCAATGAAAGAACTACAAGAAAAAAAAAAAAATCAGTAAAATTCTGATTGGAAGGTACCTGTGGAGGTCATCTGGTCATACCCACGGATAAGGGTCGGGGATTTTCAAGTTTTGGAAAGGGAAGATATATATGGATGACCAAAGGGCGGTGAAAGGCCAGTAGTAAAAATATTTGGCAAGCTTCTTACAACTGAACTTCAACCGGGTCTTTGAGGGTCTCAAGGTACACTGGCAGGTGAGTAGATGTTAAAACAAGTAGATTATATAAAGAAATTACCACTGTTTGTGGGGCACTGTACCCGTATTAGCCTCATTTGAGTGAAGCCTAATTGTGGGCAGGATATTTAAGCTTTTTTGCAGAAGAAGGAGGAATACACACCTATAGAACACATGTAAACGCTGAGGTTTCCTGATACTTGAGACAGACATTAGGAAAAGCTCTGATAACCCCGGACAGTCAGGCAACATGCAAATTTAAGAGCTCCATAGATTAAAATAGCTGAAACATAATGAAAAGTGGGAAAGCAGGAGAAGGAACCAAGAGATCGCTGAAATGTGTGTCCATGAAAGGGGCTGAGATTTTTCACCAAATGTAACTTAATATGCAGTATTAAAAAATAAAATAAATAAATCAGAAGTCTGATTGTGGAACAAAAGCCAAGTGTTTATTCAGTGAACTTCTCTCTGCTGATACTTCAGTGTCACTTATTTTGAAATGTTTTAAGGTAAATACATTTTGCAAATTCCTGGCTTGTTATTTTGCTTTTTATCTCCTATGTCATTTGCCAGCCATTTCTCATGTTCTCTCCTATCCATACAGGTATGCATAAATATATTTGTTTAAATAAAAGCTTACTTAACATTGCTTTGTATCTCCTCTTGAACAATAGCGCAGCCAACACAGTACAATGTATGTCATTACAAAACCACCTATGTCATTACAAGTCGCACTGAAAGATAAGATATCACACTGAAAGGGAAAAGATAAGTACTTTCTGCCTTCCTTTATTTTCTACAACAAGAGCGAAAAGCCCCTGTAGCAAATAATCCCTTCACAGGATTACTACATCTGTGACAAACCTGAGTCTGTTAGAGGGAAGTTATATTTCAAAGTTCGTAGTGAAAGTAACTGGCTGGTTTTGTGACTGGATTAAAGCCAACCTAAAGAAATCTCCACTTTATAGAAAGGGAAACATAGGAGGCTTGAATTCTGACTGCTAGACACCAGCATACAGTTCTTTCATGAGATTAATGTTGCAAATGTGTCCACCACAATCAGAACTCCAGCTGTCCTTGACAGGAATTGAAATTTTGCTCATCATTCTACAGAAAAGGTAGATTCCTCCCCATACACCTGTAAAATCCAGCAAACATCAAGCAGATATGAACTAAAGCATCAATATCTATTTCTCCCTGGATTTTCTGCAGTCAAAATATGTTCACACAGGATCACTTCACGCTACGTACACAACTCAGACCAGTACAGTTCAGACACCAATAAGGTTGACAATATCTTTTAAAAATCATAGGGATCGGATTCCTTGAAGGTTTCCTATCTTCAAACTTCATTCAAAGTATCTTAGCTTCCTTACTTTCCAAACAGATTAAGGATAATGTGATTGGGCCAGCATTCATTTATGAAGGTGAAATCATACTTAGCAACCTGATGGCCATCTATGATGAAATGCCTGGGTCAGTGGATGAGGGGAAAACCGTAGTTGCTCTCTTGGCTTTATCAAGCCTTTCAGTCTCCTATAAAACCTTCACACTTGTGAAATGCAGACTAGGTAAGTGGTCAGTGAGAGGGACCAAAACACTGACTGAACCATCAGGCTCAAAGGGTTATGAACAGCAGCTTGATCATAGAATCGTTATGGCTGGAAAAGACCTTTAAGATCACCAAGTCCAACTGTTATCTAACTCTACCAGGCCCACTTCTAAACCCTGTCCCTGAGCCCCATATCTAGATGGCTTTTAAAAAACATCCAAGGATGGCGATTCAGCCACTTCCCTGGGCAGCCTGTTCCAGTCTTTGGTAACCCTTTCAGTGTAGAAGTTTTCCCTGCTATCAACCTAAACCTCCCCTGGCGCAACTTGATGCCATTTCCTCTTGTCCTCTTGCCACAGGAGATCACAAGTGGTGTACCCTGTGGTCAGTTTTCTGGACAATGCAACAGAGCGCACCTTCAACTACTTTGCAGGCAATACAAATCTGGAATAGTGGTTGATATCACTAATTGGTTCAGCTGCCATTCTGAGGGACCTCAGACTAAAGAAATGGGCCAAGAAGCAGCTAATGGAGTTGAAAGGGAAGTGTAAGGTCCTGCACCTGGGGAGGATTAGCTTCTTGCGCTAGTACTCACTGGGGACCAACCAGCTGGGAAGCAGGTCCGCAGAAAACCACCTTTGGATCCTACTGGAAAACATGCTGAACACAAACCAGCAAGTCATCCTTGCAAATAAGGCCAACAGCATTCTTGACCGCTAAGGGAGACGATCAGCACTGGTCAGGGCACATGTGGAGTGCTGGGCCCAGTGCCGGGCTCCCCAGTTACATAAAAGTTAGGGACTTACTAAAGCAAGTCCAGCAAAGGGCCATGAAAATGATTAAGGAAGTGAAGTATCTTTCATATATGAGAGTGAGCTGTGACTGTTCAGCCTGGAGATAAGGTTCACGTTGGGGGATCTTATGTGTATAGATACCTAAAGGGGTGAGTAAAGACTGAGCCAGACTCTTCTCAGTGGTATTCAGTGATAGGGCAAGAGGCAAAGGGCACAAACTGAAACACAGGAAGCTCAATTTAGATGTAAGAAGAACCGTCTCCCCCCACTTTATTCTAGAATAATCAGAAACAGGCACCACCAGCCCAGAAAGATCACAAAGTGTCTAGTCTTGGAGATATTTGAAACCTATCTGAACACAGTTCTGAGCAACTCACACTAGTTGTATGTGCTTTGAGAGCAGGAAAGTTGGACAGGAAGACCTCCAGATACCACTTCCAACATCAGCCATTCTGTAATCCTATCCTACATTCACCTTCCGGATTAAAAAAAAACAAAACAAAACAAAACAAACCAAAAAAAACAAAATCAAAAGCCAGACACACACACCACCTCATCACTTTGGAAATAAAAATGCCATCCACTGAAGATTCCATAGTGTTTTTCTTATTAAAATTGTGGATCTCATTCTGCAACAGACTAACCTACACAATAGTGATTTGGGTATTTATTGCATCCAATAAGGTGAATGAGAGGTAAGGGGTAAGGAAGAACGGCAGTATTCATGGACACATGGTGCTACTGGGTGGAGACAATATTGCCTGTAACTCTATGTGACGTTCTGTAGTTCTGTTTTGCTGTAAAGTATCTTTGGGGAACAGCTACTAACGCAATCCATTGTTTTCTTATAACTGTAGAAAATACCAACCAGTGAACTCATGATACATTAGGTCTCTCTTACGACAAAGTTGTCATGATTTAGATTCTTTGTAGGACTCAGTTTCACAAGCTTGTAATTCACATCTATGAATTTCAGGCTTCACTGCATGAGAATAAAAATGAACACGTGGAAATACTCTAAAGCACTCCTTAAAAAAAGGGCAGGTGTGGTACTTAGGGACATGGTTTAGAAGTGGGTTTTGTCAGGGTGGGTTAATGGTTGGACTTGATGACCTTAAAGGTCCCTTCCAACCTCAGCAATTCTATGATTTTGTGATTCTATTCTATAAAAGATACTTAGGAGTACTACAGAAAGGTTTTATCACTATTGAACTAGACTATGAAGTAACCCTACTGGCTGCCACGGAGCTGTTTTATGGAAGCATCTGTCGTCACTTGATTCATTATTCAAATGCAGGAAGGGCAAATCTGGTTAACCAGCCACTCTTCCACATTAAAGTCCTCACCTACCCTGCAATTTTTTTTTGTTTTTTTTATTAGCCTTAGTGATCCTTTCTTCCTCCCAGACTCCCAAAGGCTTTTTGTAGCAAATCCCTGCAGCAACACTCAGTGAACAGGCCTAGACTGGAGTAACTGCTTCCTTGACATCTTTTTATTTAGTGGTTACTTTCATTAACCAAATCACGGCTCTTTAGTGAGCAAAACTGTGGTTTTCATTCATTGAGCAAAACAAATCCTCAAGTCCGGTGAAAGTAAAACCACTTACCATATGCTTCACAACCATCTAACTGCTCAGAAAAAAGATCGAGGCAATTAGCAATAGCAGTCATAGCGGACACCGATGCCCCTCAGCAACAGTTTTCCTTTTGTAAGGCCTGTTCCTTCTGCCTGCACCGATAGCTGGGATCTACCCTGTAAAGAAGCACGCATTGGCAATTCAGTCGTCTTGCTTGAAGTGAACCGTTTCCGTAAATTGTGGGTAACAGGATTATTTTCTTCCTGCAAATTTGCACACAAGCTGTAACACTACACAGCTGGGTCAACATAGCCAAGAACACACTGACCCACCGATTACAAGAACGGCTGCCAAGTTCAGTGCATACGTATATAAAACGATTTCACCGAAGCTGGCAAACTGCTCTTTCAGCTTCATACTTTCGGTTAAAGTAATTTTGCCCTAAAACCCCAACTACTGAAAGCTTCTACTATTTCCATGCTGGATTACAATTCTGCAGTAACCGATCAACAAATCGGTGAGGTTAAAAACCAAGCAAACAAAAATCAAGTGGACTGACTGCTCTAACGATTGCTATGTTTTAGAGTGTTTCGACTGCCAAACCTGCCTTTTACATGCTATGAACTCTGAACTGTTCAGTAGCTTTCATAATTTAGAATGAAATCATATGTTACATTTCCATTAATGGATAATATTTGATTATATGAATTCAGGGGATAACGCAGGCAGTAATACCTCCTTATGGTGAGGCATCATTTTACATATAAAGCCATCAAGCCCTTATGATTAACACACCTAATTTCTTGGAGCAACAAAGGGAAAATATTAAGTTTTTTTCTGAAAATGCAAGCAAGTTTTAATATCGGATGCATCCTGCTGCGCTGTTGTTAAGCTCATTTGAATAAGTAGGCAAAACTATAGCAGCAAGTCAGAATCTGACCTTTTTCAAAGAAGCAAGTTGAGTTACAGTACAAAGTTGATGTAATTGTCAACATGAAACTAAATTCTGGACAATTTCTAAAAAGTTGAGTCACTGCAGGAGCTCTACAATAAACAGAACGTGAGAAAAATACTTGTTTTGAATCCACTGTTACGCTAGAGATGAACACTAGTTAATGAAGATTGGACCAACAGGAGCCAATGGGGAGGCACCATTAATACACGGCATAGGAATGCCGCCTGAAGAGCAGCACAAAGTAATTACAGCTGCTCCAGCCAAGTCAGCCTCAACGAAGACATGGCTGAAGTGCCCCTATGCAAATGCACGGAGCGTGGGGAACAAACAGGAGGAGCTAGAGATGTGTGCACGCCTCCAAGGCTACGACCTCATGGGCATTGTAGAAACTTGGTGGGATGATTCTTACAACTGGAGTGTTGACATGGAAGGCTACAGGCTCTTCAGGAGAGACAGGCAAGGGAAACGAGGAGGTGGTGTTGCCTTATATGTCAAGGAGCAGCTGGAATGCATGGAGCTCAGCCTAGGGATGGATAAAGAGCCAAGTGAGAGCCTATGGGTCAGGATTAAAGGGAAATCAGGAGTGGGGACATTACAGTGGGGGTCTGCTACAGGCCACCCGACCAAGAAGACCGAGTGGATGAAGCCATCTAGAGACAGATAGGGGTGGCATCACATTCACAGACCCTGGTCCTCATGGGCAACTTCAACCACCCCGACATCTGTTGGAAAGGTAACACATCCAGGTGTGTTTGTGCGTAGCAAGTGTGTTTGTAGCAAGTGTGTTTGTACGTAGATTTTATGCCCTCTGTGGAGAAAAAGAACCCCTCAGCATGAATAATACGTGCTTTCAGGGTTGTGTTTGGTTTTTTTTTCTTTTTTTTTTTAAAAACAAAAATCAACTCCATTAAGAATGTTAGGATTTATGAAGAAAATCCAAATCGTACATTAGATTTTGGCACAAACCATTTTGAAAAACAGATCTAACTTCTAATCACAGCTTTCTTGGTCACACCCCCGATGTTAAAATCCTGTAAAGGTTTACAGTATTAGAACTTCCATCAACATATGCTCTGTTTCTTTGTGCTCTGAAGATAAACAACTTCAGAGATACCGTTGCCTTTTTGAATGCTGAAGCCTGCATAAGACTTTATTGTAGAAGAAATTGAGGTGTACTGTGTCTTGAGACTGAGGTGTGGTACTGCACTTAACTCAGTACAGCGATATTATTCAGAAACTAGGAAACGCATGGCTGCTACAATCTGCAGCCAATTAACATTGCTGGAATTAAGCTAAGAAAAAGCTGCAGAACAGCCATGCCAGATGTATTGCATAACAGATCACAAAATAAATTGACACTCGTAGCACCTGACTCACACCAATAAATCTCATGGTAAATACAGATTTCCCGCAATAATATCCTAATTCTAATAAAAATTCCCCAACATAAGCACCATTATTGCTAGAGTAAAAATTCTAAATAGTTATGTTGATAGAGTGAGAGCAAAACGCAATGCCTTAATGTCTCTAGCTAAAAACAATTCTGAAGACTTCTTCCTTGCAGAGGAATCTGACTCGTTAAAACAATAATTTACTGTAGACAGTAAATTATCCATGGCCCAGCAATGTGCCCTTGTCGCCAAAAAGGCCAATGGAATCCTGGGCTGCATAGGGAAGAGTGTGGCCAGTAGGTCGAGGGAGGTCATTCTCCCCCTCTACTCTGCACTGGTGAGGCCACAACTGGAATACTGTGTCCAGTTTTGGGCTCCCCAGTTCAAGAGGGACAGGGAACTGCTGGAGCAAGTCCAGAGAAGGGCAACTAAGATGATGAAGGGCTTGGAGCATCTGCCTTATGAGGAAAGGCTGCGAGAGCTGGGACTCTTTAGCCTGGAGAAGAGAAGACTGAGGGGAGACCTTTTTATGGCGTACAAGTATCTAAAGGGTGGGCTGAAGGAGGATGGAGCCAGGCTCTTTTCAATGGTTCCCAGTGACAGGACGAGGGGCAATGGGCACAAGTTAGAACACAGGAAGTTCCGTTCAAATACACGGAAACAGTTCTTTACGGTTCAGGTGACAGAGCAGTGGCACAGGCTGCCCAGGGAGGCGGTGGAGTCCCCTTCTCTGGAGAGTTTCAAGACCCGCCTGGATGCAGTCCTGAGTGATGTGCTCTGGGCAATCCTGCTTTGGCAGGGGAGTTGGACTGGATGATCTCTAGAGGTCCCTTCCAACTCTGAAAACTCTGTGATTCCATGAAAACAAATTCATCGCATGTAAATACAGCAGTCTGGTTAAGACAGCAGACTTTGGTTAGCATTATATCCGCCTCTTGGATTCTACGTACATGCGAAGGTACCTGTTGGTTTAAACCATTTTAATGAATTCACACAAGCATATTGTGAGACATCATTTCTATTGCTTTCTTTGCATGACGAAATGGCTCGTTTCCTAAAGTATTTGGAAGTTGTTCATACTCCAAACTGAATTAGTCAGCTACAATGACTATTTTTAGTGGTTGTCAGCAAGTAAAACCTCAAATTATTTCCCACTCTAAGTAGGAGGAAAATAGCTGGGTTTGATCTGATTAATGTTGGATCTTAATGACAAGCAGCAAATAATTGAAAATTAATATCTCCTTGTTACGCCTTTCAAATATTCACCTATCTCCTAACAGATACTCCTATATGAGAAAGGGATACTTGATATCCTTAACGCCCTGATACGCATCCTAAGCAGCAGATTAAGCTAAAACGGTCTTGAAGCCTGCCGTGCTCCTGGAGCAGATGGGCGTACCCACCATCTTCTGCAGTTTCCCTGTACTCTGTTGAAGAAACAACCGTCAAACTCGAGCAGGCTGATTCACTTTGCAGACTACCAAGTTCTTTCAAACAATAGCAAAGTCAGGTACCATAGTTGGGCAGGCTATCTACAGGTCTGGAAGTTCCCACCTTTTAAGAAGTATATTGTGCAGACAGGTCTCAAGAGTGTAGATATCCGAGTTCCAGGAATGCAGCTAAGTTCAGCAGACTTGAATAGCGGCAAGAGCAGGAGGTGCAGAGACTCCTTCACAGGCTCACAGCTACATGCGTAGTACCTTCTCATCCACTCCAATTCACGCTACTCGTGTATAATAATGGTGGCATCACCAGCTCCTGCCAGTCCACACATTACGGAGTGAGTTTAGTTGCTCAGATGTCATGTGCTGTGCTTTGAATAAACTGCTTTTCAGCATACTCTTCGGCCTGAACTGATGCTGTAAATCCTTCCTGCTTTTCAGGCAGACCTCTATCTAGAGCAACTCCCCATTTGGGTTCCTGACACCAGATGCAGAATTTCACATTAAAAAGGCCGATTAAAAAAATATGCACACACATTTATTTTTCTACATCTTAGGAACTGGATACTCAGACTGAAGTGATACCGATACCAATATTTCTGCAGTGCTTCTGACTTAATTTAGTCATGAAGTGACATACTGAACTCCTGGCTCACCTGTCCGGATGCCTGTACGAAATACTTAAGTTATTGTATATAACTAAGCTCTGTATGTACAACTTCCACAGGCTAGGATTAGACACTAGGTATTTATACATCTTTACAAACCACAGAGCTATTACATACCATCTAATATTATAGTCTGAAGCCCAAAAAGCAGTTATTTCCATGGGCTAAAAATATCTTGCTCATCCAGCTCCATGAATAGTGTAGCTGTTAGGTCAAGCTATTTAATTGTTTGAATTATCTGGTAAGACTTACACGTGTAACTGATACCCTGTTCCCATCAAGCCCTCCCCATAGAGACTGTGCTTGAAGAGATATTACTGCACTACAATTTTTTACCTATGGAACACCTTTTTGAAGAATTCTGTGGGCTCCAATAGCAACTGTATTTCTACACAGTTATGTGTGAAGAAAGCCAGTACAATCAGAACCCAGTATCATTAAAGATCCCTTTCAGAAAATGTATTGCGAGAAAACTCTTCTCCAGCATTTAAATTATTTTATTTCTGGAGCAATGTATTACTGTCCTGGTTTCAGCTGGGATAGAGTTAATTATCTTTCTAATAGCTGCTGTATTTTGGATTTAGTATGAGAATAACGTTGATAACACATACTGTTTCAGCTGTTGCTAGGTAATGTCTATATTAAGTCAAGGACTTTTTCACATTCCCATAGAAGCTGAGAGGGAGCATAGACAGGACAAGTTGGCCAAAGGAATATTGCATACCATAGATGTCATGCTCAGTATATAAATGGGGGTTGGCTGGGGGTGGGGGGAGGCAGGGATCCGCGATCCGTGAGACAGACTTGTGCTGTATCACTTTAATTTGTATATTTTTTTACCATTATTATTTTTCCTCTTCCATTACTGTTCTTTTAAAGTATCTTTATCTCAACCCACGAGGTTTTTTTTTTTTCCCCCTCCTTTTCTCCCTCTTCTCCCTACCCTACTGGAGCTGTGGGGAGTGAGTGAGCAGCAGTGTGGTCCTAGTTGCTGGCTGGGGTTAAACCACAACAATTGCATAAGAGACAAAGGTAAAAATGTGGTTTGTGTAGCGAGGTTTTGGTAGCCAGGGGGCTGCAGGGGTGGTTTCTGTGAGCAGATGCCAGAGGCTGCCCACCCTGTCAGACAGAGCCAGCTCCGGCATGACACACCACTGGGCAAAGAGGAGCCCATCAGCAACGCTGATGGCATCTCTGTGATAGCATATTTAAGAAAAGGTAAAAATTGCTGCGCAGCAGCTGTGAGAGAGGAACAGGATTTGTGAGAGAAACAATCCTGCAGACACCACTGTCTGTGAACAAGGAGGGGGAGGAGTTGCTCCAGGCACTGTGAGCAGAGGTTCCCCTGCAGCTCATGGAAGACAATGATGAAGCAGGTTGTTCCCTTGTGGCCCATGGAGGACCGTGTCCGAACATAAAACCACACTGCAGCCCATGGGGGACCCCACACCACAGCAGGTGGACACTCCCTGAAGGAAGGTGCAGCCCACGGAGCGCCCACATTCTACCTCAGAAGGCAGAAGAGGCAGGAGCAAAGTGGAGCCTGGGAAGATGGGGGGGTCAGGGAGAAGAGGTTTTGCATTTTGTATTCGCCTTTTACTATCTTACTCTGTTATTAATTGGCAATAAATTGATTCTCCCCAAGTCAAGTCTGTTTTGCTCATGACACTAATTGGTGAGTGATCTCCCTGTCCTTACCTCAGCCCATGAGCTTTTCCTCTTAATTTCTCCTCTGTCTTGCTGAGAAAGAGGAGCGAGAGAGCAGCTTGGTGGCCATCTGGCAGCCAGACAAGGTTAAGCCACTACAGCAATGCACAAAGTCAGTCCTTTAAAAAGTAATCTCAGAAAAATCTGAGGATAGAATTAGGGTTTTCCTGCTCCTATTTTATCAGGGACACACTTATTAACGTGTCTGGATGCCCATAAAGGGATACGCACCTGCCTGGATACCAGCTCTACAGAAGGACTGTTTGATTACGCTTGCACACTCGGGTTCCTTTGATGGCCCTGGTTCATCATCACCCTTTACTATGAAAACTGATTTCTTGGTGTATTTCTTCTTCTGTATAGGAGCAACTGATACTGGCACAGGTTGGTTGTCCGGTTCAGCTGCAGTGCCTGCCGCTGGGGTTTGAGTGGCTGCATTGCCTGTCACCGGGGTTGGAGTAGCCACAGTGCCTGCCACTGGGGTTTGAGTGGTTGCATTGCATGCCACCGGGGTGGGAGTAGCCGCATTGCCTGCTGGTCTGGCTTTCCTCTCTTTCCCCTGAGGGTCCTGCATAGTACTGAGCAGTGTTTGGTAGATACTGGCCAGGGCCCAACACAGTGCCGTAAGTTGTGCCTCTCTGGAATAGCCACAGCATTTTCCTTTGAAATATTCTATTACTTTATCAGGGTCCTGGAGTTGTTCAAGGGTGAAGTCCCAAACCATTGGAGGTGAGAAGTTCTCTAGATACCTGCCCACGTTCTCCCACATCCCATGCCACCCCTGACTATCTGGCCTTGGGACAGATTTCTGAGTGGTAGTCTTAAACAGCTGTTTTACCCTAAACAAGACTTGAAAAACATTCAGGAGACATAGCAATAGGAACACGCTGGTTTGAGCGTCCCAAGGGTATTCAAAATTCTCAAGAGGTGTTATACCTGGCCCAAAGGAGAAAAAGGAGGCAAAAGAGCTGGGGAAAGTATCTCCCCCTGTTTCTCCCATAGATTGGGTGTGATTATTGATAACTTCTGAGAGACGGTAACCAAGGTATGGACAGGACAGCAATACCGCATAGAAACCCCAACAAAGCCACTTGAATAGTGATGTTACCATATCATAAGCTGATATTGCACAGGACAGCAAAATTATAGTCCTGATCCCTCTCCCCAAGATAACAGCATCACGGGGAGTACATACAGCATATAAGAATTTACATAACACAGCCATGCAAACAAACGAAGCAACATTGTAACCGGTGACTATTTAACTAATAGGAGAAATGCATATAAGAAATCCGTTTTAACAAGCTCTGGTCAGATCTGTCGTTATTACAACCCTTCGCGCCCCACGTTGGGCGCCACAAAGGACTGTCGTGGTTCGGCCTCAGCCAGCAACAGAGAACCAGGCAGCCGCTCGCACGACTCCCACAGCCGTGGGAAAAATCGGCAGAAAAGGGCAAAACTCGTGGGTTGAAATATTATAATTTAACAGAACAGCCAAAGGGAAGAAGAAAGAAAAACAATAACACCGGTAAAGGAATATAAGAACGCGATTACAGTACCGCCGCGCAGCGCACCGACCGGACCCGCACCACCGCAGCCCACCCCCAAGTGGCGACTGACTCCCTCTCCCGGGCTAGCGCCTCTTATAGCCGAGCATGGGTCACGTGGGATGGAATACTTGCCTCCCCTGCCGGCTCCTTGGGGAAATTAACCCCATACCTGCCGGAACCAGGGCATGAGGTCACAGCTATGTTCTACCAAAGATACATCAAACCCTAGTAGCCTTCTTGGCCTCATTCTAAAGAAAGCTGTTTCAAATGAGAAAATTGCTTTCAACCTCATTTCAGTTGAGTTGGGCAACGCGTTTTTCTCCTCTGGGGGCATACTTAATGTCCCAGGGTGACAAACAACATTTATAGAGATAACCTGGAAAAAATTGGTTTATATAAACAAAAATATATGTGTGTTTCATACAGCTTTTAATTTCACGTTCAACATGATCACACAATACCGTGAGTTTTAGAGGTCAGATAAGCTTAATATTCAATTTAAGATGATTTTTCTCTTTAGAAAGTCTCAGGTTTCTAATGCTTCCTTTTACTGCTTCACCCCAAGTGTTGGGGGAACTCAGAAACTGTACCATCCCACAAATAGTTTTGGCTTTGACAAGTCAATAGGCAGTTCACATATCAAAGAAAACTTACAATTAACATAAGGAACTGATGTAGCAACATTTAAATGGTTTTAGCTTGTCTTTCAGGTAAAAGCTAAGTACTTATTTGAGATGAATTCAGGCATACAGCACGGTTAAGGGACAGAAGTATAATTTGCTACTGGTTTCAGTAGCACCCAAACTAGCTGATCAGCACCAAATGGAAACTCATATGACTGATGTACACCCAGGTTTTGACTATAAAATATCAATTGTTAATTCCATTTGAAAGAATCATCACAATAGTTCCATTACTGTAAGTGAATTCTTCTCACTATTAAAATAATTCCATGGCTTGTCTTAAGACTGCTGCATTGAAAAGGGCTGTGCAGAAAAACATCATTAGAAATACCCAAAGAAAAATAAACTCATTCTCAGAGGTCACATGTTCAGGGACCGGATACAATGTGATGGTGTCAATAAAACTAATGGGTCTAGCAAAAACAGAACATAAATTCTGTTTAAGTGCTTCTAGTCCTGTCTTAGCTTGTATGAAGTTGGGTCAGTTCTCCGAGTGTACGTGACTGCTAACATGAGGCTAGAAGATGCTTATTACCATCAGTCTCAAAAGCATGTGTATTTTCATTCAGTCATCTCCATTCAATAAATCTTTATTCATGTTTTCATACCTTCTGGGTAAACCATTACACACACTCTGTATAAAAGAGTTTCTCTCAATCCATCCCTTTTCAGAAAATATGAATAGGCCAGAACAAAACCCCGAATGCAAGCCAGTTCCCACCATTTCTGATGTTCCCCCAGGTCTTTTCAGGGGAACAGTTTAATAGAAGCTGGAGAATATCAGTTTACTTCAGCACACAGTATCTTCTGTCCTGTAATCTGTGTATTCATTAGCACTCTACCTTTGCAACATATTACATAGCTACTTAAAGTAATCCGAATCCAACAACTCCCAGTGCATTGAAAACAGCAAATTCTTCTCAGCCTCAGCTTTCCAATACACCCTCTCTCGTTTAATAGGAGCCTGCAAAATATTATTTCTGTCTGTGTCTTTTAAAGTGAAATAACCAGAGGAAAATACAGCAGTTACAACTACCCTAATTTAAAACAGCAAGTCTGAAGTTTTAGGGGAGATCAAAAATCTAAGAGCAACAGCTCTGTTAAAGCCTAAGTTCTAAGAAGAATATTTTTTTTTTAAAAAAAAAAAGCACAAACCAAAACCCAAAACAAACCACCAACAAAAACTGAGCTACTGGGAACTGTTTAAAATACTAAGCATTACAATCCAGTATGTACACCGTAATGGACATTACTGGTGCTCCTAGTCACTGATACCCTTAAGCTTCAGCCGCTTGTATTTCCACATTTCTGGTCAAAAAAAAATTGTAATCAGTTTTACGTGACATCAGTTTACATCACTTTAACACACTGGCAGGATGCCAAGGTTAGTTATTTCAGATACAACCATTTCTATTACGCCTTCAGAAGAAGTCGTCGTCCCCCCCGGCCTTAGTTCTCACAATTTTAAACCAGCTTTTTGGGGGCATGCTTTAGTTCACGGGTCAGGATACCCTCCTATCGTCCCAGGAAACGCTTAACTAATAGTTCCAGGCAGCAGCTCAATGTATTGTCTAATTTTAGATCTACTTGTAAGGGCCCAAAGTCTCCCTTATACACTGTGAAGCAAGACTGAGCACGGAGCGCTAACTGTAGTGGCATTAGAGTAAAGGCTAGGGTGTTTCGTATTAAGTAACAAAGTCCTTTGTGGGATTTTAATCCTAAATGGCTTTAGGTACAAAGTTCTGTGGTAGAACCGAGCTCTATATTCTTCTACAGTGTTATTCTAATCAAAACTGTCATCAACTTGATCTCATCACAGGATCCTTGAACAGGCAGTTTAGGGTAGTTGGTTCGCATGCATTATGGACTCCCTCAGAAATACCGAGAGTTACAATTATAAACAAATACATATGAATATCTATGAAATTTTTATAAACAAAACTACCAAATTCTGGATAAATCGGGTACGTGTACTTCGCATATTCTATTTCTCTTATGTTCTGAAATAGCGTCTTGGCCAAACTCTTTGCTGAAGACATACAAACATTACCCTGAAATACATAAAGCACTATGTATAGTGCAAAAAAACCCAACAACCCTATACTAAAAGGCAGAGTGACATTAGGGAAGAGCAAGAGCTTAAAACTTCGGTGCCTGTGTACAGCCTGCACATCACCAATGCCCGCTACGTAAAATATATATGTACATATATCACAGAACTCGGCATATGTATGAACACCATGCTGACTCACTTTGATATTGGTGTATCTAACAATGTGGCCGAGAAGATGGTACTGCTTAGTTTGTCTGCCTGTACTTCCCAGCAACTGGTAACAGGCCCCTGCCACAGCAAGATTTGTAAGTTTTTGAACATAGCATAAGGAAAAAAAAAAAAATCTTCTGGGGAAATGCAAAATAAACAATAAAAAACCCGATTAGTAGGATACTGCAGGAAAGCATTTACCATTAATTTGACAAGATGTGATTATATTCAGTGTACAGCAAACGAACTATAAAATGTATTATAACCATACGGTAGAGGCTCAGGCTATTCGTTTTTCTCGGCAATACTGGAAGGATTGTGACTATTTCAGTAAAACGCTCATTTCAGTTATTTCAAGAGTCTGAGCTAACAAAGTGGGCTAAGTCAAATGATAACTCCTCATTTTAGTAGAGATTGGTTAGAATTTTCCCGTTCCAGAGACATGAGGTGTATATTGAAGGAACATACACCCTCTTCCCCCGCGTCCTTGAAATCTAGTATAAGCAGCAGCTTTTCCTTATCACCAAGTTATGGCAACACCTTATGCCACATTTGAATCATTCTCCACATCCCTTATGGCTCTGGATAAACTCATCAACTTTCACATGGGAAAACTGAAAGAACTGCTACATCATTCGTCAAGAACACCATTCATTTCCCTGCTCCTTCCAAATAGACTTCTGCCTAACCACTCCAACACAGCAAAGTGATCCAACATTTGAGAAATATTTTGAGAATCCCTAGACACAGATCATTTTCTGACCAGCGCTGCCAAGCTTCCTCATGGTTTTATCTCAAGTAGGACGCAGCACTTGCACGGACTGCTAAAGCGGACTTGTTCTTCTAGATTCCAGACGATGTAATGTGTGAATCTTCATGATGAATCTAAGTCTTCATCTGTACAGTGGATAGTGATATTAACATTTCATACATTATTCCACATAGTTATTCCATAAGGTAATCTTGAGGATTAATTCCTTGATATCTAAATGCTGGTTCGACACTTGCAGCACTACAGAGTCAGCAGCGCCCAACGCAAACAGGATTTTATGAAAGGACTCCCTGAAGCACTAGAACTCTAGGTCTGTATAAATATTATTCACATACTTTTGTGAAGTATTTGGTGGGTTCCACAGACTTTCTGGCGAGAGCTACAAACCTCTGCTTCCCCATGTCTGGTGCCATGAAACACGGGGCCCAGTTTTCAAGCTTTTCCAGCAGAGTTGTAAGCAACACCTTCATACAAAACCAGTTTAAGACCGAAGCAAAACTGGAAAATAGTTAGATATTCTGATTTGCACAAACCTCAGCAACTGTTTGGGTTTTTTTTAAAACCATAATATTCAATTTCTTTTGACGTGAAAACCCAGAAGAAAGTTGTCTTGCACTGAAATACTGAGCCATACTGAAATACAAATTCTTTTCCACCTTTAAATTTCAGAAACGAGACACCACTTGTTGCCAACCTCCAGTGAGAACACGACATGTTAACCACGACCCTCTGAGCCTAGTCGTGCAGGAGCGTTTCCTTTTTTTAACCTATTCTAGCTATTCATCCATCTAGATGACAACATCCTACCTTGGATATGAGCATACATACGTGTGAGACACTGTAAAAAGCCCTGGTAAAGCAAGGGCAAACTACTTTCACCCACACCACCCGCAATACGGTCACTTCATCCTAGGAGACAACCAGGTTAGTCAGGCAAGACTCACCCTTGGTAAATCCATGCGGACTCTTCCCAATTACTGCCTGCATGTGCTCAGAACTGTGCTCCAAGAAGTCACGTTCCATGATATTCCCTGGGATCAAAGCTAAGTTGACCAGGCTGTACTTCACAGGATTGAACCCTCATACCTTTTTTAGAGAGGGGCACAAGATTTGCCCTTCTCTAGTTACCAGGAACTTCTGATCTCCATAAGCTTTCAAAGACTGAAGAGAGCAGCCTCCAGAGGACAGCAGACCGTGCCGAATTCTCTGAAGAAATCCCTGACTCAAGTCTTATCCAGTTACTGCTGGCAGCTCTTCTCCTTGAAGCCTTTCCCAAAGGAGAGGGGCCTGGCAGTCCTTGTTGGTGAAACCTAAGTAGGAAGTACTTCAGCCTCGTCCATGTGAAGTGTCACTCAAGGACGCACACCAGTCAGCAGCAGTTCAACCTACTAATGTAGCAACAGCCTTTCTTGCTGTCCCTTTTCAAGTCTCAATTCCAGTTGAGCTATGGCTTTCTTAACATCATGCTTACGTGGTCGGTATTTCCAAATTCCTCCTCTGCAGTACGTCCCTCCTACATCGTCCAATATACTTTTTTTTTTTTCACTGGAATTTAAGTTCCTGTTTAGCCACACCAGTCTCCCACTACATCTGTTTTCCTGATTGTCAGGATGGCCTGTTCCTGCACTTACATGGTCCTTAATTTGTCAGCTTTTCCCAATGCCTTTGGGCTTCAGAGTTACCTCCCATGGTAATCCTCCTACCAATTTCCCAAATAAGCTGAAGGTTGCTGGCCTGAAGTACAGATTATACAGGAACGCGTATACCAGGATCAGGGTTTTAGATAAGTCTGAAAGACAATTCTAAGCACTAATTTAAGGACATATAGTAAAGACTTGTATTTACAATTTTAGTCATGGAACTAAGCTCCTGAATCATCAGTCTCGCTTTCAAGGGGCTGAGTTGGATGACCACCTGAAGTATCTCACCTGATTTCTCAAGGATGAAAAAATCTTCAGCAAAACCTGAGCTATTCTAAGCTGATGGCCTCTCCTATATCCAGATTTAAGCATACCAAGCAAGTGAGCATTTGAACTGCATCACAGCTTAACTCATACCTCTGTGGATAAAAGCTTTGGATGAATTCTCTCATAGGATATAGCACCTCAACACAGAACTTGTGTCCACAATGTCTCGGGGTTCAGCTTCAGCAGTGAAGTTTAGGAACCCATTTAAAACATTTATAATCCTATAAAGGACACAAACTTAAAAAAAATAAAATAAAATTAAAATCAGTTTAAAGCAACCAGCACGCTGAGATGAAAGCTGCCAGAAGCAGCCGACTGTGAGAAGCCTTGCGCTTTACGCCCAGAAAAGGATAAATTTTAGCTATCTTTGAATAGAACTAGAATTTTAGGAAATTTACTCCCCCCTCTGAAATCAGCAGGTATGCCTCAGTAGAAGTTATTTCTGCAGAATCTTTTATAATATATATGCGTAATCAGCATAAATACATAGCATGAGAATGCCCATGGCACTACATTTAAAGGAAAGGTGGCATTTTAAATCTGAAGAAAGATAAAGCTTTGCTATGCCAGACATCCAGAGAAAACCCATTGTAGTACAATTAAGATCTGAGCAGCAGTTTGCGTATATGTGGGAGGCTCTCATTTCAGCAAATAGCTCTTTTACAAGGCTACAGTCACTTTGCAGCATGTGCCATAGGAAGTGAATGAAGGCTAAATACATGAAGCTATCCCAAGGAAACGATCCTTATGAACTGGCAGAGACGGGAAGAAGAAAGTAAAAATTAAAAAATCCATCCTATTATTTCTTCACAGGCCCAGGAAGAACTGCCTGAAAGACAAGTATCTTAACAAAGCTCAGTAGAATGACAGGGGATGGTTGACTGATGAAGACGTTGTATTCTCACTCTGAGGGGTAGGTCAAAAAAAATTTAGTCAAGACAATCACCCAAGAAAGCACTTTGTGGAATCTGAACCATACAGGAACAGTCTATGAACTGAAGAAGCTGTACCCAGAAAGACACATCCATAAGAGGGCTATGAAGCAATCACTTAATAGTCTCATGAGTCTCCATTGAGAAGGAGAAAGGTGCGTCAAGCTCTTTGCCCAAGCTCACCCACAATGCATCAGTCTTCTGAACTTTCCCAAAAGTAACTTCCCATGGAAATTCTTTTTTTAGAAGAACTTTTGTTCTTCTAAGGAACTCATCGTCACCCTGACCACATCCACCCTGGGGAATCAGTTTTCTGATACATGCATAGCTTTGCTTGGTATTTATTTAAGATGAAGGTCTCCATTTCGCACAGTGCCAAAGGCACTTGGTCCTTACAAAAAGCTGAATGTTCCTCTAAGAAGAAAAGTATCAAGGATTCATTTAAAGAAAATGCTTTTCTTCCACGTAAATATGCAGTTCAAAGTTACTTAACCTCAAGGAATCCCATCCAAGCACTGCTTTTCTGAACTGTAAGTCATTGATAACTTTTCTTAACTTTGTACAAAAAAAATATTAATAGAAAACCTAAGGGACTTGCTCAGTCCTTTTGCTATCCGAACACCTCCAATGTATGTTTTTCCTATATTGGGGAAACTGAAATACTCAAAAGTGCTACAGAACAATATTGAGACACTTTTTTTTTTTTTTTTTTTTTTTACAGTTAAAGATGTCTGAAGGCAAGGAATTGAACATTTAGGTTTCACTATCTAAGTCAGTGTGATAATGTCATGGTTTGGCCTCAGCCAGCAACAGAGAACCACGGGGCCGCTCGCTCGACTCCCACAGCCGTGGGAGAAATCGGCAGAAAAGGGCAAAACTCGTGGGTTGAAATAGCGTAATTTAACAGAACGGCCAAAGGGAAGAAGAAAGAGAAACAATAACACCGATAAAGGAGTATAAGGAGGCGATTACAGTACCGCCGCGCAGCAAACCGACCGGACGCGCACCGACCGGACACACACGGTCCGAGTGGCGACTACCCCCCATTCCCCGGCTAGTGCCTCTTATAGCCCGGGCGTGGGTCACGTGGGAGGGAATACCGGCCTCCCTGCCGGCTCCTTGGGGAAATTAACCCCATCCTTGCTGGAACCAGGACAGATAATTAATATCTAAGAATTAGGTTATTTGATAACCTCTCTATCTCTAACTGTCTCTGTCTCTACTATCATCAGAAGAAGTTCACATACTTCTTTTCTGCAGATAATCCACAAATCAAAATACGTGCAAAGCTCAACGTATTTGAGCGTAAGGAAACGGATAGGCAGCAGAAGTAAAGCGAGGTAACAAAAAGGTGTTATCAGAGCATTGGCTGGGAAATAAATGGAATTGTCTGTGTTTAGCAGTTCAGCTGGGAATACGTTATTTGTAGACTGCATGGCTAAGTTTTAGAGAAAATACTTTGTTTGGAAGATTTTAAAAGGAAGTACGGCATCTGGAACTGGAAATCTATCATAGTGACTGGTGATCTTCTGACATAAAAAGTGTTTCGACCACTAACACAAGTTATAACCAGCATCCATGGAACGTCAGGGATGCCAGTGCTGTGGCAAGAATATGGAATATTGAAGTTCACAAGCAGTTAACCAATTTGTTCCTGCATATCGTATCAGGATACAAACTTGGGTGAGCTTAGAAGATGCAATCACAGCAAGTGAGTAAAGATCAGAACTCTGACTTGTCCCTATCATTTCAGAACACGCCATCAATTTCTGTATTACACCTATGTTAACGACCCAGAACTCCATGCTGTGGCACACATGGGTTGACTCAACATAATTAACCGTATATCGCATTTTATTTATGAATAACACTTGCATTAAACATAATCGGTACTGCTTTCTAGTATTGCAACAACAAAGCTACCAGAACAAGAAATGCCAGCCTCGGTTTAAAAGTCCCATACTTATTCAAATGTACTACGCTTTTCTGTCTGTAGCATCATCCATATATCAATACAGATGACAAAGATGACATTCACTGAGAGAAAAAACACCCCGTAGAGCTCCCAGTCAAATAAGTTTCTGTGGATCTTTAGCTTCAGCTGATTGAATTGTCTTTTAAACTGTCCCAAAATGAACAAGAGTATTCAACACGCTAATACCTACTTGCTTATTATAACTTTTAACAACAATGCTATGACAGTCCTCATGCCCCTACCTAATATCAACATTGCACATTTTTAAAGCTGTCCAATTCCACAGAACTATCATTTGCATTACTGTAATCCACCACATAATCATGATGGTTCAACTCAGCCAGCAGTATACAGTCCCCCTTCTGAAAGGGGGATGGTATTCCTTAAATACACTCATGTAGATCAGCAATGAGATACGCCTTTTCGTACCAGCAGTGGTTTCTTTTTGATTCTGCGTACGCATTTAAGTGAGTGCCACTTGCCTCACAGCAATACACAAAACACAGTTAGGGAAGCAGCAGAAACAAGACTTCTGTGATTAGCCAGCTCTTCCAGCCTTATTTTAAGTCCCAAGCGATAAAATAGCCAACGGAGAACAGTTAGCAATACATGTAATTTAGCCATTTAAAAACCTGGTAGTTTACATAACAGAAAGGCTTCCTTGAAATATATCATTTAACCTAATGAGTCATAGAATAATAGAATTGTCTAGGTTGGAAGAGACCCTTGGGATCATCGAGTCCAACCATCTACCCTACTCTACAAAGTCCTCCCCTACACCATATCCCCCAACACCACATCTAAACGTCTCTTAAACACATCCAGGGATGGTGACTCAACCACCTCCCTGGGCAGTCTATGCCAATACCCCACCACTCTTTCTGTGAAAAATTCTTTCCTAATGTTCAGTCTAAATCTGCCCTGTTGGAGCTTGAAGCCTTTCCCTCTTATTCTGTCATTAATTACCTGTGAGAAGAGACCAGCACCAACCTGGTCAATACTATGGCAATCCCTGTAATTCTTCTATTTTGAATAACGCGTTCAATTGTAATGAAAACATCAATACCTTGAAATGAGAACACTCCAGCACAGAAACGTTGCCGTCTGCTTGCCGGGTACTGTACAGGCTTATAACACAGCAGGTGCTCGTACCCCTCCAGCACTGCCCTCCTCTGCTCTGCACGGCCTTTACTCCCGCAGAAGGCGTTTACAACATGTGCGCCGCGTTCCTGCACGACGAAGCAGCGTAGTCAAATCTGTTACTCATTGGGAAGCGTCAAACTTTTACCTCCTTGCAAGCCTGAGGGGATGGCTGCTGGGCTCGCTGCTCCCACCCTCCCCCTTCGGCTGGGCTCAGTTATTTCCCAGGGGACGAGGCATCCAGAGAACTGGCAGTTGCCAGAACGGTAGCAGGTTAGCACGAGCTGATTTGGGGGAGGGGAAATTCCAAACCAGGAAAAGCTTCTTGGGGGAAAAAAAAAAAAAAAAAAAAAAAAAAAAAAAAAAGCTTCCCAAGCTTACATGTAGCCTAAACAAGGACAAGCTTAATAAAATGAACGGCTTCACAATAGCAAGCTTTGTGTTTATATTCTGAAAATACTATAAGCTGTATCTGCTTAAAACAATACTGAAAGGTCAGGTGGTTTCCAGTTTTAAGGCATGTTAGCATAATCAGCCTTAAATTAAAACAGATGGGAATGGCAGATATATTAAGGTTATTAACGTCCTCTAGAGGATAGAGTTAAATAAGGTTGCTTAATCCATCTTAGAAGGGTATTATGAATTGCATCACTTGCACAAGAATAGCATTCTTGCATCTATTTTAGATTTTACAAGACTAAATAAAATTACCGACAAAATGTAACTAATGGCACGCACCTAACGTGTATCTACTAGTCTCAGGTTTTGAGAGAAATAAACAGAATGTGTTTCCTGATGTTAGCAGGCATTCCTACAGGCCTTTTAACAATAAAGATGATCATTCTTCTGATTTTGCAGTACTTAGTGAATGCTCGGCAATGAACGCTATATATCAGCATATCATAAATCAGCCCATTGTATCTGTTTAGAGAGCACGAGAATTCTGCCACTAAAACCCTTAAGTATTGTGGTGTAGACTTCTCAGAGGTTGCTTTAAACCAAACCTAAAAAAACCCCAAGCCCTTCAAAGCTTGCAACGCATCGCTATTGGGCACCTGTGCAAAGTGTAATCCAAACCGAAGATAAAAATCTCATTTTCATACACACAACAGTTATTAGCACACCTTCTAAGGGCTCATTCTTGCCACAGTAGCTATGATGAAAATGTCTGTGGTAGCCATCAGCTGAGCTACACAACACGGGGAGTAGGAGCCAGGACTCAAGCCTCCACTCCTGTACTGGTACCCAGCTTCCTGCCTCAGCTCAGTAAAAAGTTCTCAACAAGCAGCCAAAACAGCTGGTAGCCTGCTAGAGCACGGGATCACAAATGACGGGGGAAACGTGGTTAAGAGCCTCCTCGCATCAGGGGGAGAAAAACCTCAACCCACAAGCATTGGGTAAATTCTTCGCGCTGGACTACCTTGCAGAGGCATCTTTATGCACCTTTCCCTACGGAAGACAACGGGATGTTTAGAAACTCAACCAGGCAGGAGCAGTAGCGTTAAACATGCTTTCAGAGCAGAGGTGCCAGAACTCCAATTTATGAATCCTCTTTGGGTTTTGGTGTGAGTTGGTGATAGCGTGCTGAGCCTTGCCAAAGCTACAATGCTTTCTCAGTATGTACAAAAGCCATATGATATCCTTTTTTTTAACCCTTCCCCCCTCCACATTATGATCCCCAGACTAACAAATCCCACTTCTCAAGGTCAACTGAAGATCAAGTAAGAGCTGAACTCTGGCTCCCAGAATCACTTTTCTGAATTCAGGTGTCTATACTCAAATAAATCCTGTTTTGCAATCAGCTTGGAAATTGCTTTCAAGGATTCCCAACATCAAGGTGAAAGGTACATGGACAACTTAATCCAGCGGGAGCACCTAATATTTAAAGTTCTGTGCTTGGAAATGTCAGTCTTCAAAGTGAGACCGAGGCTTTTCGAAATTCTTCAACGTCTACGTTTTTGAAAGTAAATGACCCAACACTTATTTTTAATGTACAATGTACAAATAAATTTGACATTTTTACTACATTTGCTGTACAGGAAAACGCAAAGTAACCAGGGATCAATTTGTTTACTTCCTTGCCTTTTTAGGATTAAACAAAGCATTTGTAACTACAAGTTACATTCAACTGTTTCAAGAAATCTACATAATTGAGGTTTTCCTCGTGCATTTATGTATAACATAACAAAGCTGTGTTAGGTCACCCATCACTGTTTAAAACGTTGGCTACATTTGCCCAACTGCAGGGCCCTGGCAATAGCCGGGCACATTCTAACCGTCCAGCAGCACAATTAAAAGTAACTGAACTGAAATCTAACAGCAGCATAATTCGCTAAGACTAAATTCAATCAGGGATTAGAATTAGCATTCGAAATCTGTGGTTGGTAGATTACACAGACACTTTCTTTTCTATTCAGCAGAGGAAGTTGCAGTGCAGAATACGAAGTGGAATCTTCCCCAGCGATAAGACACTCAATGCCAAAGCGAGTACATTAAGCGAAATTCAAATGCATAGTTCAGATAATACCAACATCTGTAGACCCAGAAGAAAAAGTTAGACTCACAGGTTCGTTAGAGAAATCAAACATCAAGACAAAAGAAGACCTTTATCTATAAAAGCCTTGCCATAAACTTTAATATAGACAGAGCTAGTATATTCATCTCAGTACACTGCCGCTTTCCACTACTCTAGTTCAGGACGTTTTCCAAGCAGTTTCAAATATGCCAGAAGTTTTGGCACAGGTATTCTCTAGGCATGACCGGTATAAACCAGTTATACACCAGCTATATACCAGTTATGCAAATAGCCTAAGCTGACTGATAAGTGGCTTCTGGCAAGCTCTGCCAGTCTTCCTTTTGCACTTCCCTTGACCAAGAACAGTATCTTTTCTTAAACCTGCCTTGTAAAAAAGGAATCTAAAAGGTTCCACAGAAAGCTTTATTTTTATTTTTTATTTTTTTTTAGCAGGAGATTAGAGGACAGCACGAAGTGAAGAGGAACCTGTAATCATAGCAGCTTCTGGAAGCTCATGAGAAACATCTCTCAAGTCACAACAAGTGCATAGCAGAAACAAGGAAGACCATGTGCCACAATTACATTTTCTATCACTATTAAATAAAAATCTCAACATTAAAACCAAAGATCAGCTATTTCCCTTTGCCAAAGAGGTCAAGTTCATAACTGGTGTACAATAACGCAGAAAGTCTTTGCGCCACCTTTACCGTGCACTTTGGTTCATGTTTTCAGTGCAGCCATAAAACTAGAAACTCCTTTTTAAGATAGAAACCAAGAGTGTCAAGTGTCATGTGATTCTAGCACCTTTGGCTGTTAAAAACATAATTGCTCCCAGTTAAAGCAAGATTTATCTTAATTTAGCAGGTTGCTGAGTTGAAACAAGCATCGATCAAGTAAATGTTACAAACATTCAACAGAGTAAAAATGAGGTCATTTTCCCTATTCCACTATTTCTGTGGGCTCTACTCTTTTTTTTCCTTTAGAAACGTTACACGCTCCTTGAAGTGCGCTTGAAAAATACCGGCTAGGGTGTTAACAGGCTACAAGCTAGTGGCACCAACACGCTGCTGCCGTCTGAAGCATCAGTCCCACAGCAGACACAGTTCTGCATAGGAACCAGCCCTGTTTGCAGACCTCCAGCACTACCAGAGCCTGGAGGGAAGGAGGCAGCTGGGCTTCAAGAAAGCCCAGGCAGATTTACCTGCACCTCATTTGTGGTGGAGAATTAGTCTCCTCCTTTGTCTGCTCTAGCCTGCTCTTGCCAGCTCAGTCCAGAGAAGGGCTACAAAGCTGGTGAGGGGTCTGGAAGACAAATCCTATGAGGAACGACTGAGGGAACTGGGGGTGTTCAGCCTGGAGAAGAGGAGGCTGAGGGGAGACCTTATCACCCTTTACAACTACCTGAAAGGAGGTTGTGGAGAGGTGGGGGCTGACCTCTTCTCCCTGGTGACAAGTGATAGGACGAGAGGAAATGGGTTCAAGTTATGTCAGGGGAGGTTTAGATTGGATATTAGGAAACATTTTTTCACTGAAAGGGTTATTAAAAATTGGAACAGGCTGCCCAGGGAGGGGGTGGATTCGCCATCCCTGGAGGTGTTTAAAAAAAGGGTAGATGGGGTACATGGGGACATGGCTTAGAAGTGGTTTTGTCAGGGTGGGTTAATGGTTGGACTTGATGATCTTAAAGGTCCCTTCCAACCTCAACAATTCTATGATTCTATGATTCAGTCCCACAGACAAGTTTGCTCTCCCATACCCTTAGGCTACCAAATACTGAGTTGTGTAGTTCTTAAATGGCAAGCTCCTCTAGACAATTCTCACCTATTTTCATAGCACCCACCATTCAAAAAATTAAATAGATACTGGAACTAGCACCCTACTACTAAAGACAGTTCTTCTGTACGTTATCCACAGGACCTCAAACTACACAATATACTTAGCAGCCAGACTTCAACACTGCTGGAATGCAAAGCCTTGAGCGCAGGGCTGTGTTAGCATCCCACGTGTCAAAATGAAAAATGTCACGAAAAAAACAGCAGCTACTTCAATGTATGAATAAAAAGTGCAAGTTTGAGATTAAAGAAAAAAACCCAGAGGTGCTCCCTTCCTCAGGGGACTGCCGTTTTCTCCACTCTGAGCGGTTCCCATTAGCACGTTCAAGTACAACACGGGGGCCTGTGCAAGTCTACGCTGTAAAGTCGACAAAGATTTTAATCTCCATTAAAAAAGCTTAAGAGCACAACGTCCATTTATTTAATCTAATGTGCCGGGGTTTTACAAAGTCACAATAAAGAGGGCTTTCAGAGTCTCCCAGCCAATTTGGGAGGCTGCTAGGGAACTATGAGAGCATTAAATATATTTGAGTTTATATTGGCAATAGCACAGTGGTTTGAATAACGTTATTGTGCAAGCTTCCAGTTGTTCATGTTATCCCACCACTTACTGTTAGTCACAGCTGAGTACCGTAAGGCACAAGGCAAGCAGCTCTCTAGGGCAGGAAAAGCACCAATATCTTCACTGCCTACTTGAAATTGGACAGAGCCTTGGAAGGACTCACAAGCTGGTGTTGCCCCTGAGAGGAAAAGGAGAAAAAAGTCTGGAATAGAAAGTAACACAAGAGAAAAATCTGTGTCTTGCCTCAGAAGCGTCTTTACCTCTCGATTCACCTGGCAGAAGCACCAGACCTGACACTTGCTCTCCTCCCAGCTGCTTCCGCTCCATCACTTTATCACTTATTGCTAAGAAGCTTTGGGGTCACTCCAGATAAAAATGCCCTGGAGTCAGCAAGGAGTGTAACTGCGGGAACAGCAGATAGACTACTTGTAGCACTTCTCCTGGTTAAGAACAGCTTGGCAGTGAGTCAGCTGAAGGTTGTGGGCAGTTGTGTTGAAATGTCATTTATACTACAAAAGACACCTGGCATTTCTTTTGCCCAGAACTGTATTTCCTAACTTAAGAGCAGGAACGTCATTCCATCTCTTCTCTCCCCATTCTTTTGAAGTTCAAAAGAAGGGGTTAATGAAAGCAGTGTATTAGAAAGAATTATTTGTAATATTTAGTTATATTATTAAACAGAAGCGGACTACTCGATGCTACCAGGACTGCAAAGCCTGCTTTTGCCTCCATCTTTGCCTGACAGCAGATACCATGGCAGATTCCAAGACTTAACAGTAAGCTCTTAGGCTATCATGTCTAATCTGGAATTATTTTACCATCACAGTTTTAATCCTTGCTGTCTCCAGTCCTCACTGTGGATTGTACCAAGACAATCGTAACTTCAAGACTGTACTTCCAAGAAGTGCAAAGCAGGCAGCTAACAAACTTCGGTACAGCACTATGACTGAAGCAGTACTCCCAGTGAAGAGTCAGAGAATCTTCAGTTAAGCCACACGCACCCGGAACTGTCTAAAAATACCTACTCTAAGTGCTACTACAGAGGCTTTTCACTTATCAGTTGGTTTTTGAAAGGCTGCTTTTATATTTCTTGCGGCGGATGGGGTTGTAACTATAGTTTAGCTTGGCGACTGGTCGATACTTGATTGGCTTGATATTTTTACGTGTACACTGCACTTCAAAATCTGCACTGAAACGGTTCACTGTTTCCTCAAAGACTGAAATATTAAAGATGCAAGACTTTCCCCAGAAATTCAAGTTCTGTACCCCAGCCAAAGTTGATGCGGTATCCATGAAAAGCAACCTCCCCTCCAGCCTTGTGCCAGTAAGCCTGTGCCAGTAACTCCAGCTCGTTCTCCGCTCCGCCGGGATTCAGCTACTTCATAATGAACGGGTTACGCTCCGACTCCTGTGCCTCACCCAGCGGCGCCGGGCAGAGGAGTTACGCTGAGGTGGATCTGGACGGCTAACTTCTACCTTCGTTTATGAGCCAAGCATAGCTCGCGTTTTCCCTCGCTTGCCACAGTGAAAGAGTTAGTGTTCTGCTAGTTCTCCCTCACCTTTGTTATAAGCGCCCCAAAGGCATAAAACATTCTCTCAGCTACCCAATAATCAGCTAGTTTTTAAAACATATTTGCCACAGACTATACAGCTCGTTCACAGTGGCAAAACTAAACCCCGTCTACAGATGCTTTATCCAGGCTCAAGTCCACTGTAGTTCTTACCCCAACTTTTACTATTTCTTGGCAGATTGCAGTGATTTTATCTGTATTATGTTCTTATTAGTGTGAAGCCGAGTCTTGTTCTGTGCAACACTTTTTTTTTTTTTTCTTCAATATTTGGAGTACTGGATTTTGGCAAGCATCCAATTAGTGGTATTTTATTTGACTCTGCCGTCTTTAATCCAATATTATGACAGCAATAAATGGCTTGGGAAAAGTCTAGAAGAGATACTGAAGCAGTTCTTGTCCTCAGTAGTAAGCATACAAGCCACGCTTGTCTTAAAAAAAAAAAAAAGAAAAAGACATCTTGACTATGTTCTTATTCTTAACGAAGCTCAAAGCATCTATCACTAATTCAATTCAGCACTGAAATGAAAACTCCCAGGAAAATTCACTTCAATAACACATCTGAAAGTTAAGTAGGTGACAAATTGCCAGGGCAAGCAAATTAAAAATTTAATGTGGTATACATTTAACTTTTCATTCATAAAAGCTTTTCTCCTGAAGGAAAATAAGACGCTATTCAAACTCATCAGCAACATAATTAGCAACGTCTGGTAAAAAAACAAGGTAAAATCACACGGCTGCATAATTTGAAAAACCAGGAAACAGGAGGAAACTGGGCAGAAAGAAGCTTGCCTCATTCACACCACAGAATTCACTTTTAGCAACAGCAAAAGTTACGTTTTTAATCACACCTTCCATTCAGTCACAAGGTCCAGGACTTCGATGGTATAAACCCCAAGCTTTCATAGCTATTAGTGCTCTGGAACTTGGGGATTATTGAGCAGATATTACAGTGAACAGTTGAACTCATTTCCACAAGGAACAAATATTGCCAAGTTAAAGGCTCAGTTTTATGGCAGACGAGAACAGCTGCTCTATTTTAACATTTTATTTATATCTATTAACATTTTATTTATATCTATTTTTAACAGCAACACCCACTAATTCCTCACTGAGAAATTCTATTGCTCTAAGGGTTAAGATGTTTCACCTTTCCTTAAAGATACCAAAACCCCTCACTTCCCTCATTTCCCAGAAAGTAAAGGATACAGTTAGATTATAGAAATTGGTTTGGCCCTTTATCTCACCCAATAGCTGTATGCTATCTTCCTCCACATTTAAGTTTCTCATACTCTTAGCCCCTCATATCACTACTAGATTCAAACTTTTAAGAGAAGGATAAAAGGTTAGAAAATTAATGCTTTCTAACAGAAGCCACTGTTTTAGTCCTGGCACATGACTGCTAAAGGAACGGTCAAAAAGTTGACAAGAGGAAACAAGCTATAAAGTAAAGCAGTGTTGGAACCTTCCCATGAAGATAAAATGCTCTCCACCCCAAGCCGTTACTGTCCATCCTGATTGCTTCCTTACGGCTATGATCATATCTGCTAAAACAACAGCTTAGTGACAGTCATCAAGGAGCTACTCATTCCACTCTGAAGTTCTCAGGCCTATATTAGAAGTTTTTAAGGGGGAGGTGTGAAACGTTAAGAATTAATCATTAGCACCCCAAGAAGAGCTGATGCAAGAGTTGCATCACTTCTTGTGCTTTTTGTAACTACGATTATTTGGCAACTGCACTCATAGAAAGAAGTGACTGGGGGTGGGGGGTGAGGGTGCGACATGGAGCTGGAACCATAGAATCATAGAATGGTTTGGGTTGGAAGTGACCTTGAAGAACATCTATCTAAACACCCCCTGCCCTGGGGCATTCACAGCTTCTCTGGGCAAACTGTTCCAGCGTCTCACCACCCTCCCAGTAAAGAATTTCTTCCTAATATCTGATCTAAATCTCCCTTCTTCCAGTTTAAAGCTTTAACTCCTTGTCCTATCACTACATGTCCGTGTAAAAAGTCCCTCCCCAGCTTTCTTGTAGCCCCCCTTCAGATACTGGAATCACAGAATCACAGTCAGTGTTGGAAGGGACCTCTGGAGATCATCTAGTCCAACGCCTGGACAGAGCCTTCTCTTCTCCAGGCTGAACAACCCCAACTCTCTCAGCCTGTTCCCACAGAAGAGGTGCTCCAGCCCTCTGATTATCTTCATGGCCCTCCTCTGGACTCACTCCAATAGGCCTGTGTCCTTCTTATGCTGGGTCCCCAGAGCCTGATGCAATACTCCAGGTGGGGTCTGACAAGAGCCTGGAAGCCTGCGATGCTGTTTGCAACTTGAATCCTTTGTATATGGCAACTGTCTGGGTGGCTCAGGGCCTTCTGGAAAGTGCCTCAAGGCACGAGGAGCCTTCATAGAAGTGGCAGGTGATTTTAAGAGTGTTGTTGGCAGAAGAGCATGCAATAGGGGTGGTATGCATGAGAAAAAGCTCTCGTCTTGGGAGATGGTGTGGGCTTGTGGCTCTTTGAGAAGCTACTTAGTGGTGGTGGGTGGGGTGGGGTGGGCACCTGTGCCTGATCCTGCTTGTTGGGTGGTGGTGGGAGAGTGTGAAGGTCTTGCCTGGCTAAATGAAGCACCTTCAGAAGGTCTTGTAACAATGCAAAAAGGCAACTTCTTATGGAGGGAAGCTATGCCCAGGCTTGGTGGGTACCTTAGAGTTCTGTCTCTGTCTTTTGGGGAAGTAGTGGTGTTGTATTTGGGTGAGCTTATAGTCGTGGTAGGAGGGTGCAGGGTTGCTTGTGAGCCTGTGGTTTGGCTTATGGAAGGGACCAGGTGGGGGGTGGTATGAGGGGAGGTCTCCTTATGGAGGGGCAGATGCATGTGGGCATCTGCTGTACGTCCTGTATGTTGTGAAGGTGGTGGTGCAGAGGGAGTGTGCAGTGGGAGTGGTGTTCACAAACAGCATGCCTTGTGTTTGGGAGGTGTTTTGGCAGCTAGGATCTCTGCAGAAAGGGCCCTGTGGTGGTGGGAGCCTTTCCCAGGAGTGGTAATCAACTTTGAGAACGGAGCTGGCAGGGACAGCGCGTGGCAGGGCCTGTGTTCTTGAGCTAAGGTCCTCTTGTTGGGAGGCATTGGTGTGGGCATGCGTCAAGGGAGAAGGGAACCCTGAGGGTGGAAGATGTTACCTGGGGTGGAGACCTGAGTCTGCTGTGGGGGTGGGCAGGAAGGTGGGATGGCGTTCACAGTTGAAGTAAACTGTGGAGTTATAGAAATAAGGGAATGGAGAAAGGGAGCCTTGTCCAGGAGCGATGGGTATGTGAGGGCGATACAAGAGGCAGGAGTGAGCAGTGGTAACAGCGGCTTGTAAAGCGTTGGGGCTGTAGGTGGGGGAAATCTCTGTGAGCAGTGGGGCCTGTCTGAGCACAGCTTCCATGTGCTGTGGAAGCTGCAGGGTTAAACAATGACATTGTACATTAAGTGCTTCAAGTCTGGTGGGGCACCATAGTCTGGTGGAAAGGAACTCGTGGGGGAGCAGTGTCTTGCGGAACAGAAGCAGATCCCTGATATGCAGTTTGTTTGCTGTGGAGGTGGCAGGACCGTCTAAATCCCTTTTGTCCTAAAGGGCTCATGGCCTTTTGAAAAGGAACCCTCCTGTGTAGCCTCCCCGGTGAGGGACAGTGCCTGTGTGCAGCTTTTGTATGCTGTGAAGGTGACATGAACAGGAGGAGTATGTGGTGGCAATGACCTTTATGAGCTTAAATGCCTTGTCTGTGAAGGGAGTTTACAGACTACGGAAAAGTGATGTGTGGTGGGGGTGCGGGAGAATCCTTCTTAAGGATTGGCAGATGCTTGTGTGGTTGTCAGAGGTGGAAAGAGCGTGTGGTGGTATCCATAAGGTAAGGTATGCACTCTTGTGAGAAGTGAACTGCGAGTGAGGAATACAGCCTTGCCCAAGAGTGACACACACTTGTGAGCAGTTTCCAGTAGCTGTGGGACCAGGAGGACTGTGGCTGCCATGGTGTTCAGAGGCTGAGTGTCTCCTGTTTGAGGCAGACCTGTGGGATCATGGAGAATGTACCCACTGGAGGACGGTGGCAAAACTTTGCACAGGAAGGGTTCATGCTGGTATATGCCTTCCATTGGGGGAGGGGGCGGTGGAGCAGAGGGTAGGATGGTGTTTCCAAGTGACGTTCCTCAAGTTTGAGAGGTGTTTAGATGGGCTTAGTCTCCCAAGATAGGAACTGCTTGGAGGATGGGGAAAGCCTTCCCCAGGAATGGCAGATGCCTGCGTGGCTTCCATGTGCTGTGAGAGTGATGGGTTCAGCAGCAGCATGCAAGTGCATTTGCAGGCTGAATGTCTCGTGTTCGGGTGGCCTCATGTCAGCAGAAGGGACCTTTCCAGGACCGTGGCACAGGCTGGGATCTGCCCGGATGGGATCTACCTGGTTGGGGTCTGCCCAGCTGGGGAGCAGCTCTGGGGAAAGGGACATGGGTGGACAACGAGCTCAATGTGAGCGAGCAGCGTGCTGCCATGGCAAAGCAACGGGATGCTGGGCTGCATCACTGAGGGCATCGCTAGCAGAGAGAAAGAATCATGGAAAAGACAGAGACCTGTTGGAGCCAGAGGAGGCCCCAGAGATGCTCCAAGGGCTGGAGCACCTCTGCTGGACAGGCTGAGAGTTGGGGTTGTTCAGCCTGGAGAAGAGAAGGCTCCGGGGAGACCTCAGAGACCCTTCCAGTGCCTAAAGGGGCTACAGGAGAGCTGGGAGGGGGACTCTGGATCAGGGAGGGGAGCGATGGGACGACGGGGAATGATTTTTAAACTGAAAAAAGGGGGATTTAGATGAGATATTAGGAAGAAATCGCTGAGTGTGAGGGTGGTGAGCCCCTGGCCCAATTGCCCAGAGAAGCTGTGGCTGCCCCATCCCTGGAGGTGTTCAAGGCCAGGTTGGACGGGGCTTGGAGCAACCTGGGCTGGTGGGAGGTGTCCCTGCCCATGGCAAGGGGTTGGAACTGGATGATCTTCAAGGTCCCTTCCAACCTAAACCATTCTATGACCTGTTGCAGAGGTTGGAGCCTTAGCTGGGGTGGGGGGCAGAAGCCTGTGTGCTGCTGCCATTTGTGGAAGTGGCAGGAGCTTGGCTGCAGTGACGTTTGTGAACTAAATAGTGTTTTTATGGGCTTGTATGGTGAAAGTGGCCACTGCAGAAAAGATTAGCCTCCCCAAGGAGGGGCAGATGCTTGTGTGAGGTTTACACCGTCCATGAGGGCTGCAGAGCTGGCAGGAATGTGCAGTGGTGACGGTGTTTACTGGCAAAGTGCCTTGTATGAGAGGCATCTGGGTGGGCTTGCAGTCTCTGGCAAAGGGATGGGGGTGGTGGAGATTTGCCCAGAAGGAGCAGATGCCTTTGAGGGTGGCACGGTGAAGTGTGCTGCAGCAGCACGGGTTCATGGGGGGTTGAGGTATTCAGGCAGGCTCGCAGTCTGGTGAGAAGGGAAGTCGTCAGGGGGAGGGCAGCCTTCTGTAAGACTCACGCATGCATGTGTGCAGCTTCCATATGGTGTGAGGGTGGTGGGGGCGGCAGGAGAGTGTGGTGATGATATTCGTTAGCTGAGTGCCTCATGTTTGGGTGGGCTTGTCTTCCAAGTCCTTACCCATGAGCTAAGAGCCTCACGTTTGAGCAGGCCTGCAATCTTGTGAAAAGTGGTGCTTCGGTGGGGAGTAGCCACCCGTAGATGGGACAGAAGCCTGTATGTAGCTTCCATGTTCTGTGAAGGTGACATAGGTGGCAGGAATGTGTGGCAGCACTGGCACTGAGGAGCGAAGGGAGTGGTGCTCATGGGAGCTCAAACTCTCAACATGGGACCCTCTGTCAAGGGTCAAATCTTTCCCCAGGAACAGTAGATCTCTGAGGGAGAGGAGGCAATCCAGAGCATGCACTGGCAGTGGTGTACACAAGCAAAGGGCCTCATGTTGAGTAACCTGGTCTAGTGGAAGGTGTCCCAGCCCATGGCAGGTGGGGTGGAACTAGATGATCTTGAAGATCCCTTCCAACTCAAAACATTCTATGATTCTATGTCCAATTGTGTTTTAAGTTTTTTGAGAAGAGGACCATTGGGGGAGAGCCTTGTCCGGGTGTGAATGACGATATCCAGCTTCTGCTTGCTGTGGCCATGGTGTGGTGGCAACAGCGTTCATAAGCTTGAATGCTCTGTTTGAGCAGGCTTGTAGTCCAAGGAAAAGGGGCCCTCAGGTGGGGGTAGCTTCCTCAAGGAAGGGATGGGGCTGTGTTGGGAGGAGCCTTCTCTGGGGGTGGCAGGGGATTGTGAGGTGAGATATGGGGGGCAAGAGCTTGCTGTGGTGATGGCATCATGAGCAGTGTGAAGCCTGTTTGGGCAGGTTTGTACCTATGCAAAAAGGCATGCTCTGTGGGGTAAGGAGAAAGCCTTGTCCTGGAGTGACCACCGCCTTTCAGCAACTTCCATTTGCTGTAGGCAGCAGGAGTGTGTGTTGAATGCAGTGATTAATGTTTGGGGGGGGTCATCTTGAAAAAAGCCTGTTCCAGCAAGTGGGGATGGCTGTAGATGAACCCTTGCCTGTGACTGGTGGATGCCTACAGTGATGGCATAAGCTGCAGGAGGGACGACTTGAACTTCTGTGCTTGACCTTCTTACTAAGGGATAGTTAACTTCCCACCTGCCTTTCTCACATTTTGGGTTTATTTACAGGGAGAAGTAAAACAAGCAACAAACTTAGCAACAGTTAACATGCCACGTTATCTTACCCGCTATGGGCTTTTTCAGTGCTGCTTTTCTTAGTTGCCTGAGAGACCGAGGCAGGTTTCTCTGGAGCCTTCCACCCACCTGAGCCCCTCTTCAAAACAAGTTCACAGCAAACTGCTGCAGCCCACCTCAGGCTTTAGCTTCTACTCTGACTATTCTCTTCTGACTCCCGGCTTTAGAACACCTGGTTTTAGGACTATTACACTTCGATTTGTCATTTCTCTTTCCCATCCTTCTCTACTTCATTACTGCCTAGCAGAGGCACAAGCGCCACGTTGCCCAGCCATCTCGCATCCCCTCTCAGCACCTACCTGTTTCCAGTCTCTTCAGCTCAGCAGGGATTTCTGTTTGCTGTTGCCTTTATGCCACATCCAGACGGAACCAGCAGGATGAACTCGAGCAGTTAGGCTTTTCCAAGCTGAATCTCTGAAGATGCAAGTCTTTGTGGTGCTTCGAAGGCTCTACTAGTGCGCTATGGCTGGCTGTAATTCCCAGTTTTGTTTGTAATTCCCTGACGTTGTTCTCTCTCATGCTGGTGGTCTTTTTAGAGTTTGGACTGAGGTTAGTCTGGGTTATAATTTAACTTGATTGGTATGAAACTACTTTCATTCCAAATACTGCTCACCGTGCCAAGCACGCTGTTATACTTGGGATATTCACAGTCAGGGCAAAGGTGACTGATTAATGTCCAAATTTTTCTTTGCTGTAGAGGAAAGAGGTGGTGGGCAAAAGTTGATATGAAGAGAAGGGGAAAAATCTGACAAGCGTGATACTTTAACACCTAAATCCTCTTTACTTGAGATGTAGGTTATAGGTTCATCCTTCTGAAAACCTACTAAAAATAATAGCACTGGAGGAATCGTTACGGAGTATCTTTATACCGAAAGCTGCAATTCATACTTGTATGGATTTATTGGTTTTGAAAGACACTGTGTATGCTGTTATAACCTTAAAAGATAATATCCTTTTACATTAAGTTATTTTTCAAGGCTGTTTAGAGTTCTCTTAGACGTAATTACTAAAGTACGCTGCAGCAACAGGTAAGGAAGTGATTTTTAAGAAATGGCTTTCAGTGTTCTTGCCTTAACGGTACTATTTTGAAGACTTCTCTCAGCTATGCTGTTACTCAGCTATGCTGGGTTTGCAGCCCTGGATCCTGAATTGCAGGTGCTGACCCAGTTTGTTGCAGGAGAGAACTGTCCTGTGCGGTGCTCAGCTTGACCCTGCCTGGTGTTGTGCGCTCTGGACTGCTGTGATGTTGGAACGCACCCCGAAATTTCCATTCCACCCAAACCAGTGCCTTAAGGTAGTACTTCTGGGAGCTGTAATTGCTATGGTAATTTTGCTCACACCGTAGGCCTGTGAGTACACCTACACTCACATCTACTCAGGCAACTCGAGTGGCTGCAGATACAGCTCATGATACAGCAATCAGTAGGAAGATACGCAATGCTTTTGTTTAACTAGGGAATTTTCTTATGGGAACAGATTGCATTCCTCACCCAGATTTTTCTATCCGATCAGGAGCAGAGTGAACAATCTGTTGCCTTCATTATACTCTTAAAGGTTTCACCGAGTCAGGTAGAAAGCGGTGAGGTAGCTGTAGAGGGTCTACTCTTGCCTGTTAGGAAGACGGCGGTCTGTGAATGACTCAATCGGAACCACAGCCAAGGGAGCTTACGAAAAGGAGATATTACTGCCATCAAACGGCCTGCCTCGGTGAGGAGTTCAAAAGTGAGGTACAAGTGTAGTGCTGGAGATGCTCAAATGCCTTCTTAATCTGTTCCTAAATAGCAACCAATGACTTCCAACAAATACCCCTTCTCCCTGCCCCAATAAAAAAATGTAGGAGCTTTTACCTTTTTACTTTGGCTAGGATGAAGTGTAATGTGCAGAGGGCACCTTTTAAACATTTTTGAGGCAATTTAGAAATCTACGCCATCTTTGAACGGTGTCTTTCCTTCTCAAAGCAGCACATTTTCTTATTTTTCTTGTGCTACCATTTGCTTTGTATGAACATAGGCTCTGTTTTGTCTTTCTCCGAAGCAATTTTGGTTTGATACCAAATGAGATTAAAAGAACATGGATTCACCAAGGGGAAGTCATGTCTGACTAATCTGATAGCATTCTATGATGAAGTGACTAGATGGGTGGATGAGGGGAGGGCAGTGGATGTCGTCTACCTTGACTTTGGCAAGGCTTTCGACACTGTCTCCCACATCATCCTCACATGCAAGCTTAGGAAGTGCGGGCTAGATGAATGGACAGTGGGGTGGACTGAGAACTGGCTGACAGATAGAGCTCAGAGGGTTGTGGTTAGTGGTGCAGAGTCTGGTTGGAGGTCAGTAATGAGTGATGTCCCTCAGGGGTCAGTACTGGGTCCAGTCCTGTTCAATATATTCATCAATGACATGGATGAAGGGATGGAGTGTACCATCAGCAAGTTTGCTGATGACACTAAACTGGGAGGAGTGGAGGATGCCAGGGGGATGGGAACAGTCTTTTTGCAGTGGTGCCCAGTGATAGGACAAGAGGTAACGGGCACAAACTCGAACATTGGAAGTTCCATCTTAACATGAGGAGGAACTTCTTTACTTTGAGGGTGGCAGAGCACTGGCACAGGCTGCCCACAGAGGTGGAGGAGTCTCCCACTCTGGAGACATTCCAAACCCGCCTGGACACCGTCCTGTGCAACTGCTGTAGGTGACCCTGCTCTGGCAGGGGGGGTGGACTAGATGATCTCCAGAGGTCCCTTCCAACCCTGACCATTCTGTGAGTCTGTGATCCTGTAATTGGGTAATGTAGACTTTGAGATTCTTTACATATACAATAGTAGAGTTTCCGTAGAAAAATGCATTTAGGCATCTTCTATTTTAGCTGAAAAGTCTCCTGCTTGATCTTTTAGCAGCATTTGGACGAAAAGGATGATTGCCCTCAAATGTATCATGTATTACTTTCAGCTTGACCTTTTCGTACCACAATTAGTGACTCACCTAAAGACCAACGACTGGTTGTATTGCAGTGCGACACAGTTTTTGCTCGCCTGGCCTTTCAGTGGGTACGGTGCCTTATATACGCTGGATTTCACGAGCCAATAAAATCAACGAGTGAGAGACCAAATTTGGTGTTCATATTAAGTGTCTGTGCTTGATTAAAGATCTTTACATCGCACTTAGATAATAGTTTTGTATAAGTTTCGTAACAGAAAGGGAGGATGCAGTGTTGTGTTATAATTGCAAATAAAATCTGTAGACTATTTAGTTACCCGTTCAGAAAGCAGAGGACCCTTTGCCTAGAATTCCCGGTTACTTTTCTTGCCTTTGCTGGCAACTGCCACCTAGTGTGAGCAGTAACAGGAGAGGTACCACGAGTACACCAGGGGGAAAAGGCGTGTGAAGCACTCCCTGATTTAACCTTTATGTTGCTGTCCCTTTGCTTTAGCAGGACTCCTTTGGCTGTACGTTGCCTTTGACAGACAGGGTAAACCCTAAACCAGACCTACTGTTTGCTTAACGGTTGGAGGGCTGTGTTTTGCTGAGGAGTATCTAAAAATGTGGTACTAGGCGAAAAGGCTTAGGGATTTTTAGACCAATAACACGAGTGGCTGTTGGTCATGTATTTGAAGACAATTGTCCTTCTCCCCATGAAAGATAAAGGTGCCTTTGCTATAAGTGCTTGTTTCAATAAAACCTTTCTATTGATGATGGATTGATCGTGAATGGTGGCTCACAAATGCCCCGCTAAAGAATAACACGACACTTAGTTCTTTTTTGTAATGAGTTATGTTATAATTTTACCTTTTGTCCATCTTGACTCAATTTAGCAGCTTCGTTTACTTTCTTTAGAAAACCTAGTGAGGATTCCATATTTGACTCCTGCAGTTCTGTGAAGTACGCCCTTAGGCATGACTCAAAATGACTCGTTTGAGAACACTATCTTAAATTATTATTTGATACACAGCTGGGCATATTATCCTCAAATTATATTCCAGAATGATTGTTGGCACCAGAAAAAAACAACAGATTAAGTGTTTTTCACAATATGTTGCTTCAAAGCTGTTTTGACTTTTTCACTTTTTTGTCTGATTTTTAAAGAGAAGTTGTCTACCCAATGAGAACTGAGATGAATTTCATTAAATAAAACAGTTCTTAAGACTTGCTTCTGGATGTAGTTGAATATCCTGAGACTTAGAGCAAGCATGTGAAGTTCTGGTAGAGTGAGATGTCCCGTAATGTATATATTTATGCATGAGCAATCTGTTTCCATTAAACTCTTCTTGGGAAGATTCGATCTGACATCATGCAGTCTGAATGAAATTCTGAATGAAATGTAATCATCTTCAGAGGCGGAAGTAGCAGGTGAAATATGACAATTCAGTAACTTTATGGTCATATGTTTTGGATAGGAAAGTATTTTTTGGATATTTTTGCACAACACTTAGTTTGGTAGATGCTATTTTAGAAGAAAAAGTTAAGATGCCTTAAGAGTAACGGAAAGCAAAAGCTTTTTTTTTTTTTTTTTTTTAAATCTGAAGCATTGTAAATAGTTTGGGTAATGGAAAAATATGAAGGCTCTGGGTGCAGCACAAAGTGACAGAACTTGTTAGCTTTTACCAGGCTTTGTCTACACACAGATGTTTGCTTGCATTCCCTACATAACATTACACTTACATAAATACAGTGGTGTAATAGTCTGTGGGTCACATCTCAGGCTGCCGAGGAGATTCACCTGGCCTGCACCCTGCTTCTGACCATCCAAGAACTTTTTGGCTCAGCAAATGAATGAGCCATAGGCCAGATCAATATTCTGAAGGTAGCTGCTTATTTTCAACTGCCATTCTGAGACAGTGTTGGTCTTCTCTCCCTGCCAAAGACCAAAAGGAAGTTTAGAAGAGTTTTGTGGTCTGTGCAGTAAGTGCATTTCTTCTGAAAAGTATTACGCCTACTGTACCTACCTAGTAGTTTGTGTCAGGATGGGAGACAAACTGAAGTATATTACTCAAATCTCCATAAATGGCAAAATTAGCAGGAAGGTGGGTGCTCTGATAGAACTCTTCTATCACATTAATCATGGAATCATAGAATTGTCGAGACTGGCAGGGACCTTTAAGATCACTGAGTCCAACCGTCAACCTAACACTGCCAAACCCACCACTAAACCACGTCCCTCAGCACCACGTCTACCCATCTTTTAAATACCTCCAGGGACAGTGACTCAACCACTTCCCTGGGCAGCCTTTTCTAGTGCTTGACAACCCTTTCTGTGAAGAACTTCTTCCTGATATCCAATCGAAACCTCCCCTGGTGTAACTTAAGGCCATTTCCTCTTGTCTTATCGCTTGTTACTAGTGAGAAGAGGTCAACCCCCACCTGGCTACCCCCTCCTTTCAGGGAGCTGTAGACAGCGATAAGGTCTCCCCTCAGCCTCCTTTTCTCCAGGCTGAACAACTCCAGTTCCCTCAGCTGCTTCTCATCAGACTTGTGCTCCAGACCCCTCACCAGCTCCGTTGCCCTTCTCTGGACACGCTCCAGCACCTCAATGTCTTCCTTGTCGTGAGGGGCCCAAAACTAAACACAGTATTTGAGGTGGGGCCTCACCAGTGCTGAGTACAGGGGGACGATCACTGCCCTAGTCCTGCTGGCCACACTATTCCTGACACAGGCCAGGATGCTGTTGGCCTTCTTGGCCACCTGGGCACACTGCTGGCCCATATTCAGCTGGGCATCAACCAACACCCCCAGGTCCTTTTCTGCCAGGCAGCTTTCCAGCCACTCTTCCCCAGGCCTGTAGCGTTGCATGGGGTTGTTGTGACCCAAGTGCAGGACCCGGCACTTGGCCTTGTTGAACCTCATACCATTGGCCTCGGCCCATGGATCCAGCCTGTCCAGATCCCTCTGTAGGGCCTTCTACCCTCCAGCAGATCAACACTCCCACCCTACTTGGTGTCATCTGCACACTTACTGAAGATGCGCTGGATCAGGTCATTGATAAAGATATTGAAGGGAGCCAGCCCCAGTACTGACCTCTGGGGAACACCACTTGTGACTGGATGCCAACTGGATTTAACTCCATTCACCACCATTCTTTGGGGCCAGCCATCCAGCCAGTCTTTTCCCCAGTGAAGAGTACACCCGTGTAAGCCATGAGCAGTTATTTAGTTCCAGGTGAAAACATGGGGAGCAACACTTGCCAAGCGTGGTGCATAGGATGATCCTCCTTTGTGGAAGACACAGCTTGGTGTCCTAGATGATGCAAAAATTGAAGGAAGGCCGCGTCTCTCTCCATTTCTTCTGGCCTAAACCCACTTTCCCCAAAAGACTGAAAATCTGGTTTATGCTTGTGCTTAATGAGAAGCATTTTGGAATATGAAATACATAGACATGACCTTGAGAGTTAGTGTTTGACAGCATCCCCAGTTACGATGAGGCTTACACGAAAAATTACTTCTGCTGAAATCCTCTGCAGTGTTGTTTTTAAGCAGAAATTTGTCAGTTTTCCAGATATACTTTTCACATCCACCTGGCTTCTAATATTGTACTTTATAATGCATACTGAAACATTTGTCAGGCTTGTTAGGATCTTGGTTGGTTTTAAACCAATACAACAAAATATTTATAAACCATCTTGCAAATAAGAAGTAAATGGTGCAATACGCGCACCCTGATGCCATGGCTGCATTGTTGGTCATCAGTTCTTTCTGTGCTTGGAAGTGTGTGTATTTCTTGAGCGTGCTGTAACTCATCGCTATTCCATATTGGTGCAAATTCCTGAAAGTCAAGCAAGCATGCTTTTTAAACAGAAACCTTGGCAACAAGAAGAAAGGAAAAAAAAAAAAAATCCAAAGGGCTTATTTTTCTAAAGATTGACAGAGGCTACAAGTTGAGAGGTGAATCAAGTAAGCTGGACAATGTCCAAAAAGTGAGATTAAGAAGAAAGGAAAGAATCTTAGGCTCAGGCAGCAGAATGATAGAGTAATTTTCTAAGACTTAATAGTGTGACAGCAGTGAGCCTTTTAGGCCTGTACGCCAGTGTATTTGTCATTTCCTTTCTAACTTAAGTTCAGTTTGCTTTACTTTTAATGCTGTCCCCAGCAAAAGAATGAGTCACCTCTTGCAAGTAGATCCATGTTCCAGAACAATGCAAGTTTTTATACATGAACCAAACGGTTTTCAAAGTCAGGGGAATGCAAAACAAACAGGTTCTTTAGAATATACTTGAATTGCTGTTGATAACTAAATAGTTGCAGCCAGATCGTTTTCTGATGCAAATAGGCATAACCTCCGTTGATTCCAACAGGGCTGTGTTGAGCCTTTACAATACAAGAAGACATTAGGTAGGGAGCTGTTACCATCCTATTTTCAGATTTTGTTGTAAAGGAGTCTCGCGATTTTTTCTCTTGAGTGGCTGTCGCATCATTTCTTGCAACAGGCTTTAGATGCCGAATAAATGAAATTGTTTTGATTTTCCTCTGCTTGGGAAGTATTGTTAGCTTAGTCAATACTGCCAGTCGTTTGAAATGAGATTCTTCATTTCCCGGAGCGTCCCTGAAGTTCTAGATCACTAGAGCCCCAAGGAAAGCTCTATTCCCTGTGTTTTTATTCCCAGGTCCGGTGTACAGAGTCAATAGCTAACATCAGCTGAGAAAAGATGGAACAGGAGATATTCCAACTCTAGGGCTGAAGAGAAAATAGATGTTAATTTTCTTATGCTCATGTTGGCTGTTTAGTCCTGTGTGGTGGACTGGTCAGAGTTAAAAACATGTTGTTGACAAAGAAGACACCATATTATGGTTGCCTGTGAAGAAGTTACTTTATCACCTTCTTCAGAAGGAATACAAGCATTTGGAAGTAAGGAAAAGTTTATTGCAAATATAGTTACTTCTATTGAAAAATCAGGTGTTTAAAGTTCTTTCATTTTTTTGGCTTTGTCAATATATAGAATTTTATTCAGTCACGTAGTCATATCCTACTTTTCCCATATGTTCATCATTCAGGATCTATAATGAGTATAAGGAGAAGAGTGTCCAAATTAAAGGTATCATTCATAATTTATTTGGATACATTTGCAACCTAAGAATTTTCTAATTTTTTTTATTTTCAGCTACATAAAAGTAATAAAAATTCAAGTCTTCTAATTCTATAATGTTGATATACATATCAACGTATACTAATATACTAATTAGTACATGTACGGATTTTATGGTTTTACTATATATAGTATCATTTTCCCTGTATTTTATCTGAAAGCTAAAATGATGAGAAATATGGCAGTGGAGGAGAACCTCTTGCCCCTTCATCTTTTTCTAGTTCAAAAGCACTTAAAGCAAGAAAATGACAGCGGTTATTTTCTTTTAGTGATGTTAACTTATATGTTCTTAAACGTCTTCAAACTCATTGATAAAGAAATTTAATTAAACCTCTAAGTGATGGATAGTATAAGGCAAAGTGTTAATGAGTTCAGACATTTGTACTCACAGCAACATCTGCTGAACAGAAGCTGTTCTAGGCAAAGTACTCTTGGCCCCAGCACTTCTGACAGAGAGAATAGTCAGGAGAAACCCTCATTTCAGCACCTCTTAACATCTTTGCTTAATGAAACCCCAGCACTATATAGCTTATTCCCTCTTCTAGTCCATATAGAGCTCTGCAAAGCAGAGAACACCATAATTTAGGTTATATTTCTGATTCTTACCTACTGACGGGCACTGGAAGGATTATTTATTTTTCCACTCTAGACAATACAAATGGGTTGTAGCAAAATGTGAGGTTCCTTTGGAGCAGATGTTCAGCCTTGATTTCAAAGGAACCATTATACCTTGTTCCTGCTGGAATACGCCCAACTATGTTTAAAGTCTGAAGTTTGAATACAGAAAGCCTGCCACTCTGCAACAATTCCTTTTGGTCTGCTGCAGCGCTGCATAGTCTATGCTAACTCTGTTCAAATGCATGCTTGTTGACACAGGGTGTTTCGGTTTCCCATTAGCACTGTGTAAAGATCACGTGTAAGGCTCATGGATTTCTGCCAATATTAGCAGTGAATGTTTCCCAGTCTCACATAGAATGTAAAGGGAAGCCTGAAACTGGCTTCCATTGTAAATGGTACATCTGGTGCTTTCCTTTAGTCCCTCCGAGATGTGACCAAGTGAAAACCAGATGTGACCGAGGAAGTTAGGTTGGCCTCAGGTCTTCGAAATGGATGATGTGAAGTCTCATTCATTCTTTGTAGAATTATAACACAGTTGAGGATGGAGGAAGGGGCCTCTGGAGACTTTTTTGTCAACTCCCTGCACAAAGTAGGGTCACCTAGAGCAGGCTGATATGAGCCACGTCTAGTCTGGCTTTGAATGTCTCCAAGGGTGGAGACTTTACAACCTCTGAGCAACCTGTTCCAGTGTTTCATCACCCTAAGAGTAAAAACCTCCTTTCGTTAAACAATTTCCAGTATTTCAGTTTGTGCCCATTGCCTCATCCTTTCACTGGGTACCACTGAGAAGAGTCTGGCTCAGACTCTTTATACCCTCCCATCAGATACTGATACACACAGAGATCCTGCCTGACTGTTCTCCAGGCTGAACAATCGTAGTCCTTTCAACCTCTCATATGAAAAACACTCCAATCCCTTAACTGCTTTCACTGGTCTTGCTCTGGTAAGCCTATATTTGTCTTCTGCCCCAGGAGCCCAGTGCTCCAGATGGGGTCTCAGCAGTGCTGAGTGTAGGGAAAGAACCGCCTCCACCAGCCTGCTGGCTGGTGCAACCCAAGATGTTGGCTTTTTTTTTGCCACACAGGTACATTTCCGGCTTGCATTCATCTTGTTTTCCATGAGGACCTCCAGGTTTTTCCCCGCCGTGCCACTTTCCATCCAAATGGACACCTGTGTGTTTGGGTACATGGGGGTATTCCTTCTCGGGCGCAGGATTTTTGCACTTCTCTTAAAACATCTTGGTTTGTCACGGTTAGCCTTAAAAAGTACTTCTAATGGCAACCTCAGTTTTTCTTTGAATTTACATTAGGCTTCATTGGCAAAATGGTTTGGATTTGGGCAAGACTATGAGAATCAGAAAAACAGATCATGGCCTTGCCAACTCTAAATGCCACAGCCTTAAATCAAACTTGTGGGTAAGTACAGACGTAAAATGAGTTTATACAGACTTATAAGCAGTCACTTTGTCCTAATTTTGCCATATGTTTGCCTATTACTGCCTGGAAAGTATGGTTTTCATGTGGGAGCTGGTAGTTTTGTACTAAGCGCCTCTTCCAGAATTTAATTTCTGAAAGCTTATTTGTGCAGTGCTGTAAGTGGATGGCATTGGTGGTATGTACTGTTGGATTCTTGCCTTGACCCTGACAAACTCAATTCAAGCAATGATCTTTGACCACTTCTTTCCAACCCATATGATGGGCCTTTGGCTTCTGCAAAGGTTATATTTATCCAAACACCATACTTAAAATTCCCTCCTAAAAACCCCAAATATCCTCCTTAGGCTATCTAAAATAAGGTTCTGATGTAGAGTGTCTTCGTCCAAACAGACAAAGCTTTAAACAAGTCGAAATGCACTGGTTTTCCTGTTGTGGTTGACTGCAGAGGTTAGTTTCCTGTGTTATATTATATAGCATATAATATTATGTAACTTTAAAAAAAGTTACTCAAACTTTTCATAGAATCATAGAATGGTTTAGGTTGGAAGGGACCTTGATGATCATCCAGTTCCAACCCCCCTGCCCTGGGCAGGGACATCTCCCACCAGCCCAGGTTGCTCAAAGCCCCATCCAGCCTGGCCTTGAACACCTCCGGGGATGGGGCAGCCACAGCTTCTCGGGGCAGCCTGGGCCAGGGGCTCACCACCCTCATAGTGAAAAATTTCCTCCTAATAGCTAATCCAAATCCACCCTCTTTTATTTTTAAACCATTACCCCTCATCCTATCACTACATGCCCTGCTAAATAGTCCCTCTCTAGCTTTCTTGTAGGCCCCCTTCAGATACTGGAAAGCTGCTATAAGGTCTCCCCAGAGCCTTCTCTTCTCCAGGCTGAACAACCCCAACTGTCTCAGCATGTCCTCATAGCAGAGGTGCTCCAGCCCTCTGACCATCTTTGTGATCCTTCTCTGGACCCGATTCAAGAGGTCCCTGTCCTTCTTATGTTGAGGGCTCCAGAGCTGGGTGCAGTGCTCCAGATGGGGTCTCGCGAGAGTGGAGCAGAGGGGCAGAATCTTTAGCCCCCAGCTTGTTTGCTCATCTCTGCTACTGAGCCTGAATAGCCCCGGCACTGCATTAGCTTTTCCATTCTATATCACTTGACTTGATGCAAGTGAACTCTTCTGCCATAATTTATGTGCATTCCTTAATCTAGCATTTAAAAGTAATTTCATATGGATGAGTGATTTAAGTTGATAGCTTAACGACTTCCCATGATTAAATTAATGGCTTTATTATGCAATGAAATGAGGACTATAATGTGAATACTGAAGTGTCACAGTCAAATTCTGGTTTTGTGCGGTTCCAGCTACAAGAGCAGGCTTTGTACCGGAGTAGCGGATAACAAGCGCGTGCAGGGGCATGCCCTGGGCTGCCTTGCATTCTGCGCAGTGTCATCACTGTTTCCTATTTCACAGATATAAGGTTTGCTTTTTATCTTGGCAAATAAACGGTTAGCTGGCTTTCACTACTTATGTTTATCAGAGCCCTTTATGCTTTTGCATAAATCATTAGGATTAATTTTTAATGTAACCTAGATAGATAAACAGAATCTCATTGTGAGTTGTCAGAAATTTCAGGTTAACTTCCTGGTTCGTGAACACCTGCATTCACGAGCTACACCAGTATAACGCCGATGCCTGTCACCCTCCTTGCTTTCACGCTTTCAAAGCCAAGATTGGAAAGGTAGGCATGAGAAACCTGCTGCCGGGACCTGGGCTAGCAAGTTTCCCATAGCATTCCTAAAATACCAGAGGAAGAAATATGCAAATCACTTCAAACCCAGACGCTTTGGGCACAGCTTACAAATTAGTCTTTTCGGCATAAATCCTCATTCAATAGCTTAATTATTCAACTGTAGTTTTGCACTCCTGCTACAAAAGGAAGGAATTTCGAGCGCATTGTTGGTGAGCTGCTTACAAGCCCTCCCCTATGAACCTTGGACCTCTTTCTTCACGGCAGCAAAGCAGGCTGAGAACATAGCACAGAGCAGTATGCTGGAATAGTTTTTAAATGTTAATGAATAATATGATCACTTTATTAGAGAACCCTCCTGTGATGTGTTTCCAGGCACTGTAGAGGAATGTATTTGTGCACACAATGTTTTATTTGCTCAAGGGAACAAATCACTTTTTTTGATACCCTTTGACCTTCTTTTTTCCCCTTTTCAACTTTTCAAGTTGTTGATGGAAAACTTCTGTGGAACAGGGCAGGGTAACTGGCAGAGAACAGTGTTCTAACGTCTAGAATAAGTATTTTTAAAGAGCCATGATCTAGTCTGTATCTAAATGATTAAGGAGAACCTTTCTGTGCAGCAGCATTAATCACTCCTTCAATTATGTCCCTGAACTGCTTTCAGAGCTCTGATATCTCTTATTTCTGCATCTTGTATTCCGTGTGACAGGCGTGAAAAGTGGCTGTAATTATATAAAGTGGGCACTACTTCCCATTTTAGTTCACGGGATATATAAAAGCACAATCCTCTGTATCTAGCACTAAAAATCCGGGCAACGTTCTCACTTACGGAGAGGATACAACAAAACTGATGGGAATAATTCAGGTGTTTTGCCTTAGAACAGGTTGGCGACTTGAAAAAAAAAAAAAAAGCTGTGCTGTAAATTAAAACCGCTCATCCAAGCAGCTGTAAATTGCATGCCTAACACTTTACTCAGCAACTGGCTTCCTCTGGACCTCACTGACCTTGTCAATATTGCCAGGAGCACGGCTTCGGCGGGAGAGAAATTGCTTTTGAATAGTTGCTCGGAGAACGTACAAACAGGCATCTCTGTAACGGGAGGCATGAGAAAATTTAAAAACATATGAGAAGTATTAAAACATGGGAAAAACATACCAAAAAATGTTGGTATATTCGGTGTTCCTGGTTCACAGCTTTCTTGCTTGTCTCACTATTGTGTGTTTAAGGCTCTAAGTTCAAGAATCATTCCCTTTTTAGGACAATCTCAGCTTGTTTGGAGGGAACTTCATTAGCTGTCGTATTTATTTAAGAGCTCCCAGTTGTCAGCTTAATTGGACTAACATGCAAAAGGAACAAGGCTTTTTTACCCCAAAGTTTTACTCTTGATGTAAGGTCAATTTAAAGCCAAGTTCGGGTTTTCTGAGAATCCAAATCATGTGTGTGTAACGGTTGCAATCGGCAATACTGGTGAAATGTGCTGCTCTGCAGCAGCTTCTTTCTTTTATGTGTTTAACTTATAGTAAAAATTGCCTATAGAAAAGCCATTTCAAGGTATAACACTCATTGTAGTGTTAAATCCCTAGATTCTGTGAATTTATCCTTTTTTTTTCATCGATAGCTATTTGTACCAAAAGTCATGTGGGTGACTTAACAGCCAGTTAAAAGTAGATTTGAACCCCTTCATTTTTAAGTTTGTAAATAGTTTGTCCCTCGTTTTTTCCTTTTTGCGATTCACCTCCGACTTGATCTACAAGGCAGAGTAGTTACAGAACTGTGCTGGGAATTGTCTCCCTTCCTGATAGAAGTGATTTTATTTGCAATTTGCAGGATTTGTTGTCTCTTCCCCGCTTTTTTCACGAGTACCTACAGTAACGGCCTCGGTGGCAGAAACGTTTTGGAGGTTAAACAGTTTATCTCAAAGGAGCACCATTTGCTCCAGACAGTTTTGCTATGTGCTCAGATGCGTCCAACTATTCTAACTTAGGTGAAGCAGCGCAGTGCTCTTGCACACCTTGAAGCGTTCTTGGACTCGAGGCGTATAGAACTTGCCCTCTGGATCTTTTGCAGATTTTTTTTTTTTTGAAATTTCAGGTCTGAATTTTTCAACCAGTACTAACACTATGGGAACGGCTGTCAGGTGCTACATAAATTCAGATACCGTCTGCGCTAAAGGACTCAAAAAACTTAATTCCCACAATACCCAACCGCCTGTAACAGCCATTTCAATGGAACAAGAGAGAATGGGGGGAAAAAAAAAAAAAAAGCAATACAATAATCTGCTCAGGAAAGCTGTTAAGGCTACACATTTCACGGTCAGTTCATTTTCAATACAGGTGGCAAAAATCTCATAGGAAGCGCCAGTCTGAAAAACTAGTGGCATTCCAGGCTGTTGATTCCCGATCGCACGCGCAAATGCAGCTGATCGTAGGCAGCATATTTCATCCGCAGACGCCCAAGTTTTCTCTAAAAATGAAAAACAAGTTTCACCTCCACCTCTAGGATAGGGAAATGATAAAAGAGAAGTATAATCGCCTGCCCATGCTGCTGCTGTAGGGGAACATCAAAGGATAGAATTACTTCTGATTTGCATATCCCATTTGCAGCACACTTTGCTCTTACCCTCAGCTGCAATCAAACGGACACGATGAATCTCCTGCAGGCGTTGTTTGGGACGCAAGTATTAACCCAGGATTATTCACCACTGCTCCCTTCAATTCATGTCCTCATAAATACAGAAATCTGCCTGAAACCCAAGTGCAAAAATGTTCCACTATCTGTACTGCAAATTCAGAACGACTTATTGCCATGTGTGAATCGGCTTCAGGAATTGTTTTGAGGAACAGCGCAAAAGTCTGGACTCCAATACCAGTGTTCCCACATTGGGGACTTTCATACTTGGCATTCGGACCTGCCCGCTTCTACGCAAGAATTGGGAAAGAAGTACAGGTCGAAGGCATTTTAGTAAGGCATTTATCCCCGGGGCAGTAAGCAAAGTAAGCAGATAGAAGAGACACTTAACTGAATCAGGAGAGAAATTCTCAGACACTTTGTCAGCTGCCAAAAAAAAAAAATCTGACGCGCTTGCAGCTCTCTGGTTTTGCATAATTTTAATGAATCGACCACCAGAATATCATATGATAAATAGCTTGTGGGCAGTCTTGTGGAAGGTTAAGGCTTCTCTCTCAGGAGTAATGAGCCGTGTTTGTCAGGTATCTCACCACTGTCATAATGATGCAACCCTAAATTTTGCCGGAATCGCTCTGCTATAAAGCTGTTAAAATGCAGGTAGTTCCAAATGTTACTCCTTGCGTTATTTAGATAAAATTCTGGTAATTTCAGTAGCAGCAGCAGCAGGTTTATGAGTAGCGATCGCAGTACACCTACTAGATTCTTTAAGGCTGCGGGCTTGGCTTTCTTAGCTGCAGCTGAATAAAACGATTCATCTTACATCTATTAAATGTTCCCTTATTAAGGATATGAATGTGGAATTTCTTTGCAATTCTCAATTTAGTTCAACAGCTTGAGCTGCGCCAGCCATATAGCCCCGATGCCGAACCAGTCGCAGGCATCAGTCTTTAGGTTGAACGTTTCCCTTAAGGAACTTGGGACTTTATGAGCTACTTTATAGGTTTGCAGCTATCCCTAAGCAGAAACTAACCGGTTCGTTTGCATTTTGCAAAAAGTTAACGCTGACATCTAGTGGTGGCTTTTTGCATGTACAAAAACCCCTGCCAAATTTGGTGGCTTTGGTGAGTGACTGCTAACCTGTTACTTCGATGCGGCCTTTTCAAAATCGGATAAAATGTGACATTTTCTGTTAAACTGCTTTATTGTAGAAAAAAAAATAGTACAAATAACAATTCTATGCTTTTCAAGTGCTTTTACATTCTTTTGTAGAGAAGATAAAATTGATGATTTAATGCATTTCCCCTAACTTTCTTATAATTAAAGCACCTAAAATATAATATTTCTCATCGTTCTTTTATTAGGTCAATTGCTAAGTAATGTAGTGCAAAAACATTTAAAAATATTCTGGATACATTATTTTTGTATCAAGCTATTTGTATTTCAACTATTAGCCATAAAAAAGCAGTGATTAATAGTCGCGGATCTCAAAAGCTAAAGGAATTTCAATGAACCTATTCGCTATTTACTTCTGTGTTTGGCCATATATAATCAAATCTGCTGTCTTCGCTGCCTCCTGTAGTTTCTCCAAATGAAAAGTTCGTTTTTGTTTTGGTGCTTTTAATTGAAGGCTTTTTTCAGCACTGTTAACACAAGAAATTCAAATCAGAGGAGATGCGTAGTATCTACTGTCTGTTTAGGAACCATGGTAAGGGTGATCCCTTCCAAAGTAGATACTTCAGTTGTATAATGTGGGGGATACAAATAACTGTTTTGAGACCCTTTGGCTGATTCTGTGTACACATGCATCTGTCTTCATCATATCTACAGATATTAAGCAGATAAACTAAAGATGCTGAAATTCATTTGAAAATAAATGAATTTGACTTATGGTCATGTTGATGTAGATAGGTGACCCTCGTTTTACAAAGGGTTTCCCAGTGCGGTTAGGAATAACCTGGCCCAAAGAACATCTTACGATATCTAACCTGCGTGGTGTCATTGAAGGGAAAGCCAATGTGAGGTCGCTTCTTTAGGCAACACAACAAATGTGCTTTACTTTCCCAATATGCATTATACCTTCTGCTTGACATAAGCCATCCATGCTGAACTTAAGGAGGTTAGTCAGATGTACTGAAGTTTCATTTTTCACCCAAATTCCTGGATGTCCAAACAGTCGGAGCTATTAGCTAGACAGAAGCATACAATGGCAGATTTATAATTGTGGACTCAATCTTTGGGCAATGAATAAGAAATTCCTGATTCGTTTTGCTTATAGGATTGGCCACTGTTAGAGCAAAGACCTAAGATACTCCTACAACCTAAGATAAAACCTTCAGAAGCTTAGCATATGTTCTTAATCGAAACTGCCAATAATCCTGCAGGCAATCAGGGTCTCAGAATCCCATTTTCACATATGTGCATGATCAGAACCAGTATAAACATGGGAGGTCAGCATCGCAGAGAAACCGCACAGAAGCAGAGGCACAGGAAAAGGCAGTATTCCAAAGGGAGAGGGCCCAAGGAAGCTAGAACACAGGTCTGGTGTTTTGGCTAAATACCTGTTCTGGGGTTACTTTCCTTATCTTCAGGACTGACGTTGTCTTAGAATCACAGAATCATAGAATGGTTTAGGTTGGAAGGCACCTTCAAGATCACCTAGTTCCAAGCAGGGACGCCTCCCACCAGCCCAGGTTGCTCAAAGCCCCATCCAGCCTGGCCTTGAGCACCTCCAGGGACGGGGCAGCCATAGCTTCTTTGGGCAGTCTGGGCCAGGGGCTCACCACCTGCACAAGGAAGAATTCCTTCCTAATATCTATTCTAAATCTCCTCTCTTCCAGTTTGAAGCCATTACCCCTTATCGTCTTTCATAGCCTGTCTTCTGTAGGAGCAAGGAGCTGCAGGCTGGTGAAACCCACCACGTTCTCAAATCTTTCAGCATGCAAGATGTGCAGAAGCTGCTACCTCAGATGCTTCTAGACAGTCCAGGAAGCTTTGCTTGTGAACCTGCACTCTCTTCACTGTGCTATTGCTTCTGCATACTGCAATGCTATAACACTAATATGACCCTTTTTTCCCAGAACTTTTTAACACTCTTCTCAGAGTTTCCTATTGCCGTTTGTCTCCTTATCTTCGCTTTCTCCTTAAGCGACTTCCAAATGAGTGGCCCTGCTTTCAGCATCAAGTAGGCAGAAGACAGAATCGAAACCTTAACAAAAAAACAAAAACAAAAACAAAACACCCAAAACCTAAATCTGTGGATTGAGAGTTTTTTTCAGGCTATCTTCACATCCAGGAAAATATCAGAGTGCGAGTTTTTACTTGTTTGATATTGATCAAATGACAAGGCGGCTATAAGCTTGTCTTCAAAAGACAAGCTTAGACTGAGCATGATGTGAACAACACGAATACATCCAATAGGCTGACATGTTTACAGTTTCCTTTCTGGAGAAACGGCAATACAGGGATGGTTATGCAAACGTCAGAAATGATAGTATTTCCATTCTCAGTCGCGTTAAAAGATGTTGAGATGGAAATGAGAACCCACAGAAATATTTCTGCATTTGAAGGGAACGGAAAACTAGCTAAGGCTACAGGTAAAGATGTGATGCAGAAATGGTTACTTTGCCTTATGGTATGCAGCCTGACCTTTTAGTCCTAAATATTATATTTTTTGGAGAGAGGTTCCTGGTGTAGACCTAAGATTGCGTGGTTGTATATATTGGGTTGTTTTCATATAAACTTGGAGAGATATTGACATGGTTTTTAAAAATCTAGCTCTAGAATGGGTTATCCCTGTTCCCGACTGCAGTCATATTTTAGCTCTGCCTGAGGTCTGTGATCTCAAGAACAAACAGTAACACAAGTATGAACTTAAAATAAAATGAAATTCCTAATGAGTTGATGGAAATTATGTCCTTTGAGGCCAAATTTTTACCCATTCGTTTCTTATCAAACTCAGAACTCTTTGGGGGTTTTTCTTTTATGTAGCAAAGAGGCAATACTTCACATCTGGCTGACAGGAAGAGAACAGTTGTCAAATTGGATTGTCCCCTTGCTGTATACAGACACCATCAGTATGAAGTTAGTAACTATGAATAGATGCACAGGCATATTTGGCTAGATATTTACGTATGTTTCTAAAATCTGTCATTCTTCCATAAAAACCAGCTTTAGTTTTAGCTCAGAATGTATATGTTTTTAAAAAAGTAATGCCTTAATCTTTGTTCTGTTGAGCAAATCGGCAATTCAGATTTCATCCAGTTTTGAGAGCTGATGTGTATAAGCATGTGGTGTACTATCTGTAAACAATAAGAAGGCTATCCTACACAGCAGGCAATATCTTGTTCCATAAGACATTTTCTAATATCTTTTCATGCGGGTCAAAATAACTTTCAACATAAGATAAACCTGTGTGATCAGTGCTACAGCTGAACGGAGGCTTTCTACAAATGGAATGATTTTCAAACATATCTTTAAACATTTGCAAAAAGACTGGCTTTGTAGTAAATCAGGGTGTGATTTAATGATTCTTACTGTATCACACATTTGTGAACAGTTAAAAACGTTTATTATGCAAGAGTTTAGCCACTGAGAGCTAAAAAATCTCAAATTTCTTCAGTTTCTGGGTCTTAACATCTGTATAGTGAATTGATTTCAGCCTATGGGATCTTCTCATTTCACTTTGCAGAGGAATGTTTTAGTTTTAACTGAACATTAGGGCTTTTTCCTCTCTCTTGAAGCTCCGTAGATTCGTTACTGCTGGTGTTCAGGCAGGATGCTCTGCTTTTATTACATTAAGCCTGCTCAGGCATCAGCTGGTATATACTATTCGTGTGCTCTGAGCTAAGCTATATGATAAGATTGGATGGGACCAGTGCTGTTTAACATCTTTGTTGACCACATGGACGGTGTGATTGAGTGCATCCTCAGCAAGTATTCCACCGTCACCAAGCTTGTTTGAGCAGTGGACATGCTGGAGGGGAGGGACACCATCCAGAGGGACCTGGACAGGGTTGAGAGGTGGGCCCGTGTGAACCTCATGAGGTTCAACAAGGCCAAGTGCAAGGTCCTGCACGTGGATTGGGGCAATCCCAAGCACAAATACAGGCTGCGTGGAGAATGGATGGAGAGCAGCCCTGAGGAGAAGGACTTGGGGGTGTTGGTTGACGAGAAGCTCAACACGAGTCACCAATGTGCGATCGCAGCCCAGAAAGCCAATCACATCCTGGGCTGTATCAAAAGCAGCATGGCCAGCAGGGCGAGGGAGGGGATTCTGCCCCTCTGCTCCGCTCTGGGGAGACCCTGCCTGGACTACTGTGTCCAGCTCTGGGGCCCTCAGCATAGCAAGGACAAGGACCTGTTGGAGCAGGTCCAGAGGAGGGCCACAAAGATGATCAGGGGGCTGGAGCATCCCTGCTGTGAGGACAGGCTGAGAGAGTTGGGATTGTTCAGCCTGGAGAGGAGAAGGCTCTGTCCAGGGAGACCCTATAGCCCCTTTCAGCACCTAAAGGGGGCCTACAGGAAAGCTGGGGAGGGACTCTTTATCAAGGAGTGTAGTGGTAAGATGAGGGGTAATGGTTATAAACTGAAAGAGTGAAGATTTAGATTAGCTATTAGGAAGAAATTTTTCACTGTGAGGGTGGTGAGGCACTGGCCCAGGTTGCCCAGAGAAGCTGTGGCTGCCCCATCCCTGGAGGTGTTCAAGGCCAGGCTGGACGGGGCTTTGAACAACCTGGGCTGGTGGGAGGTGTCCCTGCCCATGGCAGGGGGGTTGGAACTAGACGATTGTTAAGGTTCCTCCCAAACCAAACTGTTCTATCATTCTATGTTTCTATGATTTTTTTGCCCCTCTTTGCCCTGTACATGTTATAGACAGTCATTCCCGTAACAAGTTTGCTTATTGCAGGAGACTATCACTGGTGATGTTCTCACTGCTGCACTTTTCCTGCGTAATATTCTGTTATATTTCAATTTGTACTCCAGTTTTTAAGTTCATTGCACAGTGCTTCATGGTCTGTGACGGTGGCTTGTGCAAATGTTCTGCAGATCCTCCTGATCTAGACTGGTTTTGAACAGTCTGTAAAAGCAGGAAGCAGGTCTCAGTGACATGGGCTGCCACTTTCACTTTTATTTGGCTGGGTTGCTTGGCAGGATTCTCTGCAGAATGTATAATCATCTCTTGCAGAATCTTTCTAGCTCTCAGTATCTTTTTAAATTAACAATGATATTCAGTCATTTGCATAATTCCAAAATTTTCAAATAGCTATTAACAACTCATTGGACACATTTAAATAGTCCCTGTCGTGTCCTTCATTGTCAAATCATCTTTGCATCTTCCCTGTGTTAACTAGCAGTGAGTGATAAATCTTTACTTCTGGTAAATCAGGTTGGAATTCAGCCAGTGTAACCTGCTGTGGGGCAAGATGGCTGTCATAGGTGGGATTTTTCCGTATGCTCCTTTCTGATCCCTGATCCTTATGCTTCCTAAGTTTCTGTCTGCTTGGGGTGAAGTCTCATTACTGCAGCAAGGACACGTATTTTAAGTGTATAATTTCTATATCTCATTTTTCATTGTTTGCAACACACTGGAAGATTTATTTTTGCCTTCTCTGCCCATTTATATTATCCTCAATATTATCCTCAGATACCGCCTGATACTTGAGATTATGGAAACCCAACTGATAACCAGTTTCCAATAGTTCAGGCACGCTGGTTTAGTTGTGCTGAAGAGAGCGGCGGCCCATACGTCCTTAACGTTGTTCTGCAGTTTTAACTTTCCATAATGCAAATCAGTCCGAATGTCATACTATTTTTCTGTTAAATTCCCCACTGCGTCAAAATTATAGCCAAGTGACTGGGGCATAAGGTAATTAAATCCCCTTAGCAGTGCGGCTAATGGAGAACAGCACAGCTATTACCATGCATGGGATCATACAATTCGTGTGCAAATGCCTATGTGTATTTGCAAACAACTGTTTCCAAATGTATTTTGTATACTCAAAGCATTAAGCAGTAGGCAAAAATGAAACCGGCCCCAGGGAACGTATTTTGTGCAATACAGAAAAAATTCTAATAGTCTCTAATTTCAAGGCGTTGAATCAGGCCCTGTGCTTTACCTTTTGTTTTTAAAATGTTTTCTTGGATTTCAGCTTTTCGTAGATATAATTGGTGTCTGAAATGGTCTTATTTCCAACACCTACATAAAACTTGCCTTAGAAAATAAATGAAACTGGAAATGTGTGTCAGCCGTTAAACCTAGTATTTTTTTATCTAGTTACAATAAGGCGTACTTCTCTATTTCTTTTCTTTCGCCTTTGCTCTGGCTAGGAGAAGGAATTGAAAGATATTGTTCCACACCTTATTTATAGATAAAAGCTTTCACAATCTTAATCTTTGAATAGCAACTGATGTTTAAGCTCTGCAGATGAATTTAGTAATGATCTAATGCACTGGTGCTGGGATTCAGTTCTCGGATTTTAAACTAACAAGATTATAGTTAAAGTCCGATAGTTTTGATAGCAGTTACAACTGACCTTTCTTGTTTTTCTTCTCTGTAAATGTTTTCCTAACTTTCACTGTTCCTCCTGTAAAGAATGTGGGCTACATAATGGCACTGTTGATGATGATGGGCCTAAAAGAGCTGTGGGTTGTGTTGAAATGGCTGTTGTGTTCACTCCAATTCTGAATGAAAAATTGAAATTCAAAACATCTGCAGAGCAGAAGTTTTGTTTCAACAATATTGAATCGTGTTACTTCATCCAGAAGGACCTGGACAGGGTTGAAAAGTGGGCCTGTGTGAACCTCGTGAAGTTCAACAAGGCCAAGTGCAAGGTCCTGCACGTGGGTCGGGGCAATCCCAAGCCCAAATACAGGCTGCGTGGAGAATGGATGGAGAGCAGCCCTGAGGAGAAGGACTTGGGGGTGTTGGAGAACGACAAACATGAGCCGGCAATGTGCGCTCACAGCCCAGAAAGCCAACCCCATCCCGGGCTGCATCCCCAGCAGCATGGCCAGCAGGGCGAGGGGGGGGTTCTGCCCCTCTGCTCCACTCTGGGGAGACCCCACCTGGACTACTGTGTCCAGCTCTGGGGCCCTCAGCACAGCAAGGACATGGACCTGTTGGAGCAGGTCTAGAGGAGGGCCACAAAGATGCTCCGAGGGCTGGAGCACCTCTGCTGTGAGGACAGGCTGAGAGAGTTGGGGTTGTTCAGCCTGGAGAAGAGAAGGCTCCAGGGAGACCTTATAGTCCCTTCCAGTATCTGAAAAGGGCCTACAAGAAAGCTGGAGAGAAACTTTTTACAAGGGCATTGTCATATTTTAGGCCATGTAGTGATAGGACGAGAGGGAATGGCTTCAAACTGGAAGAGGAGACATTTAGATTACATATTAGGAAGAAGTTTTCCACTCTGAGGGTGGTGAGGCACTGGCCCAGGTTGCCCAGAGAAGCTGTGGCTGCCGCATCCCTGGAGGTGTTCAAGGCCAGTCTGGACGGGGCTTTGAGCAACCTGGGCTGCTGGGAGGTGTCCCTGCCCATGGCGGGGGGGTGGAACTCAATGATCTTTAAGATTCCTTCCAACCTAAACCATTCTATGATTCTATGATCCTATACTTCTATTCAGCTTCATCATTTTTGTGTTACGTTTGTTACACTTAAAATGGGTCATGTTTACCATTACTAAAATAAACTATTTTCTAGCACGTCAAAATTAAATGACAAAGTTGAAACGAGTTGGTATTTCTTCCTCCAAAGCTTTCTCGAAGTACTTGTTCCCCTAAAACATCTGGTTTTCTAAAGAGTTACTGTTTTTTTGCCTAGCCTGCTAATCAAACCGAAAGCTCTAGCTGCTGGAAGCAACATATTACAGTTTTAGCTAATCTAAGACAAGTTAAAAAAAATCCTGCAGAACCACCCTGGGATCCTTCAGAATAAAAGAAAGCGTTGCCAAAAATCCCACACAATTAAGCAGGATTTTGGTGAGAAAAAAAATAACCTGAAGAATAACTTATTACCACTGTTTCTGTGGTTTTATGGGAGACAATAGAGAATGGGTGTGCACAAAAGATGTACCAGGGGCCATTGTAAAGAAGCAATTTTGGATTTGAAGTCAGTTGTCAGCACAGCCAAATATTTCTTGGGGGTGGCGAAGAAAAAAGGGTGGACTCTGTGGGTGTGTTTGCAGGTTTATTTGCTTCTCTGCGTCTTACCTCCTCCGAGCTCAAAGTGAATCTGAGCATTTAGGGCTTCCAGGCCACGGTGACTACTGAGGAAAAGATGCGATGCAAAGAGATACTGGATATAACCGAACAGAGGTTTTAGTAACTGGAAAAATCAAATGCAGCTGTGATTCTTTTAAGCAGAGCTTACCTTTAGAAGCTCGACATTACTTTGCCTTCAAAGGCACGGTCTTTAGTGGGAAAAGATTTCTAAAAGTGGTAGACTTGTACTAGTTTTTGCTATCTGTGTTGCAGGCGTGAGTTCAAATCAAATGCTGGCTTTTCTACTTCATCCTTAAAGTTTGCTGAGTTTGCAGTGAAATCACTTGGTGTGGGGGCAATTGGGTACAATCTGTGTTGGGATGTAGATTTTCTGTTGGAAATACACTGTGAAAACAAACATGAAAATGTGCCAGCAAAAGGGGGAACAACAAAAAAGGAAGAGATTCTGAAACCAGACAATTAAATACTGTGGGTAGATGCTGGCATATAGAAACTCTGCAAATCAAAAATGTTTAATATGCATGCTTATTTGAGAAATCTGGATAAGAGCAAAATTTTAAGAGGGCTGTCACCTTTTGGGGAGAGTTCTTAGAAATTGCCAAAAGAATATTTCCCCAACATGAGAATACCCAAGTCCTAAATTCCAGCCTCTTTACTACTTCAGTATGTAAAAACCTAAAACATTTAATAGCAAAGTATATATATACATGAACCCAGTGGTGCCAATGTCGTGAGACCTCTTTAAAAAAATGTTGGAATAATGAAGTGAAGCATTTTGACCTTCTCTAACCCTGACTAAAAGGTTAACTCTTTGGGATTAGAATTCCCTGGATGGAAGGCAAAGGCATTACCACAGCACACGTACTGGTAGCGATGCGTCCCTGTTCTTGCTGGAGTGGTGGAAGGTGCAGAGAGAAAGGTCGCAAAGGCTGCCCTCGTAACTGCCCCAGTTGAGAGAGGAGAGGTGGTTTTGAAGAGGGAACCATCCTAGAGTTGAATTCTTAGTTCTCTAAATTGCCTCCTGGCTAGGCTAAGCCAAGCGACCTAACTGTACTGAAACGAGCTCTTGTGAGTGCTCTTACTGTGCCCGAATTTTTCAGATAATGCGACTTGTTCTGCAGTTGATCTTTACCGTCAATGCAACACATGAGGAAAGGATACACCACAGTGTCGGAACTGGTGAGCAAATGCTGTAGTGTTTATCCGTGCGTGTCCACTGGCATTTTGCAGGTGATTTCCATGTGACAAACAGCTTAGCCAGAGCCACTGCTCATGGCTGGCACCGAGCTAGCTTAAATCCCAAACACCAGCTGGAGTTCTCAGCTACCTGCCCAGGCCATGTTTTCAGCTAGGAATGAAAACAGAAAAGCATGGAAGCAAACTCTCCTGTCTTTGAGCACCCAGAGGTTTGGGAGAACGCTAACAAACATAGTCTGCCTTATCATCGACCTGCATGTCAGTCCTCAGGTACTCCTTTCCACTTTTGGATCCACAAAAAGGTAATGTAACTCAGTTTTTACAACCTGTAAATTAGCAGTGCTGGGTGAGCCGCCTTAAAGGAACTGTTGCACCCAAAAGGCACCTGACCTGTCAGACTCGTCAACAGCACAATAAAACTTAGCTGAATTCATGTAATAACAACACAGAAGCAGCATCTGTTCTCCTGTCTCAGGAGGCAGATACAAGCTAACTCTGGCTGCCGCACTGTCCTCCCTCCTAGTTGCCTGGATGTTGCAGTCAAGACTTGTCAAGGCTTGCCTCAGATCTTACCTGTTCAGGTCTCTGCTCCTCCCTGCTTGCTTTCTCCTAGTAGCCAGGCTCACTTCCAGACACAGAATCATAGAATGGTTTAGGTTGGAAGGGACCTTGAAAATCATCGAGTTCCACCCCCCTTGCCATGGGCAGGGACACCTCCCACCAGCCCAGGTTGCTCAAAGCCCATCCAACCTGGCCTTGAACACCTCCAGGGATGGGGCAGCCACAGCTTCTCGGGGCAACCTGGGCCAGTGTGTCACCACCCTCACAGTGAAAAATGTCTTCCTGATACCTATTCTAAATCTCTCCTCTTCCAGTTTGAAGCCATTCCCTCTCGTCCTATCACTACATGGCCTAGTAAAAAGTCCTTCCCCAGCTCTCCAGTAGGCCCCTTTTAGGGATTGGAATGTCGCAATAAGATCTCCCCGGAGCTTTCTCTTCTTCTCCAGGCTGAACAACCCCAACTCTCTCAGCCTGTCCTCACAGCAGAGGTGCTCCAGCCCTCGGATCATCTTTGTGGCCCTCCTCTGGACCTGCTCCAACAGGTCCGTGTCCTTCTTGTGCTGAGGGCTCCAGAGCTGGATGCCATACTCCAGGTGAGGTCTCACCAGAGTAGAGTAAAGGGGCAGAATCCCCTCCCTTGACCTGCTGGCCACACTGCTGATGCAGCCCAGGATACGTTTGGCCTTCTGGGCTGCGATCACACATTGGTGACTCATGTTGAGCTTCTCGTCAACCAACACCCCCAAGTCCTTCTCCTTAGGGCTGCTCTCCAGCTATCCTCCACAAATCCTTACATTCTGTTTGTGTGAACCCGTTCATTGCTGCCTGGGATGTCTGAATCCAACCAGAACATATGGCACTTTCACCACTCGAGTGACTGATAGTCACAGAAGTGTCTGCATGTGTTCTGTCAGTTTGGGTCTTCCCCCTGACGCTTGCAGTCCAGCTTGCAGCTTGCAAAAACACCAAAGTCCAATCAGCCACACGCTAAGGTAATACACTTGTATGTATTTGAAGATCAGGTTAAGATCAGTAGATTTCCTTTTTGTTTTTTTTTTTTTTCTTGGCTAAGTTTTGGCGGCATGTTTGCTCTGGGAGTGTTTGATGAGATACTGCACGTATGTCCCCACCCTTCGGTGCTTATAGCCCGGGTAAGCTTAAACTAGGTCTATGCAGCAACTGGTTACTCTGCATATTTTGCCTGACTGCCTTTTGTCACCATTCACAACCACCTCACTTAAGCTGCTTTCCTCGATCACCATGTAGGAGCATTGCTTACTTTTTGCGCTTTATTTTTCCTAAATTATTCTCTGGACATGTCTATTGTTTGATTTTCCCCTCCATTATGAGTTTGCCATGTTCTTTCCAGCACTTGAAAACATAAGTATAAAGTGAGCCACGGTGGAGTTAGGGCAACTTGAGAGCCTGATGTGATTTCACACCACTGAAATAAGCACAGACGTGTCCACTTTGTCATCTGCCTCAGAAATACCGTATTTGCTGAACCGGGACTGGTTGCGTGTGCCCTAGAGTCTACCTTGCGCAGTATTTTCTGTTGGCTCTTGTAAATCACGCTGCAAAATGTCTACAAGAGCTTTGTCGCTTTGAAATTTCCTGTAATAAAATAAATGTTCTTACTCCTAATGCAAGTGCTCCACAAAAGAGCGGAGTTTTTGAGCACCCTTGTGCCATTGCCCCCCTAAGCCACCGACATTATTCTAAGGCTTGAGCGTTGGAAAGGCATTACCGATAAAAGAAGCTTCAGCAGCATCAGAAGGTTTTTCTCCATTGTGCCTGAAACAACTCCAGCTCCCTAATTGTCCCCTACGTGTATAGGGAAGAGAGGATTGAGAGGGAGTAAATTGTGAGGTGAGATCAAAGAGCACGCTTTATCTGTAGCATGAGTACGGCGTAGGGGGACATAAGAGGCAAAATACCTGACAGTATTGCTATGCTGGAATAATGATCTGCAAAGGTTGTTAATTATTGTGTTTCTTCAACCTCCAGTGTGATCTCTTCTGTTCCAAAGCAGCAGAGTTACAAAACACAAAGGGAAAATCCTCTTCAGAGTATTTTAACGTGACTTCGGGTGGCTGTGCTTATAATCAAATGACCTTAACCGGTGCAGAAGCACACAGGGCAGCACGGAACAGAAATGTGCTTTTCCCAGAGCAAGATGAAAGGGAGGATCAAGGTTTAACCATGAAATGGGAATGAAGCAGGCTTTAGAGCCTTCCAGCTCCAAAGGAGCTTGGTTCTGGTCTCAACTGCAGTGTCCTAACCCCAAGGATAAGTATTAATTTATATTAGGAAGTTGCTGAAAGAATTCAGAGAGCAGGAGTAGGAAGTAAGGGCCCTAACCTCCTTGGCAGCCAGGCTGCCTCCCTGGGCTCCGCCAGTGGTCCCAGATTTAATGGGATATAGGGTAGAAACCAGCACAGTCTCCCCTCGCGCCCCAGAGCTCCTGGTGGGCAGGTGGTTAACGCATGGATGCAGACTGGTATTTCAAACACTTTGAATGAAGAATTAGAGGTTTCAATAAAGAATTCTGGGTGAGTCTGCAGCTACCCACTCTCTACTCAAGAGGGACAGCACTACTACCTAAAATTTTAAGCTGAACTCAGTGTTGTGATTGCGTCTTAATTATGGCTGGATGAGTCCTGCAGAGGATTCACTGATGCCAATGTAGTCGAAGCGGTAGCACCTTTTGTCACATCCAGAAGCTCGTACTGAGGAAGTCCCCTCCAGGCAACTGATGGTCGGGTCCCTGGGAAAGCAGGGCCGTGAGAATTCACAAACAGTATGAAGAGGCCACCCGTCTAAAAGCCGTACCTAAAACTTTTACTTGGCCTTTTGAAAACAATTTCTTATTTTGAATACAATATAAAATATTTTGTTATCTCTTAAAAATGTAATATATTACTTTCTCACATAAAAAACCCTCCCTTTTAAAAAAAAAGACACTTTATGTGGCTCTGCAGGAATCTATCACTGTTTTGTTTCTACATTAAAAGAGTAATATTCCTATGTCAGTTACCTGTTGCTTGGCATATCAGTTTTGGGGATATATCCAGAAGGATTTTCAGAGATGCCAGAATTAGCTAGGAACAAATTGTTACTGAGTTACGAGGAGGATTATGCAATGCTGACCCCCGACTCGGGGTTTAGGGGCAATTTCCACCCTTGGCACTTCCAAAATGTTACAGGGCAGGGAAATTCAGTGCGGAAGGGAGAGCAGCATCTGCCGCGGCTCGGGGGGGATGCTGGCCCGGTGGCTCAGGGGATGCTGGTGCCGCGGCTCGGGGGCTACTAGGCAGCTCGGGGGCGTTGCTGGTCCCGTGTCTCGGGGGATGCTGGCCCCGCGGCTCAGGGAATGCTCGCCCCGTGGCTCGGGGGGATGCTGGGCGGCTCGGAGGGGCTGCTGTTCCTGCGGCTCGGGGGGATGCTGGGCGGCTCGGGGGATGCTCGGTCCTCTGCTTGGGGGCTGCTGGCCCTGTGGCTCGGGGAATGGTCGCCGCCTCCCAGCCGCAGGAAGGGCTCCGCCGCTCGCCGCGCCTTCCCACAGCCCAGCGAGCCCATCCCCGCTTTCGGTTTCACTTCTTCCTGCGCTGGGCAGCGTGTTTCCTCACGGTTTTCGTGTGCTGAGATAATTGCGCAGTCCCTGGACGCCCCCAAAGTGACGGAGATAAAGGGGTAAGTGGATACCATTCTTCACTTCTCAGTAATAAATGCAAATATCAGAGGTACAAAGCCAAAGTAGCGCTCAGGAGTTTGGGCGATTTCCTTAATCTTGGATTTGCCTTAACTTGCAAGTTAGGAAGGTCGGTGCCACTGCTGTTTGCTTAATGAGTGTGCTTTGGTGCTTGTGGCCGGATGGGGTGTCCCCAGGTGGCAGGAGCTTATTTTTGTGTTTTGAAAAAAAAAAACCAACCAAACAAAAAACCCATCAGAAAAGGCACTATAGGTGAAGTGGGAATGTCCGTCTGGGACATGCTGGAGCCTCCCCTGCTTAAATTCTCCGTTTTTACAAAGTTCTTGCTCACAACATTCAAACTGTCATTCATTCTCTTGTCCATGAAATATTATTATGTAACACCGTCCCTTAAGTCTGATAATGGGTGTGTGCATTCTTCACTGGATCCCCAACCAAAGCATAAAACACCTAAAGCTGACTCCAGACTTTCTGCGATGAAAAAAGCTGAAAAATGCAGCCCTTCAGGCCTCGCTGGAAATCAGCCAAAGAACTCGGTTTGTGTTTGTGTGGTACATTTCTTGCGCCTTTCAGACTCAAAGATGAGCTGGCAACAACTTCTAAGGAGCCTGGCAGCTATCTGATCTCCCTAAAACAAACCCTGAGAAGGGGTAAAACTTTTGTTATGGACTAGAATTTAGGTCTTCTGCATGCTAACCCGGAACTGCATAAAATATGAAAAAGTCTGAGATTCGTCAGAAATGTAATGCCCAAACAGACAGAGGCATTGAAGACCAGAGCACCAGTGGACAGAGGCTGGTGTCCTAATGGAAGTGCTGGCATGGTTTCAGCTGGGATGGAGTTCACTTTCTTGCGAGCAGCTGGTGTGGTGCTGTGGTTTGGATTTGGGATGGGAATAGCGCGATAGTGCACTGGTGGGTTTGGTTGTTGCTGAGCTCTCAAGGCCTTTTCTGCTCCTCACTCCACCTCACCAGCGATGGGCGGGGGGGCACAGGGGGTTGGGAGGGGACACAGCCGGGACAGCCGACCCCAACTGACCAAAGGGATATTCCATGCCATGTGATGTCATGCTCAGCGTATAAAGCTGGGGCAAGAAGAAGGAAGGGTGTGACATTCGGAGTGATGGCGTTTGTCTTCCCAAGTCACCGTTATGCGTGATGGAGCCCTGCTTTCCTGGGGGAGGCTGAACACCCGCCTGCCCATGGGAAGCAGGGACTGAATTCCTTGTTTTGCTTTGCTCGTGTGCGGCTTTTGCTTTAACTATTAAAGTGTCTTTATCTCAACCCATGAGTTTTTCCTCACTTTTACTCTTCCGATTCTGTCCCCCATCCCAATGCGGGGGAGTGAGCGAGCGGCTGCGTGGTCCTATCTGCCGGCTGGGGTTAAACCACGACAATGCTCAAAAGATATGGGGTGGGGCATATAAATTCTTAAATGTGTAAGTTTTCCTGGAAGTATTTGCATAAATGTATTGAATCTGTGGTCAGTGTTTTCTCTACACCTTGTCTCTTCTCCGTTACTTTCTCTGATTAGTTTGGTACTGATTTATTTTGTCTGCTTTTACTTTCTCGTACACCTTTCTATAGCCTGCTCTTCCTTTCTCTATGAGATGGAAAAGTGGTTAGAATTTTATGTGGCTGTCTTGTAAAACAAAAACTGGCAAGAACTGTAAAATAAATAAGTGGTATATTAGTCATTCTAACTGCGTATAACTATAAATATTTTAAGGGTATTTAAGCTCAGAGCATAGTGATTAACATTGAGGGACCTGTGTATAATTTGCAGTATTTACTGTATTTTATGCATATTAAAGCAATGCAAAATTAATCAGAAAAGGGAAAATGATTGGAAATTGGCATCGAGAATAGATGAAGTGTTGGTAGCTTTTTGAACGTTATTATTTTTACGTAAGGCAATACTATTGTTTTTAAAGAAAGATATGAATTTAGAGAGATTATTAGACATACCTTTTCTGCAGAAAAGAATGTCTGCTTTATGGGTGAAAAATACTAACTCTTTGCTCAGTATAACACTGCATGTTTTTTGAGCCTGGCTTGCTCAGCCTTCAGTTTAAGATATCGGTTGTGTCAAAATGATTGTAATCTGTCCTGCGTTCGTTTTGCTTTTGCAGATAAAACAATGGGAAATGCTGTTCTTTGGTGGAGCAGCTTGTCTGCCAGACTGGTGTCTGTCTGCTTGCTGTGCGCATCAGTTGGAGAGCAATGTCAGATCCGGAATGAAATGGCCGACTGCAGTCACCTAAAACTGACTCAAATCCCGTCTGATCTCCCAACCAACATAACGGGTTTGGACATTTCTCATAACCAGCTAAGACAGCTAGGTCCTGCAAATCTGACCAAGTACAGCCAGCTGGTCTACTTGAACGCAGGCTACAACAGCATCTCTAAACTGCAACCAGAGTTGTGCCAAAGTGTGCCCCTGTTGCGGATTCTGAAGTTAGAACATAACGAGTTGTATAAGCTCCCTGACAGAGTCTTTGCTTCCTGCACCAACCTGACCGAGCTCAATTTAGGATACAACAGAATAGATATAAAAAATGATCCTTTCAAAACCCTGGAGGTAAGCTTTAGAAATGCACCTTTTCATGTAAATAAAGTATAAATGGGGAATTTACTGTATTTCCCAGTGTGTGTACAGAACAGCTGCCTATTTGCATCTGAAAATACCCAGCATATAATCTTCCTTTATAGTTTTTCTAAAGAAAAGGCCTCGCGCACCGGAGTCTCAGCCATCCTTACGAGTCAATGTTCTCCATCCCCTTTTCCCTGTTGCGTCCCATCAAGGCACCTCTCCATACAGGATTTGTGCTGAGAGAATAGCAGCAGCAGGTGACGTATAGGGTGAAGGGGATGGTGTGGAATCTGAGTTGCCTGGGGTCTAAAAATAGTAGCTAGCCCCAATTCTCAAGGTCAAGGTGTAATCACTCAGACCATGACGGACAGTGCTTACGCTGAGTGTAGCATCTCCCAGGGCTTTGGGGACTGAGAAAGAGTAAGAAGGTTTTTACTCTACCTTTGTTTTTCCTGGTAGTTTATATGTGGTTAAATAGTCTCCTCTGTAGCATCTATGAGGTTGGGGGACCAGCACAGGAGGCAGGAAAAGACTATTCCATTGTTTTCGTACCAAGCAGGGACTCATGCAAAAGGAAGGGCCTAAGGACAAAAGAAAATAGAGACAGTCTGTGGGTACCAATTATTGTACAATGTTCTAATGAGTGCGCGTGTTGTTTTGAACAAGTCTGAACTTTTCTGCTAAACTCAGTATTCCAGTTCAGGTGCACAAAATGTGCTTGTTTGTGTCGTAGGGCTGCTGACTCAGCTCAGTACAAACGAGTGCAGCCAGCTCCAGTGCTGGGAGCAGAACTGAAGTTCTGACCTTCCTCGCTTTGCTGCTGCCCTGATCCTGATGGAGGCCAGGCTTGGGCCACCTCAAGGCACGTCCTATGGAGTCACCTTTAGGGTAACACCTCTTCCTTTGCAGATGTAGGAAGAATCTGAGCACCAGGCCATGCGCTGGAGTACTACAAGGCATACAGCGCTGATCTTTGCGCTCCTCTTCCCTTCCTCACTTCCATTCACGGGGATGGACCACAGCAAAGGTTGTGGAACGCAAGGCTTAATAATGCAGTTAGTTGTAACTGCAGACACCTGTAGGCTTTTGCTTTTGTGACTTTATCTGGAGCAGGCGGGTTTTCAGTGAGTTAAGGAATTTTAGATAAAGTAACTCTTTGGTTTGCAGTAGATTTTTTAGCAGGTCAAGACCCTGAACACAATGAAAGTTACAGATGCGGAAGATACAGAAGACTTCTTCCTGCAGGAGCTTGAGAGCTGCCATTTCTCTAATACAAATTTATTTTTATTGTAGTATTGCAACTAATTTCTAATCAATTAGACTCTAATGCAACATTTCAAAATGGTTTCATATTATATAAAATAAAAAGGATTTTATACTTTTCTGTTTGCATCTTCTCCCCAGAACTTGAATATTTTGGACCTGTCTCATAATTTTTTGAAGTCAGCAAATTTAGGATTGCAGCAACAGTTGAAGAACCTTCGTGAGCTCATGTTGGATAGCAATCAAATCACCGAGTTAAAAAAGGAAGACTTCATTTCTCTTAGCAACACCTCATTGAACAGTCTTGATTTGTCATCAAATCCACTGAAAGAGGTAGGAAGCATTTCAACAGAAATTCAACAGGTGTAAGTATAAAATGCAACTATCCTGATTTATCCTTTAGGATTGTATGGAATTCACATTACATTTTTGATCCGCTGAGGTCAAAGATAAAACCATTCTATTGTATACAGCATTACTCCTGACCTCCAGTAGGGATGCACATTATTTTTCTCCACTGAAATCAGCAATGAAATGAGCTTGTTCCAGTTAGATTGGAGGTCTCAAGCAAGAGCAACATCAAGTAGCTCTGTGAACCCTTACCAGGTATTTTCTACACAGGATTTTTTTTTTTTTTGTACGTGCTGAAGGTGAACAGCTGTCATACTTTCTAAGTGGGGAAAAAAGCGCGATATTATGCAAGGCTGGTTATACAATCTAGGTCTCGCTTCCCAGTTAATCAAAGAGAACATTCATTTGTGCCTACGGGGTACCCCAGAGAAATAATAATTGCAGAAACGTATACTCGCTCTTAAAAAACCAAGTGGGTGTTTTCTCTGCCACCTACTCACTGTTCTCCCTGACCCACTTCTCAGTGTTACGATATGATTCTTCAAAGAGTGATGGCAGGTGCTACAGATCGAAACTGGTTGACCCATGGCACAGAATCATAGAGTGGTTTAGGTTGGAAGGGACATTAAAGATTATCTAGTGTGAATACTGAATACTGAATAAAGGTCATCAGCATATGAATACTAAATTTGCATTGTAGAATCATAAAATCATAGAATGGTTGAGGTTGGAAGGGACCTTGAAGATCACTGAGTTCCAACCCCCTGCCATAGGCAGGGACACCTCCCACCAGACCAGGTTGCCCAAGGCCACGTCCAGCCTGGCCTTGAACACCTCCAGGGATGGGGCCTCAACAACCTCTCTGGGCAACCTGTGCCAGTACCGCACCACACTCAGAGTGAAAAACTTCTTCCTAATGTTCAATCTGAACCTGCCCTCTTCCAGTTTGAAGCCATTCCCTCTCATCCTGTTGCTACATGCCCGAGTAAAAAGTTCTTCCCCAGCTCTCCTGTAGGCCCCCTTTAGGTACTGGAAGGTCGCAATAAGATCTCCCCAGAGCCTTCTCTTCTCCAGGCTGAACAGCCCCAACTCTTTCAGCCTCTCCTCAGAGGAGAGGTGCTTCAGCCCTCGGATCATCCTTGTGGCTCTCCTCAGGAAATGCTCCAGCAGGTCCGTGTCCTTCTTCTGTTGGGGACTCCAGAGCTGAATGCAGTACTCCATCATACCACCAGTGGGGTATCACCAGAGTGGAGTAGAGGGGCAGAATCACCTCCTTTGACCTGCTGGCCACACTTCTGATGCAGCCCAGGATATGGTTGGCCTTCTGGGCTGCAATCGCACATTGCTGGCTCATGTTGAGCTTCTCGTCAATCAGCACCCCCAGGTCCTTCTCCTCAGGGCTGCTCTCCAGCCATTCCCTGCCGAGCCTGTATTTGTGCTTGGGATTGTATTTGTGCTTGGGATTGTATTTGTGCTTGGGATTGTATTTGCTTGGGTGTTTTTTCCCAGTTGATGGATCTGTAGAGGGCAGGTATATTACAAGAATGTTTTAAAGTGGCATAAGCTTGTGCCACTTCTGACAGGCAATCCCGCCATCCTCTTTCCCTTGGCCGCTTCATCCCTCCCTCTTTCTGGTACAAGCTTTCGTGAGGCCATGCACTGCGTCACCGGGGAAACTCTACAGATATTTTGGCTTGGTTAACTTGTTGTGGGGCTGGTTCCCTATCTGGTTCACCACGTCACTGCCTGTAAAGCCGTACTGGCATGTGGATAAGTAGATGGGACTGCTCCCTTCTTGGGCAGTGCTACATTATGCTGGTTTAACCTGCTCTGTTTTAATGGTACTGCTGTCTGAAAAGCAGCTTTATGCATTTGAATCATTCTGACAAATGGAATGTTTAATAATTCATCTAATATCTGAATTAAGATGAAGGGCGAGCACTACGATGGAGGCTTGTGATTTATGTTGTAGACCCAAATGTGTAGCATCACATTTCGTGGGTGCTCACACAGAGAAACTGGGTTTCTTCTTGGCTGTATGAAGTCCCAAATAACTTTTTTACAGTATATCTGGTATTGCACTGGCATATCGGTATCCTTAGCAGATACCAATAAAAGAAAGCCGAAGAAAGAGATTATCTGAATTTCTACCATACTTCTCGTGCAAGAGTTTTACTAGTTGGATACAAAACTGTAATTAACTTGCATCTTACTAAGCAGCTTTCTGTCTTCCTTTAGAAGAGTACTATTCAGAACTCTGCTAGTCCTGTTACAAATTTTAGAACTATTATCACCAGTGTAAACTCGAAGAAGTGTTTGTCTGAACTTGTCTGTGGAAAAATCTGAGTGTAGGAGTTATATTCTGCTTGAAAATCTCATTTGAAAACCTTTGCAAATTTTGGCTTTATTTGTCAACTTTCTTACATAATCCCCCTGTTTAGATAAAAACTTTTTTTTTTTTGCCTTTCAGTTTCACACAGGATGTTTACATGCAATTGGAAATCTGTTTGGCCTCATACTCAACAATGTTGACCTTGGTGAAAATCGCACAGAGAAACTTTGTACAGAATTATCAAACACAGCGATTCAGAACCTCTCCCTGAGCCGCGTGAAGCTTTCATACATTGGCAGCTCAACCTTCCAGGGACTGCAGGGAACAAATCTTACCGTTTTAAACCTTTCCCAAAATTCTCTGTCTGTGATAGAAGATGAAGCATTTCAGTGGCTTTCAAGTTTACAATACTTAAACCTGAAGCATAATAACATTCATGTATCTTCACGTTTATTTTATGGATTATCCAGCCTCAAACATCTCAATCTGATAAATTCACTTACCAGGAAAATTGAAGATTTTTCCTTTCATTGGTTGTACCACCTGGAGTACCTTATAATGGATAATAACAATTTTGCCGGAATTACTGCTAATACGTTCACAGGTCTGAACAACCTCAAATACCTGAGTCTCAGTAACTGCAACATAAACTTACAAAGAATAACTAGTAAAACATTTTCATCGCTTGCTAATTCCAGTTTGCAGGTTCTCAACCTCACAAAAACAAGAATCTCCACAATAGAAAGTGGGGCATTTTCCTCCTTGGGACACCTGAAGATTCTCGATCTTGGTCTCAATGAAATTAGTCAAGAGCTCACAGGTCGTGAGTTTCAAGGTCTCAATAGTGTACAAGATATTTATCTTTCCTATAATAAAAACTTGACTTTGCGAAGCGAATCATTCATTTTTGTCCCAAGCCTTAGAAAACTGATGCTGAGGAAGGTAGGTTGCAGTAATCTGGCACTTTCTCCTTCGCCGTTTCATCCTCTACAAAACCTGACTGTCCTGGACATCAGCAATAACAACATAGCAAACATAAAAGAAGACTTGTTTGATGGACTTCACAAACTTGACATTCTGGATTTGCAGCACAATAATTTAGCCCGACTTTGGAAACACGCAAATCCAGGTGGCCCTGTTCTTTTTTTAAAAGATCTTCCCAACTTGCGTATTCTTAATTTAAAATCAAATGGGCTCGATGAGATTCCAGTTCAGGTTTTCAAGGGTCTGCTTCAGTTAAAAAACTTGGATTTAGGATCGAATAATTTGAATTTGCTTCCAGAAACTCTGTTTGATGACCAAGCCTCTCTGAATTCATTGAACCTTCAGAAAAATCTGATAACCTCAGTGGAAGAAAAAGTGTTTGGCCCGGCTTTCAAGAGCTTGAGAATCCTAACGATGGATTCCAATCCTTTTGACTGCACCTGTGAAAGCATTGCTTGGTTTGCTGATTGGCTTAGTGTGACCCAAGCCTATATACCGGGATTGAGGTCCCAGTACATTTGCAACACCCCACCTAAATATCACGGCAGTCTGGTGTTGCATTTTGATAGCTCCACGTGCAAAGACAGTGCTCCGTTCAAACTTCTGTTTATGATCACTACCACTATTGTGATGCTAGTAATTTTTAGTGTTCTTCTCATCCATTTTGAAGGGTGGAGAATAGCTTTCTACTGGAATATTTCAGTAAATCGAATACTTGGTTTTAAAGAACTTGACAGACAACAGGAAGAGTTTGATTATGATGCTTATGTTATTCATGCAAGACGGGACAAGGATTGGGTGTCTAAGAATTTCACGTCTCTGGAAAAAAATGACAAAATTAAATTTTGTTTAGAAGAGCGGGACTTTGAAGCGGGTATATCTGAATTTGAAGCTATAGTTAACAGTATAAAAATGAGCAGGAAGATTATTTTTGTTGTGACTGAACACCTTTTACAGGATCCCTGGTGCAAAAAGTGAGTAGGGTATAAAATTTTATATGTAAGGGGGGGGAAATTCTTAACATTTTTTGTAACAAGTTAATCTTTTTTTGCTATGTAATTTAATAAAAAATACCATTTGATTCAAAGTAACATGCAAATTCTCCTTTAATATATTTACTTAATATATTGTAACTTCAAAATAATTCCTAAGTTAATAAAGTTAATTGCTCCATCCCCCCCGCCACTGGAAATTTGAATCTTGCAGTCAATGTTTTTATTTTTATTTTCAAAAAGTCGAGCTGCCACCTGTGCAGATTGCTTTCCTTAAAATTACATGTTTGAAAAAGAGCAATAATGGGTGAGAACACTAGCATCTGAAGATGATTTTTCTTTGTCTTTAAATTAATCTTTTCACCTTTCTTATGTCGAGATCTCGAAAAGAAAGGACCAAGGCTAGATCGAGACAGTAGACTTAGCTTATATTTTTAGAGGATGATATTTTTCTTTGGTTAGAAGGTAACTAATTTAACATAAGTAATGACAATACTATATCATAGAATAGACATTAAGACCCCTTGAGTTTGCGATGGGCTATTATGTGAGCTATTAAAAGAACTGTTGGTCATTTTTTTCCCTCCACATGAAAGAAAACATGTATTTTTGTCTTATTTTTGTTTCAGATTTAAGGTATATCATGCTCTTCAGCAAGCTATTGAACAAAGTCGGGACTCCATCATATTGATCTTTCTTCATGATATCCAAGATTACAAGTTGTACCACGCACTTCACCTGAGAAGAGGAATGTTCAGATCTCGCTGCATCTTGAACTGGCCAGCCCAGAAAGAACGCATCGCGGCATTTCATCAGCAATTAGAGATGGCACTCAAATCTAATAGTAAAGCGCAATGAAATTTTAAAGTACAAATTTAAATTACGGGGTGATTTTATTGCATATTTTCTATCCCTGGAAAACTAACGAGCCTTCAGAGAGACCTGAAGAAAGTTTGTCATGCTGGAAGGATATGTAAGAGTCACTATAATTTAAATTTACTTGTCTATATTCATGGTTTTGCTGGTATTTTAATTCACCTGTACTAAAGTGACACGTTAAAATGGATCATGATTGATAGTCATTTCAGCCTGCGTATCAAAAATGTGGTAAAAATTCTGAAAAGCAGTGAGAATGACTGCTGTTCTCAGAAAACAGTCCAGCTGATGTATTGCAGAAGAGACACAGACTCTCTACTTTAAGGGGATATGCAAAAGAGAATGCAATAATGATAAAATAGCAAATTCTGGGGAGATTCAGTGAAATTAAAATTGGAAAGCTTTCCATGGGAAGCACAGCAAGTAACATAGCAAATTATTTCTGTAGTCAAAACCAAGAAACATAGCAGAGTTTCAAAGTGAGATTTAAACCCTTTGTTTTAAGAGAAAGCCACAGAAAGAAACTTGACCCTGCGGGCAGCCTGCTCAGAACATGCAGTGAAGGATTGCTTATGACTTCTGGGTGGGGCTAGTACTGGTCACTGTTAAAAACAGATTTTCAAACTAATGAGTCAACTGATTTAATCAATGTGGTGTGAATAAAAAAAAAAAAAAATTGTTTTGCTCTTCTCTACTGAAATTCAGAGAGATGGCAGAAGGACATCTTGAAAGTACAGATTTGAATCATGGGGTCATTTTATTGCATATTATTTATTGCATCAAGGGAAGGTTGGATGGGGCTTTGAGCAACCTGGTCTAGTGGAAGGTGTCCCTGCCCACGGCAGGGGGGGTGGAACTAGATGATCTTTAAGGTCCCTTCCAACTCCAACCATTCTATGATTCTATGACATTTATACTGAGAGATATCACCTTAATTCTTTGAATGCACATACTATATATGGGCCTTCAAATAGAATGTGAAATCAATATGAAACATGGCCAAGGCATAGCTGGTGCACCGGTATAAAATGAGTAAAGACATAGATATTTCTGTACCGTAACCAGAAGACAGTTTTGGGGTGGAGTTGGTGCGACTGTGATTTCATTACTGAAAACTTTGCTACTGGTGAAACAACAAGAAAAAATAACACCCCCCCAAGAAATATTTTTAAACCGTATCAGAAATATTAGTGTGACTACAGGTACAGGTAGAGTGGGAGAGAACCTTCAAAAGTAGATTTATTTCAAATTGATTGTTTCCTTTTTCTTTATGACTGTATATAGTTTTGCCTTTGATAGCTAAAAAAAAAATTGTAAAGAAATCAGATAGAATTCTGTAGATTTATTTCTTATATATTAATCTAGTTTGTTTTTTCCTTAACATAGTTTACAGAAATGTGGTGTAGTTGGCAATTGCCAGAACATTGAGTTTCAAACATGGGGGTTAGTAGCTTGATCTGGAGAGAGCTGAGAACCAGCAAAGTGTGCTCTGAAAGGATGCTTCTGTTTGAGACTGGTTGCAATTTTATGGAGTGTTTGAGCACAATTTATCATAAATAAGACACTAGACAGTCATTTGTATGTTTTTGTTAATGTTTAATTGCTGCTCCAGGGACCTTATAAAACTTTTTTAGTCAGTTTTTTAGTCAGTTTTTAGTAGGTGTGTGATCCTTCAGGAATATTTTTAAGTTGCTTTTTTTGCCCTAGCATTTCCCTCATCAATTTCAATACCACCGTTACTCCAAGAATGTTGTTTTACTGCTTTAGAAAACAACTTTCAGATAGTTCAATACTTAACATTTTAAGCAGCTTTTCTCATGGTTTGTTATATCCATAGATGAAAAACTTTGGGTTTTAATAGGTTTGTATGTCCCATGATGATAAAAAAAACATAAATGAGAAAAATAATTAATGGCATAGATTTTGCACGCACCGATGAGTGAGTGAAGAGGGTGTAGACTGTCTTCACTTACTCGGGAAGTCCTGAGTGAAAACAAAAAGGCTTTGTTTACAGCTGAAGTGATAGATGATGATTCCCTAATTACAGTAATAGGATTATCCCCATTGTGATGCTTTCATCTCATCTTTCTGACCTTTTCAGGCCAAGCGACAAATTCTCTTTTCATGCTTAGGCCATGAAAGTTGAGGAGGCAAGTCGGTAAGGATGGGCTGCCAGCTATGCACCATGTCAATCGTTCTTTCTCTTATTTAAAGACTAACATGTGAAAGGGTTCCTACATTTCCTAAATCTGTAGTGACACATAGTAGCAGAATTTCTCAGCAATATAAATTGTTTAGAAAATGTTAGCAGTTCACATGGATATTAAAAATGACATAAAGATGCAGAGAATGCGTGGAGAAATGCCGAGGTGAAATGTGGTACAAGAGGTCAGACTAGATGATCTTTTCTGGCCCTTAAACCCCGACAAACGGCAGTGTGTCTAAATTCTTTAAAGATTTTTCTTGTTGCTACAAATGCCCCCCAAATTGGTCTCAGAACCTTAAGAAAGTGTGTTATGGATGCTTAGTTTTGTAAAATAGCTAAGAATACAAACGAAAAGTACTTGCTGATGAGTGAAAATCATTTTAGATGATAAAAACATAATGATGCATTCTAAACGAATTCAGATTAAAGTAATTTACAACAGAAGAAAACATTATAAAGGCTCACAACGAGAATTAGACTAATGTTAAGAAAAAAAAAGAGCACAAAATCAATAAGCACAGGGCCAACGGTAATCGTCAATTATATTTGACATAAAATTTTCATTTAAATTTTCCCTGCTTGTCTGGAAGTTACCTACTTCTGCTCTGCTCCTGTACATTTGTTTGACAATACCATTGAGAGTGAATAAATGGGCTTATGGTGGCAAAGAGTTGTAAGTGTTTTCAGGATTAACAGCCTGTATCTAAGCTGGGTAGTTTCTTTGCAGTGGGCAGCATCTGATTTATGCTGATTTACTGAGGAGTTGGATACCAAATAAGTGAAAAATAGTTCCAAACTTGTAGCGTCAAAGATATTACCTAGGATACAAGAGGAATCACCTGTATTGAAAGCAGAATATCTAAAGGACCTGAACAAGGCAGAATGCTCCAGTCTGTAGATTTGGGGCTGAACCTGACTGTTTCTGTGGTCCTCAAATGACAGGGAGTAATGAACAAGTTACAGACAGCGATGTTCATCATAGGTTCTCTTGCAGGTCTTCATGCAGGGTTGCTTCGGAGCTGCACCTGAGATAAATACACTAGACACAAACGTGCTCAATTATGCTGCTTTCACTGTGGCTCGGTCAAGAATTTTGGGCATCGTGGGGGATAAACACAGATCGTGCTGCTGTTAGGTTTATGTGGGCCTGTTTTGTAAGGTTCGGTCAGAACATACTTATTTCAGTTTGTAAGAAAAAAGGCCAAGAATATCCCAATGTCAAACCTCAGTCCTAGACTAGACCCCTCTACCAGGAGTCAGTACTGGGACTGACACTGCTTAACATCTTTGTTTGCAACATGGACAATGGTATGGAGTGCACCCTCAGCGAGTTTGCAGATGACACCAAGCTGTGTGGAGTGGTCCACATGCTGGAGGGAAGGGATGCCATCCAGAGGGACCTGGACAGGCTTGAGAAGTGGGCCTGTGTGAACCTCATGAAATTCAACAAGGCCAAGTGCAAAGTCCTGCACATGACACAAATACAGGCTGGGTGAAGAATGGATCGAAAGCACCCCTGAGGAGAAGGACTTGGGGGTGTTGGCAGATGAGAAGCTTAACATGAGCCGGCAATGTGTGATCACAGCCCAGAAAGCCAACTGCATCCCGGGCTGCATCCCCAGCAGCATGGCCAGCAGGGCGAGGGAGGGGATTCTGCCCCTCTACTCCACTCTGGTGAGACCCCAGCTGGAATATTGTGTCCAGCTCTGGAGCTTCCAACATAAGAAGGACATGGACCTGTTGGAGTGGGGCCAGATGAGGGCCACAAAGATGATCAGATGGCTGGAGCACCTCTGCTGTGAGGACAGGCTGAGAGAGTTGGGGTTGTTCAGCCTGAAGAAGAGAAGGCTCCAGGGAGACCTTAGGGCAGCTTTCCAGTATCTGAAGGGGGCCTACAAGAAAGCTGGAGAGGAACTTTTTACAAGGGCATTGTTGTGTTTTAGGCCATGTAGTGATAGGACAAGGGGTAATGGCTTCAAACTGGAAGAGGAGAGATTTAGAATAGATATGAGGAAGAAATTCTTTACTCTGAGGATGGTGAGACACTGTCCCAGGTTGCCCAGAGAAGCTGTGGCTGCTCCACCCCTGGAGGTGTTCAAGGCCAGGCTGGATGGGGCTTTAAGCAACCTGGTCTGGTGGGAGGTGTCCCTGCCCACGGCAGGGGGGGTGGAACTAGATGATATTTAAGGTCCCTTCCAACCCCAACCATTCTATGACCACTCTTCTCTTCATCCAGACAGCCAATCTTATGTTGCAAAGCCAGTGCAGTATTTGCTCCAGCCCCCAATTGTGTGCCTCCAGCTGCCTGGTATTTGTAGCAAAAGACAGAAACGTCTTTGATCCCCAAACTGTCTACTGCTGTCCAGCTGCCTGCGATTGTTGCATCTTTGCATGTGGGCTGATGCTCCTTGTAGGTCCCTTATGCAGTTGCCTGACATGGTGTAAAAAGGTGTACTGGACTGGGTGGATCTCGCTCCTCATTTCTGTTAAACCTTTTCCAAACACAGTTTGGAAACAGTTGTGGTGAACAGCAAGTGCAATATGAGTGAACAGTGTGCTGCAGCGGCAAAGAAAGCCAACAGGATGCGGGGCTGTACCAACAAGGGCATCACCAGCATGGATAAGTCATTACCTCGCTCTCCTTGGCACTGGTCAGGCCACATCTGGAATCCTGTGTTCAGCTTTGGTCCCTGCTATGAAGGACAGATGTGGACAGGCTGGAGAGGGTCCAGAGAAGGGCCACCAAGATCATCAAAGGACTGGGATGCCTGCCATATGAGGAAAGGCTGAGAGAACTGGGTTTGTTCAGCCTTGACAAAAGAAGGCTTAGATGGGAGACCTCATCATCATGTTGCAGTATTTCAGGGGTGGCTACCAGGAAGACGGAGAATCCCTTTTTTACAAGGAGTCACATGGAAAAGAGGAAGGGTGGTGGGTGGAAGTTACTCCTGGGGAGATTCCGACTGGACGCAAGAGGAAAATTTTTCACAGTGATAACAATCAGCCCTTGGAATATTCTCCCCAGGGAAGTGGTGGGTTCCCCAGCATTGGAGACTTCTAAGATTCAGCTGGACAGGGTGCTGGGCCACCATCTAGACCAGGCTTTTGCCAAGAAAGGTTGGACCAGATGATCCTTGATGTCCTTTCCAACCTGATATTCTGTGATTCTGTGATAAGATTTTTTTTTACTCTGAGGGCGGTGAGACACTGGCCCAGGTTGCCCACAGAGGTGCTGGGTGCCCCATCCCTGGAAATATTCAAGGTCGGGTTGGACGGGGCTCTGAGCAACCTGATCTAGTGGAAGGTGCCCCTGTTCATGGCAGGTGGGGCTGGACCAGATGGCCTTTAAAGGCCCCTTCCAACCCGAACCATTCCATGATCCCATGGTGTAAAAAGGTGTACTGGATTGAGTCGATCTCACTCCCCGTTTCTGCCAAACCTTCTCTGTGCACAAACGGTCGCGGGGCCCACGGGGGGGTGTGAAGCAGGGCCCCCCTCCCCTGGCAGGTGGAGTTGGTTTCTGCCCTATAACATCAGGTGAGGTTTTAATTAAAGGCAAAACGCCACAGACCCTGCGCTTCCACGGGCCTCCCGGGCGCGCAGGCTTGATGGCGGCTCGCCGGTCCTTCGCTCCCCGCCCAGGGCGGCGCGGCCCTCGGAGGGTTTGTTTCGCCTGGCAACCGGGCGGGAGGCGGCGGAGCAGCCCCGGCCGGGCCGGCGGCGGCGGGAAGGGGCTCCCGCTATGAGGCTGGCGGGGCTAGGCCCCGCCGCCCTCCTGCCCAAGCTCCGCCGCGGCCCTGCCGGCCCGCGCCCCCCGCGCCCGGCAGCGGCGGACAGGGAGCCCGGGGGGCGGGCGGGGGCCAGGGCCCGGCTCGTCGCCCTGCCCGGCATCGGCGAGGAGGCGGTGGCGGCGCCGGCGAGCGGCGGCGAGGAGGAGAAGCAGGAGGAGGAGAAGGAGGAGGATGCGGCCGGCAGCCCCCGGTGCCCCGCGTGAGTACTCGTCCCCAAACCTGGGGTGGGTGTGTGTCCCTCTTCCCTGTAGGGTTCCCCTCCGCTGTGGGGTCTCCCCCCGCTCTCCTTCGAGGTTCCCCCCCACCCTCCCTTTGCGGTTCTGCCCCCTCTTGTGGTGTCCCATCCCTCCTCTTCGAGGTCGTCCCCCCCTCCTTTCTGGTTCCCCCCCGCCCTCCTGTGGGGTCCCATCCCTCCTCTCTGAGGTTTCCCTCTTCCTATGGGGTCATCCCCTCTCCTTTGGGGGTCTCCCTCCCTCCTGCGGAGTTCTCACCCCTTCCCTTTGTGGTCCCTCTCCTTTTGGGGTTCCCCCTATCCTTTGGGGTTCCCCCCTTCTCTTCTGGGGTCCCATCTTGGGTGGGGTGGCTGACACCCCAGAGGGCCATGCTGCCATCCAGCGTGACCTGGACAGGCTGGAGAGCTGGGCAGAGAAGAACCTAATGAGGTTCACCAAAAGCAAGTGCAAGGTCCTGCACCTGGGGAGGAAGAATGCTAGGCACCAGTACAGGTTAGGGGCGGACCTGCTGGGAAGTAGCTCTGAGGAGAAGGATCTGGGGGTTGTGGTGGACAGTAAATTATCCATGGCCCAGCAATGTGCCCTTGTTGCCAAAAAGGCCAATGGAATCCTGGGCTGCATAGGGAAGAGTGTGGCCAGTAGGTCGAGGGAGGTCATTCTCCCCCTCTACTCTGCACTGGTGAGGCCACAACTGGAATGCTGTGTCCAGTTTTGGGCTCCCCAGTTCAAGACGGACAGGGAATGGCTGGACCGAGTCCAGCGAAGGGCAACGAAGATGACTGAGGGATTGGAGCATCTCCCTTATGAGGAAAGGCTGCGAGAGCTGGGACTCTTGAGCCTGGAGAAGAGAAGGCTGAGGGGAGACCTTATTATGGCGTACAAGTATCTAAAGGGTGGGTTGAAGGAGGATGGAGCCAGGCTCTTTTCAATGGTTCCCAGTGACAGGACGAGGGGCAATGGGCACAAGTTAGAACACAGGAAGTTCCGTTCAAATACACGGAAAAACTTCTTTACGGTTCAGGTGACAGAGCACTGGCACAGGCTGCCCAGGGAGGGGGTGGAGTCCCCTTCTCTGGAGAGTTTCAAGACCCGCCTGGATGCAGTCCTGAGTGATGTGCTCTGGGCAGTCCTGCTTTGGCAGGGGAGTTGGGCTGGATGATCTCTAGAGGTCCCTTCCAACTCTGAAAATTCTGTGATTCTGTGATCTTGTCCCCCCCCCCCAGTCTTTACTAAGGTGTCAATAAACAAATGGGTATGAAATGTTGTTTTGGTGCTTCTGTGTTTCATCTTCAAGTGTCACCTTGAAAATGTTGAGGTTTTGCGGAAGTTAAAAGACGACTGTGAAGCGTGCGTGCTCTAGGGTGCAGTTAGTGATATTTTGCTAAAGCAAAGGTATAGTAAAGCAGAAAGTCACTTCTTCAGATGTTTAAAGCAGGAGAGCTTCCTAAAGTCAGTAATAGTTGTATTGCTGTGTTGGTATTTTGTATTCTTACGAAAAAAAAAAAAAGGCTACTGCATCTATTACATCAACTATAATTGTTGCCTCTATAGTACTAAACTATGCTAGTCTTTGATATTACTGATAATCAGAAAAAAACATTAATAGGATCTAAATCTCTTTTGTCTGTTAAAATTTCAGATGGATTCTAGAACGTCCACTTTTACTTTGCTTTCTGTGCAGTGTAATAGTTAAATGATAGTCCTCTGGCTTTCTGAATCAGTCTCTGTCTCTTCATTGGGAGAGAAATTGTGCTTCTTCCCCAGAGTCCACTGTCATTAGAGTTGTTATATTAGAAGGTACGCACCTATTTAGTCCTTTTGGAATCAGTTTATGGGCCTGATGTCTGTGAATATGACTGATCTGTTTTTGAATGTGCTAGTAGTGTTTGCTTCTGTAAGCTTCAGCAGCAGCAGCGTCTTGAAAGTTGTTGCCTGCTCTGTTTTGAAAAGAAAAAAAGAGAAAAAGGGGGAAAAAGTGTTTTATGCCTGTTTAAAATGATCTGCTGATTTCAAGGAGTGTTTCTAGTTCTTGTGTTGCAAGATATAGTAATCATTCATCTTCTAGTTCATCTACCTCTTCTATGATTTCGTAAACCTTTAGCACATCATTTAGCGTGGCCAGCAGGGCGAGGGAGGGGATTCTGCCTCTCTATTTCACTCTCGTGAGACCCCACCTGGAGCACTGCATCCAGCTCTGGAGTCCCCAACATAAGAAGGACATGGACCTGCTGAAGCATGTCCAGAGGAGAGCCACAAGGATGATCCGAGGGCTGGAGCACCTCTCATCTGAGGAGAGGCTGAAGGAGTTGTGGCTGTTCAGCCTGGAGAAGAGAAAGCTCCGGGGAGATCTTATTGCGTCCTTCCAGTACCTAAAGGGGTCCTACAGGAGAGCTGGGGAAGGACTTTTTACTCGGGCATGTAGCGATAGGACGAGGGGAAATGGCTTTAAACTGTAAGAGGGCAGGTTCAGATTGAACATTAGGAAGAAATTTTTCTCTGTGAGGGAGGTAAGGCACTGGCCCAGGTTGCCCAGAGAGGTTGTTGAGGCCCCATCCCTGGAGGTGTTCAAGGCCAGGCTGGAGGTGGCCTTGGGCAACCTGGTCTAGTGGGAGGTGTCCCTGCCTATGGCAGGGAGGTTGGAACACGGTGATCTTCAAGTTCCCTTACAACCTAAACCATCCTATGATTCTATGATCATCTCTTAGCCTTCTCCAAGAGTCCCAGCCTTTTTAGCCTTCTTTCTGAAGGAAGCCTTCCTTCCTCTATCCCCTTAACTGTGTTTGTAGCCCTTCTCTTATTGTGGTATGTCTTTCTTGAGATGCAGGAACAAGAACTGCATGCAGTATTCTGTTTGTGGACACAATAAGGTTTTCCACAGCAGCCAGGTGATGCTTTCCATTTCTGTTTCGGTATCCTTCCTGATGTGGACCAGCGTTTTGTTGATGGCTTTGGTTGTCACTATATATTGAGTCTGTGATGACTCCCTTACTGCTGGTCCCAATGTCAGCATCATGTAAAGGTGCTTTAGATAGTTTTTTCCTGGATAACCATTGACAATACACATTTGTAAATACATACTTTTATCTAGATATCTATAGGTTTATTTTAGCAAATAGTAAATGAATTGAAATATTATAATTGCCAAGTAACTAAGCTACATAACACTGAAAATAAGGACACAACTAAGGACACGACCCCTCCCTCATGTGCTTCTTTTATTTCCCCCTACTCCCATCTAACGCATTTGGTTTTGTTTCAGAATCAGCTGTAAGCTCTTTCAGGCTTAAACTTCTTCCGCATTTGCATGAAATAGTAATCTTTCTGGATTAGTAAGGTTAATCTGATTTGAAGTGTATTGACAGATTTCTGTTTTGGAGGTATTTAATGCTTTGTATAAACAGTATTGGAACCAAATCAGTGTTGCTTGCCTATAATTACCCACGAGTTATTTCTTTTTTTAGTACCAAAAATAAAGCCAAGTATAATGCTGTATGAGCCAGTATTCCTGTTGAAGGGCTGATGAGTTTTATCATTAAAAAAAATAATTAAAGGATGAAATTCACTCTTAAGACAAACTGATTGTTTGTATTGGGATGAAGAATAAACCTTATTACATTAAAACTGGTTGCGTACAGCAAAATACTTATTTCAGCTTGCTATTGAAACGCTTCTAGCTGATATCCCCTAATTATCCCCTAACTGTTATACTTTTGTATGCATGGTGGCATTTCAAATATTTTATTCATAGCAGTCAAGCTTATTCTGATAAGGTATTGTCTGTCTTCAAAAAAAACAAAACCAAACCAGAAAGATGTAGAAGAAGGAATAAGATACATCACTTTGACAAGGAAAGTCTATACCTCCACATTAGCATTTTTTAATTAGATGGTTCCACTTAAGCTTTTAGAAGAAGCATCTCAATTAAATATTGAAAACTTTAGCATTCCTTGCCTAAAGTTCAGATTTGAATTTGTGAATTACGGAATATGATATTATATCGTTGATAGTTACATTGGAAGCTTTTGCTTACCCAAGCGAAGTTCCTCTGTGACAAGTTTTATTGCTGTTTAAAATGTTTTAGAAGATATTGTCAATGGCCAGTGTACTTTCATTAACAGCAATTTAACTAGGAGTAATTGGTTAACAAATTAAAGGATCCATTTTATGTTTACTGTTTTTTTTTCTTTGGTGCTGACAAGTTGATAGCAATCAAAATACACCGAGAATGTAAAATAGTGAAAACCTGGTGCTGATTTCTTCCTGTCTTTCCCATGTACTCTGAATTTTCTGAGCTCCGCAGCTACCAACAACTGGTCCTAATACTGTGTAGGGCTAAACTGTAGCGGTACTTTGTAAGATTTTACATTTACTCATTATTTTCGTAGTGATTTTATATCCTTCTAATCGAATTGAAGGAGCAGTAGTGACTAAAACTCTTTTTCTTCAAATGGAGAAAAAAGTCCACTTTTATTACTGTTGTTTGGAAAAAATATATTCTGCTATATAGGATCATGAAATTCCTTGGGAGGGCGATGAGATGTCTTATGCTACACTTACCACAGTGTGCTGGTGACACCAAGGTACATAGATTCCATTTTTAAGAAACGTTATTGTTGCTATCCTGACACGTTGCAATAACTAGAAGAGATAACAGCCCTTAGCTGATCTAAAGGTAAATTGGGCAAGGCTTATGTTACATTGTTTAGGAGTGGGTAATATTTTGTCGAAATTAATTGCACTGCTCCCCGTTTTCAGGATAGTTCTAACACATGGAAAATGTGTTTGTAACCTTGGTGTGAGAAGGGGAGCTTTGTCTGCAATGCAAAAAATGTCACTGTCATCGTTTTATTTCTCAGTAGCTCAAGTTTTCACCTTCAAAATGAGTAACTTTGAAAATGTGGATATAAGTAACTTGATGAGCTGGAGAAGAAGATGGAAACTCGTATTCCCTGTCTCCTGTTTTAACCACTAAAAACAATAGATCTCTTTCAGGCTGTAATGCATACTAACCTAGATAGAGCATTGCAGTGCTACTTAACTGCTCGTTCCATTGTTGTACTGATCTACAAGAGTGAATGTAGTAATGTGGTGGTTTGCCACCACATTTTTTTTCATTACAAATAAGTGTAAAAGAGCTTAGAGATAAATTTTAATTTTACATAATGATACGGAAGTCAATATTTCTCTAGATGGATAGAATGAGAAATTATTCCTAAACATTTCATAATATTATATGTAGAATTGCAGAATGGTTTGGATTGGAAGGGACCTTAAAGGTCATCTAGTTCCAACCCTGCTGCCATGGGCAGGGACCTCCCGCCAGCCCAGGTTGCTCAAAGCCCCGTCCAGCCTGGCCTTGAACACCTCCAGGGATGGGGCAGCCACAGCTTCTCTGGGCAACCTGGGCCAGTGCCTCACCACTCTCATAGTAATTTTTTTTTCTTCATATCTAATCTAAATCTCCCCTCTTCCAGTTTGAAACCATTACCCCTCATTCTATCGCTACATACCTTGTAAAAAGTCCCTCCCCAGTTTTCTTGTAGGCCCCCTTCAGATACTGGAAAGCTTCTGTAAGGTCTCCCTGGACCCTTCTCTCCTCCAGGCTGAACAACCCTGACTCTCAGCCTGGTGTTACATTAGGTTATTGGTAAAGTCTTATGAAGTTTCCAGCAAGTAGCTAATCACCTAGAGAATAAATGTTAAAAAAAAAAAAAAGCTAAATCCAAAGAATCCCAATTTTCCTCAAAGTACTTTTATTGCTTTCAGATGCTAAGAACTTATTCTTGTGTACCTTTAATATTAGCCTGTGTTGTTGGTAGGAAACCAAAGCGGTATGTTTACAACCAGGCATTTCATTTCTGATCCAGCACTTGGTGAGTGGGAGGGATCACCGACATTAGCTGTGGAAAGGAGGAGAGGAAGTGCCTGCCCTGGGCCAGTCTTGTTACACTTAGAGGAATTCACAATCACAGCCAAAATCTTGTAAGTTGGGGAGATAGAAATGCATTCTACTTTATAATGTCTATAGTGCTTTTTTTTATTCCCTGTCAGTGTAGTTTTTGGTGTGCAATTCTTTGTGGGGTTATACATCTTAGTTTAGCTTTGCCCCATAGTGGCACCAGATCAATATTATCTTTTTTTTTTTTTTTTAGCATTTCTGATAAGGTAGAAAATTCTTGGCTCCTGCAGTAGTTTGTTGAAAAGACCATGAGCTTCCAGTGGTGAGATCACTCCTGTCAGCTTGATCAAGTTCTAAAGAAATTGGAGATTTCTTATCTTCACAAAATACTGAGCTTGGGACTGAATGAGTCAGACTTTTCTAGCTGTTGCCAGAAGTTCTATGCTGTTTTGACTCATTCATTTGAAAAAACATCTGTGTAATGTAGACAAGTTGGCACACAGATTATTTTTAACCAGATAATTTCCTCTGAAGGGGAAGTCTTAAGTAACCAATGCAGGAAGAAATTGCTAACACACCCCCTTCCCCTCCCCCCTCCCCCTCCCTCCATATTATTTTACAAAAGCACATTCCAAATAGTTCTTAAAAATCTCTGGAACTATGTTAGGATTAACATATAAAGCTTTTTAGCATGTATACATAAAATATATATATTCACACTTTATACTCCATTCAGAGAGTTCGGAATGTTTTTGATTTTTTTTTTTTTTTAATTCTATAAACTGTAGGGATAAATCCTAAATAGTATGTTTTGAACAATGTCATGAGTTATGTTGCAATGAGACAGTTTAACAGTCACTGAGAATATCATTATGGTGTTTTCATTCAGACAGAAATCTTCATAGTGAGGCAAAAAGAAACGCAGCATTCAGCTGTATGGTCAGCAAACAACTGTCCGTTGGTAAATAAAACAGAAGCACATATAAAAGTGTTTCACAATTTTAGTCAAGTAAAATATGGGATTACGTATGTCAGAGTTGAAAAAGTTCTGTCTCAAATCATCAGTGTGGCTACAATAACCTGGACTTGTCGTTCGCCAAAATGTGTGCCCACTACCTAGGCAGTGCAGAAGTAAAACATTATTTAATGCATAGGTGCTGAGATGGGGTGCGAGCAAGCCATGTGTATGGTTTTAGAGAATACAGGGTTGGAGTTCAACATATACTTACAAGGAATATTGGGTTTGTAATCAAGGAAGACATGTTCCAATAAAAATATTTGAAGTGACCAATTGCCTGAAGTCATACTGATTGTCTATTTTAATATTTTTCATGATATGATTGTGTTCCAGCTCTTTATAATGAGTTTATTGGGAACTTTTCTACACCACAGTGTAAATCCCTGTGCATTGTTTATTATGGGTTTTTGTGCTACATGACTTAATATAGATGAACTAAAACATGACACAAAGAACCCAAATCTTCTCTCTTGCTTTTTTGTTTTACAGCGTATTTCTAGTGGCTTTCATATTCTCTCCATTGTTTTCCTCTCCTTTTCATGTTATTCCCCCTCTTCCTCCTTGTTGTCTTTCACAATCCTTTCTGAAGGAGTGGTTTTTTTATATCCTTACTCTTCCCACTCCTGACTAGGTGTGCTGAACTCCTAATAGTCTTCAAAATACATCCTCTCTTGGCCACGTAGATTCCCCTGGATAGACTGATTTCTCTTTCTCTCTAATATCTAAAAAATATCTTATCTCAACAGTTACCAGAGGTTTTAATGCATTGTTTAACCCCTGAATTTAATTTTGGTTTCTTCATTGTCTTACTATAACCTGAAATTAAAGCATATGTCATAGGGTACATATTTTTATTTTTTTTTCTTCCTATTTTAAAAATAAATACCTTTTTCTGTTGACCTATGTGTGGACACTCATCTGGAATGCAGCTGTGCATGTTTGTTCAGTCCATAGGTGCTAACGGGAAGTGAAAGCTGGTTACCCGCTGGGTGAGGTAGTGGCCTCCTGTCCCACAGGCTGCAGCCAGCGAGGAATAGAGGACTAGCGTAGTGACTCGATGGCTCTTCTTCATCATCAGAAAGGGGCAGTGTGCGTGAGGGATTTCTCATGGATGTGCAGCAGGAGATGACCTAACTGAATGCCGTCTGTCAGCAGCGTGTAATCTCTCGGCTCTAGCTGACACACCTCTATTGCAGTGTATTTAAATGCTGCTCTGGCAACATATTGTGGGATTAATTAGTACTTGACATTAGCACTGTTCACAATACTGGCAGCATTTCAGTTGTGTCCTTATTTTTGTTGCTTATGGCTACAGAATCGGAGGGAGAGGCTTCTGCTGTGTAATCTTTTCTTGGAGTATTGGAGCACTTGCTGATGTTTGACACTGAATGTTAATGGCAATTTCTGGTGAGACCCCATCTGCAATACTGCATCCAGCTCTGGACCCCCTAACATAAGAAGGACATGGATCTGTTGGAGTGTGTCCAGAGGAGGCCACGAAGATGATCAGAGGGCTGGAGCCCCTCTGCTATGAGGACAGGCTGAGAGAGTTGGGGTTGTTCAACCTGGAGAAGAGAAGGCTCTGGGGAGACTTTATAGTCCCTTCCAGTACCTAAAGGGGCTACAGGAGAGCTGGGGAGGGACTCTTGATCAGGGAGTGTAGCGATAGGATGAGGGGTATTGGTTTTAAACTAAAAGAGGAGAGATTTAGATGAGATATTAGGAATAAATTCTTTACTCTGAGGGTGGTGAGGCACTGGCTCAGGTTGCCCAGAGCAGTTGTGGCTGCCCCGTCCCTGGAGGTGTTCAAGGCCAGGTTGGACGGGGCTTTGAGCAACCTGGGCTGGTGGGAGATATCCCTGCCCATGGCAGGGGGTTGGAACTAGATGATCTTTAATGTCCCTTCCAACCTAAACCATTCTATGGTTCTATCTAGCATATTAAATAGTATTAAACTACCTGACAATGTTCAAGTGAACAAAAGTGAAAGTACAGTTTCAAAGCAGACTAGATGAGATGGTTATCTTTCTTAACATTATAAACTCAAGTCTTGACCTTACTGCAAAATTATGCAAGGTATTTAAAATGGAGACTGTTAAACAACTTTATTGCTTGAAAGAAAAGTTGATCTTTAAACTTCACGAAATCTGGAAACGTAAAAGTGTGTGTTTTTTTTTTTTTTATGCAAGGCAAAACAAGCCTTAAATAGCTTATAATCTTGTTTGTTTTGGAGGAAAGGGGTTGAGGTTGTGGGATAGTTGAAGGGATGTTTTTTTGTTTTTCAGTCATGCTTTTTTTTCAAATCAACACCATGGAAGCCACACTATAGCAAGGGTAGAGGAGAAGTTTCAGGTCCTCAAGTCTGTTGGGCTACAGAAGCTTTTAGAGACATAATGTGACATCTTGACATCTCTAGCCAGGGGTGTCTGTGGTCCCAGAGGGAGGAGAAAGGTACTTAGTATACCTGAGCGTATGCAGACTTGCATTGCTTCAGTCTGTACTGTAGAGATGTTGCGATACAACATTTCAAAGACCCATTTATTTATTTATTTTTTAAATCAGTGTTCAGTGAGGAAGAAGTTCTGCACCTGTTCTGTCTGGCTTATATGTCCATTTTTCTTTAGAGATTAATGAACAGAATAGAACAAAATGTTCTGATCTCTTTGATGTTATGCTGATGAAAGTAGTCTATTACAAAAAGATATTAACTGAATTTCCAAATGTACATCAGTAACAAGAATATACAGGGAAAGTCTTCTGGACCACTTCCAAGTGTTTTGTTAGAGCGCTACTCCCTCCTGTCTATTCACAGACACTTGATCCTGCAGCAGTAAATGCCTCCTATCGGATCCAAAGAAATAAAACACCTTCTCAAAGACACTAATTAGCATTCTTTATTATTGCAGTTAATTAAGATGATAGTATTTTTTTTAACGTTAATTCATAATTTATATTAAAAAGTCAGATTTACTCCTATAAATAGAAGAGGTACTTAACATGCTTATCTTGCTCTCAAATTGTTTATATTTCCTAGAACCAAGCATTATACTTGTGTTTATGTTTTCACAGTGAACCAAGATTAGAAATAGATTTAAAAAAATATATATAATACTCAGCAAACTCATGCCGTCTTCAAGGCTTTATAATTTAGAAATTAATAAAATTTGCAGAAGAATAAAATGACTACATACAAATAAGCCTGTTCTTAAAATTGGAACAGTTTATTGTTCCTCTGTCTTGTAAAGGTAGGAGCAGAACTCAACACAGATCACGGTTGCAAAAGTCTTAAATCTATTTCAGGATTCAATATGAAAATGCTTAACAGTAGGCATTCCACTTAAGTGTATGTATTACAAATATCCACTGAAGATGCTGTGTTGTATGTACATGTATTAGTATTGTATTAAAAATTATGGCCTGTTTTTCCCTTACTCCATCTCTTTAGAAGTAATCCTGAAGACACAGGAGAATACTATATGTGTGCTGCTCTGTGTTGTCAGTGGTTTAAAAAAACATAAATTATGTTCACTTATTTCTTTTTTCCCCTTCACTCCATACCTTAACACTAAGGAGAAGCAGGTCTTGGGTAGAAGAGGTGATTTCAAGTGCAGCTAGCGAACGCTGTGTGCAGAAGGCTGCCACAGAGGACTAACAAGGTGCGGACAGAGATGTGGGGAAGCTCTGAGGAACATCTGTGCTCTGGGATTCAGGTTCTGAGAGAACCTACCGCTACCTGAAAGCGGAGTGGTAGTTCTGAGCTGCAGTGGGCCCTTCTCTTAACATACTGCTGATCAAGACATTTTCATTGTTTTTTCAACTAGCTGTTGTGCAATTGTTCCCCCAAACTGAGATATAAGATCAAATCATAGCGTTCTTGGAGGCCATTTGCATACCTGGACCATAGTACTTGCAGTGTTATCATGGGATGATGAGGATGTGTATTGATCAGCTGTGTTGCACCGAGGAGTGATGATACTCCTTTGGCAAAGTCTTTTATGATTACCTCATCTCTGGGGCTGAAGGCAGTGTATTCCAAAGCTCTCATCTTTTAGAACCGAGTGTGGATTTTATGATTATGTAGGAAAAGATTTTTAGCTACTTATGAAGAAAATTTACATTGAGGCAACTGATGTTAATTTGGTCAGATCAAAAAGATTGCCACCTGAAAACTCACTAACAGTTCAACTGTGTGAAGGCTCCCAGGGTAGCCTAATCATCAAAGCATCAGTAACCCATATATAGGTTCAAAGATAGTAAGTGCCATTTCTGAAATAGGAAGGGCCCAATCAGATGGTATGATTAACTGCTAACAGTAGAAAAATTCTGATAGTTTCATATTTTCAAGCTTGAGATAAAGGCAATACTTCATTGAACAATGAGCAGGATGACTGAGAGCACAGAAATGCTTTTGACAATGCTTATTAGTAGATAAGAGAACAAAATGAAAATCACCTCTGAGTCTGGAGTGACACTCATCCACAAAGATGTGCTGTCTTTTTTTGGAGTGTATCTTTGTTAGCTGTCAAGCCTCCAGCATGTTCAGTAATGATAAAGATGTTGTATTGCTGGAACCTTAGAAGGTAGATGTTTGCTGTACCACCTTCCAAGGCAGATTGCTTTTCCCCCTCGTTAAACCATGTCATTTCTCAGCAAAGAGGCCAAATGGATATTGTAGCTGTCTTAAAATATTTTTCTACGGAAGGCTAGATGAAAGTTATATTAAATTTCTCATGTTTCTGCTTCATTTACTGTGCACCTACTTGGGTTACCTCAGCTAAACTATTTCAGAGATGACTTTTTATGCTATGCCAAAATTGTCTTAACTTTGAGAAAGCTGAAGAATACAGATCGTAGGCAGGAACAGGCATTGTTGTCATCTACCTTGGTTTCCTTTGTATTGCTGCAATAAGTAATTAAAGTCTGAGCCAACTGAGTGCTTTAAGCAGTTTTAAAAAAATCACTGGATCTGCCCTATTAAAGGTCCAGACTTCTCATGAAAGAATTTGGTGCTGTGGTATTAACCACATGTAAGTATGCTTGGCCCTGAGCACTGTTACTACAGTAGAGTCTTGACATACACCTTTTCTAGGGTCTGCCAATGACGTTCAGTACTGACGGTCATATGTGACAGTTTGTGGTCATTGAAGTTGTTACAAAAGGGTGGAAGCGCTCTTAACTTCTTAAAGGTCCTCTGAGTCTGTTTGGAAAAAAAAAAAAGTACATAAATATCTGTCTTGTCAAGTAATACAGGGAGAGTGTACTGAGGTCTGCCCAACTTGGTTGCGGTTGATGACTAATTCACATAGAATCATAGAATGGTTTGGGTTGGAAGGGACCTTTAAAGGCCATCTATTCCACCCCCCCTGCCATGGACAGGGACACCTCCCACTAGACCAGGTTGCTCAGAGCCCCATCCAACCTGGCCTTGAATACTTCCAGGGGTGGGACATCAACCACCTCATAGGGCAAACTTGGCCAGTGTCTCACCACCCTCATGGTAAAAAATTTCTTCCTTATATCTAATCTAAATCTCCCCTCTTCCAGTTTAAAACTGTTACCCCTTGTCCCCTCGTATTCTTTTGCTCCCTAATAAAGAGTCCTTCCCCAGCTTTCCTGTAGGTCACCTTTAGGTACTGAAAGGCTGCAGTAAGGTCTCCCCGGAGCCTTCTATTCTTTAGGCTGAACAACCCCAATTCTCTCAGCCTGTCCCCATAGCAGAGGTGCTCCAGCCCTCTGATCATCTTTGTGGCCTTCCTCTGGACCTGCTCCAACAGTTCCATGTCCTTCTTGTGCTGGGCACCCCAGAGCTGGAGGCAGCACTGCAGGGGGGGTCTCCCCAGAGCGGAGCAGAGGGGCAGAATCCCCTCCCTCGCCCTGCTGGCCACACTGCTGGGGACGCAGCCCGGGATGGGGTTGGCTTTCTGGGCTGTCAGTGCATATTGCCGGCTCATGTGCAGCTTTTCATCCACCGGTTACCCCAAGTCCCTCTCGGCAGGGCTGCTCTCAGTCCCTCCATCCCCCAGCCTGTATTGATACCGGAGGTTGCCCAAACTCAGGTGCAGGACCCTGTGCTTGGCCTTGTTGAACCTCATGAGGTTCGCACAGGCCCACTTCTTGAGCGTGACCAGGTCCCTCTGGATGACATCCTGTCCCTCAGCCATATCAACCCCGCTGGTCAGCTTGGTGTCATCCACAAATTTGCTGAGGGTGCACTCAGTCCCACTGTCTGTGTCATTGCTGAAGATATTAAGAATGAAGATATAGAAGGAAGAGGGTATGTGTATTTCCTATGAGCTTTGTACTTTCTGTGGTATAAATGTTCAACCCCGATGCTGCACTGTGTGCCTGGACTATTGTTTGTCATTGCTGCAGAAGGCAGTGACAGTAATTCAGGGTCCTTTGTAATGAAGTTTGTATGTTCTGCTCTGTGGACAAGATAGTGACCAGGAGCGGTCTATTCATGGCCATGAAACTGGTCTTAAAAGGTTGGCACTGTGTCGACAGTAACCCTTTACAGAGGAATATGTAAGCAGGTTGGATTTGTGGAGTAACAGCTTCTGTTTATTATATCTTTTCAAAGAAGAGTAAGAAATAGGTTCCCCTGGTAATTGTCCCAAACCAGTGTAAGAAAGGCTGGTGTGATTTCAAAATCAATCCATTCCCCCAGATGCTAAAGAGAGCTTATATTTTGAATTTTATAGCTTCGCTAATATCAAAGTTTTCTATGAATCTGTCATACAAATAATAGTTATCTCGTGGTTTTTCAAACTAAGTGTGGGGTGGAACAACAAGCAGAAAGTGAGAATATGGATGAAATTAATAATGTCAGGTTATAAGATAAAGCATGGCATGCTGTGAGAGTATGATGTCTTTAGTATACTTACATTTGTTACAATTCATGCTTCCAAAATAGAAAAGAATATGTCAAGAAGATGGGAAAGCTGAGAAAATGAATTCTCCTAGACAACAAGGCAGCGACTTTATTAGAGGTTAGGATATTATGCATTGTTGGCAATGGAGCAATGTGTAATAAATATTTTTATCGGAGGCTGTGGCAACAAAATAGACTTTCACTTCTCTGTTAGAGAGATCTCATGTGCATGTATAAATAATGTAAATGATAAAGTTAGTATTTTTCTCTGTTCATTGACTTTTCTAAACTCCTCTGGTTGAATGCCTTTTGGCACCTCCTTTCATAATACGCTCCAGTTCCAAATTAAGGTGGTGGAAGTAATAGTAGTGATAGTAATAATATATTCCTTCTCAATTAATTATCCATAAAATTATTATTGCCTTGGTGTGAAGGGAGGAAAAAGGGGCTTGATTTAGAGTAATACAGTTGGTATTGTGTTTTTTCCTATTAATTATTTTTGTATAATTTGGTGGTAGGGTGTGAGGGATGACCGGTGACTATGGCTTGCAGTTGCAATGACAAACAAGCCTTCGAGAAGGCAAAAAGGTTACGCAAAATCTAACTCTTGGTGTCAGTCTTTGCACTGAACGAATGTAGGAAAAGGTGGGACATGAGCTTAAGAGTGGATAAATGAAAATAATGTATCATAGGTTTTGATTATTATTCCCCTACTTACATAATGCTGACCTTAAAACTGACAATTTTGACTCAGGCATGACATCTTGGCAGTGTCTTTGACAGTTTTGTGAATGATTGCCTCTATGTACGGTCGTATCCAGAAAAAGCAATAAAATCTTGTTCCTCATCAGGCCCAGAGCGGAAAGCACCGTTTCACTGCAGCATGCTGCGTCTTGGGTGCTGCATGCACTTCTAGTTTCGCATCTCACGAAAGGCAGCTGGGATGTTTTTTGGGAGGATGGGGGGGGGGAATACCTACCTGCCTTCAGAAGAGAGATTATGAAGTCAAACTCGCCAATTCTGAGAGGAGGAGGCAGCTCAGGATGGGGTTGCTACAGAGGTGATGTGGATATAGTGTGATAGACAATCATGATGAGAACCTGGTACTCATGAGATGCTGCAATATTAGAATTAGAGGGCACGAATGGAAAACAAGCAGAATATTCAGAACAATTTAGGGGAAAAAATGCACTTTTCTGGGGGTGTTTGTTTGGTGTTTGTTTTTGTTGTTTTTTTTTTTCAGTACGGGCAGTAACTTCTGGAATTTGTTGCAACAGGATGTTGTAGAGGCAAATGGTACCAGCAGGGTCAGAAAGGTTTTCAGGAGAATGATGGACAAGAAGTCCTAAAAGGATGTGAAAGGACTGGGCAGGGATGTACTTTCTCAACATCTGTTAACCCCTGAGTGTGGACACTGCTGGAGAAGGATGAAATACACCATAGATGATGGCCAGATTTATGTGCTTCTCCTAAATAATATGTCCTGTTGCTGCTGTCACACAAAATATTGTAGTAAATGGAGTATCATTTTGATCCAATGGGATATTTCTTATGGTCTTGCAATACTTAGGTGACTATTACAGCTAGGAGTCACCGAAGTAAAAGGCTTTGTATGTGCATTTGAGTACACAGAGGTGGTAGAAGGAGCTCCCAAGGCTAAAGCCTATGTTCCAAAGCTAAAATCTTTAAAACAAGAGGTTAAACTTTGTAGAACGTGCGATGTTTTACATTCTCTTCTTTTTAGAAGGGAGAGATGAGGTGGGTTGCACGCAGCACTTGAAGGATGCCGCACTGCAGGGCTTGTTGAGCTGCTTCTGGAGAGGAAAAGTGAGGGCTTTCAAAGTCCGTTGTTTATTTCCATTTCAACTTTTCTTTGTGACTTTGGAGGACACCTTTCTATTTGGCATTTCTGATTTTCATCCTCTTTAATTGCATTTCAAAGTCACTGTGAAAATAATCTGCTACTGATGACATCATACATCCTATTCTCCTTCAGAATTCTAACCTCATGTACCACCTTCCAGCTCTTTGTTTTTAAATCTCCATGCAGGGTAATGACTTGTGCATCTTATGTTAGGTCTCCTCCTTCATATCCTAATCTTCCTTTTTTTCAATTAATCTCAAAACACTTCTTTGATATTCATCATTTCTCTTGCCTTTGTCTTCTCCTATCCTGGAACTTCTCTTTTAAATTTCTGTTATGCCTTCATATCAAGCCCTTCATGTGTGATGGGACATGTTTTTCCTGACTTGTAATGGGAAAGGAAACCTGAAGCTTTTTTTTATTTAAGCTTTTTGTCTATACAGGCTTACTTTTTCTTCTTGTTTAATCTATTTTTCCTTGTATGTGATGCCCCCTTCTTTTCTTCCTAATGTAGACCAAAGAGCTCCCTTACCTCTCTGTACACCACCATTCTGGGATTGATGATATAAACAATTCTGTAGCACAGTTTGACTTTTAAATGCAACTGTGAAACTTCTGTGCTTAGCTGGCTTATTATATTTATTCCTTTTTGATCTAAGCAACTTGACAGATTTTGTGTGTTCTTTTAGGAAAGAGGGGGAAAGAAATAAATTTTTTCTTGCAATGAATATATAAATGTAAGATGGACCAAGTTTAGGACTGTTTTACTGCCCACGAGGCTCTACTCCACCCATGCCCCTTTACAATAAACAAATATCCTTAAAATTCAACTGAAGACACATGCTGCTTCACTTGCTCAGGCCTTGTCTCTTTCTTTTTTGTGTTCTTATTTTGCTCTATTTCAGTCAAGATCCTTTTTTCACATCATTCAAACTCACCAGCAGTCTTATATTTTCCTTTGTTTTGACACAGTTTTGTTTGAGACTATTATTTTCACTCCTGTAAGGAAATGTAGTGGTTTAGAGCAGTCTGAAATAAACAGCATGCCCAACAGTTTGACTGACGTTAATTCAGCCCATATAGGATTATTTTTGTGCATTGGCTCTGTGTCCTGGTTCCAGCAGGGATGGAATGGAGAGGTGAAGAGGGACCAATGGTGGATGAGGTGGCTGGATGACTCCGTCAATATGAAGAAAATCTCTCTTCCCCCCTCATCTCAGCTGTGGAGAAACGGTCCCAGAAGTCCAGCAACTTGAAGGGCGTATGTCCTACTCCCTACCTGTACAGGCCAGCATCTCAGGTATTAGGAGCAGACGTTTCCCTACTCAAGAGGGGAGTATAGAGGTCACACACCACGAGGCACCCTGTGGTTTTACCTGCATGACCATGGAGAGGACATGAGGAGGTGGGCTGGACAACCTACCTCGATTCTATGGGCACGGGTACATGAGCTGCAAGGAAGAACAATTACAAAAGGGGTCCCTCCAGGAAAAGTGCTGCTCCCGTTTCCGGCAGACAGCTCTTCAGACAGAGTGGAAGGCCTGATCTCACCTCCGATCCTCTTGAAGGGACTTCCAAGTCATTTCTGCAACAAGTGAGTAACGGATACTATGATGAGGATTAGAGGACCCCTGCCCCCAGCCAGGTGGGGGAAAGGAACAACCGGGTTTACTGTAATGTGTGGATTCGATGGCCTGGCACATCTGAGCCACAGGAGTATAAGGCTGTAGTGGACACTGGTGCGCAATGCACCTTAATACCGTCAAATTACAAAGGGGCAGAACCCATTTGTATCTCTGGAGTGACAGGGGGATCCCAAGAGTTGACTGTATTGGAAGCTGAAGTAAGCCTAACTGGAAATGAGTGGCAAAAGCATCCCATTGTGACTGGCCCAGAGGCTCCATGCATCCTTGGCATAGACTATCTCAGGAGAGGGTACTTCAAGGACCCAAAAGGATACCAGTGGGCTTTTGGCATAGCTGCCTTGGAGATGGAAGAAATTGAACAGTTATCCACCTTGCCTGGTCTCTCGGAGGACCCCTCTGTGGTAGGGTTGTTGAGGGTCAAAGAACAACAGGTGCCAATTGCTACCACAACGGTGCATCGGTAGCAATATCGCACTAACTGAGACTCTGTGATTCCCATCCATAAGTTGATTTGTCAATTAGAGACTCAAGGAGTGATCAGCAAGACTTGATCACCCTTTAATAGTCCCATATGGCCAGTGCGAAAATCTAATGGAGAGTGGAGGCTAACAGTGGACTATCACGGCCTGAATGAAGTCACGCCACCGCTGAGCGCTGCCGTGCCGGACATGCTAGAGCTTCAATACGAACTGGAGTCAAAGGCAGCCAAGTGGTATGCAACGATTGATATCACCAATGCATTCTTCTCAATCCCTTTGGCGGCAGAGTGGAGGCCACAGTTTGCTTTCACTTGGAAGGGCATCCAGTACACCTGGAATCGACTGCCCCAGGGGTGGAAACACAGCCCCACCATTTGCCATGGACTGATCCAGACCACACTGGAACAGGGTGAAGCTCCGGAACATCTGCAGTACATTGATGACATCATTGTATGGGGCGACACAGCAGAAGAAGTTTTTGAGAAAGGGAATAAAATAGTTCAAATCCTTCTGAAAGATGGCTTTGCCATAAAACGAAGTAAGGTCAAGGGACCTGCACAGGAGATCAAATTTTTAGGAATAAAGTGGCAAGATGGACGCCGTCAGATCCCAATGGATGTGATCAACAAAATAGCAGCTATGTCTCCACCGACCAGTAAAAAGGAAACACAAGCTTTCTTAGGTGTTGTGGGTTTTGGAGGATGCATATTCCAAATTACAGTCTTACTGTGAGCCCTCTATATCAAGTGACGCGGAAAAAGAATGATTTTAAGTGGGGTCCTGAGCAACGACAAGCTTTCGAACAAATTAAGCAGGAAATAGTTCATGCAGTAGCCCTGGGCCAGTCCAGGCAGGACAAGACGTTAAAAATGTGCTCTACACTGCAGCCAGGGAGAATGGCCCTACCTGGAGCCTCTGGCAGAAAGCACCAGAGGAGACTCGAGGTTGACCCCTGGAGTTCTGGAGTCGGGGATACAGAGGATCCGAAGCCCGCTATACCCCAACGGAAAAGGAGATATTGGCAGCATACGAGGGGGTTTGAGCTGCTTCGGAAGTGGCTGGCACTGGAGCACAGCTCCTCTTAGCACCTCGACTGCCGGTGCTGGGCTGGATGTTCAAAGAAAGGGTCCCTGCCACACATCATGCAACTGATGCTACGTGGAGTAAGTGGATTGCACTGATCACACAGCGAACTCGAATGGGAAACCCCAGTCGTCCAGGAATACTGGAAGTGGTCATGGACTGGCCAGAAGGCAAAGATTTCGGAATATCTCTAGAGGAAGAGGTGACGCGTGCAGAAGAGACCCCACCGTATAATGAACTGCCAGAAAATGAGAAGAAACATGCCCTGTTCACTGATGGGCCCTGCCATATTGTGGGAAAGCATCAAAAGTGGAAGGCTGCTGTGTGGAGTCCTACACAACAAGTTGCAGAAGCCACTGAAGGGCAAGGTGAGTCGAGCCAGTTTGCAGAGGTAAAAGCCATCCAGTTGGCTTCGGACATTGCTGAGCGAGAGAAATGGCCGGTACTTTACCTCTATACTGATTCATGGATGGTGGCAAATGCTCTGTGGGGGTGGTTACAGCAGTGGAAGCAGAACAACTGGCAGCGCAGAGGTAAGCCCATCTGGGCTGCTGAACTGTGGCAAGATATTGCTGCCCGGATTGAGAACCTGGTTGCGAAAGTGTGTCATGTAGATGCCCACGTACCCAAGGCCACTGAGGAACATCAAAACAACCAGCAGGTAGATCAGGCTGCTAAAATTGAAGTGGCTGAGGTGAATCTGGACTGGCAACGTAAGGGTGAACTATTCATAGCTCGGTGGGCCCACGATGCCTCAGGCCATCAAGGAAAAGATGCGACATATAGATGGGCTCGCGACCGAGGAGTGGACTTGACCATGGACGCTGTTTCACATTCATGGATAACCTGTGCAATGTGTGCTGCCATTAAGCAAGCCAAGCGGTTAAAGCCTCTTTGGTACGGAGGACAATGGCTAAAATATAAACGTGGGGAGGCCTGGCAGATTGATTATATCACACTCCCACAAACCCGCCAAGGCAAGCGCCACGTGCTCACAATGGTGGAAGCAACCACTGGGTGGCTGGAGACATACCCTGTGCCCCATGCCACCACCTGTAACACTATCCTGGGCCTTGAAAAGCAAATCTTATGGTGACATGGCACCCCAGAAGGAATTGAGTCAGACAATGGGACTCACTTTGGAAACAGCCTCTTAGACACCTGGGCCAAAGAGCATGGCATTGAGTGGGTATATCACATTCCTTATCACGCACCAGCCTGGGGTAAGATAGAAAGATACAATGGACTGCTAAAGACTACCCTGAGAGCCATGGGGGGTGGGACCGTCAAACATTGGGATGCCCATTTAGCAAAAGCCACCTGGTTAGTTAACACTAGGGGATCTGCCAATCGAGCTGGCCCTGCCCAATCAAAACTTCCACGTACAGTAGAAGGGGATAAAGTCCCTGTAGTGCATATGAAGAATATGTTAGGGAAGACAGCCTGGGTTAGCCCTGCCTCAGGCAAAGGCAAACCCATCCGTGGGATTGCTTTCGCACAAGGACCCGGGTGCACTTGGTGGGTGCTGCGAGAGGATGGGGAGGTCTGATGTGTACCTCATGGGGATTTGATTTTGGGTGAGAATAGCCAATGAATAAAATTTTATGATATTTTATGTTCTGTTAAATAACCCTGCTGCTGTATGTTATCATTATTACTGCTATCAATGGTACTACAGCAAGAATCATCCAAATCAGTGACAGATGGACTTTGAGACTGAGTGAGGTGCAGTGACGATGTAGTAAGAATAGACCTCAGCAGCTGGTGCCCAGCAATTTCCTTGAGATCGACATCTTCAACCTGTGGATCGTGGGCATGGACTGCATCAGGTACACCAGCAACGAGCTTCAAATACAGTACGCACCAGTTCAGCGCCACACACCATTTTATGTGCCCTGAGAGACTGTTCTCACTGATGGAGCCTACCATCATGGACTACGTGAGCTCAATGGACATTTTGGAGGGATGGCCCATAGACTATGGGAACTGTAAGATCCGGGCATGACATAGATGGTGTGGTGGATAATGTCCTGGTTCCGGCAGGGATGGGGTTAATGTCCCCAAGGAGCCGGCAGGGAGGCCGGCATTCCATCCCACGTGACCCACGCCCGGGCTATAAGAGGCGCTAGCCGGGGCGGGGGGGGGGCAGTCGCCACTCGGGGGTGGGCTGCGGCGGTGCGTGTCCCGTCGGTGCGCTGCGCGGCGGTACTGTAACTGCGTCTTTATGTCTCTTTATCGGTGTTACTGTTTGGTTTTTTTCCTCTTGCCGTTTGCTGTTCTGTTAAGCTGCACCATCTCAACCCACGAGTTTTGCCTTTTTCTGCCGATTTCTCCCACGGCTGTAGGAGTCGAGCGAGCGGCCCCGTGGTTCTTTGTTGTTGGCTGAGGCCGAACCACCACACTCTGTGCTGTGAATGTTGTTTTTAAAGGAAACAAAGTATATGCAGTAGAACCAGCTCAGACGCACTTCATTGCTGTTGTGTGCCTATTTATTAACAAACTGTTATTGGAAATGGCTGTTGCACAAGCTTTGGGGAGTTAGGGGAAATAATTTTTTTGTGGTTGTTTTTTTTTTCTTTTTGCTCTCCATTGTCTGTGCTGTGGATGTTCTTTTCACTTTTTCAGCTAGAAAAGGCTATCCCCCTGCCATGTGTCTGCTAAAGTTCCCCTTCTCATACCTTTTGTTGAGCTGAAAAGCTGTTGAAAGCTGGAGTGGGACTTTTTACAAGAGCATGCAGTGATAGGATGAGGAGTGATGGCTCCAAACTGGAAGAGGGTAGATTTAAATTAGGTTATTAAGAAAAAAACTTCTCTATGAAGGTGGTGAGGCACTGGCCCAGGTTGCCCAGAGAAGCTGTGGCTGCCCCATCCCTGGAGGTGTTCAAGGCCAGGCTGGATGGGGCTTTGAGCAACCTGGTCTGGTGGGAGGTGTCCCTGCCCATGTAAGGGGGGTTGGAACTAGATGGTCTTTAAGGTCCCTTCCAACCGAAACCATTCTATGATTCTGTGAACTAACAGCTGGTGGCTGCCTTCAATGCTTTGTGCTTCTGGAGGTAACTCAAAACTGGAGTTCTGCCACTGTAGAAAATGCACGTTTTTAATGTTTTGAAGTGTAAGTTGTAAGGTATGTAAAAGAGGGGAGGAAACGGAGATGACCACAGCAGTCAGTTGGGGCACATACAATTACTGTGGATGTCAGTCTTCCTCCTGGTGGCGATACTGTGGGATAATTGGTTATCTAACATCCATAATTGTTACCCTCAACACAAGGATTAAAAATAGAATTTCTTGATAACTTTGTATCTGCATTTTTGCTTGCCGTCCTCTGCTGCTTGGATATGTGAAGAAGTCTGCAAATAGACATTGTCCTTGGATTGATGGTGTAAATCTCTGCTGCAAAACTTGTGTCCTGGTTCCGGCAAGGATGGGGTTAATTTCCAAGGAGCCGGCAGGGGAGGCACGTATTCCATACCACGTGACCCATGCCCCGCTATAAAAGGAGCTAGCCGGGGAGGGGGAGTCAGTCGCCACTCGGGGGCGGGTCGTGGCGGTGCGGGTCCGGTCGGTGCGCTTCGCGGCGGTACTGTAATCGCGTTCTTATATTCCTTTACCGGTGTTATTGTTTTTCTTTCTTTCTTTTCTTTCTTTTTTCCCTTTGTCTGTTCTGCTAAATTATAATATTTCAACCCACGAGTTTTGCCCTTTTCTGCTGATTTTTCCCACGGCTGTGGGAGTTGAGTGAGCGGCCCCGTGGTTCTCTGTTGCTGGCTGAGGCCAAACCACGACAGTCCTTTTTGGCGCCCAACGTGGGGCATGAAGGGTTGTAATAACAACAGATCTGACCAGAGCTTGTTAAAACAGATTTCTTGTATGTATTTCTCCTATTAGTTAAATAGTTGCCGGTTACAATGTTGCTTCGTTTGTTTACATGGCTGTGTTATGTAAATTCTTATATGCTGTATGTACTCCCTGTGATGCTGTTTGTTATCTCAGGGAGAGGGATCAGGACTATCATTTTGCTGTCCTGTGCAATATCAGCTTATGATATGGTAACATCATTATTCAAGTGGCTTTGTTGGGGTTTCTATGTAGTATTGCTGTCCTGTCCATACCTTGGTTCCCGTCTCTCAGAAGTTATCAATAATCACACCCAATCTATGGGAGAAACAGGGGGAGATACTTTCCCCAGCTCTTTTGCCTCCTTTTTCTCCTTTGGGCCAGGTATAACACCTCTTGAGAATTTTGAATATCCTTGGGATGCTCAAACCAGCGTGTTCCTATTGCTATGTCTCCTGAATGTTTTTCAAGTCTTTTTTAGGGTAAAACAGCTGTTTAAGACTACCATTCAGAAATCTGTCCCAAGGCCAGATAGTCAGGGGTGGCATGGGATGTGGGAGAACGTGGGCAGGTATCTAGAGAACTTCTCACCTCCAATGGTTTGGGATTTCACCCTTGAACAGCTACAGGACCCTGATAAAGTAATAGAATATTTGAAAGGAAAATGCTGTGGCTATTCCAGAGAGGCACAACTTATGGCACTGTGTTGGGCCCTGGCCAGTATCTACCAAACACTGCTCAGTACTATGCAGGACCCTCAGGGGAAAGAGGGGAAAGCCAGACCAGCAGACAAGGAGCCTACTCCAACCCCGGTGGCGGACAAGGAGCCTACTCCAACCCCGGTGGCGGACAAGGAGCCTACTCCAACCCCGGTGGCGGACAAGGAGCCTACTCCAACCCCGGTGGCGGACAAGGAGCCTACTCCAACCCCGGTGGCGGACAAGGAGCCTACTCCAACCCCGGTGGCGGACAAGGAGCCTACTCCAACCCCGGTGGCGGACAAGGAGCCTACTCCAACCCCGGTGGCGGACAAGGAGCCTACTCCAACCCCGGTGGCGGACAAGGAGCCTACTCCAACCCCGGTGGCGGACAAGGAGCCTACTCCAACCCCGGTGGCAGGCACTGCAGCTGAACCGGACAACCAACCTGTGCCAGTATCAGTTGCTCCTATACAGAAGAAGAAATACACCAAGAAATCAGTTCGCATAGTAAAGGATGATGATGAACCAGGGCCATCAAAGGAACAGGAGGAAGAGACAGAACCAGAGGTAATAACCCGATCCCTATCCCTGAGTGAGCTGCGAGATATGCGAAAGATTTTAGTCGACTTCCTGGTGAACACATTGTCACCTGGCTGCTCCGATGCTGGGATAACGGGGCCAGTAGCTTGGAATTAGAGGGCAGGGAAGCTAAGCAGCTGGGATCCTTGTCTAGGGAGGCAGGCATTGACAAGGCAATTGGGAAAAAGACACAAGCCCTCAGCCTCTGGAGGCGACTCCTGGCAGGTGTAAGGGAAAGGTATCCTTTCAGCGAAGATGTTGTATGTCGTCCAAGCAAGTGGACCACCATGGAAAAAGGTATCCAGTACCTGAGGGAATTAGCCGTACGAGAGATGATTTACTTTGATCCAGATAATGCGCAGTTACCCACAGATCCTGATGAAGTCCAGTGCACAAGGCCCATATGGCGGAAGTTTGTACGGAGCACACCATCATCATATGCCAACTCCTTGGCAGTGATGGAATGGAGAGGTGAAGAGGGACCAACGGTGGATGAGGTGGCTGGACGACTCCGTCAATATGAAGAAAGCCTGTCTTCCCCCCTCGTTTCAGCTGTGGAGAAACTGTCCCAGAAGGTCCAGCAACTTGAAGAGAGTATGTCCTACTCCCCACCTGTACAGGCCAGCATCTCAGCTATTAGGAGCAGGCGTTTCCCTACTCAAGAGGAAGAGTATAGGGGGTACACACAACGAGGCACCCTGTGGTTTTACCTGCGTGACCACGGAGAGGACATGAGGAGGTGGGATGGACAACCTACCTCAACACTACGGACACGGGTACGTGAGCTGCAAGGAAGAACAAACACAAAAGGGGATCCCTCCAGAAAAAGTGCAGCTCCTGTTTCCAGCAGATAGTTCCCCAGACAGAATGGAAGGCCTGATCTAACCTCCGATCCTCTTGAAGGGACTTCCAAATCATTTTTGCAACAAGTGAGTAACGTATACTATGATCAGGATTAGGGGGGCCCTGCCTCCAGCCAGGTGGGGGAAAGGGACAACCGGGTTTATTGGACTGTGTGGATTCGATGGCCTGGCACATCTGAGCCACAGGAGTATAAGGCTCTGGTGGACACTGGTGCACAATGCACCTTAATACCATCAAATTACAGAGGAGCAGAACCCATTTGTGTTTCTGGAGTGACAGGGGGATCCCAAGAGTTGACTGTACTGGAAGCTGAAGTAAGCCTAACTGGAAATGAGTGGCAAAAGCATCCCATTGTGACTGGCCCAGAGGCTCCATGCATCCTTGGCATAGACTATCTCAGGAGAGGATACTTCAAGGACCCAAAAGGATACCGGTGGGCTTTTGGCATAGCTGCCTTGGAGACGGAAGAAATTGAACAGTTATCCACCTTGCCTGGTCTCTCAGAGGACCCCTCTGTGGTAGGGTTGTTGAGGGTCAAAGAACAACAGGTGCTGATTGCTACCACAACGGTGCATCGACGGCAATATCGTACTAACCGAGACTCTGTGATTCCCATCCATAAGTTGATTCGTCAACTAGAGACTCAAGGAGTGATTAGCAAGACTCGCTCACCCTTTAATAGTCCCATATGGCCAGTGCGAAAATCTAATGGAGAGTGGAGGCTAACAGTGGATTATCGTGGCCTGAATGAAGTCACACCACCGCTGAGCGCTGCTGTGCCAGACATGCTAGAGCTTCAATACGAACTGGAGTCGAAGGCAGCCAAGTGGTATGCAACGATTGATAGCGCCAATGCATTCTTCTCAATCCCTTTGGCGGCAGAGTGGAGGCCACAGTTTGCTTTCACTTGGAAGGGCATCCAGTACACCTGGAATCGACTGCCCCAGGGGTGGAAACACAGCCCCACCATTTGTCATGGACTGATCCAGACCACACTGGAACAGGGTGAAGCTCCAGAACATTTGCAGTACATTGATGACATCATTGTATGGGGCGACACAGCAGAAGAAGTTTTTGAGAAAGGGAATAAAATAGTTCAAATCCTTCTGAAAGCTGGCTTTGCCATAAAACGAAGTAAGGTTAAGGGACCTGCACAGGAGATCAAATTTTTAGGAATAAAGTGGCAAGATGGACGCCGTCAGATCCCAATGGATGTGATCAACAAAATAGCAGCTATGTCTCCACCGACCAGTAAAAAGGAAACACAAGCTTTCTTAGGTGTTGTGGGTTTTGGAGGATGCATATTCCAAATTACAGTCTTATTGTGAGCCCTCGATATCAAGTGACGCGGAAAAAGAATGATTTTAAGTGGGGTCCTGAGCAACGACAAGCTTTCGAACAAATTAAGCAGGAAATAGTTCATGCAGTAGCCCTGGGCCAGTCCAGGCAGGACAAGACGTTAAAAATGTGCTCTACACTGCAGCCAGGGAGAATGGCCCTACCTGGAGCCTCTGGCAGAAAGCACCAGAGGAGACTCGAGGTTGACCCCTGGAGTTCTGGAGTCGGGGATACAGAGGATCCGAAGCCCGCTATACCCCAACGGAAAAGGAGATATTGGCAGCATACGAGGGGGTTTGAGCTGCTTCGGAAGTGGCTGGCACTGGAGCACAGCTCCTCTTAGCACCTCGACTGCCGGTGCTGGGCTGGATGTTCAAAGAAAGGGTCCCTGCCACACATCATGCAACTGATGCTACGTGGAGTAAGTGGATTGCACTGATCACACAGCGAACTCGAATGGGAAACCCCAGTCGTCCAGGAATACTGGAAGTGGTCATGGACTGGCCAGAAGGCAAAGATTTCGGAATATCTCTAGAGGAAGAGGTGACGTGTGCAGAAGAGACCCCACCGTATAATGAACTGCCAGAAAATGAGAAGAAACATGCCCTGTTCACTGATGGGCCCTGCCGTATTGTGGGAAAGCATCAAAAGTGGAAGGCTGCTGTGTGGAGTCCTACACGACAAGTTGCAGAAGCCACTGAAGGACAAGGTGAGTCGAGTCAGTTTGCAGAGGTAAAAGCCATCCAGCTGGCTTTGGACATTGCTGAGCGAGAGAAATGGCCGGTACTTTACCTCTATACTGATTCATGGATGGTGGCAAATGCTCTGTGGGGGTGGTTACAGCAGTGGAAGCAGAACAACTGGCAGCGCAGAGGTAAGCCCATCTGGGCTGCTGAACTGTGGCAAGATATTGCTGCCCGGATTGAGAACCTGGTTGCGAAAGTGTGTCATGTAGATGCCCACGTACCCAAGGCCACTGAGGAACATCAAAACAACCAGCAGGTAGATCAGGCTGCTAAAATTGAAGTGGCTGAGGTGAATCTGGACTGGCAACGTAAGGGTGAACTATTCATAGCTCGGTGGGCCCACGATGCCTCAGGCCATCAAGGAAGAGATGCGACATACAGATGGGCTCGCGACCGAGGGGTGGACTTGACCATGGACACTATTGCACAGGTTATCCACGAATGTGAAACGTGTGCTGCCATTAAGCAAGCCAAGCGGTTAAAGCCTCTTTGGTACGGAGGACGATGGCTAAAATATAAACGTGGGGAGGCCTGGCAGATTGATTATATCACACTCCCACAAACTCGCCAAGGCAAGCGCCACGTGCTCACAATGGTGGAAGCAACCACTGGATGGCTGGAAACATACCCTGTGCCCCATGCCACCGCCCGTAACACTATCCTGGGCCTTGAAAAGCAAATCCTATGGCGACATGGCACCCCAGAAAGAATTGAGTCGGACAACGGGACTCACTTCCGAAACAGCCTCATAGACACCTGGGCCAAAGAGCATGGCATTGAGTGGGTATATCACATTCCTTATCAGGCACCAGCCTCGGGTAAGATAGAACGATATAATGGACTGCTAAAGACTACCCTGAGAGCCATGGGGGGTGGGACCTTCAAACAGTGGGATACCCATTTAGCAAAAGCCACCTGGTTAGTTAACACTAGGGGATCTGCCAATCGAGCTGGCCCTGCCCAATCAAAACTTCCACGTACAGTAGAAGGGGATAAAGTCCCTGTAGTGCATATGAAGAATATGTTAGGGAAGACAGTCTGGGTTAGCCCTGCCTCAGGCAAAGGCAAACCCATCCGTGGGATTGCTTTTGCACAAGGACCCGGGTGCACTTGGTGGGTGATGCGAGAGGATGGGGAGGTCTGATGTGTACCTTATGGGGATTTGATTTTGGGTGAGAATAGCCAGTGAATAATTTTATGATGTAATAAGAACTGATCTCAGTATCTGGCGCCCAGCAATTTTCCTTGAGATCGACATCTTCAACCTGTGGACCGTGGGCATGGACTGTATTGCATTCCCCAGTCACGAGCTTCAAATACAGCACCCACCAGTTCAGCACTACACATCATCTTATGTGCCCTGAGAGACTGTTCTCACTGCTGGAGCCTACCGTCATGGACTACGTGAGCTTAATGGACATTTTTAAGGGATGGCTCATAGACTATGGGAACTGAAAGATCTGGGCATGACATAGATGGTATGGAATAAGGGGTGGATAATGTCCTGGTTCCGGCAAGGATGGGGTTAATTTCCAAGGAGCCGGCAGGGGAGGCACGTATTCCATACCACGTGACCCATGCCCCGCTATAAAAGGAGCTAGCCGGGGAGGGGGAGTCAGTCGCCACTCGGGGGCGGGTCGTGGCGGTGCGGGTCCGGTCGGTGCGCTTCGCGGCGGTACTGTAATCGCGTTCTTGTATTCCTTTACCGGTGTTATTGTTTTTCTTTCTTTCTTTTCTTTCTTTTTTCCCTTTGTCTGTTCTGCTAAATTATAATATTTCAACCCACGAGTTTTGCCCTTTTCTGCTGATTTTTCCCACGGCTGTGGGAGTCGTGCGAGCGGCTGCGTGGTTCTCTGTTGCTGGCTGAGGCCAAACCAGGACAACTTGCCTGCTTGGGCTTGGTGTAGAGGTGTGTGGTCTTGGCCCAGTGCATTCCTTTCCTTCTACTTCTTTCAAACAGGTTAGAAAATGGGGGGAAGCAAAGTATTAAAGACTATTTTTGAACATATGTGGGTAGGTCTTTAGGGCAGAAGTCACCAAAAGCTAGATGATAGCAAAATCCTTTTAGAGCCTGAATAGCAGTACAGCATTCAGTTCCCTTAGCTCAAAACAGGGTTTCAAGATATGTAGTTTGAAATAAGGTATAGAAAAACCTTCAGAAGGTTTCAGAGAAATAATTTGCTTCGTGTTCTAAATATTTTGGAAGGCCCGTTGTAGTTCTCAGAGGTTTACACTGTTCTGTTTGTAAAAGTTGCATTCTAGGAGCATATTGTATGTGCAGCAGTTTAGAGTTTAAATTGCATGTTCTTAACCTGGACATAAGCTGCTCTTTCTAGATCTTCAGCTGCTTGTTGGATACGTGTAGCTTGGCAAGGAATATTGCTGTATTTTGCGTACGTTGGAGATTTTGGACAAACCTACTCTTATGGAAGAACAATTGGTAGGGACAAGGACAGCTGTTACAACATGTAAAAGCAAATTCTTTCTTAATGTTTTACTGGATCAGAAGAATGTGGAATTTTATTTTTTTTTTAAGCTGTTTGGCAAGAATTTTTAAATATCAGGGGAAAAATACATAGTCATTTTCCATACTCCTTTCTTTGTGTGTAGTGTTTTGTTTGGTTATGAAACTTTAAATATCATATGAATGCTGTCATTTATTTTCCTGTAATAAGAGGTTTCATATACCATAATTTTCCAGCCTTAATTTTCAGCATTTTTAATGTTGCCTTTCTTCTTTCCTGGTAAGAATACTTATTTTCTTCTTGCTTATGAGCAGAAGTACTTCCTCTGAGAGAGGCTTTCAGGAAAACATGTAGACACCAGAATTTATATACTGGGGCTAGAGCTGAATGGTCTAGTGTAAATCTGCAGCTGACAGCTGATACTCTGCCCTGTCACCCGTGCTCTGGGAGATCGGTGATTTGTGCAGGGATAGTTCGGAAGGGAACGCAATTAATTAACAAGGAAAATTCTTTATTCAGTTGTCCAGCACCGCATAACTCTTTTTTTTTTTTTTTTACCGCGTATAAAGGCGAGGGAAACCCTCTCTGGGCAGAAAGACGCTAAATGAGCCTTTTTTTGGCTGCGTGTTCAGAGGCGAGAGGTGGGGGAGATGTGCACCCCTCCCGTTCAGTCGGAGGCTTTTGGATCAGGTGCCCCC